>NC_090922.1:949727381-950931548 GCF_040938575.1 Ambystoma mexicanum
CTGGGGTAATGGGCAGGAAGATGTGCCTGAGGCATGGTGCTGGAGCGCTTCCAGCACCTGCACAAGCTCATATGGAAATGCGGGCTGGGACATGCCATGCAGCATACCGACAGTATGCTGGTAGGTGCCAGTTGCACAGAAATGAAGGACAGACACAAGCTTCAGCAGAGTGGGTAAGGCAGTTTTTATGTTTATCCTGCTCTGTATGTCGTCATGGATCAGGGAGAGTCAGCTTTCCCTGAGTACCCTCAGCTATCAGAAGCATGGCAAACACCCACCCCTGTAAAAGGAGGACACAGAGGTGCAATGATGCAACCTGCTGGATACTTAGCTGGGATGGAAAATAAGCAAGAGGTGCAATAAAAAAAATATTTTCTTTAGTAAAAGGTGCAACATTATCTTAACCAGTCTCTAGGTACCCAACTACTGGGCTAGGGCCTTGAGACAGTTCCATATTCAGTTATTGATGGTTCAAAGCCATTGAACCATGATTTGTTTTGCTGAGTGAGTGGGTCGAACCATGTTCGGATCCACAAGACATGTCTATCAAAGCAGCAAGTGGGTGTCAAGTACCCAGTCAATTCAAAGCAGTAGCTCAGAACAGTTCAAAGGTGGTATTTGTGAAATGCAGTTTTGGAGGACTCACCAGGGTCAGTTAGAAGGCCAAGATGGTTCAAGATGATCAGTAACTGCTGGTTAGGATATATGAGTGACACTCCAGCAGTTCAAGATAAGGTCTGATGATGACTGTGACTCTGATGGTCCAATATACAATTCAATGACATGGTGATTCAAGGTTGAGCCGGTTTGAGATGTTCGTAATGACTATTTTGGGTCTATGCATAATGTGATGCTTCCAGAAGTTTGAGTCATGGTTCGGTGAAGAGCTGGTGGTTCAAGCCCAACAAGTGACAGACTTGGCTTGGTATGATGCAGCACTGAGCTGCACAAAAGTATGTACTAATGCACAAGGTGCATCAGTTTGATGATCGAGAGTGTTCCAAAAGCATCATTGGCAGAACCCATTGTTTTGGAGGGTGTTGAACGTGGTTCGAAGATAGCTCTAAGAAGTTTGATCAGAAAAAACTGGGAACTGGGTTGTTCTAGTTCACAGGAGGCTGTGAGTCCCAATCCAAGGGCACTGGGACAAGAATAGTCCTTGTTCTCGTTCTCCCAACTTAGCGGATGCTGGCACACAGCTGCAAGGGTCCTTCACCTCATGGAAATTTCTGGGTACTGATGTAGATAGCAACGAAGCAGGTCTTGCTTGAGCAGCAGGTAACCCCCAATGTGCCCTGGGAATGGCTAAGAAGCAGAGGTAGCTACAGTTTTGGAATACTAATTCTTCACCGCATTTGTGGGTTGGCTTTGGAGAGGACTGGTCTTCCAAAATATGTCCAAATGAAATCTTCCTTGATGCTTGGATGGTCCAGAAGTGTATCAAAGAAGCAGCAGGAGACTGACTCTTTGAAAGGTAAAATGCCTCACACAACTGAATGAAGGCATGTCCAATCCCTCTTACAAGTAGTATTTGCCTGGTTGCTTCATACCTAAATTGGTTTGTGCTAAAGGATGTGTAGGGGACAGGAATGAAGAAGAGATAAAGAGAACAGCAAGATGGTAGAAACCTTCCCCAACTGTGCTGTGCTCCCTTTGGCTACACTAACCCTGTCCCCTTCTCAGACCCATAGCATCAAAGCCCCTTTAATATGCAACACCCCGGTGTGTAGCTAGTTTGTTTGTTTAGAGTGTGCTCCTTGATTTCTTTTTCCCAGGACAGCTCCTGCTGAAGGGCAGTTCTGCTGGATAGAGGTGTTACCCGATTTCACAATGGATCCGAACACAGACAGCCCCATCAATGTCTATTGTCATTCTTGGTGCAACAGAGACAGCCAGTCTAGGGAGAATACACAAAGCCTACCCATGGCGGGCCTATGCTCCCATGGTTGACATTTGTATGGCACAAAACAGATGTGGAGTTAATAAATGTTTGAACTACCAGCCACCATACCCCAAATCAGTAATGCCTTATGTTTAAAGATTAAACTGTCACCAGAAAGATAGTTCATCATATTTATGAAGTTTTGGAACAGAGGTGCAGGTTTTAAATGTGGCCTATGTGTTAAAGTGACGTGGTTGTCAGAACCACTGTCAACATGCAATTGTTAACTTTGAACCTACTCTGTGCCACTGGAGAGTATGTGCTGATGACCTGGAGGCTGGTGAAGAAGGACACATGCATCACTATACTTTTGTCATGGAGCTTAAACGAGTGGGGTCTGGTTAGCAGAAAACCCTGAGATGGAATTATCCACATTGTTGTATTATTTAATAAAGACACCACACCTTCTACACGATTGCCAGATGGCAACTCCTCATAGTCTGTGAGTCCAGGTTTTTGGGGCCATACAGGGACATGAGGGGGAAAAGCTGTTTTGGGAAAACACTCCTAATTATTTTAGTTATTTCACATAATGCATTTTTCCATGTTTCAATTGAATGACTAAAGGTACATTCCTGTGTATATTAGAGATGTGATCAAATAGGCTGTTAGAGTAATTCCACAGAACACTGTAAAGATCACTAATGTTGTGTAAATACTGTTGCAGCATCTTACTGAGGGTGGAGATTGATGCAGTCTATACAAATAGTAAGAGGCATCATTCTTTGAGATATGATCATGTTCTTAGACTATACTGAATATTCAGCTATATACTTTTTTCAAGTAAATTAGCAGGTGTCTCACTGTTATTGTTTCCATCAGAGCTTTAAAGAACCAAATGCACTATGATACTGAGCAGCACAGATGATTTGTTATTTAAAAGGAGAAACCCATAACCAGCTTTTTACTGGAAGACTGTTAATACTATAATGCATGTGTATAGCTTAGATATGCTATTAGCGGATACAAATAGGATAGGAGTTATCTAATTATGATCTCACATATTACATAATTATTATAGAATATGAGAAGACATATCAACATAGATCTTCAGTGGCATATGAGAAGAATAAGAATGGTTTCAATTAGGAAGGTTTGTGATTTATATCTTCACTAGATTTTATTTTCAGAAGAAACATTATGAAGGCATTAGAGATTAAAGCAATTGCTATTTACATTTACATTTTCAATAGAAGACAGGAAGGCTAGATCTTGAATATGTGTCTTCAAGAACTTGACAAGTTTGTAGTATATAGTACCTCAAGCTCCTTGCTTAGACAACTTTAATTTTCTTTGTAATGAGAAGGTAATTTATTTGTTTGACAATATTAATGATCACAAGAGCAGGCATTACTTTGGAAATAAATTGATTATTGAAGATGTATTCATGTTTTCGGGGCCAGACAATTGACACACCACTAAAAATAAACAAAACAAAATCTATTATATGTCTAAATACTCTTGTCACCAATAGGGTTTGCAGTGGGGTATGTGTACAGTTTGTACACATTAATGATCAAAAGAGCTGTGTAGGTCTCTTACGTTGAACAGTGGTGGTTGGAATATGTAATGTGAATTTCTAGTGAAGTAATCCAGTGTGGATTGGCTGTTCATGGAGCAGGTGTGATGTGCTCAAGCTCACTTTCATCCAGTATGTGGATGAGGGGGTGGGTTTGCTTTGGGGGAGGGGGGAGTTATTCTGGGCATCAAGATTTTTCCAGGCTGATGTTAATTTTATCTCTCCTTAGTATTGGTTTGCAACAGCTTGGTGTCTTCTATAATGGTGTTGGAGGTTATGTGGTGAGGTGTGGTTATAGTGGAGTACCACCAGAATATATTCTCATAGAGCATGAGTCTGCGAGGTTCTTCCATGAATCATGGCAGTGATGGCAGCCAGGATGGGGCAGAGTAGTTAATGGTTATTTCTTTGGGCAGTCTTTGAGATCAGATCAAGCAAAGATTTCTTTTTCAATGCTCAGTATCTAATTGTGGGTAGTCTGTCCATTGTGAATTAGTAGAGTGCAGAGGAGATGCAAGGGTGATCTAGGAACACGCCTAATTCTATGGTGGACCTCATGGAAAGGCTTGTTGTGAAGTTGAGGGTTGACAATGTATAGGAGAAGGGTAACAGTCCACTGATACATTATGCAGAAATCATAGGATACCTGTTGACTAGTTACAGGTGGATGTTGTTATCTTGTAATGGGTAGCTCAGACAGAGGATAATTCAGGTAAACTAATATCACCTTTGGACAAGCTATGCTATATCAGCACTTTGGCCAGGGAGACTACATGGAAATCCACATTTTTAAGTGGGACCAGCATAACATGCGACTGCTTATGTTCTGTTTAGCCTAGAGCACACAATTCCTTAATAAAGTTTTAATTTGGTCAGGTAAGTGATGGGGTGCCGGGGAGAAAACCAACCTTGACACTGGGTTATACTAACCAATGAAGAAAACAGCAGGAGTCCACACTCTTGTGGGACTCTCCCGTCCCCTACACACCCAATTTAAGTTGTATATGCAGCCAAACATTCAGTTACTCACATACTCAATTTTGTAACAATTCTATTCTTAAAAAAGTAGTGTTCTTAAAAAATAGTTTTATATAAACATTGAATCAATTTGTACTTCAAAGTGTAAATCACCTTAGAACTTAATCATGTGGCAATTTTTTCATATTATATCAACATTGAGTTTGTAGCATAAATCAATACATGTAACTTTTCAATTTCCAGAGCTTCAATATTACAACATTGGTATACAATTTTAACTGCAAGTATTTCCAACAGTCACCCTAAGTGCCTGATTTAACAAGAAAATGTGTTGTATAGGCGGTATGTTCAATCATTGTGTATTTTCTCTACGCGTTTCTAGGTCTGCATTCCCTTTCTTCAGGAGTTGTCTACCCAATTGTCTGATATCTACAAACGATGATCAATAATCAAACTTTAGTAATCCTTAAATAAATTATTCCATTAATGCTCTGTCTTGTTTCTGTATTTTATAATCATCTGTATGTATCTCAACCACATGTCACCTCCAACAATTTGTATAATCTTCTATCTGTGTCCTATGGGTTAGGTGTCTGATTCTCCCTAAAAAGATCCCAAAAGATCCAAAATCGATGTTCAAAGACCTCTACCTCCTAAATGAGTTAATAGATATTCTAAAGATTAATGTCTTTAGCATTTTGTACTATTGTGGTGAAAGTATTTTATTACCTGAACAATCTCTTAGAATTCTTGACTCCCCAACCGTGCAGAGAGGATTGTGATGCCAACTCCCTCAATTATTTTTGGCCCTTTTTAAGGGCAACCTCACTAGTGGAACAGCGCCTGCAGAAATAAGTATTCTTTCATGAGTTGTTATCATATCCCCTCTACATTGCCATCATTTTCAACAGAGCTATAGTCTGTTCACTCTTTATTTGGTCCTCCTGATGTTTTGAACTGCAACTACTATTAATCCCAGCCACCATACTCACTGTTGAAATGTTATGGGTGTTGTAGTCCAAAATATCTGGAGGGCCACCTAATGATTAATCAAGTGCTAGGAGCTGCCCTAATGTGTGGCCGTTTGCACTGTTTGCCATATAAACGGGTTACTGTATTTAAGGTGGAATAATGGCACATTGTAATCAGCAGAGCTATGCAGGCACATGTCAGATGTGTTAACACTCACATGGCAATTCGAATTATTACAGCACAGACAGTCATACAAGGGATTAAAATGCTAATTTAACAGACATTCAATATCCCGCTCTTTGTACAATGATAGTTCCAGACCTAAAGCCTCAGAATACATTTATTAAAACAATATCTCTCAGCTTATGCTCACCAAAGGAAGCAGCACAATTTCTCTTGGGTGAAGCAACGTGATCATAGTTTTAGTGTTCAAGAGTCGTCGACTTTATATGTTAATAATGTATTTTCTATAATGGTTCCATATACGAAAAACAGGTTAAGTGAGATGTAGTAAAGACTTACCAGTTGTGCAGTTAAAACAGCCGGGCTTTAGAAATGGTGGAGTAGTGGTCATGGAAGTTAAAGGGAATGCTGGGAGATGTAGCTATACAACATTCTAAGGCTCCATTTCCTCACCCTCTCATTCACTCTTAGAACTTTGACACTTGAATAATGCCCATCCGAACACACACTCTAACATGTTTGGAGGAATTGGATAAGACAAATCGGAGTGAGGGCAATACCAAGGTCTTGCTTGTTTGTTTGTTTATTTATTTGTAATGCGCTCCTCACCCGAGGGTATCTTGGCACGACAAGAATATACAATTTCAATAGGTACAGAGAAAGCTACATTGCAGGTAAGCACAACAATTACAATACATAAATATTACAGGGAGAGCACAGTAACGTGATATCTATAGAGTACAGAGTGTGAAGATAGCAATTAGATGTCATTGGAGACCAAACAGGATTTTGTGTTTCTCCTAAAACTTGGGAAGGTTAGGTCACTACGCAAGTGTAGGGGTAGTGCATTCCAGTAGAGGGTGGCTTGGACTGGGAAGCTGTTCCCTCCCGCTCTTTTCAAGTTTAATCTATTCATCGTTATGCAGTGAGAGTGGGCTGCTCTGGTGGGGCGAGATGAGTATTTTCTGCTGATTTGTTCCTGGAGGTACAGAGGGGCAGCATTGTTTAGACATTTGTGGGTGATTGAGACTAGTGTTAATAGAATCCTGTCTTTGATGGAAAGCCATTTGGTTTCTCTTCTGGCTGCAGAGATGGGTTCTCTCTTAGGGATGTTAAGAGCAGGTCTCAGAGCATTATTTTGGAGGATTTGTAACTTGTTAGTGATTTGTTTGTTGGCTCCGGCATAGAAGGCATTACAGTAGTCCACTTTTGAGATCATTAGGGCTCTTGTAAGGGTGGTACAGCTCTTGGTGGATCGGTAGGGTTTGCAGGCATGTATGAGCTTACAAGTTTATGCTGTGGCGGATGAGGTGGCGTTAACTTGTTTCCCCATGTTCAGTGTGGAGTCTAGGTAGAAACCTAGCGTTTTGGTTTCTTTAGCCACTTTTATGCTGATGCCATCAATAATGAATGTCGAGTAAAGTGCATCAAGTTTATTAAGTTGGGCTGGAGCACCTAGGATTAGGATTTTTGTCTTTTCATCATTCAGACATAATCCGTGGACTGCCATCCATGCTTGAATGACTTGGTAGGTGTTGCTTAGCAGGGCTAGATCTTGATCGTACTCGCCAGATATGGGAAGAAGTATCTGGGTAACGTCTGCATAGTTGGTGTAGACGATCCCCAGGCGGTCCAGTTTGTCAAATAGTGGTTTAGTGAATATATTGTACATGGTAGGGGACACAAAGGATCCCTGGGGGACACTGCATGTGATTGGGGTGGGGTCAGCGACAGCTGATTGAGGGAAGACCCTCATCGACCTGTTGTTAAGGAATGATTACCAGGCAGGGGCTTTGTGTAAGAAGTTGGCCACAGTGGACGGGTGCTTGCAAAGAATGGAGTGGTCCACCAAATCTAAGGCGGCAACAAGTCAAGTAGGAGAAGCAGGGTACATTGCCTATTGTTCTTGCGTGAGTCAATTTGCATCTTGAAGACTATGAGGGCGGTTTCAGTACCATGGAGAGGTCTGAAGCCCGATTGAGTAGGCCACTTTATCTAGAATTTTGAGGAGGAACAGAACTGTAGTAATGGGCTTGTAGTTGGTGGGGATGGTTGGGTCTTGGGAAGCTTTCTTTAGCAAGGGTAGGACCCAGGCATCCTTCAGGTTGGTAGAGACATTGCACGTGCAAAATCAAACAATTATTAGTTTAGTAATGAATGGGGCAAGGTCTCTAGCAGCTTCTGTAATTAATTGAGAGGGGCAGATGTCACCTTGGCATCTGGAGGGCTTAACAGATCTAATGACTCTTTCCACTTCTAGGGTGGTAACTTGTGAGAATTTGAATTCGGGAATTCCTTTCAGTTTGGGATTTGCCGGTTCTGGGTTTGAGTCATGTTTGGCAATGTTTAGTCTTTTGGCTGTGATTACATTTTTGGAGGGTGGTATGTTGCTTAGACTGAGCAACTTGAATGTCTGTAAACCAGGTTTTATCCTTGGTACAAGGGTCTTCAGGTGTTATGGAGGATTCCAGTTCCCTTCGGTCATTGTAAGTTTCTCTTTTAGTTCTGAGGAATTCAGCCTTGAATTTGCTTGCTGATTCAGTTAAGTTGAGTTTGTTCTCTTTGGACGGGTGATTTCTCCATAAAATTCCAAGTTTTCTTCATTCTGCCCACATGATTTTTTGCTGGGTGTCGAACCAGGTGTTAAAATGGGTTTTAGGTTTGCTTTTGTGTGGTTTGGGAGGGGCAATGGTGTCTAGCGCAGAGGTCATGGATGTGTTGTACAATTCAACTAGTTTGCTTGGTTCCACTGATTCAGAAGTGGAGTTCAAGGTGGGTAGTAGGAGAGGCGGGAGATTGTTGGTGGTTATATTTCGATTGCTCCTCGTAGGGAGAGGCGGCGCTATCAGTTTCATTTTGGTTTCCACACATTTGGTTTGGGTGGTGAAGGAGATGAGGAAGTGACCTGTCCAAGTTAGTGGTAGGATAGATGAAATGGCAGACTCTGAATTGAGGTCTGCTATGCAGTCAAAAGTTCGACCTCTCATGGGTTAGTTAATTGACTCGTTGGGTTAGGCCCAGTTTGGTTAAAATGTTGGAAAGTGCCGTGGCTTTGTATATCTTGGGGGTCTAGAAAGCCCAGATTGAAATCCCCTAACAGCAATATGGGACAGTATCTAACAGTAATGTCATGATGTCTTCTTCGAAGGTACCAGTAGGGCCCGGGGGTCTGTATAAAAGGTGGATGGTGAGGGTGCTCATTTTGGAAGTGGTGAGTTTAAAGATGACATTTGTGATGTCATCTTTGATGTCCTGGGTGTTAGTCTTAGCAGTGCACGGTGGTGGTGCGAGTTATGGTTGCTTAGCTTACCATAACTTGCGAATTTCAGGGGGTTTCGGTTTTACTTCAAACCATAACGTCCCTTTAATAAAGATTTTTTACTGATTTTCATAGGTTTTTAGTAGCGCAACTTAACGATAACGTCACTTTAACAACGCTTTTTTCACTGAATTTCATAGGTTTTTAGTAGCTCAACTTACCCATAATGTCCTTTTAACAAAGTTTTTTTCACTGAATATAAATATATATATAAATATATATAATGGAACTGTGACAAATGTTGACTAAGACTCCCTTACCTTACATTTATATAACATAGAAGATACTAAACCCCCAACTCCGCTAGTGATTTTGATGTCCGCACACCGTGTGCATGTCCGCAGGCGCACGCGGTCACCATCAGCACTATCCGAAAACTTAGAGTGCATCTTCCATTATTTTATCATACAATTAAAACACACAAACCTATTCAAAAAGCACCACATACATACATTACATTTAATAATAAATAAGAAGTGAAAACGCTATATGTAAGACACCAACCATCCACTGAAGTCGCATTTCCAATATAATGTAATGTACCAAAACAAAATAAATATACCTCCAACTGAATTCCTTCACAGAAACTGCACAGCAAGAAGTAAGAGCATACTTACACCCCATTAACAGCAAATGTTTGTAAAAAAGTAGTAGGTACACTACATTTATTTCATTTTCTGTATTATGGACACTAAAACTAATATTTATTTTTTTAACACAGAAATGTCCAGTACTGTGGAATGGCTGGAAGAGAATTTCCCACAAGATGAAATGAGTGAAGATAGTGATAATAATGGTAGACACAAAATTTCTCTATGTAAGACAATTAATAACCATTACTTTATAAGTATTTAACAATTTATTTTTAACAGACCAGCCAACCAATAAAACTAATATACTAAAAGAGATAATAGAAGATCCTCTCAAACGAATGGAACTGAAAATGGATTGATTACTACAACACTTCAATCAACTAACATAGTCTATTGTAGACCACATTAAAGAAAACATTAAAATACCACTGTCCCACATGTACCTCTTCCCCCTCTCCATGTCCCAGCCAACTATCCCCAAACCCTCCCCACCAAGAAAAACAGTACAATGAAACTTCCATCCCTTCCTCCCCTCCCATACATCATGTCCAAACGCCTAATTCCCCTTTATTTCTTTTAGTTTCTGCTTCCCCCTCTCTTTCCTAATTTTTCTACTGTTAGACAATAATAATATTTTAAATGTGTTCTAGGTATATGCCCGTTTCTTATTTATTTTTTTAAAAGGCAGTCAGGGTGTCCGCGGACAGCGCGGCTGTCCGCGGTGTTCTTAATTAAACAACACAAGGGTGTCCTAAGGACATAGTACCTGTTCATACTGTCCGTAATTAAAATGGAGGTGTCCTTAGAACATACAAGATGCCCGCCTCTCACAATCACCCAAAATGGGGGTATCCTAATAATACTCCTGCTGTTCGTAATGTCCGCAACAGAATGAATATATCCGTAGAACACATATCCCGTCTGCCTGTCTGCAATGTTTTGATGCACATTTATTTTATTCGGGGACTTCAACATTGTTCGTAGAACACCCGCACACATGCGCATCACACACTTGGATCCTACGAACATCCCGCCTCTCTCCAACTATCCGCTGCACATGTGTTGCACTTTTAATTAGTTCGGGGACCCGAACACTGTCCGTAGAACACCCGCGCGCATACGCACAACCGCCACTCTCGCATTTCGTGTCCTGCGGACAGCCGTCGCATGTGCGAACGTGTCTGTGATGTCATCATGTGACCGCACCCAGGCTGAGCGTGTGTCCTTATTTGCGGACAATGTCCGGCCCCCGAACATTTAAAAACTGCTTTTTTAAGCAATCTAAGATATTTTACAGTAAAAGTTCACCATTGTACATGTCCCAGACATTGTCCCTGCCTTTCACAGTTTAAAAACAGAAGTGACAAATAAATAGTGCAGGGCCAGGTGCATTTTTTAGAAGTCAGCAGACATCTAAAAACTGTGCATTGCTGCCCTGTCACAACCATTGCACTTTTCTCTGGGAGGAAGTGGTGGCTCTGAAACGAGCCTTTTTGTGAGTTTTATTGTGTTTCAAAAACTTCAAATGGTACACACCTACTGCAAAATGGATTGCTGTAATTCCAAAAAAGGTTGCAATGCATTTTGTATATTTTGCAGAAAAATCTGATTGCCAGCATAAGTAATATGTACTCCATCTCTGAGAAAAATGTGTGTGCTACACAACACAATATTTTAATTCTGAAAATGTGTACAAAATGTGTGTGCTACAAAAACTGGAAACTGGGGGGCGAAAGTATTAGAGTAGTAGAAACTATAAAATATCTGGGTTATAACATACACGGCCATCCGGCCAATACAAGACAGAATCTGAGATAATGGACAAGATAACTCAAGCCGCATCACAGATGATCAAATTGAACTATAAATTCTGTAAATATTCCATCCTTCCGCTAGTGAAATACTACTTAGCAAAAGTGGTTCCAGTGATACTATATGGACTGGAAGCCAAACTAGGTCTTTGGTCAGCAAATTGGGAAAGTTTTGAGGGTCGGTTGTGGAAAAGGGTCTTAGGACTTCCAAGCTGTACATCTACAGGAAGTCTGAGATTCGAGCTGGTGCTAAAGTCAATGAAGTGTATGGCAGACTGGAAATTTATTTCCCTGTTTCGAGAAATAATTACGGGCAAAGAGACCACCCTTTACGGAGATCTTAAGTCTCAGCGGCTGCAGGGTAAATCATCACTTTTGACCTCACTTGGGGGAAGATAACAAAGGCACTTACAAAAATAGGCCTCGATGAAGAAACCCTGGTCCTAAACCGACTCAAAATAAAAAAAAAGGAACTCTTGGACTGGATCGAAACAATAGAGTAGGTCAGATCAGATCCAGTTCAAAGTGCGTTCTTTAGGGAGGAAGAGGAACTCGGGTGTCTCTCGCGTTATCTCATGAAATTCCCAAATAGAAAGCTGTGCTCAAACTTCATTAGAATGAGATTGCATTTGGTCTATGCGGGGCAGTGTTGGAAAAGTGAAACCAAGGGGACAAGACAAAAAAATTGTGTTCGATTTGCATAAACCCTGCCAAGCAAACACCTAGGCATTTAATTATGGACTGTGAGGGCTCATGGATACATCGGTCAAGACTATTCAGGAACTTTGTGCGTAGAGAGGAGGATATTACATCAGACTTTTTGTGGGACAGACTAATTTCTGGTACTGACGCCACATTGACTTCAGCAGCTATCCAGGTGTTAATCAACTGTGAAATAACCATTTAACCTTTACAACCCAGGAAAATAGTCTACCACAACACTGAGCTTGCAAACGGTTTTTGAACTATAAAACCGGAAAATATAATGCCTTGAAAAGTAGCCGGGTTGGCAAAAAAAGGAGTACAAAATGTTTTTTTTTCTTTTTATGTTCCTTTTCTATTATTGTTTATTTATGTTAGGAAATAAAATAATTTTTACATTTGTAAAGAAATTGTGTAACCTGTTTGTTTTCTGATATGATATTTTGTAAAGGCTCATTGAGCCAAAACAAATATATAAAAATAAAAATAAAAAAAGAGGACATACCAACATCTCTCAAAAAGGCACAAACAGCCTTGTTAACATTGCACCTTGCTTTCTCCATTTGTGGACCAAATGAAAAAGAACACAGCCACATTTGTCTCTGCGCAATATGGGAAAAAATTACTCTGGAGTTTGGATACATGTCCATGACTTTCCCAAGTCCTTCTTTCATTGCAAATTTGAAAGAGATTCCAGACACATGTCCTAAACTGTTCCCTCCACAATGAAATAATGTGTGGATGACGCTGTCTCATTAATGAAGCACAGACAGGTAGCAAATCCACCCACTTCATTTCACGCACTCCATACCAGTGCACTTCCACATGAGAGAATCCAAGATGTGCAGCCACTCCACAGCGATCTGCATGCACCTCCAACCAATTTATCCACGAATCTCCCAAAATCCAAACAATCTGCTTTCTGAAACACACAGCCATAGCTATCTGCTCTTCTCTCAGGAAAAACACCTACTGACAAACTCTCTCCTTACACAACACACCCAGTAAACCTTATTGAGCAATCCCATCTCTGCTAAGTCTCATTTGCATGCCTCACAACCCCAAAATCCCTGTATGCAATATGCGCTGCCCACGATAAACCATGCTGTCCACAGATAAATCAAAAATCTGAGCATGGGGAATGAAAATGTAAATAGTGTGCCCCATTTCCCCTTTGAAAAGAGCCTTTTTTTTGCAGATGTTTTGTATTTTTTTCCCTCCAAAAATCTTCACATTAGCTTCTCCAAAGCAACCCTTATGTTCCAAAACAGCCTGGCATTTCCCATAAAAGATAAAAAAATGCCATCTTCTTTAAAATAAACAACATTACCAGAATAAATGTTCTCATTATTACAAAAGTACCACTCTAACCGTGAAAGCAAACATGCCTCGGTTGATTGCACACCTAGCAATATTTTGCTGAAGACAAATAACACAACTATTGTTCCGTACTGCTGTAGGTAACAAAGCAGAAAAAATGAGCTTGGCATTTGGAAGGACTATCATGATTCCCTGAACCAAGTTTTGCAGATCTTGCAACAAAGTAGGGGCACTGACATTGACCAAAAGCACAGAACCACAGTGTAGGACAACTACCTGTGGACTATGAAACCTAGCCATATCCTGACAAACTACTAGAATTGCCTGCAAATTCAAATCAGGCACAGTGCTCCACACGACATCCACTCCTTTTGTGTCAAAATGGTTAGCAACATTCCTAGATGTAGCATACTGCTCTAAACCATACAAAAACATATCTCCAACCACCAACACCCTGACTTTCTGCACTTCCGCCATCTTCACTACATACAGTCCCTCTCAATATGAAGCAGAACCTCAACACTTGATTGGCTAATCCTCAAAATACAGTCCCACTTCATGCTATGAAACCCCTGAAGCAGCATGTCCTGTCTGCGAACAACCGCTTGTCCACGGAGCGCGTAAGTAACACTGGGGTCGCCCTTTCCATTACACTCTCTGCACAACATCCTCATTGGCTACTGTTAAGCAGTCACATAATCATCCACCAATCACATCCAAGAACTCTACATCTAACTCTGTCATCTCAGAGAACAGCACTTTAGATGTACTATTGATCACCCTCAGTACAATTCGGCTGTGACTGCGTAGAACCTACAGCAACAACTAATATAAAACTCCCCAAGATTTCTACTTGCAGACTCATGCACAAACACAGACTACAGGTATGAATAGTTCCTACACTGCACATGTACACCTCTTCTAGTAATACACTACATCCCGTTATAACTCAGCAGCAACGTGTGTGCCTTGAAAGCAAAACGACACGAAGCAACACAAATTCGATCCCGGGTCTGCGCTTAGAAACCTCTGGATGTTTAAGCCGTTATAAATATGCAACTAAGACAAAATGATTACGCACATAAAAAACAGACAATTCCTGTATCAGCTCCTCGATGTCCGCTGGCTGTGTAAATGCTTTAAAAATGTAAAATAAAATAAATAAAAATATGAACAGAGTAACTGCCACTTACCCTGTATAAACTGTAAAATTAACTTAACTGTCATTTCTACCATCTACTATGATGAAGTGTCAATTGCAAATCTTTCAGCTCTCCAAATTTTTATTTACACACCCATCTATCTAAGAAAATATTGTTTCATATTATAAGATGGGGAAAAAATAACAGTATAATTAGAAAAAGGACTGTCCAGTGTATTATAAAATTACATGCAGCCAGGATGAGTACATACATCTTCATTCAAGCACACACGCAGACAATATGATTAGAAGGGCTCCCAGATCAAACAACACCACTGCCTCTATAAGAATTATTTCTGCTTTATTTCCCACACCTTCACAAAGTCATACATTGAATGCTTTTATGTACAATCGGTGCCATTTACAATGCATATAATTATTTATTTTATCTGTTAACATCCATTAACATAACATTAAAAAAACAAGTGTGCTCTATGTGTTTACTATTATACTCATTTCAAAAACATATTCAACTAAAAGATCCAAAATAAAATATACAGAATGCACATAGGCAAAGCAAAGTGCAAAACAAATTGCACATTAACAAAAGTGCTATAAACACTTCTTTCTTTCTTTCTTTCTTTTACACAAAATACAAAATACAAAAAACGTCTTTCTTTTACAATTCAAGTGAAGACCACTCTCTTGAAATGCAGCAGCATATGAACTACGAACAAGGACTTAGAAGAAACCTACTCTTTCCATACAAAAAAGTATGTACAAAACTAACATAATGTTCTAACTGTTACACAAACACACTAGCATTTTAGTATTGTAGAAGAAATAAATATATTAACCCTTTACCATTAGATGTAGTATTAGTGATTCCCCTTACCAGTTGCATACTTTATATTGTCAACTGAAGCCCAGTATAGTAACACACAAATACAAGAATAGCCTTCCCAACATGATTAATCTGCCCATTGCACAATCACACGCCTCCACAATCATACTTACCATCATACTCAGGCACTCATGCACAAAGCACATATACAGTCCACAACAGCCCAACCCACACTTTCTTTTTTTTCTCCAACAGACCCCACAGAAGGTCTACCAAAAAGCAACTCTGTAGAAAGCAACGCAGAAGTAGAGCAAATCAAAATAAAAGTGTCCAAAATAAGCATCCATCTCTAGCAGATTTTGTACAAAAAGTTCAAACAAAACAGCTAATACAGTATTAAGCGAAACAAAACAAGCTTCCAGTAAAGACATTTTCCCTCCTCTATCAAAATGTAAAACCAAACAGAAAGTCATTAACAAGACTTCAGCTACCACTACTGCTAACACTGCACCTATAAATCTTGATGTAGTGGAAGTAAGCATACCAAAAAAAAGTTTTACAAAAAATGTTCCGCCACAGAGTCCTTCAGAATCTTTTAAAAGCAGGAGAGAAATCATGCACAACCATTAAAACCTACCGTAGAAAATTAATCCTAGAAGCTCTCGTAGACAGTGCAATCCTTCTCAAAAGGAAGTTATTTATTTTAGTTTTAAATAGGATGAAACCACTAACAGAACTAACTACTAAACTACAAAAAAGACTTCTCAATAAACGGAATATCAAAATAACTTCTTAAACATCTGTGCAGGTGAATGGAGTCACACCACGACCACATAACCATATTTTAATGAGGAAGCATATAAACAAAAGGAAACAAACCCAATTGCCATACATAGCAGTGGACGAGGGTATGAAACACTTAATAACACCATTATGGAACAAGAAACTCTGCTAACAAAAATATCCCCAGAAAACTCAGTCTCACCGCCCAATCAACTGAACCAAAACCTACAGTTTATAAATGGACGTGCACATCAATGTGTAACATTGCCAAAAAAAATCTTTCAAATCTTTATGGCAGTTCCTCAATCAGCATGTAAAAAGCAAAGACAAAATCAAAATGAAACTACTACAAAATATGGATGCCTGTCCAGTGCGCAAATACACAGGACTACAAGGACATTCATTAGCGTGCATTTCAGGACCTATTTGCAAAAGCACCATCCATCATATCAACATGATATCAACACATCATTCAACTATAAGAAATCTAGTCCAAAAACTCTACTATGTGAAAAGTCCTGCTTTAGCACTAGCCAATTTAAATAACAATCTTCTACATGGTACAGCCAAGCAACTTCTCGAAGAAATAGAGCATATCCAAAGAAAATATTTTGGAATTGAAAGCTACTTACAAAACGAAATAGATGTACAACAAATTAGCAACTACTGTACAAATAGCAACCTTCTATTAAACACATACAAAAAAGAAATACTAAAGTTTAAAAGTACCTCAGCTGACGTACCAAACCATGTGTGTGTGTGTTGCCACAGGACTTCTTATAAAAGTACCACACAAATTATAGACATAATGTACAAAATAGAAGACAATGAAGATTCTAACTGGTTCCAATTAGCTCTATACCTTATAGCAGAAAACAAATACGACATTACTGACCCCTTAATACTTTGCAATTACTGCACTGCAAAACTTGACAACAACCAAAAACCTTCATGTGCTATCACAAATAACTTTGAATTATTCCCACTACCACAACCCCTGCAACAACTAAATGTATATGAGAGCATCATAATTTAAACAGTGCACCCATTTCAAACAAAAATATGCCTCCAACCAAAAGCAGCAACATTACCTCCCTCTGAATTAGTCAAAGGCATTTGTGGCAACGAAGTTTATTTACCATTAGATCTCAAAGAAAATGTGCATACTCCAGGAGTGCAACGGCCAATAGATCCATCTTTAATTCTCTTAGTAAATGGCACACCTACAAAAGACAAAAAAATTTGGCAACAACTTGTGGACTTACATAAATTAAGCCCTGTAATATCTAAAAAACAACAATGAATACTACAGAGAAGTTATTATTGAAGAAAACCTGAGAGAAACCATTGAAATAATTCAAGAGTCACCAGAAATGGTCAATTTTAACCTCTAAATCCTGATACAGAATACAATATTTTAGAACATTATATAATTCATCCTTTACACTCTAAAGACGCTATAGAAGGGGCACTGGAAATGTACCAAATGCATTAAGCCAAAGGATCTCCGATCAGTATATGGGAAAAAGTATAGAAGCATAGGCCTTTCCCTACTCTTTCCTACTGGAAGGTACGATGATAGACCCACTCAGATAACAGCATCAGAATATCGCTCTCTACAAATGTATTCTGACGACCACAGATTCAGACAAAATGTGGAAATCATATTCCACCTTCTCTTTGAAAGTGAACTAGCAACTCTATGCTACGGAATTGCACACACAATAAAATCAGTTACCATTTTCAAAATATGTCAGCTATGCAATTATTACAAAAACCTCAAGAAAAAGATGAGATTTTACAGTCAAGTGTTACAAATCTTTCAGCAAACATGCGTGGTACAAAAGAATACTGGTTCTGACGTCACAGAGATGTACGCTGTAGTATATGAAACCTTGGCCCAACCACTTGGTTTGTTTCATTAAGTTGTGCAGAATATGCATAGGAAGATTTACACATTTTCCTACGCATAGCAAACAAAAATAAAACAAACATAAATATAAAACAACAGGAGACCTCTGCTCTCTAGATCCTGTAAATGTATCAAGATATTTCCATCATTGCTTCATTGCTATGCTACACTTAATTTGTAATAAGACTGTTCCTCCCCTTGGAGAAGTTCAACACTTCTTTTGGAGAACAGAATACCAAGCCAGAGGAGCAACACAAATCCACATGCTATTATGGATTAAAGATGCTCTTAAATTTGGTCAGGACATTGATGCCACTGTTTTGCAGTTCATCCAAAATTATGTCACTTGTGAAATCCCTTCACAAACAACACATAGTGACCTTCATGCACACATTTTACAATTTCAAAGACACAAATGTGGGAAATATTGCTGTCGCAAATATAAAACAGAAAGGGAAATACTACACCAAATGCTGCTTTGGTTTCCCTAGACCAGTTTCAGCAACAGGTCAAGTAAACAACTTCATGTCTTCAGTCAGACATAGGGCCTCATTACACGGAAGGCGGTAAGGGTTAACGGTCACCGTTAATGATACCGGTGACCGTTAACCCTTACTGCCTTACTACGAGGTCCCTTTGCGGGTTGGAGAATTTAACGCCTGCGGTGGCGTAATGAGCACCTTCCCCATTCCCATTATGCCCTATGGGCCAAAAATGGGAATGGGGAAGGGCAATGGGGGAAGGGGGAATTACCGCCCCACCAACCATGGAATTGAGCGGTAATTCCCATTTCCACCAAGGTGGTGCCGGTATTTTACCGGCATTTTACCAGCATGGACCAAGGTGCTAATAGCACCTTGGTCCACCGCCGTCCGTGTAATGAGTCCCATAGTGTCAAAGGTGTAAATCACCTAAGAACACATACTACATAAAAAAGAACAGAAGAATCAAAATACATCAATGATTACAATGCAATCATTGCCCTCCTATGGAATGCAAACATAGATGTGCCGTAGTACATTGCTGACAATTCTACTTCAGTTGCACGATATATCACAGCCTACTTAACCAAAGCAGAGAAAGCAGAGCTTTAGGACCTCTGGGATGACATATCATCTGACAAAACACTATCGCAGAAATTGTACAGCTGAGGCATAAAAATGCTCTCTCATAGAGAATCTGGCTGCTATGAAGCTCCAGACTATTGAACGGGAACTGCCTCGTATGGAAAATTTGACATTATAGTATGGCTAAGTCTTGGTCCTGCTATATCTAGAAAAAGAGTTCTCAAATCATATGAGGACATAGAAACAATAGCCAAAAATGATCCCAACAGCCAAGACATTTTGAAAAACAATTTACTAGACACATACTACCCAACAGGAGTACCACTTTGGAAACCATACACATAAAAAAATAATGTTAAACCAGATGAAAAGAAAGGTAGATACAGTGGTAAATTGTGAAGGCAGCTTAGTGAACAAACACAGCTTAATTAATCATATCAAATTGGCATTTATAACTCCTCAACATAAAGAACTGTATTACATGTCCCTGCTACAAATTTTTAAACCATGGAGAAAAGAAGAGTCACTGGATACATATGACTCCTATGTAGACGCTTTCAAAGCAAATGAAAGTACTATAACAGACGTAAACTTTCACAGTACCAAACAACTTTGCACAATGAACAGCAACACGAAGAACTCCAGGCCGAACTACAAATGGATGCTCCCGACAGTAGTCAACCTTCTGTAACGGGAAGCCAAGAACCACTTGGACAGCCACTAATAGCAAATGAGGCAGAATTAGCCATGACAGAAGTAGAAAATACCATGTGTCAGTATGAACAAGCCACAGAAGACTGAACAATGAGCAGCATAGCATTTTCCAAGAAATAACAAAACAAATTGAACATGGTGTGGAACATGAAAATAAAAACTGTACCTGCCAAGACTACAAACCTATACTGCTATACGTGAGTGGTGAAGCTGGATCAGGCAAAACATTCTTAATTAAAATCATCAGCAAGTTCCTTCAACAATTGACAAACAACAAACTGTCAGCTGTTCTAACTGCCCCCACAGGTTGAGCTGCCTACAACATAGGCAGTGTCACTTTACACCGATTACTACTCCTTCCAGTAGAACACCAAAACAAATTAGACTATTACAAACTTTTCAGAGAAGCTGCAATGGAACTACACAGAGTTTTCAAACAAATGAAAATGCTGCTAAAAAATGAGGTGAGCATGGTCTCCAACCTAATGTTGGCTTTGATTCACCTCAGATTACAAGAGGTCCTCAAAACAGACTACGACCATCTCTTTGGAGGAAAACACATTATTGTTTTCGGAGAGCATCTTCAATTGACACCAGTGAAAGTTGAACCTATTTTTAAAACCTTAGGGCACAAACTTTGCTGTAAAACTCTTGGCAGCATAGGAAATGTCAACCTTTGGCAACCTTTCCAAGAATTGGTGTACTATCTCAAGAAGCATAATCAATATTAAAAACCAGGCACATGCATGCACTCTATGGCCATAACTCGTGTGCTACTGATGTCATGCAACAATTATCACACAAAAATGTGAATTGTATATCCTTGATGCCAACTCTTGCAAGCTCTTCCAAATTCAATGAAACAATGTTGAAAAAAGAAATGCAACCAATAATTGAAATTTGCTCCACAGACAAACTGGACGTACATGGTATGACACTACCCATGTGTCAACAAACCACAACAAGACTAAATACCCTAGAAAACTCTGTCTCCAACATAGCTACAATTTTCTTTAAACTGCAGAATAATGCTTAAATGTAACCTTAACCTTGATGTGGAGCGAGGAGTAGTTAATGGGGCACTTGGTACAGTTGTTGGCTTTCAAACATACCCACATGACAACACCATCCAATTCGTCAATATTCTCTTTGACAAACTATCAGAAGTTAAAAGGATAGGACGCTCAACATCCCGCTTTCTTCTTTTCAAAAACATGTATGTATGCAGAGAACAATTTTCACTAACTCTAGCATACGCAGTGACCATTCACAAATCACAAGGTCTTACCCTAAATAAAGCATTAATAGATATTGGTAGCAGAGTCTTTAAAGAATGCATGAGCTATGTAGCACTATCACGCTTACGTACACTTGACTGGCTATTTCTAATCAACTTTGATGCGAGTAAAGTACATGCTGATATTCCTTGCATTCGAGAATACAATAGGCGGCATTTACTCCACACCACCCATCTGAAAACCTATCCTGTTCCACAACAAGCAAAACGTTGTAAAAGAAAACTACTTCAAACTGAAATGATATAGGATATCACTACAATTCCTCCAAAGAAAAAAATAAAGAAACTAATACTTCATGAAGAACCACAATGAAAAAAGAATCTAGTGGTCAAAGTAACTCAACTACTTCTTCAAAGAAGCACCACAAACAAATGATTTCCACACAGAACTATCAGGTCCATTCAAATTTTCAAATATAACTGCTGTAAATTGCTATGCAAATGTAGCAATGAATATTATTTTTCAATTGCCACCAATTATTGAGAATATTTATTAAACACAGTACAGACCAATTGTGTTTGTAAATGTTAGTCCTTCATAGAAATTCAACCAGCAATCCTGACAACACTTACATGGTTCATGGAATAAGACAAGAATTGGACTACTTTGCTAGAATTGTCAAATTCACTATAAACTCACACGAAGATCCACAAGAATTTCTCATGTATTCACTATAAGTACTGGAAAACAAAAGCATACCTATAAACAACATTTTTCAGATTTCATACATGTGGAAACATACATACTCTCTCTGCAACCACGTAGGAGAGGAAGAAGTCCCTAATGAACGCTGTGTGTATGTATCCATACCTAACTGTGAATTCATTCCATTTCAACAACTTGTACAAAATGCAAACCATGGCAGATTATGTACTACCTGCAATTCAGCTAATCGCTCCACCTTACAAATACAGACACCTAGTAAATATGTAATAGTGATGCTTTTACGTTACAATGTAGATGGTACCAAAAACAACTGTAAACTGACTGGATTTGCAAATTGTCAGGTATCACTGGGTAAGAAAACCTTCACAACAATAGGTATAATCTACCATGCAGGAGCCACAACTAATGCAGGTCACTATACTGCATATATAAAAAAAGAATTGTGGATGGTTTGAATGTATTGATAGTACCATGACTCTAAAGCAAAGATTACCAGCAAATCTTGTAAACGCTTACTTAATATTCTTAAAACCAAAATGTAATACGTAATCTGTGTATGAACATGAGCAAAACCTCAACTTCAAAACTATGCACAGATAGAATACGCCAACATGTATCTAACTTCCCTCAGGATTCTGCAACAAGCAAACACATAAATAAATACCACTAAAATCAAACAAGGAATATACAGTTAGAATACGCCAACAGGTATCTAACTGCCCCAAAAATCTGCAACAAGCAAACAGATAAACAAATACTACTAAAATGAAACAAGAAATGTACAGTTAGAATACGCCAACAGGTACCTAACTGGTGAAAAATATCTGCAACATACCAACAGATAGATGAATAGCATAAAAGTAAAAATAAACAATTAGAATACACCAACAGGTATCTAATTGCCTCACAAATCTACAAGTCAAAAATAGAAGATGAGCAAGAAACAAGAAATAAACAGTAAAACAATGAAAGAAATGTAATGTACCACACCATCATAGAAGATTTATTTTTCCCACATACACAATGATTTAGAAAACAAACAGAAACTGAGCAAATTGCGCAGTACACTGGTTTGAATGTGTAAAGTACTAAATATTAGGGTCAGAAAAATACAGAAATATCTATTATGCAATGCAATAACTTATTATTAACTATCTGCTCTAACATATGATCTTTTCTTTTATTACAGAGATCGAAAAAGTATGTCTGGTCCAGTTACCCATGTCATGAAAAAACTACATACAACCACAAAAAACTCAACCAGTTAGTCTCCAATAAATAAACTCAGAAACACCACCCTCCTTGTTACAAACTCTAAAATTTTAACTGCATGACCTAGCCAAAACTTCACATACAAACTCTACAAATGAAACAGTACACAAACGTTTGGGTTGTGGATATTTGATGGGTGTTTGATTCTATGGGTGTGTTATGCTGCAGTGATTGTGGCCAGGGCCTGGAGTCTTGGGTACATGGCCTACGGCAAACATAGGCAAGCTAAGCAACCATAACTCGTGCCACCATTGTGCACTGCTAAGACTAACAGCCAGGACATCAGAGATGACATCACAAATGTCATTGATGACATAATGGATGACATCACATGTCTGGCTCACCCTTTTTCCCTTTACTGACATATGTAGGCCAGTAACAGTCAGGAACTAAAAATTCAAAAAGTACTACATTTGTAGACTTAATTCCCTTAGGGTCCACTCACATCATATGAAACATATAAATAGAGGAAGACGCAGGCTTGAATGATAGAAATCCTGTCTGTGCATGAAGATTATCAGTAGGGTTATCAGCACTTTCTGATAGTTCTGTTTTTTTTTATTACTGTACTTTCCCTGTATATGCTCATATTTGTATACATTGTACTCACACTACTTTCCTTAGGGTCCAGTCACATCATGTGAAAAAAAAACATAGGGGAAGTATCAGCTTTGAAACAGAGCAATCATTTCTCTACATAATGATAATCAGTTACGTTATAAACACTTTCTGGTACTACTGCTGCTTTTTGCTTACTTCACTTTCCCTCTATATGCTCACATTTTTATGTGTTTTTGTGTCTTGTGTGTTTTGAATGTAATAATGAAATGATGTAGTAAGTGGGTTTTATTAGCTACTTATTACAAGTTGCACAGTACACAAAAATCTAATAAGAAAGCATTTATCATTTCACTATTTATGGTAAGATTATGAATATAGCACCTCCATCATGTATACTGCACACAATGCTTATGTTTATACATGAGTATTTTAGTATACTGGAAAGAACTTCATAATAGAATTCTATTTATATCAATGCATTAATTAATGCACTACGCAGCACATGATATTTATTCCAATGATCCTTGACACTTTTTTGTCAACATTATAATAAGAATCGCTTGTACAGACTTTTCATGAAAAGTAAATGCACATGTGATGTTATCAGTGATGTCTTCAATGACATTTGTTATGTCCTGGGTGTTAGTCTTAGCAGTGCACGATGGTGGCGCGAGTTATGGTTGCTTAGCTTAGCATAACTTGTGATTTTCAGGGGGATTCGGTTTTACTTCGAACCATAACGTCCCTTTAAAAACGTTTATTTTTGCTGATTTTCATAGGTTTTTAGTAGCGCAGCTTAACCATAATGTCCCTTTAAGAACGTTGTTTTCACTGAATATATATTGGTCTGCCATCCAGGTTTTCCCTTTCTGATGCACCTTAACTAATAAAGATACCTTCATGCTGCATGGACTTGCTGTCATGCTTCTTTTTTGCTGAGACTGGACGCCCAATTCTCAGCTGTTTCCAGGAGTGCAACCCGCTGGATTTTCCTTTTTTTAGAGGGCACTTTTCCTTACCCTTGAAAAAATAAAAAAAAATAAAAAAATATATATTACATGGCCACGGTGTGGCCATGTAGTTATGGTTAAGTTGGTGTTTCCATAGAAAAACCACTTTTTGGGTGGCTTATAACTTCGCTCCCCCTGGACGAATCCTCACCAAACTTTGCAAAAAAAGTATATGGACCAAAGTTTGGTGAGGATTCGTCCAGGGGGGGAAAAGTTATAGGGGGCGTCCCAAAACTTTTTTTTTCCCATAGACTGAATGGGAAAAAAATTTGCGCACGGCTACAGCCCGAACCGCTGGACAGATCTACACCAAATTTGCGGCTGGAGCGGCGGCCTGGTCCCGAAAGCGTGCTTTTGCAAATTTGGTGTAAATCCATCCAATAGTTTTTTAAAAAATGACCAAAATGTAAGGCAAAAAAATTTGTGATATCTGTGTTCGCTTCGCAGACGGACTTCCCTGTTCACTCCGTGGACAGCACCCCGATTGGCCCAGCGGCTTGCGTCATGTCCGCGGACATGCAACGTGTTCGCTGATTGGGCGGCGTAGCGCGTGATGCGCATCAGATTTTCTGTCGCACCCGCCATCTTGCATTTGCGGACGTCCGCAGACAGCGCGGTGAAAGTTTGTTCAAAATGTGTATTTAGTAGAGTGTGTTGGTGTGTAGAAGTCTTTGGGGAGGATGGGGGAGTATGAGATAGGTTCAAAGTTGTATTTTATTTATGTGCTAGACGCTTTTGTTGTGTTCGATTTGTCTGCGGACAACACGGCTGTTCTGGAATGTTCGCAAATAAACAGAATGGATTGGGTGTCTACTTGAAAGTGTTCTAAGAACACTCGTGGGGTCTTGGAATGTTTGCAGGGGGTGTCCTGGAGACGTTGTCTGTATTGTTCATTGGCAAGGTGAAAATGTTTTAAGAACAATCGCGGTGTCCTGAAATGTTCGTACATAAAGAAAATGGGGGTGTCCTGAGGACGCTGTTTGTATTGTCCTCTGGCAAGTTGAATGTGTCCTAGGACCTTCCCCCTGTCCGCGGACATAAAAATGGTTGCAGTGCTTGCATCTATGGGTGTAATATGCTGCGCTGGTTGTGGCCAGGGTATAGAATGTTGGGTGCATGGCCATTTGGCCATGCACCCAAGAGTGTATGCCCTGGCCACAACCACCGCAGCATATCACACCCATAGTGGCTTTTAACTTTGGGTCAAAAACGAATTTATAAGGAACAATGTTATAAGCTTGTATGGGTGTGATATGGTGCGATGGTTGTATTTATCTTGTTATACGTACTATTTGGTTTAGTAACGGGAGTCCATGTTTTTCTTGTTCATTTCTGTAATAAAAGAAAATAGCATGTTAGTATTAGTATTTTATAATGGCTTATTACATTGTACAATCTTTTTATTGACCCTCATATTTAGTAGATTACAAACCAGAGTACTGTGCAATTCTCAAAGTTTCTGTGTTTGTTGCTAAAATCATTGGGTCTGTGGGAGAAAAATAATCCATGTTGGATTAAAAAAAAAACCCTTTTTCTGTTATGCTACAGTTTATTTATTTGTTTGTTTTCCGCGTTTACTTGTTCTTTCTGCCTAATGCTTTATGCATTGGATTGTTTCAGTTTTTGTGAGCAGTAAGATATTAGGTATTTGTTTGGATATTGTAACATTTTGGCCCAGTTAGATACCAGTAGGCGTATTCTAACTGTTTATGTTTTGATATAATTTCGTGGTATTGATTTATCTGTTTGCATATTTGTACATTTTGGGACAGTTAGATACCAATTGGCGTATTCTAACTGTCTATTTTTTGTTCTATTTGAGTGGTATTAATTTATCTGATTAGTTGTTGTAGAATCTTTGGGCAGTTAGATAGGTTTTGAAATATTGTGACCGTTTATATTTTTTTACTACACGTGTACTTAAGGTTCAAGTACAGTTCAGTTATCAAATTTTGGTTTTAAGAACATTAAATACGCGTTTGTAAGATTAGCTGGTAATCTCTGCTTTAGAGTAACGGTACTATCATTACATTCAAACCATCCACATTTTTTTTTTATATATGCAGTGTAGTGCCCTGAGTTGGTTGTGGCTCCTGCATGGTAGATTATACCTATTGTTGTGAAGGTTTTCCTACCAAGTGATATTTGACCATGTGTGAATCCAGTCAGCTTGCAGTTGTTTTTCGTACCATCTGCATTGTAACTTAGAAGCATTAGTATTAGAATTGCAGGTAGAACATAATCTACCGTGGTTTGCAGTTTGTACAAGTTGCTGAAATGGAACGGATTCACAATTAGGTATTGATATATAGACAAAGCGCTCATTGGGGATATATAGACAAAGCGCTCATTGGGGATTTGTTCTTGTGTCACATTGTTGCAGAGAGTGCATGTATGTTTCCACACGTATGAAATCTGGAAGGTATGTTTTTGTTTTCCAGTACTAATAGTAAGTACATTAGAAATTCTTGTGGATCTTCCTGTGAGTTTATAGTGAATTTCACCATTCCAGTACAGTAGTCCAATTCTTGTCTTATTCCATGAACAGTATACGGGGTGTCAGGATTGTTTTTTGCGTTTCTATGAAGTACTAGCATTTGCATACACAATGGGTCTCTAAAGTGTAAGTAAATGTTGTCAACCATTGCTGGTATTTGAAATAGAATATTGATTGCTACATTTGCGTAGCAACTTACACCTATTTCATTTATAAGTTTAAATGGACCAGGTAGTTCTGTATCTGAGTGATTTTTTTTTAGTTTGTCTTCCTTCTTTGACAAAGTACTTGGTTTACTTTTCCTAATTGGTTCTATTTTGCTTGTGGTACTTGATGAAGTTTTAGTTTCTTTTAGTCTCTTTGGAGGATTTGCAGTGACATCCTGTTGCATTTCTGTTTGATTTAGTTTTCTTTTAGAACATTTTCCTTTTTGTGGAACAGGATATGTTTGTAGATGGGGGGTGTACAGTGAACGAAGTCTATTGTATTCTAAAATGCAAGGAATATCAGCGTTTACTTTACTTGCATCAAAGTTTATTAGAAATAGACCGTCAGTTGTACGTATGCGTGACAGTAGCTCATGCCTTCTTTAAAGACTGTGTTACCAATGTCTATCATTGCTTTGTCCAGAGTAAGACCTTGTGATTTATGAATGGTGACTGGTATGCAAGAGTTAGAGAAAATTGTTCTCTGCGTACATACATGTCTTTGAAGAGAAAGAATCGAGATGTTGAGCGTCCTATTCTTTTTACTTCTGAAAGTTTGTCAAAGTGAATATTGACAAACTGAATTTTGTTGTCACGTGGGTATGTTTGAAAGCCAACAACTGTACCCAGTGCTCCATTAACTAGTCCTTGGTCCACGTCAAGGTTACGTTTAAGCATTACTCTTCAATTTAAGGATAATTTTAATATCTTTTCCAAGCCTGCTGTGTTTGAGATTGATTTTTCTAAACTATTTAGTCTTGATGTGGCTTGGTCACACATGGCTAGTGTCATTCCATGTACATCTAGTTTGTCTGTGGCGCTAATTTCCATAATTGGTTGCATTTCTTTGCTTAACATTATTTCATTGAATTTGAAACAGCTTGCAAGAGTTGGCATTAAGGCCATACAATTGACATTTTTGTGGGCTAATTGTTCCATAACATCTGTAGCACATTCATTATCACCATGAAGTGCATGAATGTGCCGGGTTTTCAATATTGCTTCTGCTTCTCTAGAAAGTATACCAACTCTGATACTTTTTGAGATGTTGGCATAAGTGAGATCTGCAGATTGGCGCATGTTTTCTGTTAATTCTCTGTATTGGAAATGTTGCGAAAGGTTGACATTTCCAATGCTGCCAACAGTTTTACGGCAGAGTTTGTGTCCTAATGTTTTAAAAATAGGCTCACCTTTTACAGGTGTCAATTGAAGAAGATCTCCGAAAACAATGATGTGTTTTCCTGCAAAGAGCTCTTCATAGTTTGTTTTGAGTACTTCTTGTAATCTGAGGTGAATCAAAGCCAACATTAGGTTGGACACCATGCTCACTTCATCTATTAGTAGCATTTTCATTTGTTTAAATACTCTGCATACTTCCATTGCAGCTTCTGCAGAAAGTTTCTAATAATCTAACTTGTTTTGGTGTTCTACTGGCAGGAGTAGTAATCGGTGTAAAGTGACACCACCTATGTTGTAGGCAGCTAAACCTTTGGGGGCAGTGACAACAGCTGACAGTTTGTTGTTTGTCAATTGTTGAAGGAACTTACTGATGATTTTGATTAGGAATGTTTTGCCAGAACCAGCTTCACCACTGACATACAATAGTATAGGTTTGTAATTTTGGCAGGTGCATTCTTTGTTTTCATGTTGAACAACATGTGCAATTTCTTTTGTTATTTCTTGAAAAATGCTACGTTGCTCTTTGTTTAGTTTTGATTGTAGTCTTCTTTATCTTCATAGTGACACATGGTGTTTTCTACTTCTATCATAGCTAATTCTGCCTCATTTGTTATTAGTGGTTCTCCCAGTGGTTCTTGGCTTCCTGTGACAGAAGGTTGACTACTCTCAGGAGTGTCCTTATCTAGTTGGGCCTGGAGTTCCTCTTCGTGTTGTTGTTCATTGTGCAACATTGTTTTGTACTGTGCAAGGATTACATCAGTTATACTGCTTTCATTGGCTTTGAAAGCGTCTTCATATGAGTCATAGGTATCTAGTATTTCTTCTTCTTTTCTCCATGGTTGTAGCAGGGGCATGTAATATATTTCTTTATGTTGAGGAGTCTTTAATGACAATTTGATATGATTAATTAAATTTGGTTTGGTGAGTTTTACTAAGCTGCCATCACAGTTTGTCACTTTGTATTTACGGTTTTGCTCATCAGGTTTTATATTATTTTTGTATGTGTAGTTTTGGGCTATGTGGTATAGACACATGGTTTCCAAAGCGGTACTCCTGTTTGGGTAGTATGTGCCCAATAAATTGTTTTTTAAAATGTCTTCGCTGTTGGGAGCATGTTTGGCTATTGTTTCTATATCTTCGTATGATTTTAGAACTCTTTTTCTAGATTTAGCTGGACCAAGACTTAGTCATACTATATTTGCAGATTTACCATACAATGCAGTACCAGTTAATCGATCAGCTGCTTCATAGGATCCACATTCTCTATGGGACAGCATTTTTATGCCCAAGCTGTATAATTTCTGAGACACTGTTTTATCTGATGACAAGTCATTCCAGAGGTCTTGGAGCTCTGTCTTTTCTGATTTGGTTAAGTATGCTGTGACATATCGTGCAACTGCAGTAGAATTGTATGCAATGTACTGCACATCTATGCTTGCATTCCACAAGTGGGCAATGATTGCATTGAAATCATTGATATATTTTTCTTCTTCTTTTCTTTTTATGCAATATGTATTTTTAGGTGACTTACCTTTAACACTATGTCTAACTGAAGACATGAGGTCGTTCACTTGACCTGTATTTGTAACTGGTCTAGGGAAACCTAGTCGGCATTTGGTGTAGTATTTCCCTTTGTTTTTGTATTTGCGACGACAATATTTGCCACGTTTGTGTCTTTGGAATTGTAAGATTTTTGCATGAAGATCACTATTTGTGGATTCTGACGGAATTTCACAAGTGACATATTTTTCAATAAACTGTAAAACAGTGGCATCACTCTCTTGACCAAATTTAGGAGCATCTTTAATCCATAAAAGCATGTGGACATGTGGCGCTCCTCTGGCTTGGTATTCTTTTCTCCAAAAGAAGTGTTGCACTTCTCCAAGGGGAGGAACAATTTTATTACAAATAAAATGTAGCATAGCAGGGAAGCGATGGTGAAAATATCTAGAAACATTAACAGGATCCTGAGAACAAAGTTCTCCAGGTGTTAGTATATCTATGTTTGTTTTGTTTTCGTTTGATATGCGTAGGAAAGCATGTAAATCTTCCCATGCATATTCTGCGCAACTTAATGTAAAAAACCAAGTGGGTGGGCCAAGGTTTCTGATCATACAACGTACATCTCCATGGTGTTGAAACCAGTACTCTTTAGTATCTCGCATATTTGCTAAAAGATTTGTAAGATTTGCCTGTAAAACCTCATCTTTTTGTTGAACTTTTTGTAATAATTGTGTGGCTGTCATATTTTGAAAGTGTGATCCTGATTTTAATATGTGTGCAACTCCGTAACATAAAGTTTCTAGTTCACTTTCAAAGAGTAGGTGGAATATGTATTCCACATTTTGTCGAAATCTGGGATCTTCAGAATACATTCGTAATGAGCGATATTCTGATGCTGATATTTGAACAGGTCTATCATCGTATCTTCCTCCTTTGCCAGTAGGAAAGAGTAGAGGAAAAGCATGTGCTTCTATACTTTTTTCCCATATGCTGATTGGTGATCCTTTTGTTTGACGCATTTGGTACGTTTCCTGTGCATCTTCTATGGTGTCATTAGAGTGCAATGGGTGAATTGTGTAATGGTCTAAAGTGTTTGCTATTGTAGCAGGATCAAGGAGCTCAAATTGACCAGTTTCTTGTGTCTCTTGAATTATTTCAGTTGTATCTTTCAAGTTTTCTTTGATATTAATTTCTTTGTAATAATCATTATTCTCTTTGAGATATTGCAGGGCTTCTCTAACTTTATGTAAATCTACCAGTTGTTGCCAAATTGTTTTGTCTTTTGCAGGTACTCCATTTACCAAGATAATTAAAGATTGTTGCATTGGACGTTGCACTCTAAGAGTGTGCACATTTTCTTTTAGATCTAATGGTAGATACACTACTTTTCCACAAATACCATATAATAATAATAATTCAGAGGGAGGTAATTTTGAATTTTTTGATTAAAGGCGTATTATTGCTTGAAATGGATGAACTGTTTGAATTATGATGCTCTCATATAAAATAAGTTGTTGAAGGAGTTTTGGTAGTGGATGTAATTCCAAGTTATTTGAGATAGCACGTGAAGGAGTTTGGTTGTTGTCAAGTTTGGTAGTCAGTAACTGCAAAGTATTATGGGGTCAGTTATTTCGTATTTGTTTTCTGCTATAAGGTAGAGAGCTAATTCAAACCATTTAGAATCTTCATTGTCTTCTATTTTGTATGAAAGGTCTATAGTTTTTGTGTTACTTTTATAACACGTTCTGCGGCAACATACACACACGTGGTTTGGTACTTCAGCTGAAGTGCTTTGAAATTTTAGTATTTCTTTTTTGTATGTGTGTAGTGAAAGGTTGCCATGTGCAGATTTGTTACGAAGTTGGTTGACAGCTAATTCATCTTGTAAGTGGGTTTCATTTCCAAAATATTTTTTCTTTATATACTCAATTTCTTCAAGTAGGTCTTTTGTGTACCATGTAGAGGAATGTTATTTAAATTGGCTAGTGCTAAAGCAAGACTTTTTGCATAATACAGTTTATAAACTAGATTTCTTATAATTGCATGATGTGTTGATATCCTTTTGATATCATGGAAGGTTGTTTTGCAAGTAGCTCCTGATATGCAGGCCAACAAATGTCCTTGCAGTCCTGTGTGCTTGCGTACTGGACAAGCATCCATACTTTGCAGTATTTTAATTTTGATTTTGTCTTTGCTTTTCACATATTGATTGAGGAATAGGCGTAAAGATTTGAACATTTTTTTGGGAATGTTACACATTGACGTGCATGGCCATGTGTAAATTAGATGTTCTGATTCAGTCGAATGGAGGGGTAAATCTAAGTTTTCAGGGCATATTTTTGTAAGGAGTACTTCTTGTTCCATTATGGTATTATTAACTTTTTCATAACCTCGACCACGGCTATGTATGGCAATTGTATTTGTTTGCTTTGTTTGTACGCTTCTTCATTAAAGTATGGTTCTGTGCTTGTAGTGTGACTCCATTCACCTCCACAGATATTTAAGAAGTTATTTCTGTTCACATTTCGTTTATAGAGAAGTCTTTTTTGAAATGTAGTTATTAGTTTTGTTAGTGGTTTAATTCTGTTTAACACAACAATAAATAAGTTTCTTTTGAGAAGAATTGCAGTGTCTATCAACGCTTCTAAGATTACTTTCCTACAATAGGTTTGAAGTGTTGAACCTTGTTTCTCTCCTGTTTTTATCAGATTTTGAAGGACATTGTGACGGAACATTTTGGCTAATATACTTTTCTTGGTATGCTTACTTTGTACTATGTCAAGATTTATAGAAGACATATTATTTGTAGTGATAGTTGATTTTCTGTTAATAGTTTTTTGGGTCGTTTTACTTTGTGATAGAGGAGGCAAAGTTTTTGCACTAGAAACGTCTTCTGTTTCAACGTTTTTTACAAATTCTGCTATAGATGGGTGTTTATGTTGGAGACTTTTCTTTTCATTTGCTCTACTTCTGCGTCCCTTTCTACGGAGTTGCTTTTTGGTGGGCATTCTTTAGCGTCTGTTGAAAAAAATACAGAAGGTATGGGTTGGGGTTTTCTGCAATGCATGTGTGTTGTGTGCATGATTGTTTGAGTAAGATGATAAAGATGTATGTAATGGTGTGTGATAGTTAATTGGGAAGTTGAACTACTAGGGATGGGTATTCTTCAATTAATGTGTTACTAAACTGGGGTTCAGATGACAGAAAAAAGTAAGCCGGTGGTGAGGAGAAGAATAAATAATATAGGTAAAGCTATACAATTAAAAAAGTTGTTTGTTCTACAACATCTATATTCTATTGGCTGAATTCGGTAATTTGTGTGCCGAAAAATAGGAATTTGAGGGCCATTCTGACAGGAGATCACTGTTTAAGACGGGGGGATTGTTGGTCAGAATGGTGCAGAATCTCTATTTTAGGCACAGAAATACCATTAATGCACCGTACAGTGCGTGTGAGTTATAAATCAAATATTATGGTACCAATCTACTTACTTTTTTTTCAAAAATGAGTAGTTTGCTTCTTAGTTGTTCTTTGTAAATCAAAATCGGCTGCTTCTATTCAGGAGAATGGGCTTCACTGCAATTGTAAAAGAAAGAAATTAGTAATTTGGTTGCTATATAGCACTGTTTTCATTTTAGACATAGATTTTTTTAAATTGAAATGCTCAGCGCCTTCCTGAAAACCATTAAAACTATATTATGACTAAGAGTAGGAAAGAAAATATCTTTACTATGGTTTGTGGAATTCATAATCTACCAACGTTTACCACTATTCTTGTAACTAAGCTTTTCCACGTAATAGTGAGTCATTGTCATCATAGCTCTCAACCATGTGTGTCGCAAAGGCGGGTGAAATCACCTGATTTTGTTTTTGGCGGTTGAGACGCCCATTGGAATGAATGGGCATGCAGGAGGCTTGGCGAGTGAGTCAGTACTTTTTTTTTTTATTTCTTTTTTTTATTTCATTTAGTTTTTACAAACTTTTCGAAAACTTTTACTTTTACAATTCTTAATTCCTAGTTTCCGCAGTGACAGTAAAACAAAAAAGACAGCAATCAAATAACCAAAAAGCAACTGATTGGAAGTGAACTCGCACTTGGCTCATCTCATTTAGTTCCTGTCTTGTGGCCATTGATAAAGTTCATTGCACACTTTCCTTGATTGCAGTCTTAGTTGTTTGCTGAGTGTGTCTTCTCTAATTTACTGAATGTGACATCTGTTGGGGTCACTCATTCTCCCCATACGGACTAGTCGCCTCTAGTCGTATTTGCATTTGGTCGAGGAATCTCATCGCTGCAATCAACAGTGCTCGGCTCTCACCAATGTGAAGGTGCTTCCACCATTCCTCTAGATCATATGTTTGAACTTTGCTTCTCTCCTTTCCGAGGCGTTTTTCTCATTGGACTTTAAATTCAGTGCACCGCAAAGCCAGATGTTTTAGATCTTCTGTTTCAATTTCGCAGAACCTGAATTTCGATTTGTCCATAGGAATCTTCCTGCGATGAATTAAGACTTCCTTGGTTTCTTAGATATTCAAACGAAATTTCAGGTATAGCCTTCTTAGGCGTTTACAGGGTGACAATATTAGATAGGACGGGAGCGTATTGCGTCTTTTCGCTTCTGGAGGCGTATTCTGTTTCTTTTTGTGACGACCTTTTATCATTGATTTCGATCGAGTCCCAGTCAAGCAGTTTCCTCTTAACCAGATCTGGATTCCACCACAAAGTTTTTTCGTCTGTGCCCAGTTGTGCTAGTATCTCTCTGCACTGATGTTTCTAAAGATGCAAAGCCAATTTTTCATGTCCTTTTTCCTCCGACAAGAATTTTACAGATGGGGGGTTTGCCTCCACGAGTGTCTTCCTGAATAATGCCAACTTATTCCAGGTGATTCTTGAGTTAAGGGTAGAAACTCCAACCTCATACAATACACAGGCTGTAGGTGTGCTTAAGGGGACCTGAAGAATCATTTTCCAAAAGAGACTTTCACATCGGGCCCAAACTTTATAATCACAACCGAACATGTTCTCGGCGTCGTAGATGAGAATTGGAGTCACTTTACCTTGATAAAATCTCCTTATCGGCTCATAGGAAAATTTGCCGTATCTTTGCTGTAAGATGGTGCCTTGAGCTGTTAGTAATTTGCAGCTATTCAGGAGTTTTTTTACCATTGGGGTGTCATTGATGCTAGAGTTGATCATGATCCCTAGATATCTTGTATGTGGTACCTGGTTTAGTTTATTTGAACCTATTGACCACGTTGTTTTTTTTTTACTTGTAGATCTATCTCTTTGGTTTCCTAATATTAAGATCTCCGATTTGATTTTGAGAGCTGAGAGTTTTCTTTGGAGACCAATCAGAGTTTGGTCTAGGATCACCATATCGTCTGCATACAAAATATGGTTTATGGCACTCCATTTATCTGTGGTGGAAATGACACGACATCTGCCAGAGCTATTCCTACTTCGGATATGTAGAAGTTGAACAAAGTGGCCCCTAACGGGCAACCTTGCTTCACACCTCTCTCCGTTGGTATGGGGTTGGTTAGGTTTCCCTCACGATCTAGTCTCACCTGGATGTAGGTGTCGGAATACAGCTCGCGGATAGCGTGGATGAGACTCCCATTGCACCCCCTTTCCAAGTCAGTACTTTACAAGGCGATTGACACCCGCCAAAATCATGTGAGTTGAGAGCTATGTATCATAGCCTGCTTTTGCACGTAACAGTGAGTGAATGTCATAGTCTGCTTGTCCTATATAAATGTATGTAAGTACTTATATAAACGAAAAAAATTAAAACCAATTATGTGTTTGTACAAATATTATTGTTTGAGATTTGATCATAGAGTGTGTATGTTATTTTGTGTGATTATATGTCGTGTATATATTTTATTTCAAAAATGTTCGTTTTATAGTATTTGCATGTGTGTGTGTATGAAGAAATTAAACGATATAAAGGTTTGTAAGTGACAAGTCATTTTAGGACAATGAAACAATGATCATCCATTCATTTTTCAGATTATAGAAGGTAAAAGTCGGTTAGAAAATGTGTTCATGTACTGTGTAGAAAATATGCATACCTGTACTTTCTGTTCATGTATATGGATATGGACCAAGCTGCAAGTAGAAATATTGGAGATTTGTATAGTATTTCTCGTAGATCGTGGTTGTCAATGGTATGAGACTTGTACTCCGAGAGATACACTGTACATTTGTAGTGCTACTCTATGATGATGCAGTTACATGTAGAGTTATTGGATTTGATTGGTGGATGGTCATGTGATTGCTTAGCTACATCCAATGAGGGAATGGCACAGAGAGTGAAATCGAAATGGTAGAAGGGCTGTACATGTTACGATACGTTCACGGACATGGCGGTAGTTCTAGGACACCGCGTATTACATCCGGGGAATTTGGGGAGGGGAGGTATGGAAATGAGATTGGATGAAGCAAGGGATTGGTCAGTAAAGTTTAGTGAGTGTGTTGTGCTAGGAGAGGTTTTCTCAGATATTGTTTTTGCAGAGAAGAACAGATAGCTATGGCTGAGTGTTTCAAAACACAGATTGTATGGATTTTGGGAGACTCATGGATTCATTGGTTGAAGGTGCATGCAGAAAGCTGTGGAGTATCTATAGATCTTGGATTCCCACATGTGGAAGTGCACTGGCATGGAGTGCGTGGAATGAAGTGGTTGGACTTGCTACCTCTCTGTGCAACTTTGAAGATAGAGGAACATCCAGACATAATTGTAATTCATTGTGGAGGGAACAGTTTAGGACATGTGTCTGGAATGTCATTGCAATTTGCAATGAAAGAAGGACTTCAGAAGATAATGGACATGTTTCCAAACTCTAAAATAATTTTTTCACGGATTGCGCAGAGACAAGTGTGGCTTTGTTCTTTCTCATGTGGTCCACAAATGGAGAAAGCAAGGTGTAATGTTAATAAGGCTGTTTGTGCCTTCCTAAGAGATTTTGGCATGTCCTCTTTTAACAATCAAAATATTTTGTTTCGTAGTACATACATTTTTCGCAAAGATGGAGTCCATCTTACTTATGCTGGCAATCAGATTTTTCGGAGAAATGTACAAAATGCATTGCGACCTTTTTTAGAAATACAGCATTCGTTTTGAAGTACGTCTTACGTAGTTAAAATGTTTTACATTCAAACACCTCCCAAAGGCTCTTTTCAGAGCCACCACTTCCTGTTAGAGCAATTGTTTTTCTGTTCGCGGACCGTCCGCGGACTTTCACGAAATGGAAATGGCTATGCTTTATGTATCTTCACTTCTATTTTTTAACTGTGAAAGGCAGCTCTGAAAAGAGCCTTATTTTTTTTTTGATTTTTGTTATTTTGTATTTTTTTTGTTCTTTTTTATACACGACACACTAGGAGAGGAGGGAAAGGAGGGTAAAGGGAGGGGGACACCAACCAAAGGGATAAGAAAGGGCGAGCTGAGAGAGGAAGATGTAGAGTGGGTTTTATTTGGGTAGTGAGCAGGTCTTCTGGTCCTCTGAGACGATCGTCTCAAAAGCACTCCAAAGTCGCTCCCCCCTGCAGAGTACTGTGTCACAGTACACACATACAACTGTGACCCTCGAAAGGTAAGGGTCATCAGAATTCTGTATGGCCTGTGAGGCAGCTTGAGGAAGACGCTGTCCCACAGAGGTGTTCCTTGTGGTGACAGGATCAGGAATGGAAGATGAAGTAGAGGCAATCAACCTACTACGCTTCTCGCAAGGTACAACCTTGCGAATGGCCCCAGTGTGGAATGAGCGCAGGTGTTGCTTCATGGTGGTGGTCCCAAAGCTATACGAACCATGCTTCCCGTGACTGAGTACCATTTTGCACTCATTACAGGTGACACGGTTCGCATGAGACTTAGGACCGTTTCCATGAACGGTAAACAACCGCCACACCCAAGATTCACGCCGACGGCGGGTAGCAGGGATTTCCTCTACCTCATTCTCGTCATCCTCTTCTTCCTCCTCTGTATTCTCACTCCTGTTCCCCTCTTCAGGCCCTTGGGGAAATGGTGGTGGTGGAGGGGGTGTGGGTGGTGCTGAGGCAGATGTAGCACCATTTGGTAATAGTCGAGCCATGGATGTCATAGGCTTGGAGATGGAAATCTCAAAATCTGCAAAGTATGCAGCAAAATGCAGTGTGCTCTGTGGAATAGTCAGAAACACAATGAGAATGCGCTCTAGGGCGTGGTCTTATATCGGGGTGCTTGTGCGCGGGTCGTGGACATGCGCGCCGTCCGCAAGACAAATCGAACATCAAACAAATTTCAAAAAGTCACAAAAACTATGTGGAAAGTTAGGATTAGGATGTGGGATTTGTGGTATGGTGATTTTTTAATGAGAAATATTTTGGATTACTTGGAAATGTAACTGGTCGGGGAGACGAACAGTGTCCGCATTTAGAGCATGAGATGAGTGTGGGCGCGGTCACATGATTGTATTGTGAGCATGTTCGCTAAGGTAGCGGTCGACCGCAGGACACCCAATGTACGGACATTGTTTTGCGCATGCGTGTTGATGTTCTGCGGACAGTGTTCGGGTCCTGAACTAATTAAAAGTGTGTCACTTGTAAAACGAACAGTTACGGACAGCCGTTTGATCTTAGCAGAGTTTAATTTATTTGCTAACAATACGTACAGACATAGCGTTTCAAGCACACCTCCATTTTTGTTTATTTACGAACATTTCAGGACACTACGAGTGTTCTTAGAACTTTTCAACTTGCATGAGAACATTACGGACAGATGTAGTGTCCTCAGGACAGTTACATTTTTGTTTCTTTACGAACATTGCCGAACAACCGCGGTGTCCGTGGACACCTAAATTGGTTTTATTACAAGGAACTGAAAGTAATTACAACACAATATAAGAAAAGTAACTTTGTTTCATATATGTATATACAATTATGACTGGGAAGGTGGGGCAGAAACGGAAACAAAAACAGGAGAATTAGGGATTTCTAGATAACTGGGATCAGGTGAAGAAGGGAAGGAAATCTCATCGAAACGCTTTGGTCCATAGACAGGGTTTGGGGTTAACTGCGTGGGATAGGGTGAGGGGGGACAAGTGCAGGTTGGACAATGGTGTGCTGTTGGGGGTTTCACATAATTTTCCACAAAGTTTTTCAAATCCATAAAATTTTGCATAAGGTCGTCCATTTTTTGATTAATCTGCTGTAGAGTGATATCCTCTGATTGTTGTTGTGAGATGCTTGGAATTTTTGTATGGTCTGTAATAAAAAAAAAATGTATATGTTAAATGTATACAAAATAATATTTATTAATTGGTTTATATAGTAAAGTGTGTACCGTTAGGTGGACTATTTTCTAACATTTCCTCTCGTGGGAAATGCTCCTCTAGCCAGTCGAGAGTACTACACATTTCTGTGAGAAAACAAAAAAGTAATATGTTTTTTTTTTCTAACATAGAAAGTTTATAAATATATGAGTAAAAAGAAGTGCACTTACTATGTCTGGTGAGATATGTAATCAGTAGTGTATACGTCTGGTCTTGCTGTTGGTTGTGGAGCGTCTGTGAGGTAATTATGGTGGAAGCCACTTTATCTTCTTTTGGTATATTCCATTTTAAAACATATTGTATTTACATGAATGGTTAGTGTGTTACATATATGGGTAACATTTTTTAAGTATTACTACATATACTTTGTATGTGTGCTGCTTTGTGAATTTTTTAAATGTTCCTATGTTATGATATAACTATTACACATACATCCCCAGAGTTTTTAGGTGGTGGTACTGTTGTCCAAACATGTCTGCGGACCGTCAAATTCAGTAGAACGGGTTCAGTATGTTCCATATTATATGTACATAAAGTCAGAGTTATTATTGTTAAGTTGTGCTACTAAAAACCTATGAAATTCAGTAAAAAAACTTTGTTAAAGGGACGTTATGGTTAAGTTGCACTACTAAAAACCTATGAAATTCAGTGAAAAAACGTTGTTAAAGGGACGTTATGGTTCAAAGTAAAACCGAAAAAACCCTGAAATTCGGCAGTTATGGTAAGATAAGCAACCATAACTTGCGCCGCCACCGTGCACTGCTAACACTTACACCCCGGACATCAAAGATGACATCACAAATGTTGTTGATGACATCACTGATGACATCACATGTGCATTTACCTTTCATGAAAAGTTTGTACAAGGGATTCTTAGTGTAATGTTAATAAAAAAAAGTGTCAAAGATTATTGGAATAAATATCAAGTGCTAATCAGTGCCTTAAGATATGCATTGATATAAATAGCATTCTATTATTAACTTCAATCCAGTATACTAAGGTACTCATGTAGAAACATAGGCATTGTGTGCAGCATACATGATGGAGGTGCAATATTCATAAGCTTGCCATGTTGAATATTGAAATGATAACTGTTTTCATATTAGAGTTTTGCGTATAGTGAAACTTGTGATAAGTAGGTAATAAAACCCACTTACTACATAATTGCATTATTATACACAAATCACAAAGAGACAACACCACATACAAATATGAATATATACAAAGGAATTGAAGTAGGAAAAAGAAACAGCAATAGTAGCAGAAAGTGTTCATAACCTAACTGATTACCTTTATGCAGAGACATGATTGCTCTGTTTCAAAGCTGTTACTTACCCTATGTATATATATCACATGATGTTTCTGGACTTTAAGGAAAATAGTGTGAGTACAACATATAAAAATATGAGCATATACAGGGAAAGTACAGTAATAAAAAAACATCAAAAGTATCAGAAAGTGCTCATAAATCTACTGATAATTTTAATGCACAAAAAGGATTGCTGTCTTTCAAGGTTGTGACTTCTCCTATGTATATGTTTCATATGATATGACTGGCCCATAAGGGAATTATTCTAAGAACCTACATGAAGGATAAGTCTATGAATATATTAATTTACAATTTTTAGTTCCTGACTGTTACTGAAGAAAATCATGTGGCCTAGATATGTCAGGAAAGGAAAAAAAGGGAGAGCCAGCCACGTGATGTCATCAGTGATGTCATCAATGAAATTTGTGATGTCATCTTTGATGTCCTGGGTGTTAGTGTTAGCACTGCACGGTGGCGGCGCGAGTTATGGTTGCTTATCTTACCATAACTCCCGAATTTCAGGGGTTTTTTGGTTTTACTTGGAACCATAACGTCCCTTTAACAAAGTTTTTTCACTGAATTTCATAGGTTTTTAGTAGCGCAACTTAACCATAACATCCCTTTAACAAAGTTTTTTTCACTGAATTTCATAGGTTTTTAGTAGCGCAACTTAACCATAACGTCCCTTTAACAAAGTTTTTTCACTGAATTTCATAGGTTTTTAGTAGCGCAACTTAACAATAATGACTTTGACTTTATATACATGTCATATGGAACTGACTAGATCTATTCTTATGAACTTGATGTCCGCGAACTTATTTAATGTTCGCGGACATGTTCGGAAAACAGTACCACTACCTAAAACGGTGGGGGGGTGTGGTGGGGTATGTTTGATTGTTATATCATAATATAGGAACATTTAACAAATTCAAAAAGCAGCACACAAACACATTATATATAGTAATACCTAAGAAATGTAACCCCTATATGTAACACACTAACCATTCATTTAAATACAATATGTTCTGAAATGGAATATACCACAAGAAGATAAATTGGCTTCCAACATAATTACTTCACAGACACAACAGAACTGAGAACAAGACCAGACCCACTGAATACATAGGACTTATCTTACCAGAAATAGTAAGTGTACTTCATTTTACTCATATATTTATAAACTTTCTGTATTAGATTAAAAACTATATTATCTTTTTTTTTCTCACAGAAATGTCTAGTACTCTGGAATGGCTAGAGGACAATTTCCCACATGAAGAAATGTCACAAGATAGTGAAACTAATGGTAAACACTTTATAATATAAACCATTTATTTATTATTTTTTTATATACATTTAACATATATATTATTTTTTAGTACAGAGCATACCAGAATAGAAAAAACTTCAGAAAACCCTGTTATGGATAACAGTCTTCACAATATAGAAGAAAAAATGGATGTATTGTTGGCTAATTTTAATAATTTAAAAACTTTTTTAGAAAATCATTTCAAACCCAAAACCTCATACCATTGCCCCACATGTACTTGTCCCTCCTCACCATATCCCAGTCAATTATCCCCAAACCCTCTCCATAATCCAAAACGTTTTGATGAGATTTCCATCCCTTCTTCACCTAATACCAATCATGTTGAAACCCCAAATTCTCCTGTTTTTGTTTCTGTTTCTGCCTCACCTTCTCTGTCATAAATTATTAATATATGTTAAATAAAGTTTAATTTTTATATTGTATTGTGAATAGTTTCCGTTTTTTTTTTAAAACAATAAAAGTGTCCGCGGACAGTGCGAGTGTTCTGAAATGTTCGTACTGAAGAACACCACACCTGTTCGTACTGTTCGCTAGCAAGTTGAAAGTGTTCTAAGAACACACGTGGTGTCCTCAAATGTTCGTAAAGAAACAAAAATTAAAGCGTTCTAAAGAACACTATATCTGTCCGTAATGTTCGCTATCAACTTAAAACTGTCCTAAGAACACAATTGGTGTCCTGAAATGTTCGTAAATAAACGAAAATGATGTGTCCTGAACAACAGTACAACTGTTCGTAGTGTTCGCTAGCAACATGAAACTGTACTAAGAACACACGCTGTGTCCTGAATTGTTCGTAAACAAACAAAAATTAAAGTGTCCTAAAGAACACTATACCTGTCCGGTACTGTTCGCTAGCAAGTTCAAACTGTTCTAAGAACGCTATTGGTGTCCTGAAATGTTCGTACGTAAACGAAAATGGAGGTGTCCTGAAGAACACTATACCTGTTTGTAGTGTTCGCTACCCAATTGAAACTGTTCTAAGAACACAATTGGTGTCCTGAAATGTTCGTACATAAACTAAGTTACACATGTCCTGAAGAACACTATATCTGTCCTTACTGTTCGCTACCAAGTTTAAACTGTTCTAAGAACACACGCGGTGTCCTGAAATGTTCGTTTAACGTGTGACGCACTTTTAATTACTTCAGAACCTGAACAGTGTCCGTAGGACATCAATGCGCATGCGCTAACGAATCTCCGTGCACTTGATGTCCTGCGAACAGGCGCTTCCTTGGCGGACTAGTTCGCAAACGGATCATATGACCGCGCCCACGCTCATCGTGTGTCCTGAAATGCGGACAGTGTTTGTGTCCCCGAACAATTTAAAAGTACATTTTCAGTTAATCCATAATATTTTTCAATAAAATCTCACCATGGCACAAGTCCCACATAGCAATCTTGAGTTTCTATATACCTTCTGGAACTTTCCGATCCTTTTTTTGTGTTCGATCTGTCCGCAGACAGTGCGCATGTCCGCGGACCGCGCACAAGCACCCCTATAGAAGACCACGCCCAAGAGCTTATTTCCATTGTGTTTCTGGCTATTCTTCAGAACACAGTGATTTTTGCTGCCACCTGCAGACTACACCATCATCGAGATGGCATCCTTGGCTTCTGAACAGCCACTTGGTGCTGCACCTGCTTCAGCACCACCCGCACCCCCTCCACCACCACCACCTCCCCAAGGGCCCGAAGAGGGGAACAGGAGTGAGGATGCGGAGGAGGAAGAAGAGGATGATGAGAATGAGGTAGAGGAAATCCCTACTACCCGCACTAGGCGTGAGTCTTGGGTGTGGCGGTTATTTACCATTCATGGGAATGGTCCTAAGGCTCGTGCGAACCGTGTTACCTGCAATGAGTGGAAAATGATACTCAGTCGCGGGAAGCACGGTAAGTACAGCTTTGGCACCACTACTATGAAGCGACACCTGAGGTCATTTCACTCTTGGGCTATTTGCAGGGTTGTACCTTGCGAAGAACATAGCAGGTTGATTTCCTCTACTTCAAGGACCACCTCTGTGGGACAGCGTCTTTCTCAAGCTGCCTCACAGGCCATACAGAATGCTGATGACCCTTACCTTTCGAGGGTCACAGTTGTATGTATGTACTGTGACACAGTACTCTGCAGGGGGGAGCGACTTCGGAGTGCTTTTGAGACTATCGTCTCAGAGCACGAGAAGACCTGCTCACTACCCAAATAAAACCCACGCTACATCTTCCTCTCTCAGCTCGCCCTTTCTTATCCCTGTGGTTGGTGTCCCCCCCTTTACCCTCCTTTACCCTCCTCTCCTAGTGTGTTGTGTCTGAAAAACCAAACAAAATACAAAATTACAAAAATCAAAAAAAAATAAGGCTCTTTTCAGAGCCGCCTTTCCCAGTTAAAAAATAGAAGTGAAAATAAATGAAGCAGGGCTCTTTGTATTTTTTAGATGTCCGCGGACAGTTCGCGAACATTAAAAAAATTGGGTTGCTACTCCATCACAAACATTGTAATTTTCTCTGGAAAGAAGTGGTGGCTCTGAAAGGAGCCTTTGGGTGGTGTTTGTAAGTCAAAAATTGTAAATGCTTAACATCTACTTCAAAATCGTTGTTGTAATTCCAAAAAAGGTCGCAATGCATTTTGTACATTTCTCAGAAAAAATGATTGCCAGCATAAGTAAGATGGACTCCATCTCTGCGAAAAATGTATGTACTACAACACATAATATTTTCATTGTGAAAAGAAGACATGCCAAAATCTCTTAGAAAGCCACAAACAGCCTTATTAACATTGCGCCTTGCTTTTTCCATTTGTGGACCAAATGAAGAAGAACGAAGCCACATTTGTCTCTGCGCAATCCGTGAAAATATCACTTGAGAATTAGGAAACATGTCCATAACCTTCCTAAGTCCTTCTTTCATAGCAAATTGCAAAAAAAATCCAGTCACATGTCCTAAACTGTTCCCTCCACAATGAATTACAATTATGTCTGGATGTTGCTCTGTCTCCAAAGTAGCACAGAGAGGTAGCAAGTCCAACCACTTCATTCCACGTACTCCATGCCAGTGTACTTCCACATGTGGGAATCCAAGATCTACAGCTACTCCACAGCTTTCTGCATGCACCTTCAACCAATGTATCCACGAATCTCCTAAAATCCAAACAATCTGTTTTCTGAAAATACACAGCCATAGCTATCTTTTGTTCTCTCAGCAAAAAGAGTATCTGAGAAAATCTCTCCTGGCACAACACACCCTCCAAACTTTCCTGACCAATCCCTTTCAGTGCTTATTCTCATTTGCATGACTTCTGAACCCAAAAATCCCCGGATGTAACTCCTGATGTCTGCGAACTACCGCCATGTCCGCGGACATATCGTAACATGAACAGCCCTTCTACCATTTCCACTACACTCTCTCTGCCATTCCCTCATTGGATGTACCTCAAAAATCAAATGACCATGAACCAATCACATTCAAGACCTCTACATCTAACTGCATCATCATAGATCAGCACTGCAAATGTACTCTGAATCTCTCTGAGTACAAGTGTCATATCATTGGCAAGCAGCATCTACCAGAAATACTGTACAAGTCTTCAAGATTTCTACTTGCAGCTCCATGCATATCCATATGCATGAGCACAAACCTCCGGTATGCATATATTCTGTATAGTAGATGAACACATTTTCAAACAGACTTTTACCTTGTAAAATCTGTAAAATGAATTTACTGTACTTTTTTCAATTTCCTAAAATCAACTATCACTTATAAACCTTTATACTTTTTACTTTCTTTATACACACACACTCAAATCATGTTAAACTAACATATTTTAAATGAAATATATAGACTACATATAATCAAACAAAATTGCATGCAAACACAATCTGTGTTTAAACCTTTATAAAAATACTTATACAATTTCATATTTTTTGTTTTTATTTATTTATTTACCTAATTACTTTAAATTAGACATGACATTGAGGCGCTATTACCTAGAACAGTTTACTTACAGAAATAGTGGTATTCACTAATATATTATAAATTTCACAAGACATAGTAAAGATATAGAGGCCGATTCATGGAATAATTAGTGCGGCGCAAGTGGGCAAAAACGTGCGAATCGCAGTGGAATAGCGAAAATCGCAGTGCAAGTGCGAAAATCGCACGAAAAGCAGCGCACGTCGATTCATGGAAGGCCGTGCGCGAGAAAACCAGCGGATGTGCGATAAAAAAGTGCGCGGCGCACGTTGGCGCACGTTGGCGCACAGGCCATCTAACAGCGTGCGCCAGGTCACAGCGAAAATCGCACAGGCCACAGCGAAATTCGCACATAGCGCAGCGCACGCAATAAAAGTAGGCGGAACACGGGCGTAACACTCGGAATGGGGAACAACTTGCCAAAACGTGGGCGTCACGGGGGAAGTACAGGGCACAAGTGCGCGCAACGCCCACACGCTCGCCTACAACACGTATTCATGGAATAGAATAGGGGAAAAAAGCGCACGCTCAAACCAGCGCACAGGCACAAACACGACCGCCACAAGAAAGGAGGCGGTAGCGTCTCTGCGGCTGTAAGAAATGTGCGCCAAAAGGTGCTCCAACAAATAGCACCTATATACTGCCATGATGAATGTCCCATACTGTGGCCCTCCAGGAAAAATGACGTGCAAAGGGGTACCCACAAACACGGACACCCGCTGACAAAAAATACGTGTGCATGTATACCGGGGTGCGCGGGAAGTGTCACACGCGATTTGCAGGGTACGTGCATCACAGGGGTTCGCGTGAAGTTATTCACGCGATCGGGCCTGGGGGAGCGGGCTACGTGTATTACAGGGGTTCGCGTGAAGTTCCTCACGCGATCGGGCCTGGGGGAGCGGGCTACGTGTATTACAGGGGTTCGCGTGAAGTTCCTCACGCGATCGGGCCTGGGGGAGCGGGCTACGTGTATTACAGGGGTTCGCGTGAAGTTCCTCACGCGATCGGGCCTGGGGGAGCGGGCTACGTGTATTTCAGGGGTTCGCGTGAAGTTCCACACGCGATCGGGCCTGGGGGAGCGGGCTACGTGTATTACAGGGGTTCGCGTGAAGTTCCTCACGCGATCGGGCCTGGGTGAGCGTGCTACGTGTATTTCAGGGGTTCGCGTGAAGTTTCACACACGAATAGCCTGGGGACGTGAATTTGAGGGGTGCGCGGGAAGTTCCACACGCGATCGGGCCTGGGGGAGCGGGCTACGTGTATTACAGGGGTTCGCGTGAAGTTCCTCACGCGATCGGGCCTGGGGGAGCGGGCTACGTGTATTTCAGGGGTTCGCGTGAAGTTCCACACGCGATCGGGCCTGGGGGAGCGGGCTACGTGTATTACAGGGGTTCGCGTGAAGTTCCTCACGCGATCGGGCCTGGGGGAGCGTGCTACGTGTATTTCAGGGGTTCGCGTGAAGTTTCACACGCGAATAGCCTGGGCGCGTGAATTTGAGGGGTGCGCGGGAAGTTCCACACGCGATCGGGCCTGGGGGAGCGGGCTACGTGTATTACAGGGGTTCGCGTGAACTTCCTCACGCGATCGGGCCTGGGGGAGCGTGCTATGTGTATTTCAGGGGTTCACGTGAAGTTTCACACGCGAATAGCCTGGGGACGTGAATTTGAGGGGTGCGCGGGAAGTTCCACACGCGATCGGGCCTGGGGGAGCGGGCTACGTGTATTACAGGGGTTCGCGTGAAGTTCCTCACGCGATCGGGCCTGGGGGAGCGGGCTACGTGTATTTCAGGGGTTCGCGTGAAGTTCCACACGCGATCGGGCCTGGGGGAGCGGGCTACGTGTATTACAGGGGTTCGCGTGAAGTTCCTCACGCGAATAGCCTGGGCGCGTGTATTTCAGGGGTGCGCGGGAAGTTTTACATGCGAATAGCCTGGGCGCGTGTATTTCAGGGGTGCGCGGGAAGTTTTACACGCGAATAGCCTGGGCGCGTGTATTTCAGGGGTGCGCGGGAAGTTTTACACGCGATTTCTGCACGGTACGTGTATTTCAGGGGTGCCGGGGAGTCCCACATGTGATTTGACAGTGTGGGTCCTCCCAGGTGTACCCTGTACACCCTCCACGGCCCCTGCAGGCAGCCCACACCACAGGGGACTACCCTGCATCCCTGGTCATGTCCCGCAGGCAGCCCACCCAACATGGGCATGCCCCCCAGCAAAGGCACATGTCTCCTTGAACTAATGAACACCAACACATGTCCCCTTGCACCCCCACCCCCCAGCACTGTGGGGCACATGCCAGCAGTCCCCCACCCATGTCCAACTCATGTCCCCCACCACCCCCACCCCCCAGCACTGTGGGGCACCTGCCAGTAGGCCCCCACCCATGTCCAACTCATGTCTCCCACCACCCCCACCCCCCAGCCACCAGGGTCACCCTCCACCAGGGCCCCACTCATGTCTCCCACCACCCCCACCCCCCAGCACTGTGGGGCACCTGCCAGCAGGCCCCCACCCATGTCCAACTCATGTCTCCCACCACCCCCACCCCCCAGCACTGTGGGGCACCTGCCAGCAGTCCCCCACCCATGTCCAACTCATGTCTCCCACCACCCCCACCCCCCAGCACTGTGGGGCACCTGGCAGTAGGCCCCCACCCATGTCCAACTCATGTCTCCCACCACCCCCACCCCCCAGCCACCAGGGTCACCCTCCACCAGGGCCCCACTCATGTCTCCCACCACCCCCACCCCCCAGCACTGTGGGGCACCTGCCAGCAGGCCCCCACCCATGTCCAACTCATGTCTCCCACCACCCCCACCCCCCAGCACTGTGGGGCACCTGCCAGCAGTCCCCCACCCATGTCCAACTCATGTCCCCCACCACCCCCACCCCCCAGCACTGTGGGGCACCTGCCAGTAGGCCCCCACCCATGTCCAACTCATGTCCCCCACCACCCCCACCCCCCAGCACTGTGGGGCACCTGCCAGTAGGCCCCCACCCATGTCCAACTCATGTCTCCCACCACCCCCACCACCCAGCACTGTGGGGCACCTGCCAGCAGGCCCCCACCCATGTCCAACTCATGTCACCCACCACCCCCACACCCCAGCAGTGCAGGGTCACCCTCCAGCAGGCCCCCACTCATGTCTACCACCACCCCCATCCCCCAGCAGTGCAGGGTCACCCTCCACCAGGGCCCCACTCATGTCTCCCACCACCCCCACACCCCAGCAGTGCAGGGTCACCCTCCACCAGGCCCCCACTCATGTCTACCACCACCCCCACCCCCCAGCCACCAGGGTCACCCTCCACCAGGCCCCCACTCATGTCCCCTATCACCCCCAGCCACCAGGGTCACCCTCCACCAGGCCCCCACTCATGTCTCCCATCACCCCCACACCGCAGCAGTGCAGGGTCACCCTCCACCAGGCCCCCACTCATGTCTCCCACCACCCCCACCCCCCAGCCACCAGGGGCACCCTCCACCAGGCCCCCACTCATGTCACCCACCACCCCCACCCCCCAGCAGTGCAGGCTCAACCTCCACCAGGCCCCCACTCATGTCCCCCTGCACCCCCACCCCCCTGCCACCATGTGCAGCCCCCACCAGGTCCTCACAATCCCCAATTATGTGCGTAATGGTCAGCCTCCACAGCCAAAAAGCCCTACCAAGTAACCCATTCACCCACATGGAAATGGAAATCACATGTTACACCCCCAATGTACATGAAGCAAATGAACCCATGTCCGTCACACACATATTTTCAAATTGAATGGGAAAACACACAACATGACATGCATGAAACCAATGAGATGAAACCACACAGTGAACAATGGAAAAAAAAATGTATTGAAAAAAATACAAATGCCAAAGAAAGAAAACTAACTACAATGTAAATGTGAAAAAATAAGCTGCATGTCCGCATAATAACACAAAACTAGAAAACCAAATCAAAAAAATTGTGTCCAAAGTGAAATGTAAAAACTCTCCATGCAACAAAGAACTATGTACAAAAATAACAAGGGTCCATCATCACAACTGAACTAAGGAAACCTCCTAAAAAACCTACCTAAATATCAACTATATACAAAAAGTGGAGCAGTGTCCGTCGACTCCAAATAATAATAAGAACGAAAGGAAACCTAAAACTAAAGAACTATATACAAAGGCGGCGGGCAAGTCCAGCGGCTCACTCTGTGGTGTTCCGGGCCAGGGCATCATCGAACTCCTGTTCGATGTCCCGGAGGCGGTCCAGTTCCATGGCCCCGAGGGTCCGCAGGGACGACGCCGTGTCCTCCTCCAACCCCCTGCGGATTGCCTCGAGGCACTCGGCCCGCCTCAGGGCCCTCCGCATGGAGTTCTCCGCCCTGACCATTGTGAGCCGCGCCTCTTCCGCCCGCCGCCGCTCCGCACCTATGGCGTGGCCCAACCGCTGCCACACGGAAGACACTCTCTGTCCTGGGTCCTCCTGCCCTCCGGCCGATGCCTGCCCCTCCGATGTCGAAGGCCCTGAGCCTTCATGGCTCCCACCATCTTGCTGCTGCTGCTGCTCTGCCTCTGCCCGTGCACTGCCTCCTGCTGCCTGCACATCCTCCGCCGGCTGGGGTGCACCTGTTGATGTGGCCACCCCTGCTGGACGTCCGACTCCCGACTGTGGCAGGGATGCCTCCTCCACCAGCCTGGCCGCACCGTCAGAGGCAGCTCCACAGGGCACCCAGGTGACTGATGGGTGGGAAGATGGCACAGAGGACGACTGGCGCGTAGGGGGTCCAGTTGAGGAGGGGGTCGGAGCAAGCCCCATCAGACAGCGGAATCCGGCCTGGGTGACCTGTCCCAGCAGGCTGACGTGGTCAACGAGCCATTCGAGATGACGTGCAGTCTCTCCATGAAAAGACTGCAGGTCACCTCGCATGGCCCGTTGACGCAACGCCACACCAGCCAGGACAGGCTCAACCCGGACCTGGATGGCCACGTCCGCAGGCAGAGGAAGGCCAGTTGACGTCAGCTCATCCCCTGCCTGAAAACGGGTCTGGACGTAGGCATCCCTGCTGGTGCAAGATGATGCAGGGACAGGATCGGGGACAGGATTGCACACAGGCACCTCCGCGGCCGCCTGTGCTGCCTCCTGTCCCTGGTCCTGCACTGCACCACTAGCACCAGTGGGATCCCCACCTCCAGACCCTGTCTCTGGTGCTTGCGCGGCCCCCTCCTCCACCAAACCCCCCACCAACCTGGATGACTCCGTGCCATCTTCCCCTGTTGGGCCCTGTGGGGTCCCAGCTGCCCCTTCTGCTGCCGAGGAGTCCAACTGCAACCTCCGCCTCTTGGACCTCCCCCCGGCAGCTGCGGCCTGGGACGCGGCACCGGACTCCTCACTCCCCGACGAGATGACAACACGGGAGGGGAGCCGGGCCTTGCGTCTCCGGCTGGCGGTCGGATCCCCGCCGCTGTGCTCCACAGCACCTTCTCCGCCCTCTTCATCAGTTGACGCTGCAGACAGGGAGAAACAAAACACAGGCATCAGGGCACTGTACAATGGACACATACACGCACGACAGTTGCACATGAGTGGCATTGGCAAACCTCAGACATGTCATCACAATCCCCAACACACATGTCATTGCAACTGGCACACATGAGCCATACCACAGCCATATCGCAACTGCCACCACCATCCCTACACATACAACAGCATCAGCAGCCAAAGGGGAGCCATACATCACATGCAACACAGGAAGTGCACCACACATGTACACACACCACCACACTTGCATGCATGTCTACACCTCTGCCAAGTGTCGCACTGTTCAGACGGGCATCCATGTCACATCTGCCAATCAGGCTTCCACATACCGCTGTCACATGCATCCATGTAGCATCACTGTTGCACCTTTGACAAATACACACACATGCACATGTACACAGTGCTCATACATGCAGCCGAAAACAACATACATGCCTGACATCACGGACATGTCTACTTACATACACATTCATCCAAACATGTGTGCACGCACAACTGCATTTGCCATGCAAGCCCACACACACAAGCACCATCCATGTCTCACACATTACAGCCCTCGCATGTGTCAGCCCCACGGCCCTGTACACCCCCACCCATACTCCACCCCATACAAACAGATGTGCAACCGGCACAATGGGGAATGATCACCACACGCCCTGCTCACAACCAGGATGCATGTACACTCACCGCTCGACTCCAGACGGCTCTGCTTCTCTAGGACCTGGACGTGGAGCGCTGGGGATATGCGTTCCAGGACCCCCATCTGTTCTTCCGACAAGTGGCCCCGGCGCCCCTTGGCATCCGCTGCCTTCAAGAGGCGCCGGGCCTTGTTCAGGGTCCTGGACCTGAAGTCCTCCCAGCGCTTCCTGACATGTTGTAAGTCCCGGACTGCCACCCCCTCCGCGTTGATGGCAGTCACGATGTCAGTCCAGATCCGAGTCCGTCCTTCCTTGTCGGCGCGGGAACTTCCAAAGAGGGCATCATACTGCCCCAGGACTTGCTCCACCAGGACACCAACTTCGGTGGCACTGAAGCTGGTGCCCCTCTGCCTCTCTGGCCGGGGGTTGTCAGTGGTCACAGATGGTGTTAGCCCCGACATGACAACCCCAGAGGCAGGAGTGGGTGGGCAACTGGGTCCTGGGGCTGGGCTGTGGAGCGATGGAATTCCAGTCGGGAGTCTTCTGTTCCAGCAGGGGTGGTCACAGCAACAGCACCCCTGGCTGATGTGCAGGCAGCAAATGGCAGTGCACGTTGGCAGCAGGCAGTCAGGCAGCAGCAGATAGCAGGTGGGAGCGTGCTCGGGGCTCTGGGGGGCAGTAATTCGGCCTTCTGGGCAGGAGCGTGGTCTCCCGTGTGCTCACGCGTGGCCAGCTTGGTACGGAGTGAATTGGCACGTGAAAATCCTGCACGTCAGCGTGAAAACCGAGGAAAGGCCCTTAGCGCGTAAGCGCGTCAGCACGCATACGCGATTCCATTGGACCAAAGGCCCTCAGCGCGTAGGCGCGTCTGTGACGTGACCCGCACGGGTGTTTCCCACACAGCACGTGATGACAGAGCACACGTGGAAAGACTGCACGTCAGAGTCTCATCGCGTGTAATTGGACAAAAGTGCGTGTACACGCGATTGGCCTATGTACGTGTATATGAGGTGTGCGCGGACACTTACACACGCAAGTACGTCAGCGCACCTGTATCCCGGTGTACGGCCATTTCCACCAATCACACGCAATGAGACTCTGACGTGCAGTCTTTCCACGTGTGCTGTCATCACGTGCTGTGTGGGAAACACCCGTGCGGGTCACGTCACAGACGCGCCTACGCGCTGAGGGCCTTTGGTCCAATGGAATCGCGTATGCGTGCTGACGCGCTTACGCGCTAAGGGCCTTTCCTCGGTTTTCACGCTGACGTGCAGGATTTTCACGTGCCAATTCACTCCGTACCAAGCTGGCCACGCGTGAGCACACGGGAGACCACGCTCCTGCCCAGAAGGCCGAATTACTGCCCCCCAGAGCCCCGAGCACGCTCCCACCTGCTATCTGCTGCTGCCTGACTGCCTGCTGCCCACGTGCACTGCCATTTGCTGCCTGCACATCAGCCAGGGGTGCTGTTGCTGTGACCACCCCTGCTGGAACAGAAGACTCCCGACTGGAATTCCATCGCTCCACAGCCCAGCCCCAGGACCCAGTTGCCCACCCACTCCTGCCTCTGGGGTTGTCATGTCGGGGCTAACACCATCTGCGACCACTGACAACCCCCGGCCAGAGAGGCAGAGGGGCACCAGCTTCAGTGCCACCGAAGTTGGTGTCCTGGTGGAGCAAGTCCTGGGGCAGTATGATGCCCTCTTTGGAAGTTCCCGCGCCGACAAGGAAGGACGGACTCGGATCTGGACTGACATCGTGACTGCCATCAACGCGGAGGGGGTGGCAGTCCGGGACTTACAACATGTCAGGAAGCGCTGGGAGGACTTCAGGTCCAGGACCCTGAACAAGGCCCGGCGCCTCTTGAAGGCAGCGGATGCCAAGGGGCGCCGGGGCCACTTGTCGGAAGAACAGATGGGGGTCCTGGAACGCATATCCCCAGCGCTCCACGTCCAGGTCCTAGAGAAGCAGAGCCGTCTGGAGTCGAGCGGTGAGTGTACATGCATCCTGGTTGTGAGCAGGGCGTGTGGTGATCATTCCCCATTGTGCCGGTTGCACATCTGTTTGTATGGGGTGGAGTATGGGTGGGGGTGTACAGGGCCGTGGGGCTGACACATGCGAGGGCTGTAATGTGTGAGACATGGATGGTGCTTGTGTGTGTGGGCTTGCATGGCAAATGCAGTTGTGCGTGCACACATGTTTGGATGAATGTGTATGTAAGTAGACATGTCCGTGATGTCAGGCATGTATGTTGTTTTCGGCTGCATGTATGAGCACTGTGTACATGTGCATGTGTGTGTATTTGTCAAAGGTGCAACAGTGATGCTACATGGATGCATGTGACAGCGGTATGTGGAAGCCTGATTGGCAGATGTGACATGGATGCCCGTCTGAACAGTGCGACAATTGGCAGAGGTGTAGACATGCATGCAAGTGTGGTGGTGTGTGTACATGTGTGGTGCACTTCCTGTGTTGCATGTGATGTATGGCTCCCCTTTGGCTGCTGATGCTGTTGTATGTGTAGGGATGGTGGTGGCAGTTGCGATATGGCTGTGGTATGGCTCATGTGTGCCAGTTGCAATGACATGTGTGTTGGGGATTGTGATGACATGTCTGAGGTTTGCCAATGCCACTCATGTGCAACTGTCATGCGTGTATGTGTCCATTGTACAGTGCCCTGATGCCTGTGTTTTGTTTCTCCCTGTCTGCAGCGTCAACTGATGAAGAGGGCGGAGAAGGTGCTGTGGAGCACAGCGGCGAGGATCCGACCGCCAGCCGGAGACGCAAGGCCCGGCTCCCCTCCCGTGTTGTCATCTCGTCGGGGAGTGAGGAGTCCGGTGCCGCGTCCCAGGCCGCAGCTGCCGGGGGGAGGTCCAAGAGGCGGAGGTTGCAGTTGGACTCCTCGGCAGCAGAAGGGGCAGCTGGGACCCCACAGGGCCCAACAGGGGAAGATGGCACGGAGTCATCCAGGTTGGTGGGGGGTCTGGTGGAGGAGGAGGCCGTGCAAGCACCAGAGACGGGGTCTGGAGGTGGGGATCCCACTGGTGCTAGTGGTGCAGTCCAGGACCAGGGACAGGAGGCAGCACAGGCGGCCGCGGAGGTGCCTGTGTGCAATCCTGTCCCCGATCCTGTCCCTGCATCATCTTGCACCAGCAGGGATGCCTACGTCCAGACCCGTTTTCAGGCAGGGGATGAGCTGACGTCAACTGGCCTTCCTCTGCCTGCGGACGTGGCTATCCAGGTCCGGGTTGAGCCTGTCCTGGCTGGTGTGGCGTTGCGTCAACGGGCCATGCGAGGTGACCTGCAGTCTTTTCATGGAGAGACTGCACGTCATCTCGAATGGCTCGTTGACCACGTCAGCCTGCTGGGACAGGTCACCCAGACCGGATTCCTCCGTCTGATGGGGCTTGTTCCGACCCCCTCCTCAACTGGACCCCCTACGCGCCAGTCGTCCTCTGTGCCATCTTCCCACCCATCAGTCACCTGGGTGCCCTGTGGAGCTGCCTCTGACAGTGCGGCCAGGCTGGTGGAGGAGGCATCCCTGCCACAGTCGGGAGTCGGACGTCCAGCAGGGGTGGCCACATCAACAGGTGCACCCCAGCCGGCGGAGGATGTGCAGGCAGCAGGAGGCAGTGCACGGGCAGAGGCAGAGCAGCAGCAGCAGCAAGATGGTGGGAGCCATGAAGGCTCGGGGCCTTCGACATCGGAGGGGCAGGCATCGGCCGGAGGGCAGGAGGACCCAGGACAGAGAGTGTCTTCCGTGTGGCAGCGGTTGGGCCACGCCATAGGTGCGGAGCGGCGGCGGGCGGAAGAGGCGCGGCTCACAATGGTCAGGGCGGAGAACTCCATGCGGAGGGCCCTGAGGCGGGCCGAGTGCCTCGAGGCTATCCGCAGGGGGTTGGAGGAGGACACGGCGTCGTCCCTGCGGACCCTCGGGGCCATGGAACTGGACCGCCTCCGGGACATCGAACAGGAGTTCGATGATGCCCTGGCCCGGAACACCACAGAGTGAGCCGCTGGACTTGCCCGCCGCCTTTGTATATAGTTCTTTAGTTTTAGGTTTCCTTTGGTTTTTCTTATGATTTGGAGTCGACGGACACTGCTCCACTTTTTGTATATAGTTGATATTTAGGTAGGTTTTTTAGGAGGTTTCCTTAGTTCTGTTGTGATGATGGACCCTTGTTATTTTTGTACATAGTTCTTTGTTGCACGGAGAGTTTTGACATTTGACTTTGGACAAAATTTTTTGGATTAGATTTTCTAGTTTTGTGTTTTTATGCGGACATGCAGCTTCTTTTTTCACATTTACATTGTAGTTAGTTTTCTTTCTTTAGCATTCGTATTTTTTTCTAATACATTTTTTTTTACATTGTTCACTGTGTGGTTTCATCTCATTGGTTTCATGCATGTCATGTTGTGTGTTTTCCCATTCAATTGGAAAATATGTGTGTGACGGACATGGGTTCATTTGCTTCATGAACATTGGGGGTGTAACATGTGATTTCCATTTCCATGTGGGTGAATGGGTTACTTGGTAGGGCTTTTTGGCTGTGGAGGCTGACCATTACGCACATTGTGAGGACCTGGTGGGGGCTGCACATGGTGGCAGGGGGGTGGGGGTGGTGGGAGACATGAGTGGGGGCCTGGTGGAGGGTGACCCTGCACTGCTGGGGTGTGGGGGTGGTGGGAGACATGAGTGGGGGCCTGGTGGAGGGTGACCCTGGTGGCTGGGGGGTGGGGGTGGTGGGAGACATGAGTGGGGGCCTGGTGGAGGGTGACCCTGCACTGCTGGGGTGTGGGGGTGGTGGGAGACATGAGTGGGGGCCTGGTGGAGGGTGACCCTGGTGGCTGGGGGGTGGGGGTGGTGGGTGACATGAGTGGGGGCCTGGTGGAGGGTGACCCTGCACTGCTGGGGTGTGGGGGTGGTGGGAGACATGAGTGGGGGCCTGGTGGAGGGTGACCCTGGTGGCTGGGGGGTGGGGGTGGTGGGTGACATGAGTGGGGGCCTGGTGGAGGGTGACCCTGGTGGCTGGGGGGTGGGGGTGGTGGGTGACATGAGTGGGGGCCTGGTGGAGGCTGCCCCTGCACTGCTGGGGGGTGGGGGTGGTGGGAGACATGAGTGGGGGCCTGGTGGAGGGTGACCCTGCACTGCTGGGGTGTGGGGGTGGTGGGAGACATGAGTGGGGGCCTGGTGGAGGGTGACCCTGGTGGCTGGGGGGTGGGGGTGGTGGGAGACATGAGTGGGGGCCTGGTGGAGGGTGACCCTGGTGGCTGGGGGGTGGGGGTGGTGGGAGACATGAGTGGGGGCCTGGTGGAGGCTGCCCCTGCACTGCTGGGGGGTGGGGGTGGTGGGAGACATGAGTGGGGGCCTGGTGGAGGGTGACCCTGGTGGCTGGGGGGTGGGGGTGGTGGGAGACATGAGTGGGGGCCTGGTGGAGGGTGCCCCTGGTGGCGGGGGGGTGGGGGTGGTGGGAGACATGAGTGGGGGCCTGGTGGAGGCTGCCCCTGGTGGCTGGGGGGTGGGGGTGGTGGGTGACATGAGTGGGGGCCTGGTGGAGGGTGACCCTGCACTGCTGGGGTGTGGGGGTGGTGGGAGACATGAGTGGGGGCCTGGTGGAGGGTGACCCTGGTGGCTGGGGGGTGGGGGTGGTGGGAGACATGAGTGGGGGCCTGGTGGAGGGTGCCCCTGGTGGCGGGGGGGTGGGGGTGGTGGGAGACATGAGTGGGGGCCTGGTGGAGGCTGCCCCTGGTGGCTGGGGGGTGGGGGTGGTGGGTGACATGAGTGGGGGCCTGGTGGAGGGTGACCCTGGTGGCTGGGGGGTGGGGGTGGTGGGTGACATGAGTGGGGGCCTGGTGGAGGCTGCCCCTGCACTGCTGGGGGGTGGGGGTGGTGGGAGACATGAGTGGGGGCCTGGTGGAGGGTGACCCTGGTGGCTGGGGGGTGGGGGTGGTGGGTGACATGAGTGGGGGCCTGGTGGAGGGTGACCCTGGTGGCTGGGGGGTGGGGGTGCAGGGGGACATGAGCAGGTGTGCAGGGTAGTCCCCTGTTTTGTGGGCTGCCTGCAGGGGCTGTGGAGGGTGTACAGGGAACACCTGTGAGGACCCACCCAGCCTAATTGCGTGTGATAATTCCCGCACACCCCTGTAATACACGTACCTGGCCAAATCGCATGTGAGAATTCCCGCGCACCCCTGTAATACACGTACCCAGCCGAATCGCGTGTAGAACTTCCCGTGTACCCCTGTAATACACGTACCCAGCCAAATCGCGTGTGATCATTCCCACATACCCCTGTAATACACGTACCCTGGCCAATCGCGTGTAGAACTTCCCACGCACCCCTGTAATACACGTACCATGCCAAATCGCGTGTGATAATTCCCACGCACCCCTGTAAAACACGTACCTGGCCAAATCGCATGTGAGAATTCCCGCGCACCCCTGTAATACACGTACCCAGCCGAATCGCGTGTAGAACTTCCCGTGTACCCCTGTAATACACGTACCCAGCCAAATCGCGTGTGATAATTCCCACATACCCCTGTAATACACGTACCCTGGCCAATCGCGTGTACAACTTCCCACGCACCCCTGTAATACACGTACCAAGCCAAATCGCGTGTGATAATTCCCACGCACCCCTGTAATACACGTACCTGGCCAAATCGCATGTGAGAATTCCCGCGCACCCCTGTAATACACGTACCCAGCCGAATCGCGTGTAGAACTTCCCGTGTACCCCTGTAATACACCTACCCAGCCAAATCGCGTGTGATAATTCCCACGCACCCCTGGAATACACGTACCCAGCCAAATCGCGTGTGATAATTCCCGCGCACCCCTGGAATACACGTACCCAGCCAAATCGCGTGTGATAATTCCCGCGCACCCCTGTAATATACGTACCCAGCCAAATCGCGTGTGATAATTCCTGCGTACCCCTGTGATACACGTGCCCTGGCTAATCGCGTGTAAAACTTCACGCGTACCCCTGATATGCACGTTACCCGCTTTGCGTTCCTTGTTTGGCAGCCCTGTGGACTGGTCCAGGGTTAGCGCTGCCCTTTGCGATGATTTAGCGATTTTGATGGCTTTTCCTTGCGCGAGGGCGTTCTTGGGGGCGTTACTGGCGCTGCTGCAGGGTCGCTGCGATACTCTGCGCCACGGCTGGTTTGGGAGCCTGAAATCCATGAATACGCTGTGCGCGGAAATCGGTTTTAGCGCACGTGCCTGGCGCAGTCAATCGCACGCGGACACTCTGCGCCAGCCGCTTGCGACACTTTTCTGCGAAATTCTATGAATTACCCTGATATTTTTTTTGCTACAGTTAGTCATTCAATACAATTTGTTCATTAAGAACATATCATATGTACTGAACTGATGCAATGTATCTTATGTAAATAAATTAGTTTAATGGTTTTACAGAAGGCACTGAGGATTTCAATTAAAAAAATCAATATCTAAATTAAAAACAGTACTATATACAAACAAAGTTACTAATTTGAAGCTTTTACAATTGCAGTGAAGACCAGTTTCCTGAAAAGAAGCAGCCGAATTCGAAGAAGAAAGTAAAACTAAGAAGTTACCTGTTAATTTAAAAAAAAAGTAACTAAAATACCATAATATTTGTATTATTAATCAAATATACTATAACATTAATATGAGCTATTTCGGTTTCTTAAAATAGAGATTTTGTACCATTTTGTCCAAAGATTTTCATGTCTGAAACAGCGATTTACAGCCAGAATGGCCCACAAATTTCTATTTTTGGACACACAAATTACCCAACTGAACCACTACAATTTTCATATTATAGAACAAACAACTGTTTTAATTGTATACATTAGATTTACTATTTGTACTTTTCCACACCACTAGCTTACTTTTTTTGTCATCTGAACCCCAGTTTAGTAACACATAAATTCAAGAATACCTATCCCTACTAGTTTTAGTTCCCAATGCACAATCACACACCATTATATACATCTTTATCATCTTACTCAAACACTCATGCACACAGCACACATACATTCCAGAACACCCCAACCCATATCTTCTTTATTTTTTTCAACAGACCCTAAAGAATGCCTACCAAAAGTCAGGTCCGTAGAAAGCAACGCAAAAGTAGAGCAAATGAAAATAAAGGTGTCCAACATAAGCATCCATCTCTAGCTGAATTTGTAAAAAAAGTTGAAACAAAACAGCTAATACAATCATTTAGTGAAACACAAGAAGTTTCAAGTACAACAACTTTGCTTCCTCTATCAAAATGTAAAACAAACCAAAAAACAATTAACAGAAAATCAGCTATCAGTACAGATAAAACTACTTCTTCAAATTTTAATATAGTGCAAAGTAAGCATACCAAGAAAAGTATTTTAGCCAAAATATACCGTCACAAAGTCCTCCAAAATCTTATAAAAACAGGAGAGAAATCAGGTTCAAAGCTTAAAACCTATCGTAGGAAAGTAATCTTAGAAGCATTGATGGACAGTGCAATTCTTCTCAAAAGAAATGTATTTATTTTACTGTTAAACAAAATGAAACCACCAACAAAACTAATAACTAAATTACAAAAAAGACTTCTCAATAAGCGAAATATCAACAGAAAGAACTTCTTAAGCATCAGCGGAGGTGAATGGAATCACACTACAAGCACAGAACCATATTTTAATGAAGAAGCGTACAAACAAAAGCAAACTAATAAAATTGCCATACATAGCAGTGGTCGAGGTTATGAAAAAGTGAATAATACCATAATGGAACAAGAAGTACTTCTTACAAAAATATGCCCTGAAAACTTAGAATTACCCCTCCATTCAACTGAATCAGAACTTCTAGTGTACAAATGGCTATGTACGTCAATGTGTAACATTCCCAAACAATGTTTCAAATCTTTACGCCAATTCCTCAATAAATATGTAAAAAGCAAAGACAAAATCAAAATTAAATTACTGCAAAATATAGATACCTGTCCAGTGCGCAAGTACACAGGACTACAAGGACATTCATTGGCCTGCATTACAGGACCTACTTGTAAAACCACTTTCCAAAAGGATATCAACACATCATTCAACTATAGGAAATCTAGTCTATAAATTGTAGTATGCTAAAAGTCCTGCTTTAGCACTATCAAAGTTAAATAACATCCTTCTACATGGTACAGCAAAAGACCTACTTGAAGAAATTCACTATATCTAGAAAAAATATTTTGGAAGTGAAAGCCATTTACAGACTGAACTAGCTTTAAACCAATTAAGCAACAATTCTACACATGGCAACCTTTTGCTAAACACATACAAAAAAGAAATACTAAAATTTAAAAGTACATCAGCTGAAGTACCAAACCATGTATGTGTATGTTGCCGTAGAATTTTTTATAAAAGTAACACAAAAACTGTGGACCTATCATACAAAATAGAAGACAATGAAGATTCTAAATGGTTTGAATTAGCTCTCTACCTTGTAGCAGAAAACAAATATGAAATAACTGAGCCCTTAATACTTTGCAGTTATTGCACTACAAAACTTGACAACAACCAAACTCCTTCACGTTCTATCACAAATAATTTGGAATTATACCCAGTACCAAAACCTCTACAACAACTTAATTTATATGAGAGCATCATAATTCAAACAGTACACCCATTTCAAGCAATAATACGCCTTCAACCAAAAACAGCAAAATTACCTCCCTCTGATTTGGTAAAAGGCATTCGTTGAAAAGTAGTTTATTTACCATTAAATCTAAAAGAAAATGTGCATACTCTAGGAGTGCAACGTCCAATGCAGCAATCTTTAATTATATTAGTAAATGGAGTACCTACAAAAGACAAAAAAATATGGCAACAGCTGGTAGATTTATATAAAGTTAGATAAGCCTTCCAATATCTTAAAGAGAATAATTAATATTACAAAGAAATTAATATTGAAGAAAACTTGAAAGATACAACTGAAATAATTCAAGAAACACAAGAAGCTGGTCAATTTGAGCTATTAGATCCTGCTACAATATCAAATACTTTAGACCATTATACAATTCATCCTTTGCACTGTAATGACACCGTACAAGATATACTGGAAACTTAACAAATGCGTCAAACAAAAGGATCGCCAATCAGTATATGGGAAAAAAGTATAGAAGCACGTGCTTTTCCTCTACTCTTTCCTACTGGCAAAGGAGGAAGGTATGATGATAGACCTATTCAAATATCAGCTTCAGAATACCGCTCATTACGGATGTATTCTGAAGATCCAAGATTTAGACAAAATGTGGAATACATATTCCACCTACTCTTTGAAAGTGAACTAGCAACTTTATGTTACGGAGTTGCACACATATTAAAATCAGGATCACACTTTCAAAATATGACAGCTACACAATTATTAGAGAAAGTGCAACAAAAGGATGAGGTTTTACAATCAAATATTACAAATCTATTAGCAAATATGTGTGGTACTAAAGAGTACTGGTTTCGACGTCATGGAGATGTACTTTGTATGATCAGAAACCTTGGCCCACCCACTTGGTTTGTTACATTAAGTTGTGCAGAATATGCATGGGAAGATTTACATGATTTCCTACGCATATCAAATAAAAACAAAACAAACATAGATATTCTAACACCTGGAGAACTTTGTTCTTTGGATCCTGTTAATGTTTCAAGATATTTTCACCATCGCTTCATTGCTATGCTACATTTTATTTGTAATAAAACTGTTCCTCCCCTTGGAGAAGTGCAACACTCTTTTGGAGAAAAGAATACCAAGCCAGAGGAGCACCACATATCCACATGCTTTTATGGATTAAAGATGCTCCTAAATTTGGTCAAGACAGTGATGCCACTGTTTTAAAGTCTATTGAAAAACATGTCACTTGTGAAATTCCATCAGAAGCCATAAATAGTGATCTTTGTGCACAAATTTTACAATTTCAAAGACACAAATGTGGAAAATATTGTCGTCGCAAATACAAAAACAAAGGCAAATACTACACCAAATGCCGATTTGGTTTCCCTAGACCAGTTACAAATACAGGTCAAGTAAACAACCTCATGTCTTCAGTTAGACATAGTGTTAAAGGTAAGTCACCTAAAAATACATATTACATAAAAAGAAAAGGAGAAGAAAAATATATCAATGATTATAATGCAATCATTGCCCACTTATGGAATGCAAACATAGATGTGCAGTACATTGCAGACAATTCTACTGCAGTTGCACGATATGTCACAGCATACTTAACTAAAGCAGAAAAGACAGAGCTCCAAGACCTCTGGAATGACCTGTCATCAGATAAAACAGTATCTCAGAAATTATACAGCTTGGGCATAAAAATGCTCACCCATAGAGAATGTGGATCTTATGAAGCAGCTGATCGTTTAACTGGTACTTCATTGTATGGTAAATCTGAAAATATAGTTTGGCTAAGTCTTGGTCCAGCTAAATCTAGAAAAAGAGTTCTAAAATCATATGAAGATATAGAAACAATAGCCAAACATGATCCCAACAGCCAAGACATTTTAAAAATCAATTTATTGGATACATACTACCCAAACAGAAGTAATACTTTGGAAAACATGTGTCTATACCAAATAGCCCAAAACTACACATACTAAAATAATATGAAACCCGATGAAAAAAAAGGTAAAAATAGAGTGGCAGACTGTGAAGGCAGCTTAGTTAAACTCACTAAACCAAATTTAATTAATCATATCAAATTGTCATTGAAGTGCTCCTCAACATAAAGAAGTATATTACATGTCCCTGCTACAACTCTTCAAACCATGGAGAAAAGAAGAACAATTACTAGATAACTATGACTCATATGAGGATGCTTTCAAAGCAAATGAAAGCACTATAACTGATGTAAACTTTACACAGTACAAAACAATGTTGCACAATGAACAGCAACATGAAGAAGAACTCCAAGCCCAACTAGATAAGGATACTCCGACAGTAGTCAACCTTCTGTAACAGGAAGCCAAGAACCACTGGGAGAACCACTAATAACAAATGAGGCAGAATTAGCTATGATAGAAGTAGAAAACACCATGTGTCAGTATGAAGATAAGGAAGACTTAACTATACTACAATCAAAACTAAACAATGAGCAAAGTAGCATTTTTCAAGAAGTAACAAAACAAATTGCACATGGTGTAAAACATGAAAATAAAGAATGTTCCTGCCATAATTATAAACCTATACTACTGTACGTCAGTGGTGAAGCTGGTTCTGGCAAAATATTCCTAATCAAAATCATTAGTAAGTTCCTTCAACAATTGACAAACAACAAACTGTCAGCTGTTGTCACTGCCCCCACAGGTTTAGCTGCCTACAACATAGGTGGTGTTACATTACACCGATTACTACTATTACCAATAGAACACCAGAACAAATTAGACTATTACAAACTTTCTGCAGAAGCTGCAATGGAATTACGCAGAGTATTGAAACAAATGAAAATGCTACTAATAGATGAAGTGAGCATGGTCTCCAACCTGATGTTAGCTTTGAGTCACCTCAGATTACAAGAAGTACTCAAAACAGACTATAAAGAGCTCTTTGCAGGAAAACACATTATTGTTTTTGGAGATCTGCTTCAATTAACACCAGTAAAAGGTGAACCTATTTTTAAAACATTAGCGCACAAACTCTGCCGTAAAACTGTTGGCAGCATTGGAAATGTCAACCTTTGGCAACATTTCCAATACAGAGAATTAACAGAAAACATGCGCCAATCTGCAGATCTAACTTATGTCAACATTTTAAAAAGTTTGAGAGTTGGTATACTTTCTAAAGAAGCAGAAGCAACATTGAAAACCCGGCACATTAATGCACTTTATGGCGATAATGCATGTGCTACAGATGTTATGGAACAATTAGCCCACAAAAATGTCAATTGTATGGCCTTAATGCCAACTCTTGCAAGCTGTCTCAAATTCAATGACATAATGTTAAGTAAAGAAATGCAACCAATAATGGAAATTAGAGCCACAGACAAACTAGATGTACATGGTATGACACTACCCATGTGTGACCAAGCCACAACAAGACTAAATAATTTAGAAAAATCAATCTCAAACACAGCAGGCTTAGAAAAGATGTTAAAATGATCCCTAAATTGCAGAGTAATGCTTAAACGTAACCTTGACGTGGACCAAGGACTAGTTAATGGAGCACTGGGTACAGTTGTTGGCTTTCAAACATACCCACGTGACAACAAAATTCAGTTTGTCAATATACTCTTTGACAAACTTTCAGAAGTAAAACGGATAGGACGCTCAACAGCAGGATTCCTTCTCTTCAAAGATATGTATGTATGCAGAGAACAATTTTCTCTAACTCTTGCATACGCAGTCACGATTCATAAATCACAAGGTCTTACCCCAGACAAAGCAATGATAGATATTGGTAACACAGTCTTTAAAGAAGGCATGAGTTACGTAGCACTATCACGCTTACGTACACTTGACGGTCTATTTCTAATCAACTTTGATGCAAATAAAGTAAACGCTGATATTCCTTGCATTTTAGAATATAATAGACTTCGCTCACTATACACTCCCCATCTAAACACATATTCTGTTCCACAAAAACTAAAACGTTGTAAAAGAAAACTAAATCAAACAGAAATGCAACAGGACGTCACTGCAAATCCTCCAAAGAGAGTAAAAGAAACTAATACTTCATCAAGTACCACAAACAAAAAAGAATCAATTAGAGAAAGTAAACCAGACACTTCTTTAAAGAAGGAAGACAAACTCCAAAAAAGCAGTTAGATACAGAACTACCTGGACCATTTAAATTCTCAAATATAGTTGGTGTAAGTTGCTATGCAAATGTAGCAATGAATATTCTATTTCAATTACCACCAATTGTTGACAGCATTTACTTACACAGTACAGACCTATTGTGTTTGCAAATGTTAGTACTTCACAGAAATGCAGCAAACAATTGGAATAAGACGACAATAGGACTACTGTGCTGGAATGGTGAAATTCACTATAAACTCACATTAAGATCCACACGAATTTCTAATGTACTTACTACAAGTACTGGAAAACAAAAACATACCTATAAATGAAATCTTTTAGATTTCATACATGTGGAAACATACATGCACTCTCTGCAACAATGTGACACAAGAAGAAATCCCCAATGAACGTTTCATATATATATATCAATACCAAATTGTGAATCCATTCCATTTCAGCAACTTGTACAAAATGCAAACCATGGTAGATTATGCTCTACCTGCAATTTAGATAATCGCTCCACGTTAGTAATACAAACACATAGTAAATACGTAATACTAATGCTTCTACGTTACAATGCAGATGGTACCAAAAACAACTGCAAGCTGACTGGATTCACACATGGTCAAATATCACTTGGTAAGAAAACCTTCACAACAATAGGTATAATCTACCACGCAGGAGCAACAACCAATTCAGGACACTACACTGCATATATAAATAAGAAATATGGATGGTTTGAATGTAATGATAGTACCATTACTCTAAAGCAGAGATTACCAGTAAATCTTACGAACGCTTATTTGATGTTCTTAAAACCAAAATTTGATAAATAAACTGTATTTAAACCTTTAAGTAAATTTGTGTTAAATAAATATAAACTGTTAGAATACTCCAGAAGCTATCTAACTGCTCAAAGATTCTACAACAACTAATCAGATAAATGAATACCACTAAATTAGACCAAAAAATACACAGTTAGAATACGCCAATTGGTATCTAACTGTCCCAAAATTATAAATTTGTGTTAAAATAATATAAACTGTTAGAATACTCCAAAAGCTATCTAACAGCTCAAAGATTCTACAACAACTAATCCGATAAATGAATACCACTAAATTAGGCCAAAAAATACACAGTTAGAATACGCCAATTGGTATCTAACTGTCCCAAAATTTAACAATATCCAAATAGATAAATCAAAACCACTAAAATATATTAAAAAAATAGACAGTTAGAATACGACAATTGGTATCTAACTGCTCCAAAATTTTATAATATCAAAACAAATGAAGAATCTGTTACTGCTCCAAAAAAAATACAACAAAGCAAAGTATAAAGCATTAGCCAGAAACAACAAGTGAACACTGAAAACAAACAAACTGTAGCATAACAGAAAAAGGTTTTTTTTTTAATCCAACATGGATTTTTTTTTCTCCCACAGACCCAATGATTTTAGCAACAAATACAGAAACTGAGCAAATTGCACAGTACTCTGATTTATACTCTACTAAATATGAGGGTCGAAAAAAAAAATAAAAGTATATTGCTTATACAATGTAATAAGTCATTACAAAATACTAATACTAACATGCTATTTTCTTTTATCACAGAAATGAAGAAGAAAACATGGACAGTAAGTATACAATAATAAGGACAACCATAGCAGCATATCACATCCATAGTAACTAATACTTTGTTCCTTATACATTTGTTTTTCACCCAAAGTTATAAGCAAATATGAATGTGATATGCTGCGGTGGTTGTTGCCAGGGCATAGAGTCTTGGGTGCATGGCCAAATGGCCATGCACCCAAGACTCTATGCCCTGGCAACAACCACCGCAGCATATCACATCCATAGAGTCAAACATTTCAACTATGATCTATGGGAAACATTTAATGTCCGCGAACAATGTGAGTGTTCTTAGAACACTTTCAACTTGCCAGCGAACAATACGGACATCGTTTTCAGGACACCCCCTATGAACATTTCAGAACAACGCGATAGTTCTTAGAACACTTTCAACTTAACAACGAACAATACGGACAGCGTCCTAAGGACACCCCCTACGAACATTCCAGGACACCGGGAGTGTTCTCAAAAACGTCTTCAGAACACCCCCATTTTGTTTATTTGTCAACATTTCAGGACACCGTGGGTGTTCTTAGAACACATTCAACTTGACAGAGAACAATACAGACAGCGTCCTCAGGACACCCCCTATGAACACTCACCGGACACCGCGAGTGTTCTTAGAACAGTTTCACTTTGCTTGCAAACAAAACGGACACATATTGAGTCCTTAGAACACCCCCTAGTCAGTTTATTTAGATCATTTCAGAAAACCTGTGATGTCCGCAAACAAATCGAACACAAAAAGAACGTCTAACACATAAAAAACACAACTTTCATCCTATCTCATACACTCCCACCCTCCCCAAACACTCCTACACACCAACACACTCTACAAAATACACATTTTGAACAAAGTTTCACCGAATCCAAGATGGCGGGCGCTACTGAAAAATCTGACGCGCTTTACGCTCCACGCCGTCCAATCAGCGAACACGTTGCATGTCCACGAACATCACGCAAGACGATTGGCCAATCAGGACACTGTCCGCGGAGCGAACAGGGAAGTGTGTCCGCGAACCGAACACAGATATCACTATTTTTTTTTTACCTACATTTTGGTCATTTTAAAAAAAACTACTGGACGGATTTTTACCAAATTTGCAAAAGCACACTTTCGGGACCAATCCGCTGCTCCTGGTCCAAATTTGGTGGAAATCCGTCCAGCGGTTTGGGCTGTAGGCGCGAGCAAAGTTTTTTTCCCATTCAGTCTATGGGAAAAAAAAAAGTTTTGGGACCCCCCTATAACTTTGCCCCCCCTGTACGAATCCTCACCAAACTTTGCAAAGAAATTCAGAGTGACCCAAATACTTTTTTTGCAAAGTTTGGTGAGGATCCGTCCAGGGAGAGCGAAGTTATAAGCCACCCAAAAAGTGCTCTTCCTATGGAAACAGCAACTTAACCATAACTGTGGTTATGTAATGGCCATGTAATATATATATATATATATATATGTATATATATATATATATATATATATATAAATTCACTACAAAAAAACTTTGTTGAGGGTATGTTATGGTTAAGTTGCCTTACCAAAAACCTGTGTACTTCATTAAAAAAATCTACCTCCCCATTATGGTTCAAATTAAAACCGAAAACCCCCTGAAATTCGCCAGTTATGGTAAACTAAACCCCCATACCTGGCATCACCACTGTGCACTGCTAACACTAACACCCAGAACATGAAAGATGGCATCACAAATGTTATTGATGACATCACTGACGACATCACATGTTTAGCCCTTTGTTTTCATTCCCTGCCACATATATATATGTACATTCAGTAAAATAACTTTGTGAAAGGGATGTTACACTTCACAGTGAAACCAAAAAACACTGCACATACCCCCATTATGGTAAGCTCAGCAACCATAACTCGCAGCATCTACGTGCATTGCTAAGACTAACACCCAGGACATCAAATATGACATCACAAATATCATTGATGACTTCACTGCCTCACTTATTTTAGTGCATTGCAAAATCTAGGCCAGGTGGTTTTATTCAGTGACAATCACAATATAAAAATTGAAAAGGTGCTGTATATCAAAACGGTAACCTTGTGGTGTGTTCTTAAAGTACTTTCCTTAGGGTGTGGTCTGAGCTCATGATGAATATGCATGGAACAATGGCAGGCCTCAAACTCACAATTAATTTGTATACAGGAAGATGATGCTGTTTCTTTCTTCCTTACTTGAGTTTCACTGTATGTGCCTTTGATTTGTATGCATTGGCTATTCATATGTATTGTTTGTACTAGTACAAGTGTGTATTAAGTTTTCAATTGTTACCTAGTTATTACATATTTAACATTACACAATCACCCCTGACATCTTGCTACCAACTTAATAGAAAGAACCCCTTGTAGGTAGGGACTTTTCGTCAACATTATTTTCACATGTGATGTCATCAGTGATGTCATCAATGATATTTGTGATGTCATATTTGATGTCCTGGGTGTTAGTCTTAGCAATGCACATATATGCTGCAAGTTATGGTTGCTGAGCTTACCATATCCATTCCTTCTTCCCCTCAGAAATCTTCTCCTCTTAACCAGCCTGTGTTGAATCCTAATTCCCCTATATTTGTGTCAGTATCTGCTTCCCCCATTATTTCTTTGTATTGAAGTGTGTGCGTGTGTGTGTTTGGAATGTTTTTGTATAGTAGTTGTAGTTATAGAGTTTTGTGCACATTTTTTTTTTTAAAAGACTTAAAATGTTCGCGAACTGCGCGCCTGTTCGACATATCCACAAGGAATGGAATGTGGGTGTTGTAAAGGCAGTACACCTACCCTTACTAATGTCAAGTAAGATGGAGTTGATGTTTGACCGCAACATCTGTTCAAGTTGTGCACACATAAACAGAAAGGGGCGTTCTAAGGACATTATACCTGACCGTGCCGCTTACAAACGAGATGAAACATGTTCGTAGAACACACCAGGTGTCTGGGATGGTTGTAAATGAGCACAATGGGAGTGTGTTAAGGACAGTATACCTGTCCGTATCGTCCGCAGCCAAAATGGTGGCGTCCGTAGAACAGGCGCGGTGGCCGGAAAGTTCGTAGTCAAACAAAATGGAGTTGTCCTAAGGACACTGGACCTGTCTGTACAGTGAGCATATCATGTACGCACATGTGCAGTACAAGCGTAGGTATAGCGAACAGCGCACCTGTCCCTAACTGTCCATCTCACTTGTGTCGCACTTTGAATTACTTTGAGAACCTGAACACTGTCCGTAGAACACCTGCGCGCATGTGCACGTTTGTTACTCTGCATTTGCTGTCCAGTGAACTCCCATTTCTGTCGCAGATGTGTTCAGGATGTCATCATGTGACCGCACCCACACTGAGCGTGTGGACTAATTTACGCAGTTTGTGTGCTTCCGCAGCAGTACAAAAGAATGTGTAGACACAAGGCAAAATGTTGTAGACTGTGAAAATATCATTTCAAATATCCCAGACAATAGCTTACCTGAGGAATTGTTGTGTAAAAATTGTGTACCGTTTTGGAGGGATAAAGACGGTCACGAGGCACAACCCTACACCCCTATAAATGGCCACACCCCCGAGCACATCTTCATTGTCATTCTAGCTTTAGCAGATTAAGGTGTATTGCCTTAACTGCTGTAGTGACCAAAAGGAAAGTAATCGGCATGGCTTCCATGGCTGCTGTTGCTTCATTAGCCTCTGCACCACCCCCAAACCCGCCACCACTACCACCTCCCCAAGGGCCTGCAGAGAGATATACGGGTGAGGATGTAGAGAGCAAGGAAGAAGAGGAGGAAGAGAATGAAGTGGAGGAACTCCGCACTAGGAGCACTCGCCGGGAGTCGTGGGTGTGGCGGTTGTTTTCCGTTTATGGGAACGTACCAAAAGCACGTGCGAACCTGGTGAGGTGTAACCAGTGTGAGGTGGTGCTGAGTCACGGGAGACCTGGTAATACAGTTTTGGTATGACAACCATGAAGCGACACCTCACTTCGTTTCACACTGCGGACATTCGCAAGGTGGTGCCATGTGAAGAGCCTAGTCGATTGAGTTCCTCCACAGCATCCTCCGAATCCGATCCTCCCACCACAAGAGACACTCCTGTGGGGAAGCGCCTCCCTCCAGCTGCCTCACAAACCATTCGCAATACTGTTAACCCTTACCTTTCAAAGGTGACAATAGTGTGTATGTATTGTGATGTAGTACTCTGCAGGGGGAGAGTTTTCGAAGTGCTTTTGAGGCTACGGTCACAGAGCACCAGAAGATCTGCTCCTTACCTAAATGAAGCTCACCCTATATCTTTGAGTGTCCACTTGCCCTTTCTTATCCCCATGGCTGGTGTCCCTTCCTTACCCTCCTTTGGCCTCCTCTCCTAGTGTGTCATGTGCTGAGAACCAATAAACGTGAAAACAACAACAATGACAGAAAAGGCTCTTTTCAGAGCCGCCTTTCTCAGTTTTACAATAGAACTATGAAGTGACCGTTGTAGACCCCCGGCGAAGTTGTGGAAAAGTTTGCGGACAGTCGTAGGGAAAAAAAAGGAGGGTGCAAGGGGAGCAAACACATGAAGTGTACGCTGGGAGTAAGTGGTGGCTCTGAAAAGAGCCTTTCGTGGTGTGTTGTGTGGGTCAAAAACTGTGGATTGGAGGAAATGGATTGTCACATAGGTTATTGTGAATCCAAAAGAGGTTGCAATGCATTTTATACATTGCGAAGAAAAATCTGATTGCCAGCATATGTGAGATGGACTCCATCTCTGCGGAAAATGAAAGCGCTGCGAAATGTTTTCATTGTGGAATGAGGACATGCCAACATCTCTTAAAAAGGCATTAACAGCCTTATTCACATTGCATCTCGCTTTCTCCATTTGTGGAACAAAAGCAGAGGATATATTAATGTCTTTGTGCAATACGGGAAAAAAGTATTTGACAATGTGGAAATATGTCCTTCCTTCATGGCAAATTGCAAAGAAATTCCAGAGACATGGCCTAAACTGTTTCCTCTGCAATGAATGGTACCAAGTCCAGCCACCTCATGCCACGCACACCATGCCAGTGCACTTCCGCATGAGGAAATCTGAGATCTGCAGATAAACTGCTTCTTTCTGCATGCACCTTCAACTAATGTATCCATGAGTCTCCCAAAATCCAGATAATCTGTTTGCGAGCATGCAAAGCCATGGCTGTGTGGTCTCCTGTCAGGGAGAAGACAGTTTTACTAAATCTTGTCGTTCTGAACACACCCACTGAACTTTATTGACCAATCCCTAGGTGTCATGATGCCTACCCCCAGGCATCCGGACCAAGCCCATCAGCCCCGGGAGCAAGCATCTAGACATTTAGTAAAACCTCAGCAGCCCCTGCTAGGGGCTATCTGGGTTCAGTCCTGGCGCCTTAGGCGCTAGGCTCATAGTAGGAAACAGTCCTGGCGCCTAAGGCGCCAGGCTCATAGTCATTACTTACCTCAGGCAGACCATGCTGCAAATGACTCCAATCCAACATGAAGCCTGAAAGGACTATTTTTCTACAGGGACCATTTTTTAATCGGGTGTGGTTCTAGGGACTTCTTACCTGGGACTACTTTTGAGGCTATTTAAACCACACCCGACCAGCAACACACGCTTTGCGTTATTCTGCATCCAGCAGCGTAACACTCACCGTGCCTGCAGCCTGCATCCAGTCTTCTGCCACGCCCGCCTCGAATCCGGAGCTCCTAAAACAAAGAGGAAAGAAAGGGACAAGGATAGAAAACAAACTTATTTCTATTCCACACCTGATTCTGGATCCATCTTGTCTCTGGACCTGTAAAGAACATAATTTCTGCACGCGCCGCACATCCAGCTGCAGCGCCGCGCCATACTCACCAGTCTTCACAGCATCCTTCGGGTCGGCGCTGCCTCCATCATTTCTTCGCCGAACTTCGGCACCTTGGAGACAAAAGAAAACCACAAAGTGAGTCGAGGGAACCAACAAATATAATTCTTACCACCATAGATTTACCTGATTTACCACCGGAGGCATCCTTTTGTGACTCTCCATATTATCACGTGCCGCATCTGTAAAGAGAGACAAAACAACACATTTTCCTCGTGCAACATTTACCGACAGCGCCGGGTAATACAGACTTACCTGAGCGCCACCAGCTGCCACAAGAGCATCTTTTCACAAGCCAGCTGCAAGACAAGAAAGGAAGGGGGGAACAAGAGTGAACATCGGACATATTGAACTCTATGAACTTAATTCTTACAGGTCCTCACCAGGAACCTCAGAGTCAATACTCTCCGGAACTCTCCCGAGCCTTCAAACCAGTGAAGTAACTGGAATCGACGCGCCCCTGCAAATCCACGCAGGATGGAGAGCTCATCTTTCGAGAATATAAGGTGAGATTGCTGTGAGGGCATTTCGGAGGTGATTAGTTGGGGTGGACTGTGGGGGTGCCATCACTTGAATCCACAAGTGGCTAAATCCATCTCTCCACTTGCAGGAGAATATTTCTACGAGTTAAGAAGACAAGATTAGGAGGGCAGATCCAGTCAGTCATCGCTGCACTATGCATCACGTGGGTGGAGATCGCATCTGTCCGGGTCCGACCGACGCCCCTGTGGGAGCCAGGTGAGCGTAACACTAGGTCCACTCATTTTCATTTGCATGCATCTCCACCCCAGAATTCCAGTTGATGATATGCGCTGGCTGCAAACTACTGCCATGTCCGCGGACATGTATAGGATCAGAGCGTGATGACAGTACATTAAAGTATTATTCCCCTTTTTCCCCTTTGAGGTGGGCTCTAAAAAGAGACGTTTTTTTTTTTTTTGGCCAGATACCTTACAGACATCTGTTATTTTGTTTATTTTTTTGTAATTTTTTGTCCTTACTTTACTCCTACAACCATTACAAAACATTCTCTAAAGCAAGCCTTATGTTCCAAAAGAACATCGCATTTCCTAAAGAAGATAGCGCAACACCATCTGCTTGAAAATAATCTGTATTACTTGGAACAAAGTTTTCGTGGCTGCAGAAAAACATACCAGCGCGTAACATAAATGCACGTATGCCGTGCTTAATGATACACCTCCCTATACTTTGATCTGGACAGAAAAAATAATTGTTGTTCCATTGTACTCTAGGGAGTAAACCAGAAGAAAATTGCTTTTGCAGTTGGAAAGATGTTCATGAGTGCTTCAATCAACTGTCCCAAATCTGCCAACAAAGTACGTGCAGTCAGGTAGCACAAACGGCAAGCACTGTAGTGCAAAATTACTACATAATGAGAGGTCATCGTACGTATGTGTCTGCGAACTTGCAGAATTCCTGCAACATTGGCATCAGTCTCAGCATTCCACACCACCTGCACCAAAACCCTGACCCTCTCCACCTGTGTCATCTTCAGTGTATGCACCGTCTTTCGACACAAAAGAGTAATGTGAACATCTGATTGGCTGATGCCTACAGTCCCCTTTACATGTAGGATTTGCTGTAGAAATCCGTATTTGACATGCCCTACCAGCAGACAAGCGTTGCCTACGTACGGCACGCAACTCTTACCCAGTCGTTTCAACATTTCCACAGCGGTAGCAAATCTAGTGCCTCATTGGACACAAGTAAGCAGTCACACAACCATCCACCAATCACATTGGAAATCGCTAAATGTAACTCCATCATCACCATTGCGCACTTCAAAATTACTGTTGATAATTCTGAATGGAAGTCGTATATCATTGCAAAGCACCTACTTCAGAAGCTACTGTGCAAGTGTTGCAAATTTCTACGTACAGCTCCATGCATGCGCACATGAGTATAGAGTACAGGTATGTATATTTCAATCGGTGAACATGTGCAACCTTTATAATTTAATTTAAAAAACAAATGAATGCTGCTAGATGTGCATAGGCAATACATACCAACGCTCACCCTTTTAAGTGCAAGATGTCCGATTTATCATTGACAATCGCACAACTTCTTACTGTCTTCCGCATAACCTATACAAACGTTTCAAGGATGCCTATTTACGGCAAAACTCGATTTTGTATTAGAAAATGTTGGAGTTGTATACTGTGTACGGCCTACAGTAATGCTACTTGCAAAGTAATCGTATGACAAAAGTAAGCGCTCCCGATTGCTGTGGTGACATCTCCCTTTGAGGGTCTCCAGATTTTTCGGCATTGTGCTTTTAAATTGCAAGTAGAAAATGTTTTCCCATCTACTACTATGCCCTATCGCTTACAAACCTCTCTCCTATTGATAGTACACCTTGTAAAAAACAAGGCATTTTCATAACCTTAAAAATGTTAGCAATTTTGAAGGACTTGCAAGTAACATATTCCAAATACCAAGCAAAACCTGCACAGAGTGAAGTGAAATGAGCACATGCACTGGGTTCAAATATGAAAGGAGAATGCTCTGATGAAAAATGCACAATGAATGTGTGCAGTATTAGCACTGTTATCAACACACAAAGTAATTAATTTTGTTTTTTTGAATCGCAGTGAAGACTACTCTCTTAAGAATCAACAGCATCTACACTACAGACGACATATCCGAAGAAACCTGGTAATTTTGCAAAAAAAAGTAATTACAGTACTACCTTTTGTATTGTAACTACTCCTCAAAGAGGCTGCATGGGTTATTTGTTTAATTTGGGTAGCAAAGCAAACATTGATTTCTGAACCATTCTACCTACAAATATCCATTTATTGAACAAAGAATAACAAGCAAAATGGCTCACAAATCCCTGTGTGTTTGGAACTCAAATAACGTACGTAATCCTTAGAAGGTTAGATTTAGAAAAGTAGTTGCTGTTGCAAGTGTATGACATTTTGTTTATTAATAATGCTTCTCGTCACCACTAGCCCACTTGGTACTCTCATCTGAAGCACATTGTACTAGAATACAAACAGTAAAAGAGCCTTCCCAAATCATTGCAAGCGTCCAATGCACATTCACACACCATAACAAAGAGCTTCCCCATCAGACTCATGCACGCATGCACACAACACACATACATTATACAACTGACCAAAGTATGCCTTCTTTTTTTCAACAAACACCAAAGAATGCCTACCAAAAAGCAACTCTGTAGAAAGGAATGCAGAAGTAGAGCAAATAAAAATAAAAGTGCCCAATCTAAGCATCCATCTGTTGTAGAGTTTGTAGAGAATGTTGGAAGAAACCAGCTAATGCAGTCGGTTAGCAAACAAAAGAAGCTTCCACTACCGAAACTGTACATCATCTATCAAAATGTGTCACAAAGCACAAAAATGTTGGCAGAAAATCGGCTACCAGTACAGCTAACAATGCTCCTACTAATCCTGATAGTGTAACAAGAACCCATAGTAATAAAAAGTATTTTATCAAAAATATTTCGCCACAGAGTCCTTCAGAATCTACTAAGAGGAGGACCGAAATCATCCTCACCCCTTAAAACCTACCGTAGAAAGTTAATCCTACAAGCTCTCGTGCACAGTGCAATCCTTCTGAAAAGGAAGTTGTTTATAATAGTGTTAAATAGGATGAAAGTACTAACACAACTAAGTATCAAACTACAAAACAAACTCAGTAATAAACGGAATGTGAACAAAAATAATTTTTTAAATGTTTGTGGTGGTAAATGGAGTCACACAACAACCACAGAACCGTATTTTAATGAAGAAGCATACAAACAAAATCAAACAAACACAATTGCCATCCATAGCAGTGGACGAGGGTATGAGAAAATCAATACTACCATCATGGAACAAGAAACACTGCTTACAAAAGTATCCTCTGTAAACTCAGAATTACCTCTCGATTCAGCAGAACTACACCGTCCAGTATACAAATGGCCATGCACATCAATGTGTGCCATTCCAAACAAAGCTTTCAAATCTTTACGTCAGTTCATCAATCAGTATGTAAAAGGTAAAGACAAAAGTAAAATGAAAGTGCTGCAAAATATGGATATTTGTCCAGTGTGCAAATACACAGGACTTCAAGGACATTCATTAGCCTGCATTTCTGGGCCTATTTGCAAAAGCACCTTCCATGATATCAAAATGATATCAATACATCATTCAAGTGTAAGAAATCTAGTGTATAAAATATACTATGCAAAAAATCCAGCTTCAGAATTAGGCAATTTAAATAACACTGTTCTGCATGGTACACCCAAACACTTACAAGAAGAAATTGACCGTATTCAGAGAAAGTATTTTGGAAGTGAAAGCCACTTACAAAATGCAATAGTTTTGGAACATAGTAGCAAAAATTCTGCACATAGCAACCTTCTAATACACACATACAGAAAAGAAAAAGTAAAATTTAAAAGGTCATCGGCTGAAGTACCAAACTATGTATGTGTGTATTGCCGCAGAACCTTTTACAAAAGGAACACAAAAAATGTAGAGATAGCATACAAAATAGAAGACAATGAAGACTCTAAATGGTTTGAATTAGCTCTCTACCTTTTAGCACAAAACAAATATGAACTAACTGAACGTCTAATATGTTGCAGTTACTGTACTACAAAATTAGACAACAACCAGACTCCTTTACGTGCTATTACAAATAATTTGGAATTGTTCCCAGTACCAAAAATCCTGCAACAACTCAATTTGTATGAGAGCATAATATTTCAAACAGTTCACCCATTTCAAGCAATTATACAGCTTCATCCAAAAACAACAAAATTACCTTCCTCTGAACTGGTGAAAGGCATTCATGGCAAAGTACTTTATTTGCCATTAGATCTAACGGAAAATGTACACACTCTAGGAGTGCAACGTTCAATAGAGCATTCTTGGTAAATAGTGTACCAACAAAGGACAAAAATATTTGGCAACAACTGGTGGACTTACGTAAAGTTAGACAAGCAATGCAATATCTAAAAGACAATAACGAGTGCTACAAGGAAATAAATATTGATGAAAGCTTAAGGGAAACAGCTGAAATAATTCAAGAGCCATCAGAAATTGGACAATTCGAACTTCTGGATCCTGCTACAGTATCCACTCTTTTGGACCATTACACAATTCATCCATTGCATTCCAATGAAAGCATAGATGATGCACTAGAAACTTACCAAATGCGACAAACCAAAGGGTCACCAATGAGTATATGGGAAAAAAGTATAGAATCACGTGCTTTTCCACTGCTATTGTCTTACTGGCAAAGGTGGAAGATACAATGATAGACCCACTCAGATTGGGGCATCAGAATACCACTCTTTACAAATGTATTCACAAGATCCCAGATTTAGACAAAACGTGGAATACATATTCCACCTACTCTATGAAAGTGAATTAGCAACACTAGGTTACGGAGTTGCACACATTTTGAAATATGGAACCGACTTTCGCAATATAACAGCTATGCAGTTAATACAAAAAGTACAGGAAAAAGATGAGGTTTTACAATCAAGTATAACAAATGAGTTTGCAAACATGCGTGGTACAAAGGAATACTGGTTTCAACGGCACAGAGATGTGCGTTGTTTGATCAGAAACCTTGGACCACCGACTTGGTTTGTTACGCTAAGTTGTGCAGAATATGCATGGGAAGATTTACATGAGTTCCTACGCATAGCAAACAGCAACAAAAACAACATAGATATATTAACACCTGGGGAACTTTTCTCTCTAGATCCAGTTAATGTGTCAAGATATTTCCATCATCGTTTCATTGCCATGCTACACTTTATTTGCAATAAAACTGTTCCTCCCCTTGGAGAAGTGCAACACTTCTTATGGAGAAAAGAATATCAAGCAAGAGGAGCACCACATATTCACATGCTGTTAAGGATCAAAGGTGCACTGAAATGTGGTCATGACAGTGATAGCACTGTTTTGCAGTTTATCCAAAAATATGTCACTTGTAAAATCCCTTCACAACAGACACATAGTGAGCTACATGGGCAGATTTTACAATTTCAAAGACACAAATGTGGCAAATATTGTCACCGCAAATACAAAAACAAAGGTAAATACTACACCAAATGCCGCTTTGGTTTCTCTAGACCAGTTACAGAAACAGGTGAAGTAAACAACTTCATGTCTTCACTTTGACATAGTGTTAAAAGTAAATCACCTAAGAACACGTATTACATAAAAAGAAGGGAAGAATCAAAAATATCAATGATTACAATGCAATCATTGCCCTCTTATGGAATGCAAACATGATGTGCAGTACATTGCAGACAATTCAACTGCTGTTGCACGATATGTTACAGCCTACTTAACAAAAGCAGAAAAAACAGAGCTTCAAGACCTCTGGGATGGCACCTACGAAGCAGCAGATCTTTTAACCGGTACTGCTTTGTATGGTAAATCAGACAACATAGTATGGCTAAGTCTTGGTCCTGCAACATCTAGAAAAAGAGTGCTGAAATCATATGAGGACATAGAAACAATTGCCAGAAATGATCCCAAACGCCAAGACATTCTAAAAAACTATTTACTGGACACATACTATCCTAACAGAAGTAGCACTTTGGAAAGCATGTGTCTATACCACATAGCTCAAAAATGTGCATACAAAAAGAATGCAAAACCCGATTAAAGCAAACGTAGATATAGAGTGACCGATTGTGAAGGGAGCTTAGTGAAACTTACCAAATGAAGCTTAATTAATCATGTAAAATTGTCATTAAAAACTCCTCAACAGAAAGAACTATATTACATGTCTCTGTTACAACTTTTCAAACCATGGAGAAAAGAGGAAGACACACTAGAAAGCTATGACTGCTATGAAATGCTTTCAAAGCAAATGAAAGCGCTATCACTGATGTGAACTTTACGCAGTACAAAACAATGTTACACAATGAGCAGCAACAGGAAGAAGAGCTTCAGGCCCAACTAGATAAGGACTCTTCCGACAGTAGTCAACCTTCTGTAACAGGAAGTAAAAAACCACTAGTATAACCACTAGTAGCAAATGAGGCTGAAGTAGCTATGGCAGAAGTAGAAAACACCATTTATCAGTATCAAGAAGATACAGAAGACTTAAACGTACAACAAGCAAAACTTAACAAAGATCAGCGCACCATTTTTGAAGACGTAACAAAACAAATTGTACATGGTGTACAACACAAAAATAAAGAATGTACCTGCCAAAATTACAAACCTATACTGCTGTTTGACAAACAACAAACTGTCAGCTGTTGTAACGGCCACCACAGGTTTAGCTGCCTACAACTTAGGCGGTGTGACTTTACACCGATTACTACTGCTTCCAGTAGAGCATCAAAATAAATTAGACTATTGCAAACTTTCTGCAAAAGCTGCAATGGAATTACGCAGAGTATTAAAACAAATGAAAATGCTACTAATAGATGAAGTGAGCATGGTCTCCAACCTAATTTTGGCTTTGATTCACCTCAGATTGCAAGAATAACTTAAAAGTAACAATGAAGAACTCTTTGCAGGGAAACACATTATCTTTTTCGGAGATCTTCTACAATTGACACCAGTGAAAGGTGAACCTATTTTTAAAACCTTAGGCCACAACACTGCCGGAGAACTGTTGGTAGAATAGGTAATATCAACCTTTGGCAACATTTCCAATACAGAGAATTAACTGAGAACATGCGGCAATATGCAGATCTCACTTATGCCAACATCTTAAAAAGTATTAGAGTTGGTGTACTATCGCAAGAAGCATAAGTTGTATTGAAAAACCGGCACATTCATGCACTTTATGGTGATAATGCTTGTGCAACTGATGTTATGGAACAAATAGGGCACAAAAATGTCAATTGTATGGCCTTAATGCCAACTCTAGCAAGCTGTTTCAAATTCAATGAAACAATGTTATATAAAGAAATGCAACCAATAATGGAAATTAGCACCACAGACAAACTAGACGTGCATGGCATGACAGTACCCATGTGTGAACAAGCCACAAGACTAAATAGTTTAGAAAATTAAATCTCCAACACAGCTGGGTTGGAAAAAATATTAAAATTATCCTTAAATTGTAGATTAATGCTTAAATGTAACCTTGACGTGGAGCAAGGGCTAGTTAATGGAGCACTAGGTACAGTTGTTGGCTTTCAATCATACCCACGTGACAGCAACATTCAGTTTTTCAATATTCGCTTTGATAAAGTTTCAGAAGTGAAAAGGATAGTGCACTCAATTGCTTGATTCCTTCTCTTCAAAAACATGTATGTACGTAGAGAGCAATTTTCTCTAACTCTTGCATATGAAGTTACCATTCATAAATCCCAAGGTCTTACCCTAGACAACGCATTGATAGATATAGGAAACATAGTCTTTAAGGAAGGCATGAGCTACGTAGCATTATCACGCTTACGTACACTTGACGGTCTATTGCTAATGAACTTTGATGCAAGTTAAGTGAAAGCTGATATTCCTTACATTCTAGAATACAATAGACTGTGTTCACTGTACACCCCTCATCTGAAACAATATCCTGTTCCAGATAAAGTAAAACGTGGTAAAAGAAAACTAAATGAATCAGAAATGCAACAGAATCCAACAGCAAATTCCTCAAAGAAAAGAAAATAAGCTAAAGTTTCAGCAATTACCACAAACAAAGAAGAACCTATTAGGGAATGTAAACCAGGGCCGTCGCAAAGACGGAACAGAAATTCTGAAAAATGCACTCAGATACAGAACTAGCTGGTCCATTCAAACTTGCAAGTGAAAGTGGCGTAAATTGCTATGCAAATGTAGCAATGAATATTCTATTTCAATTGCCACCAATTTTTAACAATATTTACTTGCACAGTACAGACCAATTGTGTTTGCACGTGTTAGTGCTTCATAGAAATGCAACAAGCAATCCTGACAACACAAACAGTGTTCATGGAATACGGCAAGAATTGGACGACTGTGCTGGAATGGTGAGATTCACTCTGAACTCACAAGAAGATCCACAAGAATTTCTAATGTACTTATTATTAGTATTGGAAAACAAAAGCATACCTGTAAATGAAATCTTCCAGATTTCGTACATGTGGAAACATACATTCACTCTCTGTAGCAATGTGATACAAGAAGAAATCCCAAATGAGCGATTTGTGTATGTTTCCATACCAAATTGTGAAAGCATTCCATTTCAGCAACTTGTACAGAATGCAAACCATGGCAGAATATGTACTATTTGCAATTCAGACAATCTCTCCACCTTACTGATACAATCACATAGTAACTACATAATACTTATGCTTCTACGTTATAATGCAGATGGTACCAAACATAACTGCAAACTGACTGGATTCACACACGGTCAAGTGTCACCTGGAAAGAAAACCTTTACAACAATAGGTATAATCTACCATACAGGAACTACAACCAATGCAGGTCACTACACTGCATACATTAAAACGAAATGTGGATGGTTCAAATGTAATGATAGCCTCATTACTCTAAAGCAAAGATTGCCAGCTAATCTTACAAATGCGTATTTAATCTTCTTAAAGCCAAAATTTAACAAATAATCTGTACTTCAAGTTTGCCAAAAAATTATGCGAAAGATGACAAACAGTTAGAATACGCCAATAGGTATCTAACTGCCCAAGAGGATATAACCATGACACAAATAAATGGATATCACAGATTTGTAGGAACAAATGCAAAGTTAGAATACGCCTACAGGTATCTAACTGTTGTTAAAAATCAGCAGGAAGGCAACAAACATAACATTAATCAGACAGATGAAGGAAACACTCAAAGGAAACAAGGAAGTAGTTAGTACCATAGGAAAAGAAGGTTTTTTAATCCAATAAGGATTGTTTTTCCCCAGACCCAAAGATTAGAAAAGCAAACACAGAAACTGAGCACAATGCACAGCACACTGGTTTGTAAACTAAATATGAGGGTAAAAAAAAGGAAAACTGTCTATTATGCAATGTAGTAAGTTTTCATAAAATGCAAAGACTAACATACCATTTTCTTTTATCACAGAAATTAAAAAAGGGATACTTCCGCCAGTGTGGAAAGCATTTAAAAAATATAAGTGGATTCTGAACAACTAAGGAGTAAGTATATTGGCAGTCATTTTCTACACATGCAAATGTACACGTCTAATCTATGGTACTAGTATGCTGCAGTGGCTGAAGGCTGGCCCTTTCATCTTCAGTGTCTAACCTACGACCTACGCCTTACGACCAAAGTACAAAGAGTATACTTCGTAGCCACAACCATTGCTGCATATCCAAACCATGTTCCTTGTAAATTAGCTACTTACAAATTTACTGTTGGGACCAACGTCTGCAGCCATGCAACCAAGACATTAGTGCGTGCAAACAACTAACGCATCACACCACACCCATATTCACTTATAACTCCACTTCTTATGACTTCAGTCTTGGGTGCATGGCCTTTGGGCATGCAGCCAAGACTCTGGGTCTTGGCCAGAAACACCACAGCATATCGGAACCATTGTGCCTTCTCATTTCACTATATACAAAGTTGGTTTTGGGAGCATGGCCTTTGGCCATGCTCCCAAAATGCTCTGCCCTCCCCACAACCATCTTAATAATGTTGCATAGTTCAAGTGCACCAATAGCTGTGATATGTTCTGGCCAGAGGCTTCACTCCTAGCTGTATGTCCATAGATATTACATGGGATGGGTGTGCAGTGCCTTGCATGTCCAGTACCTACAACTTTGTTGTTGGGTGCATGGCCTTCGGCCATGTGTAATAAACTTCATACTTCACCACGCAATGTAGTGTTCTATAGAAAATTCCATTGCAGTGTTATTTCTAGTACAGGAACCTACTCATACAGACACATAGGTATTGGCTGCAGCATACACTACAGAGGTGCTATATTTCTACTTTCCAAAGTTGTACTATAAAATTGTGAATGCTTCTGTACCAGACTTTTCTGGTCTCTGAAACATGAACTCAGTTGTTAATAATGCATCACTCACTACATATTTGTAGTAATACACACAAAACATAAATAGACTGCAATGCATACAAATATCGGGCTTATATATGGAGTGTAAAGTAAGCATACAAGAGTCAGTATCATTAGCAACTGTGTATAATGTACATGATTGTAGTCACACACAAAAATGATTGCTGTGTTTCAGGCCTGCTTCTTCCCCTATATATGTACATCATAAAATGCGATTAAATTCTAAGGAAAGTATTGTAAGAACATGTGAGATTAGCAATATCTATAAATGTAATACCTTTTCAAAGGTAACTTTCTGACTGTCAGTAAATACACTTACCTGGCCTAGATATGCCAGTGAACAAAAACGAAGGGGCTACACATGTGATGTCATCAGTGATGTCATCAATGACATTTGTGATGTCATCTTTCTTGTCCTGGGTGTTAGTGTTAGCAGTGCACAGTGGTGCTGCAGTTATGGTTGCTTAGCTTACCGTTACAGGCTATCACATGCACAACACATAGCTTTTCAGTCGTTGTCAATGACATTTACATACATGTGTTGTACATGTACTAGTTTTTTTTCTGTAAAAATGTGCGTAAAAACAGCAAAGGAGTAGTGTACTTACGTTGACATAAAATGCCAAGCAAACTCTGTGATGCGAACCGCAATGACGTCAGAAATACTGGATGCAACACCATTACCACTCACCTTTTGACACATAATTTTGTAAGTGACACAGGTGGAAAGGTGTGAAGATATGTGTATTGGGAGGGTGTAACCATATGTTATTGTACACACATTTCTGTGCATAGGGCATCTGGGTGACAGAAATTGGGCGGACGGTGATAGAAATTGGCCTGATGGCACTAATGCATGTGAGATGGGCCTGACCCTCCCATAGCCAATGCAAGTGGTATGGAGTACCTTTCTCCATAACGTGCCTTGGCAGCTTAAACAAATGCGTCCATATGGACGTATGTGCCGTGATGTAGCACCTACAAAAGAACACATTACGACCTGCAAGGCAGCATGCCACATTGTGAAAACAGAGAGTAAATTTGTAAAGAAAACACTAACATTTAAAAATGTGTCCAGTAGTTTTATTTCACAATAAAGTGAGCGAAATCATCGCCCTATGCAAGTAGTAAAGTAGTTTTGTTTCACAATGAACTGTGTGAAAAGATGGCACTATTCACTTTTCCATAGAAGTATTAAGTTTGTCTCTTTGGTCGACAATGAGAATGTTAAAGGTCACGTTGTTTTTTTCCACACACAGAAAGTAAGCCTTGCCGCCACAGTAGTCGTTTTCCTCCCACATTGATGTGCAAGACGACGTCAACTGCTGTGATCTACACCACCAGAAAGGATGGAATGTAACTTCTTATAGCAACAGCAGCGTAGGGACACAGAGGGCCCACACGATCATCCCAGTGAATTATGATGCTCAGACAGCCGGTTATGAACAGTTGCATTTGGCAGTTAAGAAGCCGTCACTTGGCATCTGTAATCCGTGACAATCACAATAGGGAAGGAAGTATCTGAGGAGGAAATGGGAATTAAAAGATGTATGAATACGCAACCTTTGGATAAACCACAGTTGTACTACATAACATTTTCAGTAAAAAATTAATTCAATAGGAGGAAATGTAGTGGGACCCTAGGGACGGCGACAATGTGCAAAGTCCATAATAGGAACAAAATTGCAACCTCACATAAAACTTGTAAAACATTAGGGAAAATATTTATTTTTTTACAAACTAAAACATAACGTCAATTCGATATATAGGCGGCAAAAATACACTTACATGATGTGGAGCGCCTCCATTGCGTTCGCTGTTGTCAGACAATAGTGTATGTGGAAGACTGACTGTTCGGGAACTAATTTCTCATGGTCGGTGCAAACGTCTTTGAAGCATTACCTTATCAAACGATATGTTTTTCAAACTGTTACTTCCTACATTCTTTCTACTCTTTCCCTGTACCTCAAGGTTAAAAATACAAGGGACCCTTATGGGTGTCAAAAAATGTGTGGCCGTACTGAGCTCGCGTTGTAAAGAGAAAATGCAGTGGCCTTCACTCCGAATGCAAATGCATTCTCATTTTGCAACAACATATCAGCATCTATTTATGAGAACCACTACTGGCGTACACGTGCAGAAGGGCTGTGTGTACAAAATAGAGCAGGTGGCTGCCTCAGATTCCCGCCAGTCTGACCGCAGTAATGTTGTTTATGTATTGTAAAATGGCACAGTAAGTTCATTTTGTACAATGAGTAGCAAGTCCCACTGTACCGTATGACAGTGCTAACAAGCATACTTCAATGTTTGACTTTCTACTACCACGTCTCATTAACGCTCACCTTTTGAAACGGTGTTCCATAAATGTTATAAGTGCATTGGTGCCTTCTTCATTTAGGTATGTTAGCGCCGATATTCGCATTTCAACAGAAAACAAAGTAAACATGGCGGATGTATCGAAAGATTATGACGCACTTCTCGCTGTGCCACAAACAATTGGTGAAAGCGCAACATGGTCGCGGGCAGCATGCCACGGAACAGCCAATTGCAATCTTCTCCACGGAGCGAACAGGGAAGTGTGACCGCGGAGCAGACATAGATATCAGTAATTTTTAGAGACATACTTTTTGATTGTTTTTAAAGGAATTACTGGGTGGATTGTCACAAAACTTGCAAAAACACGCTTTCGTGCCCAAGCCCCTGCCACTGCCTCAAATTTGGTGCAAATCCGTCCAGCGGTTTGGCCTGTAGCCGTGTGCAAAGTTTTCCCCCATTCAGTCTATGGGGGAAAAAAACGTTTTGGGACCCCCCCTATAACTTTGCCCCCCCTGGACCAAACATCACCAAACTTGCAAGAGTGGGCCATATACTTTTTTTACAAAGTTTGGTGAGGATCCGTCCAGGGGGAGCGAAGTTATAAGGCACCCAAAAAGTGATCTTCCTATGGAAATAGCAACTTAACCATAACTACACAGCCACTACTGTGGCTGTGTAATATATATATATATATATATATATATATATATATATATATATCAAAAGAACAAGAAACACACCAAAGGCAGGCAAAGAGCACTCCGGGTCATGGGATGCCACATAAGTAAAAAACACGACCAAGAGGGGAATGGCTTGTAACGTGTTTAATAGTCACGCAAAGCATATAAGGGTACACAAGAAAAGATTACGCATTTTACGCTCAAAGAGCGCTTGATCACACAATGGGAAATGCAAATTAAAATAGAGTGCTCAGTCCTTCCACCATGTCGATGACACACTGTAGTGTAGGAGTCAATGAATGGAGCTCAGCAGCAGACATCCTGGAACAAATTCAAACCAAAATGGACATAAATGGACATAACACATGATTGTTAAAAATTACCTAAACACTGCATTCATGTGTGCAATAGAGGGTTAAAAATCAAACATGAATCATACAACGAGTGCATATTGATAACCTAAGCAAATTACATATGCAGAGACAAATTTGATCAGTCAACATGATGCAAAAGTGCAAATGCATGCAGCAATGTGGAACCTCCCATGGGAAATGATCGTGATTATATATATTACAGGTAAAGAGGGACATCTTGTAGGTTGGAATTAATAGAGAGTTTTGTCTGTAGGCAAGGCCAAGCATGTGACAGCATGTGACAGAAAACACAGGGTGTCCAGGTTATTACAAGCTCATTGGTTGCCTAAAGGAATTCTAACATAGGATGAACCATAGGATGAACCAATTAATTCACCATCCACATTATTGCCAGTATAGGAAAGTGACAGTGAGGTCAAGATTACAGGTGTCTGAACAACTTGAGGCAGTAAAGTGAAATACCTTGTGGAATCAGCCGAAGAATTCTCCCACGGGTTGTTTCCAAAGGTATTCATTTCCCTGGTTCTTCAGGTGCTAAACAACGGTTTAGTGATTGAAAGATGTCCCCTGCAATATTGAGGAATTAGTCAGCTCGACTGATGAAACCACATTCTTCAGCATATTTGATTTGGAATCTACATGCCACCTGAGTTCTTGTAATCTTTCTGTTTTCCTAACTCTAAATGGCCCATATCATTTCCGCTGCATGACATTTCTGTTGATTTTAGCAGAATCCATTTTTCAAAGGGCTTTGTGCATGTTTAGAAATTAAATGATATGTTTGTGTGTGCCAGGTCCATTGAGGAACATGATGCAAGGCAAAGGAATGTTGTGGACTGTTGTGAGCCAGGAATGGCTCACTCTGTGCAAGAATAAGTGTAAATTCGAGCAAGGAGCCTTGTGTTATCTAATGCATGAGATAATGGGCCTCATTACACGATAGGCAGTAAGTAACAGTTTTTACCGGCATGGCGCTGTCCGTGTAGGAAGCAGCCCGCTAATTGCGCGGCATCAGGAGTACGCGGGCATGAGCTTAGCGCCATGCTGGTAAGGACCCTACCACCATGCCGCAAAAGACCCCGAAAGTCCCTTAGCGGCACCAAGGAAAGCGCTGATTGCACTTCCGCCGTCCTGCAACAAGGCATTAGCGGTTGCTGCCAAAAACGGTGACCGCTAATAGCGGTGACCGTAAATAAGCGGAACCGGAAGTAGCGTCATCGCACAGGAACGAGAAAGAGCACGGCAGCCATCTTAAAAAACACAATCCATTGCCATCCTCTGCCCCTAGAGCCTGCAGGACCTGGACCCAGGACCTGCAGCCACAACAGAGCTTTCCAAAATCATCCCCAGACCCACTGAGAATGCCCAAGGTTATAAAAAAGTAGCTGCGTGGCAGCGCAAGGAGCGCTTTTCAAATGAAGAGCTCATAATTCTATCCGACACGCTTGCTTCCAACGCAGAGATCGTGTTTGCCAATGACATGCAGCGTCCCACCCTAATCAAGAAGAAGGAGATCTGGGCAGAGGTGGCCCGTAAAGTCAGTGCGGTGGGCTCCACCCCCCGCACTGTGAAAGATGTACGGAAGTGGTGGGACGATCTACGCCTCTGTGTACGCAGCATCCTGGCTGCCAACCGGAGCCTGGCCATGGGCACAGGAGGCGGTGGAGGATCCCCAATAAAACTGCAGGAGTGGGAGGAGACCTGTGCAAGCACCATTGGGGCCGAATCAATCGAGGGAGTAGGCGAAATGGAGCGTGGTGTGCCGACATCGTCAGATGGAGGTGAGTGTCCACACAACCACTGCACTGTGAAACATAAGGTAATCCCCCAGATGTGACCCTGAAATCATCTCATGGATGGGGCCATCAAACATACATGCACACAACCCTGCCCATATGCGGTGCACATCCCGACACAAACACATGCATGCAGCACCACAGACACGTGTAACCCAGACTCATGCATGAATGGCCCACCCAACTGTCTAACGACCTGTATGGCCAAACATGAAGTCCAAATGCATAGAACAGCAGGAACAACAACATCTGCATGAAGCACGTTGACCCACCACCAATGGCATCCCTCTCTTTGTCCCCCACAGGCTCAAAAACTGACAGCGATGAGCAGGACCCTGCGACGCAGGCCCCACCTGCTAAGAAACAGGCCAGTGGAATGGAAGCAGGCACCATGGCCAGCACGTCGAGGGGCACTGGAAAGAGTGCACTCCCGCATAGGGCCAAACCCACAAAGCCACCCACGTCACCAAGACGTGAAAGTCCGCCAGACGCAATTGCAGCACCCTCTCCAGCAATCCCCTCCACGCACGATCCACCCTCGGAAGGGACAATCTCCGCTGCTAATAGCTCCATCGGCGAGGCAGCTGCCACGGCACCCATGTCCGTGTGGAGGACACTTGTAACTCACCGATTCAACACCATACGCCCAGCCCGCAGCTGTCAAAACAACCAAGCCCACACCCCACATCACATTCCAGCAGCCATGAGCAGTCTGGGGATGAATTTGTGGCAGGGTGCTGGAGTCCACCGAAGAAATCACCTGATGCTGGACAAATACCACAAGGTGCGGCACCCACCGCACAACGCAGACACAGAGGCCATGACATGGCCATCATCAGACAGCGGTAGGAAGACATCACTGCGCTGGTTGGCCAGCATGTGGGCGAGGCTGCCCTGGCAAGGGAGGAGTGCAGGGAGCATGCAAGGGGCATCAGACAAGCCATAGAAGCCTGCACCAACCAGCTATGTGGGGAAATGTCACTTGGGAGGCAGGTCCTCACACGCATAGCAGACGCGATGGACAGACAGAACCCCCCACTGGCACCGGACCAACCGTGCACCTCCTCCTCTGCCGGCTCAAGGCAGACCAGCCCCCTGCGCAGGTCCTTGCAGGCCATGCGGCGCACAACCTCATAACCCCCAATGGTGGCAGAGGGGGTGGGAACTAGGGCCAGTCAGATGTTGCTGACAAGTGTACAGCTATGCAGCACTGATATGCAAGCCATGTTTGGGAGTGTTGTGGGGGGAGGGGGAAGGGTTTTTGGGAATGTTTTGGGGGAGGGGGAAAGGGTTTTTTGGGAGTGTTGTGGGGGAGGGGGGAAAGGGTTTTTGGGAGTGTTGTGGGGGAGGGGGGAAAGTGTTTTTGGGAGTGTTGTGGGGGAGAGGGGAAAGGGTGTTTGTGTTGTTGGGTCAATGCACTTCTTTAACTTACAATACTTAATACACACTGGTGACATGACAAATCACAGGAGTGGACAATATTCTTTGTGTATGTGTGCTTTACTGGTGGACAGGGCACAGTGTACATTTCGCCACAAAACCCAGTGCCCAAATACCCACATCCATTGAACACTCTTCATCCATGTGTATTAGAAATATTGGTCTATCAGATGCTGGTGCACAGCACGTCCCTCCTGGGCATCGCCACCTGCATGACGTGCAGCCCCATCTTTTCCCTCCTCATCCCCATCATCATCCTCACCAGGTGGTTGCAGTTCAATGTCAGGGGGCAGTGGCACATTCCGTCTGATGCACATATTGTGCAGCATGACATATGCCATGGTGATCTTGGCCACCTTCTCATGCCCGTACAGGAGTGCCCCACCCGACCTGCTGAGGCACCAGAACCGTGTCTTCAAAAGGCCAAATGTCTGCTCAATTACCACATGGGTAGGGGTATGTGCACGATTGTATTCCTCTTCGTGCCTGTTCTGTGGGTTCCATACAGGGGTAAGGAGCCAACTCTTCAGTGGATAGCCAGCATCCCCTGCATGGGTGCAACAATGGGTATGTGTAAGTGTGTACATCAAGTGGAACATGTACATATCACACAAATCAACTTAGCATTGTGAATGAAATCCACAAATCCCTGCTAAACTAGTCAAAGACTGCGTAGAAACGTTAGCACCATTTCTTAAAACCTTCATCAATGCATCTTTCAACACAAACTCTGTCCCAACCAGCTTAAAAGAAGCCTGGGTGCGCCCTCTCTACCACTCTAGATCCTGAAAACGCCAACAACTATAGACCCATCACAACCGTTCCCTTCCTGCTCAAGATACTCGACAAAGTTGCCTACACACAAATACAACAATACCTGGAAGAAAATTGTATCTTAGGAAAAAGACAATCGGGTTTCCGCCCGGGACATGGGACCGGATCGGCCCTACTAGATCTCAAAATCCAACTAAATGACATCATGGACAAAGGCAAACCAGCACTCCTGCTCCTGCTAGACCTATCTGCTGCCTTTGACCTGGTCAATCACGACATTCTAGGCACGCAACTCAAAAATGAAGCATACTTCTCGCCAGAAGCCATCTCCTGGGTCAAATCATTCCTCGAGGGTCGACTCATGAAAGTCTTTTCTGACTCTGCGAGCGCTACCCCTACCACTATCTACTGCGGCGTCCTTCAAGGGTCCTGCACTGCCCCCACCGTATACAACATCTTCACCCTCCCACTGTTCAATGATTTGGACCGTCATCACATAGCATACACCAACTATGCTGACGACACACAGGTCCTGCTCCCTCTACAGGGGTCTATGATCTAGACGTGGCAGCTTTAACCAAGATCTATACAGCCATCCAAACCTGGATGGCAGCCAACGGCCTCTGCTTAAAGGGGGAAAAAACAGAGATCCTACTAGTTGGCAACAAAGAAACACTAAACAAACTCCCACCACGGTACAAATCCTTTAACATAGATAACTCCACCATCACAGTCTCCACTGCAGTAAAAACGCTAGGAGTATACCTTGACTCCACTCTTTCCATGACACGGCAAGTAAATGCTGCACTTACCACTAAGGTAATCAATGCCGTTAAACCCTTCCTATCCACTAAAAACTGGCCAGAGCCACAGTAGGCACCAAATTGGACTACTGCAATGCTCTCTTCTTGGGCACGTCGACACAAAACCTAAACAAAATGCAAGTCACACAGAACAATGCTCTAAGAGCAGCCCTAAGCATCCCTAAAAGGGAGCACGTCTCCCAAGCCAGAAAAGAAGCCCACTGGCTACCAATAAAAGAACGTATACTATTCAAATCCATGGCCATCACCCACAGATGCCTCTCCTCCAAGGCTCCGCCCTATCTCTCTGAAAGAATCCCCCTCAATACATCCACTATACCCACTAGGTCACACATGACTAACCAGACCTACGTACCCACATTCAAAAGAAGCAAAGCCGGAGGGTCTAGCTTTCAACACTTAGCACCCAAAAACTGGAACGCACTCCCCACCGCTTTAAGGAACGAAAATTCTTACCATGCCTTCCGCAGATTACTCAAAACCACATTGTTTAACTAACCTCTCCTCCACACCCCTCCTATCCTACTGTAGTACCACAACTGTATGTAAATTAGCACAACTGTATGCAAATATGCAATTATGATCTGCATTGTATCTATATATACACCATGTTTGCCTGTAACAAGTAAGATTGCTTTCAGCGCCACAATGCCCCTGGGCAGATGTGCGCTATACAAATTCAAATAAATAAATAAAATAAATAAATCCCTGCATGCATGGAGGTAATCAAAGTAACTGCAATGTGGGAAGGTGATGTAGTCCTTGCAAGTGGACATGCACCGTGCATGCCTACAGCAGTTGATGCCATGTACTGGGTGAGGTCCAGTCATTCGTGTATTTTGGTGCAGGCACCATTTGGACCACACTGCTAGTGAACTGCCATTTCGAAGTTGATGTCCCCATGCTGTCATGCGGCACTCTGTAGTGGTGTACGGGTGTGAATCAGTATAATGGATAGAGGTAATCCCTTTGTATGCACTCAAGGTCGCATTTCCGTTGTGATGCTGTTCAGCGTACATTTCCATTGTCCATATTGGCTGCATGTAGCTGTGTTATAGGGGTTATGGTCTGATGTGCAATGTGCACGTTGATGGATATGGCATGATTGGGTTAATGGGTTCATTTCTTTGTTGTGCAGCTTACTACTTGCATGTGGTTTCCATGTGTCAAGTCCAGTGTGGGCTGCCTCGGGGGACAGTGGTGTGATTCTGTATGGGGATAGTTGACCTTGACAACTAATGACACCCGGTTGGAGTATGCTTCTCTGCCCCCCAATCACACCCAGTTGGAGAATGCTTCTCCCCCCCCAATCAGACCCGGTTGGAGTATGCTTCTCTCTCCCCCAATCAAACCCGGTTGGAGTATGCTTCTCTCCACCCCCCATCACACCCGGTTGGAGTATGCTTCTCCCCCCCAATCACACCCAGTTGGAGTATGCCTCTCTCCCCCTCAATCACACCCGGTTGGAGTATGCTTCTCTCCCCCCAATCACACCCGGTTGGAGTATGCTTCTCTCCCCCCCAATCACACCCGGTTGGAGTATGCCCCCCCAATCACACCCGGTTGGAGTATGCTTCTCCCCCCCGAATGTACTGCCCACATCACAATGCCATGTGCTTGCCAGCTACTCACCAAGTAGCCACAAACGTTGTCTAGCATGTCGCTCCATGTAGCGTGGTATCGTTGAGTTGCGCAAGACCATTGAATCATGGGTTGATCCGGGATAGCGGGCACAACAATGTGTGATGATCTTGTTGGAGTCACATGCCATTTGGACGTTGATGGAGTGGTATTGCTTTCTGTTTCGGTACACTGCCTCATTGGCATGTGGGACAACCAATTCCACATGGGTACAGTCGATGGCCCCGATGCAACATGGGTTGCCTGCCAGTGAATGGAAGCCAACCTTGGTGTTAGAGATCTCCTGGGCAGTCCGTGGCAGGGATATGTGTTCACTTGTGTGCTTCAGGAGGGCATCGAGCACCTGGTTCAGCGTGCGTGAGAATACTGGTTGTGATATGCCATGCATCTGCCCTACCGTATGCTGGTAGGTGCCTGTGGCCAGGAAGTGGAGCACAGTTACCACCTTCAGTAGAAGGGGGATGGCAGTCCGGATGTCTATGAGGCTGAGAATGTCATTGTGTACCATGTCCACAATGGTGGTGATGGTATCCTGGTACAGGGTGTGTATCTGCTCAGGGGTTAGGTTGAATGGACTGGCTCTGATCCTGGTGATTCGTGGCTGCCTCTGCGGTACAACTAGATTGACTGGTGGGGCTTGCTGTGCCTGTCTCGCCCTCCTCTGCCTCCTGCGTCTCCTCTGTGCTGCCTGTTGTTGTTTCTGTTGTAATGCAATCATGTCCTCCAGCCCATGTAATGTTGCTAGTATTGGAATAATTTTGGTGTGTGAATGGGTGTGGGTAGGGGTGTGGTATGCTCCTTTTGTGCTGGCCCAGTCTCCATTACCTCCACCTGTGCTGATTGTGGGCACGTGTGGCGGTTGGGAACACTGCAATTGGCCCTTTATGGGTGGTTTGCGATGCCGGTATTTCCGCCATGCCGGTATGGGCTTTTTGGGACTGCTCCATGCCCTATTTGCATGTTCGCATGTCTTGTAATGGACTCCTATTTCCGCCATGCCGCTATTGCCGCCATGAAGGGTTGTGCGCCCGCGGCCGTGCCGCTATTAGAGGCACCGAACTCTATAGTGGGTAGGCGGGTCGTAAATGGCAGGTGTGGTTAGCAATGCCGGTAATCCTTTACCAGCATCATTTTTCCCTTAACGTCTACCGTGTAATGAGGCACAATATGTTTTACAGTTTGGCCAAAGGACAGTGTGATGAAGCTTCCATTGTTAACATGAATCATGAAGAGCCAATGGCATTCATGGCCTTATCAATTATTACTGTACAAATGATAAGTTTGTAAAAAGTTCTTCTCAGTTTGCGCCATGTTTGCTGTTTAATGTAACCCTTTCATTATTTGGACCTACATTGATGTGGACCCAAGGAGGCCATTTGATTTGTGTGGTTTCAGAGTTATTTGCTGTGTCAAATATGGGCACACATTTCAACAACCACCAATTGTCATTGACATCTGGAGACAGTCTATGTTTCCTGATATATGTTTGTGTTGTGCTTCCATCTGAAATATTTGTGTGCCAATGTTGCTCCTGGTTTGAATATCATTAAATCACAGTTCACTTTTCAATATGTGGGAAAAGTACATCATAGACATGTGTGTGTGTGTTGTCATGCTCTAGGGCATTGCAATTCCATTAATCAGCATGTAACATGAGGAGCCTAAACCTGTCAGTGAGTGAAGGTGAACGTCAGGATAATTGACATGACTCCTAGTCTCTGAATTACTTCCTGATTGTTAGCAACCAATAGGGTGTAGGGGCCAATCAACGGCTTAGATTGTGGCCTTTGACAGCCAGCATTTTTCTCAAATGCCATGCCACAAGCAAAAGCAGTAACATAATTTACAGTATAAAATGCTCATGCAGGAATTATTATTTTGGTCAATCAACAAGGAATGCCAAACTCTGATGGAATGTGCGTTGGTCCAATATTCGGACAGGAAATATTAGATCCCCAGTTGTACCCACACTTTCTAGAGGCCATATACCAGATATCGCAAATGAAATTCCAGATACTATAAACTGTTGGCAAAAGAGATGGGGGATATACCATCTCCAAACTACTAGACCAGAGAGAAACTTTCTGGAAAGAAACTTTGAACACCCTACAATGAACAAAGAGTGTAATTTTGCCTTCTTCCTTTGAAAATGTGAATAGCTGACCAAGCATAGCTATGCCACTCAAGAATCCATAAATGTACATAGCAAAACACATCACAAAGAAAGATTGGGCCTCATTATAAGTATGGCACTGTGGCAAAAAATTGGCGGCAACAGAATTACTACCACTTTTCTTGCACCACCATACTACGAGTATGGCCCTGGAGTGGGGGATTTACCTCCAGCATCATGCTGGAGGTAAATCCTCCTGCGTTACACCAAAAATCGTCAAAATCAGTGGAATTACCATGGTTATAATTCCCCCAGTGGCTATTCCACTAAAAATACCACATAGAGTCCAATAGACTCTTTAAAAATGGGGATTGATTCTGCCACCTCCACTTGTAATCCGCTGGACCAAGTGGCTGTAACGGTAATTCCGTTCAGCGGTGTTCCGGCAGATTTACTACCGGACTACTGTCCAACTCATAATGTGGCCCAATAGTATGGAGAAAAGAACCTGTACACAACATCATACATCCCAGAGCTGGAAAGTTAACCCCTTCTTATTTGTTCCTAAAACAATCAACCTACCTAACACAAGAAATTATTATAGATAGATGTATCAGAGATAACTAGTGACACCCCAAGTGACACCCCAAGTGGTAATAGAGATTGTTTACATCAGCCACCATAATGTCACTTTAGATAGATACCTTGCAACCATATAGCATACAATACACACCAAAAAAGTAAGATACTGCCCAATCCTGTATTATGAATATACATATACTTACAGAAGTTGTAATGTCACTCTAATTTGTATTTTATTCTGTATTATAAATATGCCCAGAATGATACCGAAATGTCATACCAATACATATTTTATTGTGTGTCTACCTGGAATCACTAAGAAAATGATCCTATGGATGCCTACAGATTGTATGCGCCACTAAAACAACTATAAGTGACAATATATGTGTTATCGAAATATGCACTATTGGTGTACACACCATGTCTATAAGAAAAATACATATGAACACAGTTATGTAGTGTAATCTTGTATAAAGAAAGATTGTGCTTCATATTTGTTACCCAATGTGTACCATATTGGGGAACGCATGCATGAATTTAGCATCCTAGTGTTATAGTTATAATATGGACTGACTAGCAAATGTTCATCATTTATGCTTCCTTTACACCTGCAAACCTTTTTTTGAAGAAAAAAAATGTGTGCAGGCATCAACTGCGCTCGCAGGCACAAAAATATAAACAACAAAAATGGTGGCCAGTGGACGATGACCTCCAGCACAGTTACGTCATTTCACACGCAATTCTTGGCACCATTTTGGCATTTAAAACCTCTCTCTGGATAAAAGGGATCCACAACAGAATGATCCTGTTGTCCAGAGGAAACAGCAAATCAATGTACGCTCAGACAGGAGACAACATTTTCCCATACACGGGTCCAAAAGGGCAAAAAGAACACCAACCTACTATACTTAGACCTAGTCTAATGATATGTTGAGCTAATACTTACTGTTCCCTTTGTAATGTACTCACATAGGACAACAGATAGAGAACATTGGATTGGGAGAACACCTTGCCAACTCAAGGTATGTCACAAGCATAACATTTGCACTTACAAAAAGGGTCTCAGAAATGTAATCAAGAATATTTAGTAAACATACAATTTGAAATAGGTCTGCACCATGGACCCAAGATAGCCCAACTGCATCAAGCGTATTAGATGATTATGAAGCTTATGTAGGAGGAACAAACTCAAAGGCAGTTAACTCAGAAAACGTGTAGAATATACAGAAGAATGATATGAATGGAATGGCTAAAAAATACTCAATACTTAAAATGCATTTGGTTAATATTTATAGAAATCGGTCCCTGAAGATGGTCCATAAACCCAAAAATGCATTGGACATCATAAGAATGCCTATGTCTGCGGGAAAAAAGCTTAATTTTATGATAAATAAATGGAAGATTGTTAAGATTTTTTGAAAGAACCATTCAGATAGATAATCTGTATATTTGAGAATTACCTATATATTTGAAAATGTATAACTGATTGAGCATCAACATTTGAGATATTCACACTAGGTCCTTCCAGATGTCTGGGGCCTCTTGACCCTGTGGGGTGAAATATAACCCTGAATGCCAGAAATATAGAGGCCAGAGTCAGTTCCCTGAAATATAAGGCCAGCACAGAAGTGACCTCCAGGTCACAAGTCTCACAATAAGTCCATAAGTGTGGCTATCAGGTAGCTCTGCTTTGGTCACATGCCTGAAGAGAAACACAATTGGGAGAGCAAGGGTGGGGGCCAGAGAGACAGAGGATATGAACCTGCAGTTTGCTTAAATGAGAGAAGTAAATTGAATCGAATAAAAGGGGCAGCATACATGTCACAACGGTCATTCCAGGCTTTTATTAAAGGTTGCAGCCACCCCCATCTAACCATGCCAAAAGAAATGTGGTGGGATAAACACAATGAAAATATTGGTCCTTCCCTTGATTCCAAGAGATGCGAAAGTTGGTAAAAGCATGACGGTAAGAATTAATATGACGACTGTAAAATGGCATATTTTTCACTGATGTGGTTCCTGGTAAATTAAGAAAAATGGTATCTTTGCACAGGAAGGACGTGCAGACTCCAGACTAGTCTCATGTGATTTGCTTCCAAATGTAGTTCCTATAAATATATTCATATATGCAAAGATTTGGAAATGTAGGGTACTTGCCGTGTTGTAAGATTTCTATGTCCTAAAACATGCCAAGCCCACCTGTCAAAGTGAGATTATGAAGCTGTCTCCTCCCACAGCTACCCCAAATCACTCCCCATTCCTCTTGTCCTCTCAGCACACAGGTGGGAACTGGGTAGTGGAGACTAGACAATCTCTTTTGCAAGAATCATGACAAGTTAGTGATGTCATTTGTCCTATAAATAAGCCAGTTTGCATCAGTACTAGGGTTCTTCCACTAATTCCGAGAGGCGAATTGATCCCCTTCATTGTAAATCAGAAGTGGCAAGCTTGGTAGTGCCTTTGCATGTGCAAGGTGCTAAATGAATTTCCCCATTTGTTTTTCTCTCTCATATTGCATCTGGGATTCTGATCCAAAACCGAATTTCCCATTTACATTTTTTTCTTTCACATTGCATCTGTGCTAAAACTTCCAAAACCGATTATCCCATTCTGCTCTGACCAGAACCCCATTAACCCTGTGTCTTATTGTTATGTGTATCAAAACACATTATTCCCATTGCTTTTTTGTCTCTCATATTGGTTCTGTGATCAAATATCCCAAAAAACAATGTTCCCATTGTGTGATGACTAAACCCCAAAGCCCTGACTGTTCTTTTTAGGAGTGACAAAACGAATGTCCACATCTTTTCTTTCTTTTATATAATTTCTGTGAGTAAGACTCCAAATTAGATTTTCCCATTGTGTTCCCGCTCTCTGCCACTGCCTTCCATCAAGAGGAGTCGAGTCTAATTGATGTTTGGAGGGTGAGGGTTGCTGGGAGAAAAACATAACCCTGTTTGAAATCAGTGTGTGTATTGAATTGTTCTTTTCTTGTATTGGTGGGTGATTTAAAATGAATTAATTGTGACAGCCTATCTCTATTTTGGTGCCTTTACGGAAGTTATTTTGTTCTTGTGTTGCCATAACATTGGTGGCTGAGGTTAATCTATTTGTGATATTTGGCTAAATAAATTAATTAATAAATATATTCTAAATACACATCGGCTTGGTTCCTATTCCATTGTGTCACTGGGTACTTGTTGGGGTTGGGTGTGAGACAGGGTGGAGGCATCACCAAATAGAACCTGAATCAAAACCAAAGTCCTTTATTGTGCGCCACATTCATTGCAGGGAAATAAACTGCATGAGTTTGGTGTGACTGTGTAATAAACCTCAACAAAACTGAGGTCTTGTGCCGTGATTGGTAGAGAGTTTTCACTCCTGACAGTGCAGCAGCAGCAGACTATTCATTGAAGGTGTATTGCACTTCAATGGAGTTGTGTTACATTGTGAATGTGCCATCCAAACCTGTACTCGAGCTTTCAGGGCGATGTGTGCACATAAAAGTAATCATTGGGTTGTCATTGTGAATATAAACTAAGCAGGAACAGGGTTGAGATGTTGCCCTTGCATAGAGAGCATATTAGTTGCAGAACAAATTTCATAATAAGCTCCGTAGAAATCAATATGGCCAGGAAACACCTTCTATCCAAATTGTTTATTAAGGGTGAATGGGTAGAACAGGAGCATGACATGGGGCAATCTAGAATGATGCAGGAGGTTACCTCTGTAAATGTTGATATGTGTCAGGATAATTGGCTGTTACCTCGGCCCCTGACATATTTTCATGTGACACAGACCACCAGAGATGATCAAATTAAAATGGCTCAACTCGCAGAATAAATGTACTTCCATGTGATGATCATGCAAGAAAAATACCAGGAGTGTAGCCTCTGTGCAAAACCAATCTGAGCTTTTGGATCAAGCACAGAGAGAATTGGAACAGTTAGAGGAAAAAGTGCAACTGAGCCAACATTCAGAGTTGAAATTAGAAAACAATATTCAGCGGCTAAAAGAGAAGTTAGTGCCACAGCAGCGAGCGTATTTAGAGCAAGAATCTCAATTTTCTGCACTGAAAGAGGAATGTTAAGAAGGTGTTGAAAAACTAAGAGAGAGTAAACAAAAATGAAGTGAGCAAGTGGTGCACAACAGAGCCTGTTTAGAGGACATGTATATATTTCAAACGGAGATTAAGCAACTGAAAGATGAGAAAGGCTAGTTCATCATTATGGATGTCAATTCTCAGGCAGAATTCAATCAAATGCGCCAAAATCTAAGAACTCTGAAACAGCAGAGAGAGCATTTCAGCAAAGAGAAAAGCATATTGTGTCAGGAGAAAAGTGCCCTTTGTCAGGAAGTGTGCCAGTTAAGGGAGGACATGGGAGGACAAGGAGAAAAGCGAGTTATATTCTCAGGAACTGACTGACATGAGGATTGAAAAGGAACAATTAATGGGACATGTGAGATAGGGAGAGTTTGACCTAGAGCAGGCAACACAGGCCAAACATGCACCTGCAAAAGAAGAGGTCTGAGTATGCCCAGATAATACACGCCTCACAGAAGGAAAATGAGTCACTTTTTGAGGAGAACAAGGGACTCAGTAACCAAGTAGTGACACAAAACAAAGTAATAGAAGTTACTCAAGCCCTGCTAACAAAGCTGACAACTCAGGGCTCTATATATCCCTGTGCGATAGAGGCGGAGAAGAACAAATCTGAGTGATTGGAGAAGGAAATGGCTAGATACAAACAGGTTTTGAGGCACACTGAACATTTCGAGTATAGAAAGGCATCCACTGATCATAGAGTGTGTCCTCTTTACCAAGGATCTCATGCCAACATATTGTGGGGTGAAATAACCCATGGATGCTAGAAATAAAGAGGCCAGAGTCATTGGTGTGCATGTACCTAAATACCAGGCCTGCACAGAAATGAGGTCTGACATAAAACCTTACAGTAACTCAACCCAAAATTTAATAAAATGTGCTTATTTGAAAAATATGGAGCGATGCGAACAGCCTTTCACAAAGGAAGCAAAAGACACTAATCCAAGAAGAGCTTACGGAGATTCCATGAAACCGCAGTGCACAGTATCTTAAAGGAAATACCAGAATTGTGTGCCCAACAGCTGCAGTAAAACAGAATTCATTTTAGGTGTAAATTAAATAACATTTTATTTTGTTTATGCTCCAAAGTGAGTGACAATCTGCAAATCAAAATGTTCACCAAAACCACTAAAAGTGTGAATATGATTTTGTTATCTAACAGCTTTATGCCAGGGACAACTGAGTAGTGACACTTATATAATATATATATATGCTGAAACTGTGTGCCTCTAACAGCTTATTTAAAAGTAAAATGTGAGTTTAAAGGCAACTTGCAGCTAAGTGCATGAAAGTCCCGTTTCTTCAGTAATGAAACTGACCCCAGCATTCTTTTCTCCTCTGCTGTCCTGAAGACATGCCTCAGTGTCATCATCAATCAGCACTGTCTTAAAAATACAAGCCTAATACAAGAAATAAAATACTCTTAGATGGGAAAGGCAGGGCCAACCAGATACAGAGGGTAATTCATAGAATTCAGCGCACAAGTGGCGCACGCGACTGGCGCACAGTGTGCGCGTGCAAATTTCTGCGCCAGACGCGTGCACTAAAATCAATTTCCGCGCACAGCGTATTCACGGATTTTAGTTTCCAACACCAGCCGTGGCGCAGAGTGGCGCAGCGACCCTGCAGCAGCGCCAGTTACGCCCCCAACCCTTCCCTGTGTGCCATGCACAGCGCACAAATCCCGTACATGGCGCACAGGTCCCCAACCAAAAAAACGCCTGTAAAACTCCCCGCGCACCCCTCCGAATACATGTACCCCACGGAACGGGGTGTGTCACACGCGATTGGAGCGGCTTACGTGTATAACAGGGGTTCGCGGGAAGTTTCACATGTGAAATTGCCTGTGCAAGTGGGGTACATGTATTCCTGGGGTGCGCGGGAAGTTTCACACTCGATAGGCCCTGTGCCAGTGGGGTACGTGTATTCCTGGGGTGCGCGGGAAGTTTCACACGCGATAGGCCCTTTGTTAGTGGGGTACGTGTATTCCTGGGGTGCGCGGGAAGTTTCACACGCGATTGGAGCAGGGAACGTGTATAACAGGGGTTTGCGGGAAGTTTCACACGCAAAATGCCCTGTGCAAGTGGGGTACATGTATTCCTGGGGTGCGCGGGAAGTTTTACACATGATAGGCCCTGTGCCAGTGGGGTATGTGTATTCCTGGGGTGCGCGTGAAGTTTCACACGCGAAATGCCCTGTGCGAGTGGGGTACGTGTATTCCTGGGGTGCGCGGGAAGTTTCACACACGATTGGAGCGGGGAACGTGTATAACAGGAGTTTGCGGGAAGTTTCACACGCAAAATGCCTTGTGCGAGTTGGGTACGTGTATTCCTGGGGTGCGAGGGAAGTTTCACACGCGATAGGCCCTGTGCCAGTGGGGTATGTGTATTCCTGGGGTGCGTGGGAAGTTTCACACGCGATTTTGCTGTCAGAGCGGGGTACATGATTTTCAGGGATTCGTGGGGAGTCCTACACATGAATTGGCAGTGTGGGTCCTCCCAGGTGTTCCCTCTACACCCTCCATGGCTCCTGCAGGCAGCCCACACCACAGGGGACTACCCTGCACCCCTGGTCATGTCCCGCAGGCAGCCCATCCACCAAGGGCATGGCCCCCAGCCAAGCCACATGTCACCTTGCACTAGTGATCACCAACTCATGTTCCCCAGCACCCCCACCCCCCAGCAGTCAGGGGCACCTGCCAGCAGGCCCCCACTCATGTCCCCCAGCACCCCCAAACCCCAGCAGTCAGGGGCACCTGCCAGCAGGCCCCCACACATGTTCCCCAGCACCCCCACCCCCAGCAGTGAGGGGCACCTGCCAGCAGACCCCCACTCATGTCCCCCAGCACCCTCACCCCCCAGCAGTCAGGGGCACCTGCCAGCAGGCCCCCACACATGTTCCCCAGCACCCCCACCCTCCAGCAGTCAGGGGCACCTGCCAGCAGGCCCCCACTCATGTCCCACACATGTCCCCCAGCACCTCCACCCCCCAAGCAGTCAGGGGAACCTGCCAGCAGGCCCCCACACATGTTTTCCAGCACCCCCACCCCCCACCAGTCAGGGGCTACTGCCAGCAGGCCCCCACTCATGTCCCTCTCATGTCCCCCAGCACCCCCACCCCCCAGCAGTCAGGGGCACCTGCCAGCAGGCCCCCACTCATGTCCCCCAGCACCCACGTCATGATGATCCTCAATCATGGGCCTCATGGCCACCCACACCACACCCCACGCCACCCCAGCCCAAAGACCCAAACAAGTATTGCATCCACCCACAGAGAAATGGCGATTACATGATACAACCCGAAGGGCAAGTATGTACATGAACACATGTCCGTCACCCACACACAATGGCAGTAAGTGAATGTGAAAACCCATATCATGACATGCATGAAACCAATGAGAGAATACCACACATCGAAGAAGGAAACAAAAATGCATTGAACACAACATGAATGTAATGAAAAAAAATTCAATAATGAGAATAACAAATAAAATGCAGCATGTCAAGAAAAAAATAAAAAATATGAAATCAGAATCCAAAGGACTCCAAATGAAAATGTGTCCAAAGTCTCAGTCCAACAAAGCAAATCCAAGGGAAAAAAAATATATGAAATCCATTGCGCCATGGTGAAATTAAAATAAAAACGAGAAACATCCACTGTTCAACTATATACAAATCAGCAATCCAGGGTCCATGAACCCAACAAATGAAATGAAACCTACAAAAAAGACCTACCTAATAATGAACTATATACAAAAATGTGGTGCATTGTCCAAGCGGCCCAAAATAAAAAAAAACAGAAAGGAAACCTTACACTATTTAACTATTTACAATGGTAGCGGGCTTGTCCGACGGCTCACTTATTGATGTCCCGGGCCAGGGCATCATCGAACTCCCGCTCAATGTCCTGGAGGCGGTCCTCTTCCATGGCCCGAGGGTTCACAGGGTGGACGACATGTTCACCTCCAACTCCCTGCGAATTGCCTCGAGGCACTCGGCCCGCCTCAGGGCCCTCCGCATGGAGTTCTCCGCCCTGATCATTGTGAGCCCTGCCTCTTCCACCCGCTGCCGCTCCGCATCTATGGCGTGGCCCAACCACTGCCACACGGAAGACACTTGAAATCCGGGGTCCTCCTTCCCTATGGCCGATGCCTGCACCTCTGATGTTGAAGGTCCCGAGCCATCATTGCTCCCACTATGTTGCTGCTGCTGTGCCTGCACCCTGGCTCTTGCTGCCTGCACGTCCTCCTCCGGCTGGGGTGCAGTTGTCTTGGTGGCCACCCCTGCTGGACGTCCGACTCCCAACTGTGACAGTGATGTGTCCTCCACCAGCCTGGCCGCGGGGTCAGGGGCAGCTCCACAGGGTACCCAGGTGACACATGGGTGGGAAGATGGCGTGGAGGATAACTGGCGTGTAGGGTTTTCAGGTGAGGAGGGGGTCGCAAGAAGGTCCTGCACACGGAGGAATCCAGCACCGGTGACCCGTCACAGTAGGTAAACGTGGTCAAAGAGGCATGCAAGACGATGTGCAGTCTCTCCACGAAAAGACTGTAGGTCACCTCGCATGCCCCGTTGATGCAACGGTATCCCACTCAGGACAGGCTCAACACGGTCCCGGATAGCCACGTCCGCAGGGAGAGGAAGGCCAGTTGTCGTGCGCTCATCCCCTCCCTGAAAACGGGTCTGGACGTAGGCATCCCTGCTTGTGCCAGATCATGCAGTGACAGGATCAGGGACAGGATTACACACAGGCTCTCCGCCACGGCCTGTGCTGCCTCCTGTCCCTGCCCCTACAATGCACCGCTAGCACCAGTGGAATCCCCACCTCCAGACCCTGTGTGTGTTCCTTCAGCGGCCTCCTCCTCCACCAAACCCCCCACCAACCTGGATGACTCCTTGCCATCTTCCTCCATTGGACCCTCTGGGGTCTCAGATTCCCCTTCTGTGCTGAGGAGTCCACCACCGACCTCTGCCTCTTGGACCTACCCTCGGCAGCTGCGGCCTGGGACGCGGCACCAGACTCCTCATTCCCCGACGAGATGACAATCTGGGAAGGAAGCCGGGCCTTGCGTCTCCGTCTGGTGGTGCGATCCCTGCCGCTGTGCTCCACAGCACCCTCTCCGCCCTCTTCATCAGTTGATGCTGCAGACAGGGAGATATAAAACACAGACATCAGGGCACTGTACAATGGACTGATACACACATGACAGTTGCACATGAGTGGCAGTGTCAAACTTCAGACATGGCATCACACTCCACGACACACATTTAATTTCAACTCACACACATGAGCATTTCCATTGCAATATTGCACCAGGCAGCAACATCCATACACATACAACAGCATGAACAGCCGAAGGTGAGCCTGACATCACATGAAACACAGGGAGAGCACTAGACACGCACACACGCCACCACACTTACATGCATGTCTACATCTCCTCCAACTGTCAAAGTGATGCGATCACCATACATGTCACATCTGGCATTCAGCCTTCTACATATCAGTGTCACGTGCATCCATGTTGCATCACAGTTGCACACTTGTCAAATACACAGATATGAACATGTACAGAGTGCAGATACATGCAGCAGGAACCAAAATCCATGTGTGACACCACAACCATGCCAACGTATATACACAGAAATTCAAACATGTGTGCTACCACACCGGCATTTGCACAGCATGCTTACCAACACATACACCATCGATGTGTCTCACACCTAAGAGGACTCACATGTGGCAGCCTCACGCCCCTGTTCATACACATCCCTACATGGCCCTAGGAAAACACATGTGCAACCTGCACACTACTGGCACACCACCACACGCACAGCGTCCAATCAGTATGCATATACACTTACCGCTCGACTCCAGACGGGTCTGCCTCTCAAGGACCTGGACGTGGAGCGCTGGGCATATGCGTTCCAGGACCCTCATCTGGTGGTCGGACAGGTGGCTTCGGCACCCCTTGGCATCCGCTGCCTTCAAGAGGCGCCGGGCCTTGTTGAGGGTCCTGGACCTGAAGTCCGCCCAGTGCTTCTTGACATGGTGTAAGTCGCGGACTGCCACCCCCTCCATGTTGATGGCAGTCACGATGTCCATCCAGATCCAGGTCCATCCTTCATTGTTGGCGCGCAAACTTCCAAAGAGGGCATCATACTGCCCCAGGACTTGCTCCACCAGGACACCAACTTCCCTGGCACTGAAGCTGGTGGTCCTCTGACTCTCTGGCTGGGGTTTGCCAGTGGTGCAAGATGGTGTTGTGCCCGACATGGCAACCCCAGAGGCAGGAGTGGGTGGGCAACTGGGTCCTGGGCCTGGGCTGTGGAGGGATGGTATCCCAGTCGGGAGTCTTCGGTTCCAGCGGGGGTGGTCACAGCAACTGCACCCCTGGCTGACGTGCAGGCAGCAAATAGCAGGGCACGTGGGCAGCAGGCAGTCAGGCAGCAGCAGATGGCAGGTGGGAGCGTGCTCGGGGCTCTGGGGGGCAGTAATTCAGCCTTCTGGGCAGGAGCGTGGTCTTCCGTGTGTTGTTGCATGGCCAGCTTGATACGGAGTGATTTGGCACGTGAAAATCTTGCACGTCAGTGTGTAATTTGAGGAAAGACCCTTCGTGTGTAAGCATGTCAGCACACGTAGGCAGTTTCATTGGACCAAAGGCCCTTAGCGCGTAAGCGCTTCTGTGACGTGACTCGTGCGGGCGTTTCCCTCATGACGTGGGCATAGTGGTTCAGCGCGTGTGGAAAAACTGCACGTCCGCGTGTGGATGCATGTAATCCGAGGAAAGGGCCTACGCGCGTAAGTGACGTGACACGCGCAGGCGTTTCCATCAACACGGGTGCATGTTCATCGTACACGTCCAAAAACTGCATGTCCGAGTGTCAGCTGGTGTAATTGGAGGAAAGGGCCTTAGTGCGTACATGGGTAAGTCACGCTGTACGTGTGGGCCACTTTAAAAGGTACGTGTAGGACCCCATTCCCTTGTATGTGCTTTTCGTGGAGAGCGAGTGGGTGAATTCTGTACTTCTTGTCGGTTCACACACGGTTACTTCACAGCGTTTCAAGTTCGTACTCCCTGTTACCTCTGACAGTGTTCTTTATTTTTTTTGGGCCTGTTTCCTCAAACAGTGTTCACTTCTTCTTTTGTCCTGTCTCCTCAGTCAGCGTACAGTTCTTCTTTTGGCTGTGGTGTTGCCTACGCGCACACACATGTTTTTTTCACGTTATTTTTCCAGGCAGACGGTGAGTCGCGCACGCACTTACCAACTGTGCTTGCCCCGTGTGTCGCGTAACCCTTCAGGGTCATTGTAGGCTGCGTGTAACATGCGTACGCTTGTTTTTGTGTTCCTGGGTGCCACAGCGTAGTGCGGGTTAATTTTTCCACGCACGTGGTTTACGAGGGGTTGCATGCACATTGCTCTTTGTTTTTGGGGTGCCTGTGCGTTGCGTGACCCATCATCCTCCCCCAGGGGTCACAGACAGCCTTGCTAGAGCACTAGGGTACGAATTCGTACCCTACGCCTTTCACCCCCCAATTGCCCAGGACAATTGTTTACTGCAACTCCCATACGCATAACAACATCAGTGCCATGGTTGGGAGGCGATCTATCGGTAAGGGAGAAACGGTGGCTGACAACCAAAAGGTGGGCATGGTGGGCGCGGTAGGGGACGTGGCCAGGATTTGCAGGGTGCTCCTAGACCCCCATGTGTGGAGGACCAATCAGGGACACCCATGCCCCCGCCCTGGTTGAGGGAAACGTGGCTGACACCATCCCAGCTCAGCCCTTGTTGGACCAGCCCATTGTGGCACCTGAGCCTGCACAGGATGACTCCCAGGCTGACTTCCAGGTCAGCAAGTCGAAGCCACGTGTTTCGGTGCAAGTTGGTGTCACCAGGCCACGTGGATCTGGGGCAGCGATGTCATCTGCTGCCCCAAGTAGGCAGGGTGGGGAGGCTGCAGGGGCAGCTGCAGCTCTATCCACCCCAGCTCTGAGTCTCCCAGCCGGGACAGTGTCGGTCCTGGTCCATCAAACTGACGTTGCCCCTGCCAACATCACACTTCAGCCAATGCCTGCACCAAGACCTATGGTCATTGTGCCTTCTCACACTCCCAGTACCCAGTCCACCTGTGCTTCTGCCCCTACTGACCAAAGCGGTGCAAGCCACTCAGGCTCAGCTCCACCTTTGAAGAAGAGGAAGAAGGGTGCTCTGGCACAACAGGCTGAGACCCCAGACACGGCTACACAGTCTGGCACGTCAAGGAAGCCAAGCTTTAATGACCCCGAACTTGATGCACTTGTGACCTATGTGTCGGCACATAGCCGTGAAATGTTGGTGACTGCAGGGTGCAAGACCACACCTGGTCAACGTAGGGCATACTGGCAGACCATCGCGGACCGCATAAGTGCTCTTGGATTTGTGAGGCGCACAGCTGATGATTGCTACAAGCGGTGGAATGACCTGAAACGCAGAGCAAAGAACAAGCTGGCCTCAAATCATGCCGCTACTCTGTTGAGTGGCGGTGGGTCTCCACAAGAGGACAACAAACTCACTGAACATGAGTCGGTTGCTGGGACCTTTGTCACAGAGGAACAGATCCAAGGTGTGGGAGATGTACCTGATTACGATGCATTGTCCGGTGAGTGCCCATGCGTGTGTGTGTAATCCATGTGTATGTTGTTTGGCTGACGGGTTCTGATTGAGTGCCAGGTGAGGGTGTGTACTCCTGAGTGTTATGGGTCACCCATTTGCTTCCTCCCATACATTCACGTGCCTTGGATTTGGGTATTACTGTATCCCTTCTGCCCACAGGTGCCAATTAGGCCCACATTGGTGCACTTTACCTTGAACTGTCATCTTGCAAGTACATTGTTCAGATTTTGTAAGTGTTCTTTCAGGCTGATTGTTTCCACTCTCCCATTTTTGCTACACATTATTCTGCCCTATTGCAACATATGTGATATGCTTCGGTCATTGTTTACAGCCCACACTGGGCCCCTATTTTTACCTGATTATGTTAATGATTACACCATTCAGGCCGATGGAGTATTGGGCTGCAGAAATTTTTTGTTAGGGCCTGTTTGCATGTGGAAGATGACAGATGTTTCCTGTAATGTTGAAGTGACCAACCATTGATCAGCCCACAATGAATGTGGTATTGGACACTGCATGTGTTTCAGTGTGTGGCACATGCATATTTTGCAACAATATTCAGCATCAATCTTCGCATCATGTGGATGTGACATGGATGTGTGACAGTACTCATTCACTGACATATTGCTGTAGTTTTGTAATTTACTGTGGCTATGCTACATGACATCTGTGTGGTGGCATGTGTCATGTATGTGTATTGGACATGCCACTAACAGCCTGATGTGTGATGCCAGTGCTACCCAACATGCTGCAAATGTGTTGTTTTCCATCTTGCTCTCCCCAATGTCTTCCTTTTTGACTACACTTCCAACTCTTTGACAGTGCATGCATGGCAGGGTTATAGTCATGTGGGACATGTGCAAATCATGTACTGGATCTCTGGCTTGTCACAGCCTATGTGTGTGCTATGGTGCTCATGCCTGTTTCCATTTGTTGTCTTTCATGTTTTTGCAGGTGATGACGCACTTGGTGCTGTTGAGGTTGAGGAGATGGTGCACACCCAGGAGGAATCTCAGGCACGACCGGGCACCAGTGGGGGACGTGGCATGGTGTTGGGTGAAAACCCAATGTTAGTGCAGACCATACTGTCCAGGGGTGTCTCTGGGTGCACCTCCCCAGACCTCTATTCAGGGTGGATGTTTCTGGCAGGGATTCTGTTCTGTCCAACCCACCTGCACCAGGGGTAGAACCCTCTATGGGGATGTCAGTGTTGGTAGGTCCGCCTTTGGCGGTTACAGATGCAGGGTTACACTCCAGAGCATCTGATCCTGTTCCTGGGCCAGCAGATCAGATGGAGAATGCAGTCCTGCAGCCTCAGGCAGTGCCAGCACAGCAAGGTGCAGATCGCCTTGCCCCAAACAGGTGTGGTGCCCGTCGATGCGGTGGCCGTGAGCCACCAGGCAATACTGTATGGGAAAACTCCATGTACGATATGGCAACCCAACAGGCAGCATCAGTAGAAATGATTGCTCAGGCAATGGAGAGGGTGGCCACTTCCAATATCAACCCTGAAAGGCAGATGGAGCAACAACAGCAGGCAACAGACTCCATTTGCCAATCACACAGGGAAGACATGTTGGCGTCCAACAGGGACCGACGGGCGGCACTGGAGACTCTGCGTGAATCCATATCAATAGAGTCACAGGGCCACAGGGAAGCCCTGAGGGTGGAATTCCATAACCTCAGGCAGAGTCTGCTTGAACTTGAGGCTTCCCGAACAGCAGCTGGAGCAGCTCACTCGTTTGTTCTAGGCTGAGCTGCATGCAACATGTGAGGAGATCCGGGCATCACGTGAGGCCATGCGTGCTGAAATGCAGGCAACCCGTGATGTGCTGCATGGGGATCTCCGCACTTTAGTCCTCCAGAATCAGACCTTCCAGACCAGCATGCTTGCTGCCATGGAGGACCATACCAGGGCTTTGCGTGGGCTGCCTCCCATGGTGCCACCACCTCCTGATGCAGCAGCAGAGGATGAGCAGAGCGACAGCAGTTGTCCCACAATGGCATAGCCATGCAGGCCATAAACCCAAGGATTTTTTTTTTTTTCGCAACATCCACGCAGCTGGGTGTTGGTGTGCACCCTGTCCTCGAACCTCCTGGGTGGCCTCACCCACCCCCCCTGGACATTTTTTTTTTTTTTTAACAGTGTGTTGCCTTGTGTGGCTCCCGTGGGCATGCACTGTATTCCGGCTGGGCACATGTAGGCTTGTCCTGAGTTTGGGTTAAATGGTTGGGTTTGTGAGACACACACCTCTCCTGCTTCCTGTTTCCATGGGCTTGCAAAGGGTGTGACCAAGTGACAGTGAATTACACAGTGACGTTGGGCTCCCATGAGCTGTGTGGGCAGTCTGTAGTCAATACTGTGTAGACATCCCTAGTGGATATTGTTGTTGTATTGTACACTGCATGGTGTATTGATATGTGCTTGTGCATCCATGTCTTCCTCCTAATCTGCAGGTTCCTTCCTTATGTCTTCACAAGGCTGTCTGCTTTGCAGATGCAGTTCATGTTGTATGCAGTACACTGAGACATTTGCGTGGCAGCAACACTCTACAGTTGGAAGGGGTCAATGTGCTGGCATATTGAGGTTGTAAGACTACCACTACTTGAACTTAGTACTGTGATGTTTTTGCATTTTTCCATGGTGTGTTGCAGCATTGTGTTGGTGGTAAGTATTTGGTAAGGTGTGCTGTTAGTTATATATTTCTGGGAGCACATTGTGTGTGAGCAGTTTCCATAATTGACAGTGTACTTTGTGACACTTGTGTCATGTCTTGTGCATTGCTTTGTTTGCTTTCACATTGCATGACATGCCATGGTGTGTTTGGTGGTGGAGCTGGGGAGGTGTTGGGTGACATGGCGCTGTTCTCATGTTGTATTTAGCAAGGGGATAATGGATTTAGCAGCATAGATGTATGTCTTTTGATGACACAGCATTGGTGGTGTTTGGGTAGGTAGGGATGCACACAATGTAACACTTCCAGGTGACCAATCTCCCTTATGTCATCATCATTGATTGTCAGCTGGTATGTGCCAGGGCTGTTTGCACTCCACAGGGGTGTGATTTTATGTGAAGTAATTAGCCACCAGCTGCGTACAGGCTGCCTCACCACGTGCCCTTTCCCCTCCCATGCGCAGTGGGCGTGCATGTGGTTGGAGATGTGGGGGCACCACCATGTCCACCGGCAGGCCCCAGTGTGTTGCAACATTGTGCAGGATACATGCTGCCACTATGATCCTGCACACTACTGGGGGAGCATATAACAGCTGCCCACCAGAGCGGTCAAGGGAGCGAAAGCATGACTTGAGCACTCCGAATGTGCGCTCCACTATTCCCCAGGTTGCAATATGGGCTGTTTTGTATCTTACCTCGGGTGGCGTGGTGGGGTTCCGAATTGGCGTCATCATGTGGGTGCTCAGAGGGTAGGCACTGTCCCCTGGGGAGGTGGTGATGGGTATCATTAGTGGGGTTGTGACATTACTCAGTATCTGACATGCATGCATGTGCAGTGGCATTTATACTCACCAAGCAGCCATTTATCGCCATGCCGCCTAGCTTCTAGTGCCGGTTTAGGGTTGACATTCTGTAAATGAAACTGTCGTGGGTGGACCCTGGATAGTTGGCATATACTGAGGTGATGATTCCCTTGGCATCACATACTACCTGCACGTTGATGGAATGCCAGTGCTTGCGGTTTCTGTAGATGTGCTCAGATGCCCTGGGGGGCCGTAGAGCCACATGCGTGCAATCAATGGCACCTAGCACTTTGGGGAATTGTGCCACCCCATATAAATACTGGACGGCAGCCTGCCTTTCTGCAGGTGTTCTGGGCAGGTATATGTGCCTGCGGACTGATGGGCGTGCAGTCATGATTGCCAACACCTGGTGTAGGCAGTGTAACTGCGTGGCCTGTGACACCCCCCCCACTATAGCACTTGTCCGATGAAATGATCCAGTGGCCAAGAGGTGCAGTACATTGAGGACCTTCTCCAGGGGGCTGAGTGCTTGGGAGCACAGGGTGGCTGATGTGAGGTCATCCTCCCACTCACTCACCAGGTCGAGTATTATGTGAGGTGGAAACCTGTACCTCCCATACACCTAGTCATCAGGCATCCCAAAAAGGCTGGTTCTGGGTGTAAAAATTCTGGGCCTGACAATCCTCCTCCTCCTCCCACGACCACTGCTGCTAGGAATGGTATATTCCTCTTGGCGTCTGAGCTTGTTTGTTGTTTGTGCGCACTTTTATGCTGCACGGGTCCACGTACTCCTGCTTCCAGATGGCGTATGTGTTTCCGGATTAGCGTGACTTTTTTGGCACATGCATTAGCCCCACGAGTGTGGGCGTTCCGCGCATTTGCCTCCTGTACTTCCCCCGTTACGGCCACATTTTCACACGTTGTTCCCCATTTCGCATGTTACGCCCCCTGTTCCGCCTACTTTTGTTGTGTGCTGCGCTATTTAAGCTTTCGCTGTGCGCTTAGCGCACGCTGTTTGGAGACGTGTGCGTCAGCGTGCGCCACGCAGAATTTTAGCGCACATCCAGGGATTTACACGTGCACGGACTTCCATGAATCGCTGTGTGCAGGTTTCGCTGCAATTTTGGCACTTGCACTGCGATTCGCACGCTTTCGCATGCATGCGCCGAAAATTTCAGCGCACATTAATTCCATGAATCGGCCTCATAATTGGGTCTGTTCTGCCGCACTGGTGACCTCCAGGTCATAATTCACACAAAAAGTGCATTATCTTGGTCATTAGCTCTGACGTAGGACTGATTTAATGTAAACACAGATCCTTCTACTGACTTCATGCCTGAACAGAGCAGAAGTGAAACTTAAAAAAAGTTTTAAGGTCTCAGCAAATGAGTGGTAGAGTTGCCCATTGTATAAAAGGGGAGAAGTTCCTAGACCATTGTGGCACTAGGTATTTGTTGCGGTTGAGGGCGAGACGGGTTGGAGGCCTTATCAAAAAAGAACCTAATAGAAAATCCAAAGCGCTTTCTTGTGCGACACGTTCATTGTGGGGGGGGAGCTCCCCGTCTTGGGTGTTACCGTACAATAAACCACAACATCACCACATTATATGCACAGGGCGCTGCTAACTTAATGCCTGGCAATTTGTAAGAACAGGAAAACATGAGGCAGCGGGACTCAACCAGGCCTAGTCCAACTGAGCTGGAAGGCCAGTCCTTATCAGACATTGATGGGTATGCATCTCTATCCAGATGTAGAAATACCATAGCATGCACATCTGAGCAGGAGGGCTCCTATGATGAGAAGATCAGGGAGTTAGACTGGCAGAAACACAAATTACAAAGGGACCAGCTGGTCTGCTTTGCAGACAGAGAAGAATCAGGGTCCAGGCCTCAAAAGAGTATTATAAAAACGTTCACACATTCAGTTGATGTGGGGGAAATTCTCCACCATACCCAGAAAAAGGTATGAGTACTCCTCTATGCAAAAAGGGGAGCCCAATGGAAGTGACCCAGATGGCCCACAACACCGCAGGGGAGAAGAGCCGAGACCCGTCATTCTTGGAGGGATTCCCAGTCTCATAGAGGTAGGGAGCGCCTAGAGGACAGGGAGTGGACCACCAATAGTAGCATCTCTGAATCAGAGGGTGAGTGGAATTAGGTGCAGCGGAAAAAGAAGGCTGTCAAACAGAAAAGAGGTCTTGTGAAAGACCCAATTTGTCAAATAAAGGCCATCAATAGCTTTATGACACCATATCATAAGAATGCCAAATACTCATTCTGGGAGAATCTAGAACTGAATGACCAGATGATGATGTCATTTGGCATAAAAAATTAACACAATTCCATGGAGTTTGTCAAATGGACATTCTCCATGGAATACTCCAGCTTTTTTGCAGGGCTGGAGGATCAAGAACACCAATGATGGTCCACCTATAAGGCGGCCATCTTAAAGCATTTCTCTGTTCAAAGGAACCCTTAGGAGGCCCTCAAAGCGGCCTACAACCTGCAGTGCAGAGAAGACCAGGCACCTAGTGAGTTTGGGCAAGAACTGAAGCAGGCATTTGCCCAGACCTCTAGACGGATGTGCACAAATGGCCAGGAGTTCATTAATACTTATTTCCATGCACTCCCAAAATACATAATGACCCAACTGGTTAGGGACTTTCATGGGTGTAGGACTCTGGATTGTGTGATAGAACAGGCCACCTGGATTTATGAAGTTGTAAAGCTGTCTGAGAACAAAAATAACCTCAATAACCACAAACTGTCTAACACACCTGCTGCTGCAAAGGTGGCAGAGGTGAAAAATACCCCCATTTTTGGACTTGGAAATTGGGATCCTAAAAATACTCCTCTCACTAATAAGCAGAATGAGAGGCAGAGGAGGCCCTTTGATCCATCCCAATCGGGTGGTAGCCAGGCAGGCTACCAGACAAATGTTCCATCTGACCTTGCCACCTATATAAGAACAGAGCAACACCCGGCACTGGTGCCCTGGAGCAATGATGGGGAGAAAACCCTGACAACCAACAAGTTCCAGAGGAGGGGGAGAGGGGGGAGGGGGATGCAAAGCCCTAGAGGAAACGTCCGTTCTCACCCAATAAAAACCCTGGAAACCTCTGAAACTGAACACAAATCTCCTATCCCCGAAAAGCTGTCACCTAGTGAACAGAGGGTAAGTAGCAAAAATCAAGAGCCAAAGAAAACCCACTTTGTGAAGGAAGTTCGTATCTTTCCATTTGAAGGGGAGGAATCCCTAGAGGATTCAGGGAAGAACATCTTCTCTTTCAGGGATGGAGGGATCCCTCCCAAGGAAAAATGTCTCCCAAAAGACCCTAACTCAGACTGGGTAAGTATGGTGACTGACCCAGAGCAACACATTCTTAAACCCCAACAATGCCATTCAGATGACTCTGAAAGCAATGAGGGATCCTTCCCCCACACAGGTTCAGGCAACTGTCTCCAGGAAATGGGGGACAGCAAAGAATCAGGGGAAAAAAGGGACTTCCCCAGCCAGTTTGTTGCTGGGTGAAAAATGTTCTTTACAGATTCCTGACACAGAAAACTGTGCAAGATCACAGTGTCGGAGTTCAAAAAAAAAAAATCACTGCTAAACTGGAACAAAATGCCCATTTTCTGTGTCCCCTTGAAGAGAGGGAAGGGAGATTTTAAGCCTCTGTCAAGGTACAGGGTCAATGTGTATTTTCAGCGCTGATGGATACTGGATCCCAAGCCACCCTACTGTCCAAAAAGGACTTTGACCAAATGAATTCAGAAAGGGGGGAGAGTCACCAAATTCCCCTCACACCTCTATCTGGACAACTCCAAAACTTAGAAGAAAATTATATTTCCATCGAAGGGACTGCAGATCTATAGAACCAAATTGGGCGACATAGGGTGAAACACCCAGCGATAGTCGTCACTCCAGAGGGCACACCTTGTCTACTGGGGAATGACCTCCTCCAGAGGTTGTCACGCTTGATTGACTGTGTGAACAGGGTCCTCTGTACGCAGACTAACTGGACAATCAAACTAAAATAAAGCACTAATTACGTGAGTTTAAATGGCACATGCCGCATGATTGAACAACGGTGTGACCAAATAGAATTTCACTTTAGGAAAAATCAAGTCCCAGACATCACTGTCATCTCTGTAGGAGAACAAACTGGTGATGGGCATCCTTCTCCATTTTTGGAAATTGACCTTCCTCGCAGTTTAACACATTGGAAGGAAATACGCTGACATTTTATACCACTTCACAATCTGTGAAAGACCCAAATCCCATGACAAAATGTGATGAAAAACCAGCTAAATGTTTAACCGATATCCAGAAAAAGGGTGAACAGCAGTTTTTCCCCATTCATGTAAATGAGTGGGGGGGGCTGTTCATGCAAGAGTCTGCCTGAATAACAGACGAGGCTTCATCAGCATTATTCAGGAAACTCCCAAAAGATCATACCATTACCACATTTAAGTTGGTTGATAAGTGGGAAATGGACCTGTAAACACCAAATTAAAATCATCTCCTGCTAAAAATGTCCTTTGGAAACAAGGGCATAGAACTTAATTGTTGGTTTGTGAGAGGTGTCCCCTCTGCAATTTACTTAGGCAGTGACATTCTCAATCAAGTCACAATTAATTTGGACCTAATTAATTACAAAGCCTGGTCCTGTTTTGACAAGACTTTCATAGATCAGACTTGTCTAGAAACCTCATCAGGGGATGACAGATGAAAGTAAGAGAAACAGGGAGGAGAGGTGGCCACAGGGGTGCCGGATGTAGAGGAGAGAGTAGAGGGAGGAGGAGGAGAGAACAAGAGGGTGGACAGGATGTCCTGGGATTTAGAGATGAAATGAGAAGCCAGGGCCTGGGAGGGGACAGGAGAGGTAGAGACTGCAGCAGGATTGCACAGCTCCTTGCATATTTTAAAGAGTTTGGCTGAGTTGTTAGATGCCACACAGATGCAAGTTTGGATTGTCACAATTATTATCAGATTTCATTAAAGTGCATCAACTGCACTCTGGTTAAATGTCACACAAATCACTTAATAAAGGTAACCAACAATAGAGATAGGAGGAAAGAAGTTGGTTAGAACAATTGGCAGAATACTGGCCCTTGTCAGTAGACACAGTTCTGTGTGGAGATCCCCTCACTTGGCAACCTGTAAAATAAGGATGTATCACAAGCCCAGTCCATATATTGTTCAATTAGTCGTATTCCCTTCTAAAAAATTTCTACCACCCAATGTAACTGGATAGCAGAGTTTAACAATGGGTCATCGACAGATCCTTCTTGAGCGGCTCCCTTTAAAGCAGTAGACATGGATTGTCGAGATCCCTCGAAGAAAGTGAACTCAGTGTCGAAGCGGCAGCTTCGGTGCCAGATGTGCTCGTCGACAATGGATCGAAGACATCCTGCAAGGAAAAGACCTGTGGGGCACCTCGATGTCGATAGTTCAGGACCGCAAAGAGGTAGTGAAGAACTGTGGCCTAGAAAGGGCGTCGAGTAGTCAGGCGTTTCTACAACCTTTGGGTGGCGGGAAACCCAACGGCGGATGCTCGTCAGCGCGTTGATGGCCTGGCCTTCTCTGGCAGACTAAGGTGATCGGCGGTGTGGATGAGCGCGTTTGGGAATCAAAATGTCTTAATCAATGGAGTGTGAGGCTCTGGTCATTGATGGCACAGCGTCAAGCGGTCCATGCTTCTAGGCAACACGGCTTCGATGTGCCTCCAGCGGTTATAGTAAACCTGTGAACCTTGGTCGATGACGGTGGACGGAATGTCCGGTGCTCATCTTCGTTCTCCTCGGCGGTCCCCATCTCCAGTCGGCAGCCTGTTGAGGGTCTGACTTCCAGGGATCTTTGGCGAAGTTTAGCAGTACTTAATGGTCTCCTGGAGTACAGGATGAGGGTGCCTAACCAGGTCCTCTCTTGGATCAGTCTCAACGTCAAAGCGGCTTTCACATTGCAGTGAAGGTAACAGCAGTCAACCTTCTTCTTCCGTCTGTATTCCTTACGGGATGTAGATATTATAGGCAACAGATGAGATTTTATCTACAGTTTCAAAGGGATGCGCCAGGAGGGGAGGAATTTCTGCGAGGAACTTGCGACTGATTGAAGAACCCATTGAAGAACCCATTGATGGTAGAGCCCATCAACGATCTGAAGAATAAAGGTAAAGAATGGGAACCTGCATGGAGAAATTCACACATTTACAGGGAGTAGAACAACTTACATTTATTTTGAAGTTATTACGGATAATTGTCATGTCCATAGATTGTGATGCCATGAAATGACATGTGTATCTTATTGTTTTGTTTTCAATTCACACGATCAATACCAGGGAAATAAGTACTGTATAAAATACTCAACCTCTATTTTATTCTTGGAAGATTAAATAACTCCTTGTCTCTACAGGCCGGTGATGGAGCTGGCGGAAAGGGAGAGGCCGATTACCAAAATCCAAAAAGAGTGGAGTGCAGACCAGAGCGCCACTCCCTCAGGACCAGGAAAAGGGCAGATGAATTCTAAAGGAGACCCCTTTAACAAACCCAGGCCAAGAGGAAATGACACCCCACTCTCTCCTTGCTCTACTCTCTGTCTCATGTGAATCAAGATCAGGAAGGGGGAAATTGTGGGGTGAAATACACCCCTGGATGCCAGAGGCCAGAGTCAGTTATGAGCGTTCCCCGAAATATAAGGGCAGAACAGAAATGAGGTCTGACATAAGGCCTATGGAAACTAAATCACAAAGGAAAGAAAGTGGGCCTAAATCCGAAAAATGCTAAGATGTGCACAATGCATTTCAGGAAGGAAAAGGAAGAATTGTGGCTGACAATATATGTTGAGCTGCACTGGCATATAAAGAAAGCGCAATGCACAGTATCTTCAATGGGATACCAGAATTGTGCTCCAGGCGGCTAAAGTGACACAAAGCATTTCATGTTTAATAAATACAAGAATATCATTTTCGTTTTTTCCTCATTCAGATTGACAATATGCTCAGCAGAATGCTCACCAGGCTTTCAAAATGTGAACATGGTTCCTGCCTATAACAAGCTTATCCATTTGGACAATTTCAAAGCAACACACATGTATGTTCAAATTGTGAAAGCCTTAAAAGATGCTGTGTAAAGTTACAATTATGTGCACGTTTAAAGGCTGTTTCCTGCAGGGTGCATGGACGGTAATTTCTCCAAACTTGAAACTAACCTCCAAGACCTCCCTCTGTTGCCCTGGAGATTCAGGACTGGTTGTCTTCATCCATCATTGCTGTCCTTAAAAATACAAGCAGGAATACTTTTTAGATCAGAAATGCGGTGGATACCAGATAAAGTTAGGTCTGTTCTGCAGCAGAGAGACCTCCAGGTCAAACTTCTCATAAAAAGTCCATTGGTGTGGCTATCAAGCAGTTGTGCATAGTTCACATGTCTGAAGAGCAATGAAACTGGGAGAGCAAGAATGGGGGCAAGAGAGATCCCCAAAACACTGCCCCATCCCCTTGTCCTATCAGCACACAGGTGGGAGGTGGGTAGAGAACAGACTAGCCAATCCTTTCACGAGAATCTTGGCAAGTTAGCGATGTCATTTGCCCTATAAATAAGTCAGTTTGCATCAGAACTAGGCTTCTTCCACTAATTCCGAGAGGCGACCTGCTCCCAAAATCTGATGAGAAACATCCCAGCAGAGAGGCCTATGTCTTGCAGTAGAGACAGGAGACAGAAGACGTAGAAGCTGACTGGGACCCCTTGCAGGAAGGAAAGGAGACCCTTGACTGACCCCCTTGCTGTCCAAGTGGTGCCCTGATGCTCCCTGATGCCCAGTTCCAGGCCTCTCCTGTAAGTAGAACTACCCCAAAGCCATATATTGTGCAGGCCCTATAATTGTTTTAGTTATTTCCCCTTTGAAAATATCCTGTTTGTCTGTGTAGATCCCTACCATATTTGTCAAAGTAAATCAAATAATTCCCCCAAAGAAATCACGGGTGGTGTTTGTTGGCATTCAACCTAACAAACTCTTCCCAATGTGTTGTGAGCCGGTATAGTCATAAAGATTTGCCAAAAGAATGAATCCCAAAGCCCTGTTTCATGTGTGTGCGCAGGGTGTAAAAACAAAATTACCAATTGATCCCCTTCATTGTAAATCAAAAGTGGGACGCTTGGTAGTGTCTTTGCATATGCAAGGTGCAAAACAAACTTCCCCATTTGTTTTTCTCTCTCATATTGCATCTGTGATTCTGATCCCAAAACCAAATTTTCCATTTCCATTTTTTTCTTTCACATTGCATCTGTGCTAAAACTCAAAAAACGTTGTTCCCATTGTGCTCTGACAAGAACCATGAATCCCTGCATTTTCTGGTTAGGTATGGAAAAACAAATGTCTCTTTGCTTTTCATTCTTTCACATTGCATCTGTGCTGAAACTTCCAAAACCGATTTTCCCATTGTGCTCTGACCAAAAGCAAATAAGCCCTGTGTGTTATTGTTAGGTGTAGCAGAACAAATTTCCTACTTCCTTTTCATTCTTTCACATTGTTTCCGTGCTAAATATCCCAAAATCAATGTTCCCATTGGGCTGTGATAAAAACCCCAAATCCCTTGGTGTTATTTTTACGTGTGGCAAAACAAATGTTTCCATTGCTTTTATGTCTCCCATATTGGTTCTGTGATCAAATATCCCAAAAAACGATGTTCCCATTGTGTGCTGACTAAACCCCAAAGCACTGCCTGTTATTCTTAGGTGTGGTAAAATCAATTTCCATGGCTTTTCTTTCTTACATATCGTTTCTGTGAGTAAGACCCCAAATCCGATATTCCCATTGTGTTCCCACTATGTGCCGCTGTCTTCCATTTAGAGGAATCAAGTCTAATTGATGTTTGGAGGGTTAGGGTTACTGGGATAAAAGCTAACCCTGTGTGGAATCACTGTGTGTGTTGAATTGTTATTTTCTTGTAATGGTGGGGGGTTTAAAATAAATTAATTGTGACAGCCTATCTCTCTCTATTTTGGTAAATTAACAAGGGGGGTCCTGGGAGTCCCTCTGCCAGACATTAGTCCTGGTTACGAGAGACTTACCCAGAGTCTTTAGCTCACTATCTTTCACAGAGAAGAAATATCCCAAACATATCAGTCTTTTTCCTGCCCTGGGGCAGTCCAGCACCGAAATGCTAGGCAATTCTCCTCTGAACAAGAGTACCATCATAAACCCCATGCACGTGTATCAGTCTTGTAGGACCTCATCAGTAGGGTGGATCTGTGTCTCTCTAAGAATAGTGAGCAAGGGGTCCATGTCTGGATTCCCCTAGTAACTTACGGTGAGACCCAAAGTTATTTAAATATGCAAGTTAACAAGGGGGTTCTGGGAGTCCCTCTGCCAGACATTAGTCCTGGTTATGAGAGACTTACCCAGAGTCTTTAGCTCACTATCTTTCACAGAGAAGAAATATCCCAAACATATCACTCTTTGTCCTGCCCTGGGGCAGTCCAGCACCGAAATGCTAGGCAATTCTCCTCTGAACAAGAGTACCAACAGAAACCCCAGAAACGTGTTTCGGTCTAGTGGGACCCCATCAGTAGGGTGGATCTGTGCCTCTCTAAAAATAGTGAGCAAGGGGTCCACGACTGGATTCCCTAGTAACTTAGGGTGAGACCCAAAGTTACTTGAAATATGCAGATAACAAGGGGGGGTCCTGGGAGTCCCTCTGCCAGACATTAGTCCTGGTTACGAGAGACTTACCCAGAGTCTTTAGCTCACTATCTTTCACAGAGAAGAAATATCCCAAACATATCAGTATTTGTCCTGCCCTGGGGCAGTCCAGCACCGAAATGCTAGGCAATTCTCCTCTGAAAAAGAGTACCAACAGAAACCCCAGAAACGTGTTTCGGTCTGGTGGGACCTCATCAGTAGGGTGGATCTGTGCCTCTCTAAGAATAGTGAGCAAGGGGTCCACGACTGGATTCCCTAGTAACTTAGGGTGAAACCCAAAGTTACTTGAAATATGCAGATAACAAGGGGGGGTCCTGGGAGTCCCTCTGCCAGACATTAGCCCTGGTTACGAGAGACTTACCCAGAGTCTTTAGCTCACTATCTTTCACAGAGAAGAAATATCCCAAACATATCAGTCTTTGTCCTGCCCTGGGGCAGTCCAGCACCGAAATGACAGGCAATTCTCCTCAGAACAAGCGTACCAACTGAAACCCCAGACACGTGTTTCGGTCTGGTTGGACCTCATCAGTAGGGTGGATCTGTGCCTCTCTAAGAATAGTGAGCAAGGGGTCCACGACTGGATTCCATAGTAACTTAGGGTGAGACCCAAAGTTACTTGAAATATGCAGATAACAAGGGGGGGTCCTGGGAGTCCCTCTGCCAGACATTAGTCCTGGTTACGAGAGACTTACCCAGAGTCTTTAGCTCACTATCTTTCACAGAGAAGAAATATCCCAAACATATCAGTCTTTGTCCTGCCCTGGGGCAGTCCAGCACCGAAATGCTAGGCAATTCTCCTCTGAACAAGAATACCAACAGAAAAACCCCAGAAACGTGTTTCGGTCTGGTGGGACCTCATCAGTAGGGTGGATCTGTGCCTCTCTAAGAATAGTGAGCAAGGGGTCCACGACTGGATTCCCTAGTAATTTAGGGTGAGACCCAAAGTTACTTGAAATATGCAGATAACAAGGGGGGGTCCTGGGAGTCCCTCTGCCAGACATTAGTCCTGGTTACGAGTGACTTACCCAGAGTCTTTAGCTCACTATCTTTCACAGAGAAGAAATATCCCAAACATATCAGTCTTTGTCCTGCCCTGGGGCAGTCCAGCACCGAAATGATAGGCAATTCTCCTCAGAACAAGGGTACCAACTGAAACCCCAGACACGTGTTTCGGTCTGGTTGGACCTCATCAGTAGGGTGGATCTGTGCCTCTCTAAGAATAGGAAGCAAGGGGTCCACGTCTGGATTCCCCTAGTAACTTAGGGTGAGACCCAAAGTTACTTGAAATATGCAGATAACAAGGGGGGTCCTGGGAGTCGCTCAGCCAGACATTAGTCCTGGTTACGAGGGACTTACCCAGAGTCTTTAGCTCACTATCTTTCACAGAGAAGAAATATCCCAAACATATCAGTCTTTGTCCTGCCCTGGTTCAGTCCAGCACCGAAATGCTAGGCAATTCTCCTCTGAACAAGAGTACCAACAGAAACCCCAGACACGTGTTTCAGTCTGGTAGGACCTCATCAGTAGGGTGGATCTGTGCCTCTCTAAGAATAGTGAGCAAGGGGTCCACGTCTGGATTCCCCTAGTAACTTACGGTGAGACCCAAATTTACTTAAATATGCAAATTAACAAGGGGGTCCTGGGAGTCCCTCTGCCAGACATTAGTCCTGGTTACGAGAGACTTACCCAGAGTCTTTAGCTCACTATCTTTCACAGAGAAGAAATATCCCAAACATATCAGTCTTTGTCCTGCCCTGGGGCAGTCCAGCACCGAAATGATAGGCAATTCTCCTCTGAACAAGAGTACCAACAGAAACCCCAGACACATGTTTCGGTCTGGTTGGACCTCATTAGTAGGGTGGATCTGTGCCTCTCTAAGAATAGCGAGCAAGGGGTCCACGTCTGGATTCTGCTAGTAACTTAGGGTGAGACCCAAAGTTACTTAAATATGAAAATTAACAAGGGGGGGTCCTAGGAGTCCCTCTGCCAGACATTAGTCCTGGTTACGAGAGACTTACCCAGAGTCTTTAGCTCACTATCTTTCACAGAGAAGAAATATCCCAAACATATCACTCTTTGTCCTGCCCTGGGGCAGTCCAGCACCGAAATGCTAGGCAATTCTCCTCTGAACAAGAGTACCAACAGAAACCCCAGAAACGTGTTTCGGTCTGGTGGGACCTCATCAGTAGGTGGATCTGTGCCTCTCTAAGAATAGTGAGCAAGGGGTCCACGACTGGATTCCCTAGTAACTTAGGGTGAGACCCAAAGTTACTTAAAATATGCAGATAACATGGGGGGTCCTGGGAGTCCTTCTGCCAGACATTAGTCCTGATTATGAGAGACTTTCCCAGAGTCTTTAGCTCACTATCTTTCACAGAGAAGAAATATCCCAAACATATCAGTCTTTGTCCTGCCCTGGGACAGTCCAACACCGAAATGCTAGGCAATTCTCCTCTGAACAGGAGTACCAACAGAAACCCCAGAAACGTGTTTCGGTCTGGTGGGACCTCATCAGTAGGGTGGATCTGTGCCTCTCTAAGAATAGTGAGCAAGAGGTCCACGACTGGATTCCCTAGTAACTTAGGGTGAGACCCAAAGTTACTTGAAATATGCAGATAACAAGGGGGGGTCCTGGGAGTCCCTCTGCCAGACATTAGTCCTGGTTACGAGAGACTTACCCAGAGTCTTTAGCTCACAATCTTTCACAGAGAAGAAATATCCCAAACATATCAGTCTTTGTCCTGCCCTGGGGCAGTCCAGCACCGAAATGATAGGCGATTCTACTCAGAACAAGCGTACCAACTGAAACCCCAGACACGTGTTTCGGTCTGGTTGGACCTCATCAGTAGGGTGGATCTGTACCTCTCTAAGAATAGTGAGCAAGGGGTCCACGACTGGATTCCCTAGTAACTTAGGGTGAGACCCAAAGTTACTTGAAATATGCAGATAACAAGGGGGGGTCCTGGGAGTCCCTCTTCCAGACATTAGTCCTGGTTATGAGAGACTTACCCAGAGTGTTTCGGTCTGGTTGGACCTCATCAGTAGGGTGGATCTGTGCCTCTCTAAGAATAGTGAGCAAGGGGTCCACGTCTGGATTCTGCTAGTAATTTAGGGTGAGACCCAAAGTTACTTAAATATGCAAATTAACATGGGGGGTCCTAGGAGTTCCTCTGCCAGACATTAGTCCTGGTTACGAGAGACTTACGAAATGCTAGGCAATTCTCCTCTGAACAAGAGTACCAACAGAAACCCCAGACACGTGTTTCGGTCTGGTTGGACCACATCAGTAGGGTGGCTCTGTGCCTCTCTAAGAATAGTGAGCAAGGGGTCCATGTCTGGATTCCCCTAGTAACTTAGGGTGAGACCCAAAGTTACTTGAAATATGCAGATAACATCGGGGGTCCTGGGAGTCCCTCTGCCAGACATTAGTCCTGGTTACAAGACACTTACCCAGAGTCTTTAGCTCACTATCTTTCACAGAGAAGAAATATCTCAAACATATCAGTCTTTATCCTGCCCTGGGGCAGTCCAGCACCGAAATGCTAGGCAATTCTCCTCTGAACAAGAGTACCAACAGAAACCCCAGACTTGTGTTTCGGTCTGGTTGGACCTCATCAGTAGGATGGATCTGTGCCTCTCTAAGAATAGTGAGCGAGGGATCCACATCTGGATTCCCCTAGTAACTTAGGGTGAGACCCAAAGTTACTTAAATATGCAAATTAACAAGGGGGGTCCTGGGAGTCCCTGCCCCAGACATTAGTCCTGGTTTCGAGAGACTTACCCAGAGTCTTTAGCTCACTATCTTTCACAGAGAAGAAATATCCCAAACATATCAGTCTTTGTCCTGCTCTGGGGCAGTCCAGCACCGAAATGCTAGGCAATTCTCCTCTGAACAAGAGTACCAACAGAAACCCCAGAAACGTGTTTCGGTCTGGTTGGACCTCATCAGTAGGGTGGATCTGTGCCTCTCTAAGAATAGTGAGCAAGGGGTCCATGACTGGATTCCCTAGTAACTTAGGGTGAGACCCAAAGTTACTTGAAATATGCAGATAACAAGGGGGGGTCCTGGGAGTCCCTCTGCCAGACATTAGTCCTGGTTACGAGAGACTTACCCAGAGTGTTTAGCTCACTATCTTTCACAGAGAAGAAATATCCCAAACATATCAGTCTTCGTCCTGTCCTGGGGCAGTCCAGCACCGAAATGCTAAGCAATTCTCCTCTGAACAAGAATACCAACAGAAAAACCCCAGAAACGTGTTTCGGTCTGGTGGGACCTCATCAGTAGGGTGGATCTCTGCCTCTCTAAGAATAGTGAGCAAGGGGTCCACGTCTGGATTCTGCTAGTAATTTAGGGTGAGACCCAAAGTTACTTAAATATGCAAATTAACATGGGGGGTCCTAGGAGTCCCTCTGCCAGACATTAGTCCTGGTTACGAGAGACTTACGAAATGCTAGGCAATTCTCCTCTGAACACGAGTACCAACAGAAACCCCAGACACGTGTTTCGGTCTGGTTGGACCTCATCAGTAGGGTGGCTCTGTGCCTCTCTAAGAATAGTGAGCAAGGGGTCCACGTCTGGATTCCCCTAGTAACTTAGGGTGAGACCCAAAGTTACTTGAAATATGCAGATAACATCGGGGGTCCTGGGAGTCCCTCTGCCAGACATTAGTCCTGGTTACGAGACACTTACCCAGAGTCTTTAGCTCACTATCTTTCACAGAGAAGAAATTTCTCAAACATATCAGTCTTTATCCTGCCCTGGGGCAGTCCAGCACCGAAATGCTAGGCAATTCTCCTCTGAACAAGAGTACCAACAGAAACCCCAGACTTGTGTTTCGGTCTGGTTGGACCTCATCAGTAGGGTGGATCTGTGCCTCTCTAAGAATAGTGTGCAAGGGATCCACGTCTGGATTCCCCTAGTAATTTAGGGTGAGACCCAAAGTTACTTAAATATGCAAATTAACAAGGGGGGTCCAGGGAGTCCCTGCCCCAGACATTAGTCCTGGTTTCGAGAGACTTACCCAGAGTCTTTAGCTCACTATCTTTCACAGAGAAGAAATATCCCAAACATATCAGTCTTTGTCCTGCTCTGGGGCAGTCCAGCACCGAAATGCTAGGCAATTCTCCTCTGAACAAGAGTACCAACAGAAACCCCAGAAACGTGTTTTGGTCTGGTTGGACCTCATCAGTAGGGTGGATCTGTGCCTCTCTAAGAATAGTGAGCAAGGGGTCCACGACTGGATTCCCTAGTAACTCAGGGTGAGACCCAAAGTTACTTAAATATGCAGATAACAAGGGGGGGTCCTGGGAGTCCCTCTGCCAGACATTAGTCCTGGTTACGAGAGACTTACCCAGAGTCTTTAGCTCACTATCTTTCACAGAGAAGAAATATCCCAAACATATCAGTCTTCGTCCTGCCCTGGGGCAGTCCAGCACCGAAATGCTAGGCAATTCTCCTCTGAACAAGAATACCAACAGAAAAACCCCAGAAACGTGTTTCGGTCTGGTGGGACCTCATCAGTAGGGTGGATCTGTGCCTCTCTAAGAATAGTGAGCAAGGGGTCCACGACTGGATTCCCTAGTAACTTAGGGTGAGACCCAAAGTTACTTGAAATATGCAAATAACAAGGGGGGGTCCTGGGAGTCCCTCTGCCAGACATTAGTCCTGGTTACGAGTGACTTACCCAGAGTCTTTAGCTCACTATCTTTCACAGAGAAGAAATATCCCAAACATATCAGTCTTTGTCCTGCCCTGGGGCAGTCCAGCACCGAAATGATAGGCAATTTTCCTCAGAACAAGGGTACCAACTGAAACCCCAGACACGTGTTTCAGTCTGGTAGGACCTCATCAGTAGGGTGGATCTGTGCCTCTCTAAGAATAGTGAGCAAGGGGTCCACGTCTGGATTCCCCAAGTAACTTAGGGTGAGACCCAAATTTACTTAAATATGCAAATTAACAAGGGGGTCCTGGGAGTCCCTCTGCCAGACATTAGTCCTGGTTACGAGAGACTTACCCAGAGTCTTTAGCTCACTATCTTTCACAGAGAAGAAATATCCCAAACATATCAGTCTTTGTCCTGCCCTGGGGCAGTCCAGCACCGAAATGATAGGCAATTCTCCTCTGAACAAGAGTACCAACAGAAACCCCAGACACATGTTTCGGTCTGGTTGGACCTCATTAGTAGGGTGGATCTGTGCCTCTCTAAGAATAGTGAGCAAGGGGTCCACGTCTGGATTCTGCTAGTAACTTAGGGTGACCCAAAGTTACTTAAATATGAAAATTAACAATGGGGGTCCTAGGAGTCCCTCTGCCAGACATTAGTCCTGGTTACGAGAGACTTACAAAATGCTAGGCAATTCTCCTCTGAACAAGAGTACCAACAGAAACCCCAGACACATGTTTCGGTCTGGTTGGACCTCATTAGTAGGGTGGATCTGTGCCTCTCTAAGAATAGTGAGCAAGGGGTCCACGTCTGGATTCTGCTAGTAACTTAGGGTGACCCAAAGTTACTTAAATATGAAAATTAACAAGGGGGGGTCCTGGGAGTCCCTCTGCCAGACATTAGTCCTGGTTACGAGAGACTTACCCAGAGTCTTTAGCTCACTATCTTTCACAGAGAAGAAATATCCCAAACATATCAGTCTTTGTCCTGCCCTGGGGCAGTCCAGCACCGAAATGATAGGCAATTCTCCTCTGAACAAGAGTACCAACTGAAACCCCAGACACGTGTTTCGGTCTGGTTGGACCTCATCAGTAGGGTGGATCTGTGCCTCTCTAAGAATAGTGAGCAAGGGGTCCACGACTCGATTCCCTAGTAACTTAGGGTGAGACCCAAAGTTACTTGAAATATGCAGATAACAAGGGGGGGTCCTGGGAGTCCCTCTGCCAGACATTAGTCCTGGTTACGAGAGACTTACCCAGAGTCTTTAGCTCACTATCTTTCACAGAGAAGAAATATCCCAAACATATCAGTCTTTGTCCTGCCCTGGGGCAGTCCAGCACCGAAATGCTAGGCAATTCTCCTCTGTACAAGAATACCAACAGAAAAACCCCAGAAACGTGTTTCGGTCTGGTGGGACCTCATCAGTAGGGTGGATCTGTGCCTCTCTAAGAATAGTGAGCAAGGGGTCCACGACTGGATTCCCTAGTAACTTAGGGTGAGACCCAAAGTTACTTGAAATATGCAAATAACAAGGGGGGGTCCTGGGAGTCCCTCTGCCAGACATTAGTCCTGGTTACGAGTGACTTAACCAGAGTCTTTAGCTCACTATCTTTCACAGAGAAGAAATATCCCAAACATATCAGTCTTTGTCCTGCCCTGGGGCAGTCCAGCACCGAAATGATAGGCAATTCTCCTCAGAACAAGGGTACCAACTGAAACCCCAGACACGTGTTTCAGTCTGGTAGGACCTCATCAGTAGGGTGGATCTGTGCCTCTCTAAGAATAGTGAGCAAGGGGTCCACGTCTGGATTCCCCTAGTAACTTAGGGTGAGACCCAAATTTACTTAAATATGCAAATTAACAAGGGGGTCCTGGGAGTCCCTCTGCCAGACATTAGTCCTGGTTACGAGAGACTTACCCAGAGTCTTTAGCTCACTATCTTTCACAGAGAAGAAATATCCCAAACATATCAGTCTTTGTCCTGCCCTGGGGCAGTCCAGCACCGAAATGATAGGCAATTCTCCTCTGAACAAGAGTACCAACAGAAACCCCAGACACATGTTTCGGTCTGGTTGGACCTCATTAGTAGGGTGGATCTGTGCCTCTCTAAGAATAGTGAGCAAGGGGTCCACGTCTGGATTCTGCTAGTAACTTAGGGTGAGACCCAAAGTTACTTAAATATGAAAATTAACAAGGGGGGTCCTAGGAGTCCCTCTGCCAGACATTAGTCCTGGTTACGAGAGACTTACCCAGAGTCTTTAGCTCACTATCTTTCACAGAGAAGAAATATCCCAAACATATCACTCTTTGTCCTGCCCTGGGGCAGTCCAGCACCGAAATGCTAGGCAATTCTCCTCTGAACAAGAGTACCAACAGAAACCCCAGAAACGTGTTTCGGTCTGGTGGGACCTCATCAGTAGGGTCGATCTGTGCCTCTCTAAGAATAGTGAGCAAGGGGTCCACGACTGGATTCCCTAGTAACTTAGGGTGAGACCCAAAGTTACTTGAAATATGCAGATAACATGGGGGGTCCTGGGAGTCCTTCTGCCAGACATTAGTCCTGGTTACGAGACACTTACCCAGAGTCTTTAGCTCACTATCTTTCACAGAGAAGAAATATCTCAAACATATCAGTCTTTATCCTGCCCTGGGGCAGTCCAGCACCGAAATGCTAGGCAATTCTCCTCTGAACAAGAGTACCAACAGAAACCCCAGACTTGTGTTTCGGTCTGGTTGGACCTCATCAGTAGGGTGGATCTGTGCCTCTCTAAGAATAGTGAGCAAGGGATCCACGTCTGGATTCCCCTAGTAACTTAGGGTGAGACCCAAAGTTACTTAAATATGCAAATTAACAAGGGGGGTCCTGGGAGTCCCTGCCCCAGACATTAGTCCTGGTTTCGAGAGACTTACCCAGAGTCTTTAGCTCACAATCTTTCACAGAGAAGAAATATCCAAAACATATCAGTCTTTGTCCTGCCCTGGGGCAGTCCAGCACCGAAATGATAGGCGATTCTCCTCAGAACAAGCGTACCAACTGAAACCCCAGACACGTGTTTCGGTCTGGTTGGACCTCATCAGTAGGGTGGATCTGTGCCTCTCTAAGAATAGTGAGCAAGGGGTCCACGACTGGATTCCCTAGTAACTTAGGGTGAGACCCAAAGTTACTTGAAATATGCAGATAACAAGGGGGGGTCCTGGGAGTCCCTCTGCCAGACATTAGTCCTGGTTACGAGAGACTTACCCAGAGTGTTTCGGTCTGGTTGGACCTCATCAGTAGGGTGGATCTGTGCCTCTCTAAGAATAGTGAGCAAGGGGTCCACGTCTGGATTCTGCTAGTAATTTAGGGTGAGACCCAAAGTTACTTAAATATGCAAATTAACATGGGGGGTCCTAGGAGTCCCTCTGCCAGACATTAGTCCTGGTTACGAGAGACTTACGAAATGCTAGGCAATTCTCCTCTGAACACGAGTACCAACAGAAACCCCAGACACGTGTTTCGGTCTGGTTGGACCTCATCAGTAGGGTGGCTCTGTGCCTCTCTAAGAATAGTGAGCAAGGGGTCCACGTCTGGATTCCCCTAGTAACTTAGGGTGAGACCCAAAGTTACTTGAAATATGCAGATAACATCGGGGGTCCTGGGAGTCCCTCTGCCAGACATTAGTCCTGGTTACGAGACACTTACCCAGAGTCTTTAGCTCACTATCTTTCACAGAGAAGAAATTTCTCAAACATATCAGTCTTTATCCTGCCCTGGGGCAGTCCAGCACCGAAATGCTAGGCAATTCTCCTCTGAACAAGAGTACCAACAGAAACCCCAGACTTGTGTTTCGGTCTGGTTGGACCTCATCAGTAGGGTGGATCTGTGCCTCTCTAAGAATAGTGTGCAAGGGATCCACGTCTGGATTCCCCTAGTAATTTAGGGTGAGACCCAAAGTTACTTAAATATGCAAATTAACAAGGGGGGTCCAGGGAGTCCCTGCCCCAGACATTAGTCCTGGTTTCGAGAGACTTACCCAGAGTCTTTAGCTCACTATCTTTCACAGAGAAGAAATATCCCAAACATATCAGTCTTTGTCCTGCTCTGGGGCAGTCCAGCACCGAAATGCTAGGCAATTCTCCTCTGAACAAGAGTACCAACAGAAACCCCAGAAACGTGTTTTGGTCTGGTTGGACCTCATCAGTAGGGTGGATCTGTGCCTCTCTAAGAATAGTGAGCAAGGGGTCCACGACTGGATTCCCTAGTAACTCAGGGTGAGACCCAAAGTTACTTAAATATGCAGATAACAAGGGGGGGTCCTGGGAGTCCCTCTGCCAGACATTAGTCCTGGTTACGAGAGACTTACCCAGAGTCTTTAGCTCACTATCTTTCACAGAGAAGAAATATCCCAAACATATCAGTCTTCGTCCTGCCCTGGGGCAGTCCAGCACCGAAATGCTAGGCAATTCTCCTCTGAACAAGAATACCAACAGAAAAACCCCAGAAACGTGTTTCGGTCTGGTGGGACCTCATCAGTAGGGTGGATCTGTGCCTCTCTAAGAATAGTGAGCAAGGGGTCCACGACTGGATTCCCTAGTAACTTAGGGTGAGACCCAAAGTTACTTGAAATATGCAAATAACAAGGGGGGGTCCTGGGAGTCCCTCTGCCAGACATTAGTCCTGGTTACGAGTGACTTACCCAGAGTCTTTAGCTCACTATCTTTCACAGAGAAGAAATATCCCAAACATATCAGTCTTTGTCCTGCCCTGGGGCAGTCCAGCACCGAAATGATAGGCAATTTTCCTCAGAACAACGGTACCAACTGAAACCCCAGACACGTGTTTCAGTCTGGTAGGACCTCATCAGTAGGGTGGATCTGTGCCTCTCTAAGAATAGTGAGCAAGGGGTCCACGTCTGGATTCCCCTAGTAACTTAGGGTGAGACCCAAATTTACTTAAATATGCAAATTAACAAGGGGGTCCTGGGAGTCCCTCTGCCAGACATTAGTCCTGGTTACGAGAGACTTACCCAGAGTCTTTAGCTCACTATCTTTCACAGAGAAGAAATATCCCAAACATATCAGTCTTTGTCCTGCCCTGGGGCAGTCCAGCACCGAAATGATAGGCAATTCTCCTCTGAACAAGAGTACCAACAGAAACCCCAGACACATGTTTCGGTCTGGTTGGACCTCATTAGTAGGGTGGATCTGTGCCTCTCTAAGAATAGTGAGCAAGGGGTCCACGTCTGGATTCTGCTAGTAACTTAGGGTGACCCAAAGTTACTTAAATATGAAAATTAACAATGGGGGTCCTAGGAGTCCCTCTGCCAGACATTAGTCCTGGTTACGAGAGACTTACAAAATGCTAGGCAATTCTCCTCTGAACAAGAGTACCAACAGAAACCCCAGACACATGTTTCGGTCTGGTTGGACCTCATTAGTAGGGTGGATCTGTGCCTCTCTAAGAATAGTGAGCAAGGGGTCCACGTCTGGATTCTGCTAGTAACTTAGGGTGACCCAAAGTTACTTAAATATGAAAATTAACAAGGGGGGGTCCTGGGAGTCCCTCTGCCAGACATTAGTCCTGGTTACGAGAGACTTACCCAGAGTCTTTAGCTCACTATCTTTCACAGAGAAGAAATATCCCAAACATATCAGTCTTTGTCCTGCCCTGGGGCAGTCCAGCACCGAAATGATAGGCAATTCTCCTCTGAACAAGAGTACCAACTGAAACCCCAGACACGTGTTTCGGTCTGGTTGGACCTCATCAGTAGGGTGGATCTGTGCCTCTCTAAGAATAGTGAGCAAGGGGTCCACGACTCGATTCCCTAGTAACTTAGGGTGAGACCCAAAGTTACTTGAAATATGCAGATAACAAGGGGGGGTCCTGGGAGTCCCTCTGCCAGACATTAGTCCTGGTTACGAGAGACTTACCCAGAGTCTTTAGCTCACTATCTTTCACAGAGAAGAAATAATCCAAACATATCAGTCTTTGTCCTGCCCTGGGGCAGTCCAGCACCGAAATGCTAGGCAATTCTCCTCTGTACAAGAATACCAACAGAAAAACCCCAGAAACGTGTTTCGGTCTGGTGGGACCTCATCAGTAGGGTGGATCTGTGCCTCTCTAAGAATAGTGAGCAAGGGGTCCACGACTGGATTCCCTAGTAACTTAGGGTGAGACCCAAAGTTACTTGAAATATGCAAATAACAAGGGGGGGTCCTGGGAGTCCCTCTGCCAGACATTAGTCCTGGTTACGAGTGACTTAACCAGAGTCTTTAGCTCACTATCTTTCACAGAGAAGAAATATCCCAAACATATCAGTCTTTGTCCTGCCCTGGGGCAGTCCAGCACCGAAATGATAGGCAATTCTCCTCAGAACAAGGGTACCAACTGAAACCCCAGACACGTGTTTCAGTCTGGTAGGACCTCATCAGTAGGGTGGATCTGTGCCTCTCTAAGAATAGTGAGCAAGGGGTCCACGTCTGGATTCCCCTAGTAACTTAGGGTGAGACCCAAATTTACTTAAATATGCAAATTAACAAGGGGGTCCTGGGAGTCCCTCTGCCAGACATTAGTCCTGGTTACGAGAGACTTACCCAGAGTCTTTAGCTCACTATCTTTCACAGAGAAGAAATATCCCAAACATATCAGTCTTTGTCCTGCCCTGGGGCAGTCCAGCACCGAAATGATAGGCAATTCTCCTCTGAACAAGAGTACCAACTGAAACCCCAGACACGTGTTTCGGTCTGGTTGGACCTCATCAGTAGGGTGGATCTGTGCCTCTCTAAGAATAGTGAGCAAGGGGTCCACGACTCGATTCCCTAGTAACTTAGGGTGAGACCCAAAGTTACTTGAAATATGCAGATAACAAGGGGGGGTCCTGGGAGTCCCTCTGCCAGACATTAGTCCTGGTTACGAGAGACTTACCCAGAGTCTTTAGCTCACTATCTTTCACAGAGAAGAAATATCCCAAACATATCAGTCTTTGTCCTGCCCTGGGGCAGTCCAGCACCGAAATGCTAAGCAATTCTCCTCTGTACAAGAATACCAACAGAAAAACCCCAGAAACGTGTTTCGGTCTGGTGGGACCTCATCAGTAGGGTGGATCTGTGCCTCTCTAAGAATAGTGAGCAAGGGGTCCACGACTGGATTCCCTAGTAACTTAGGGTGAGACCCAAAGTTACTTGAAATATGCAAATAACAAGGGGGGGTCCTGGGAGTCCCTCTGCCAGACATTAGTCCTGGTTACGAGTGACTTAACCAGAGTCTTTAGCTCACTATCTTTCACAGAGAAGAAATATCCCAAACATATCAGTCTTTGTCCTGCCCTGGGGCAGTCCAGCACCGAAATGATAGGCAATTCTCCTCAGAACAAGGGTACCAACTGAAACCCCAGACACGTGTTTCAGTCTGGTAGGACCTCATCAGTAGGGTGGATCTGTGCCTCTCTAAGAATAGTGAGCAAGGGGTCCACGTCTGGATTCCCCTAGTAACTTAGGGTGAGACCCAAATTTACTTAAATATGCAAATTAACAAGGGGGTCCTGGGAGTCCCTCTGCCAGACATTAGTCCTGGTTACGAGAGACTTACCCAGAGTCTTTAGCTCACTATCTTTCACAGAGAAGAAATATCCCAAACATATCACTCTTTGTCCTGCCCTGGGGCAGTCCAGCACCGAAATGCTAGGCAATTCTCCTCTGAACAAGAGTACCAACAGAAACCCCAGAAACGTGTTTCGGTCTGGTGGGACCTCATCAGTAGGGTCGATCTGTGCCTCTCTAAGAATAGTGAGCAAGGGGTCCACGACTGGATTCCCTAGTAACTTAGGGTGAGACCCAAAGTTACTTGAAATATGCAGATAACATGGGGGGTCCTGGGAGTCCTTCTGCCAGACATTAGTCCTGATTATGAGAGACTTTCCCAGAGTCTTTCGCTCACTATCTTTCACAGATAAGAAATATCCCAAACATATCAGTCTTTGTCCTGCCCTGGGGCAGTCCAGCACCGAAATGCTAGGCAATTCTCCTCTGAACAAGAGTACCAACAGAAACCCCAGAAACGTGTTTCGGTCTGGTGGGACCTCATCAGGAGTCCCTCTGCCAGACATTAGTCCTGGTTACGAGAGACTTACCCAGAGTCTTTAGCTCACAATCTTTCACAGAGAAGAAATATCCCAAACATATCAGTCTTTGTCCTGCCCTGGGGCAGTCCAGCACCGAAATGATAGGCGATTCTCCTCAGAACAAGAGTACCAACTGAAACCCCAGACACGTGTTTCGGTCTGGTTGGACCTCATCAGTAGGGTGGATCTGTGCCTCTCTAAGAATAGTGAGCAAGGGGTCCACGACTGGATTCCCTAGTAACTTAGGGTGAGACCCAAAGTTACTTGAAATATGCAGATAACAAGGGGGGGTCCTGGGAGTCCCTCTGCCAGACATTAGTCCTGGTTATGAGAGACTTACCCAGAGTGTTTCGGTCTGGTTGGACCTCATCAGTAGGGTGGATCTGTGCCTCTCTAAGAATAGTGAGCAAGGGGTCCACGTCTGGATTCTGCTAGTAATTTAGGGTGAGACCCAAAGTTACTTAAATATGCAAATTAACATGGGGGGTCCTAGGAGTCCCTCTGCCAGACATTAGTCCTGGTTACGAGAGACTTACGAAATGCTAGGCAATTCTCCTATGAACAAGAGTACCAACAGAAACCCCAGACACGTGTTTCGGTCTGGTTGGACCACATCAGTAGGGTGGCTCTGTGCCTCTCTAAGAATAGTGAGCAAGGGGTCCACGTCTGGATTCCCCTAGTAACTTAGGGTGAGACCCAAAGTTACTTGAAATATGCAGATAACATCGGGGGTCCTGGGAGTCCCTCTGCCAGACATTAGTCCTGGTTACGAGACACTTACCCAGAGTCTTTAGCTCACTATCTTTCACAGAGAAGAAATATCTCAAACATATCAGTCTTTATCCTGCCCTGGGGCAGTCCAGCACCGAAATGCTAAGCAATTCTCCTCTGAACAAGAGTACCAACAGAAACCCCAGACTTGTGTTTCGGTCTGGTTGGACCTCATCAGTAGGGTGGATCTGTGCCTCTCTAAGAATAGTGAGCAAGGGATCCACGTCTGGATTCCCCTAGTAACTTAGGGTGAGACCCAAAGTTACTTAAATATGCAAATTAACAAGGGGGGTCCTGGGAGTCCCTGCCCCAGGCATTAGTCCTGGTTTCGAGAGACTTACCCAGAGTCTTTAGCTCACTATCTTTCACAGAGAAGAAATATCCCAAACATATCAGTCTTTGTCCTGCTCTGGGGCAGTCCAGCACCGAAATGCTAGGCAATTCTCCTCTGAACAAGAGTACCAACAGAAACCCCAGAAACGTGTTTCGGTCTGGTTGGACCTCATCAGTAGGGTGGATCTGTGCCTCTCTAAGAATAGTGAGCAAGGGGTCCACGACTGGATTCCCTAGTAACTTAGGGTGAGACCCAAAGTTACTTGAAATATGCAGATAACATGGGGGGTCCTGGGAGTCCTTCTGCCAGACATTAGTCCTGATTATGAGAGACTTTCCCAGAGTCTTTCGCTCACTATCTTTCACAGATAAGAAATATCCCAAACATATCAGTCTTTGTCCTGCCCTGGGGCAGTCCAGCACCGAAATGCTAGGCAATTCTCCTCTGAACAAGAGTACCAACAGAAACCCCAGAAACGTGTTTCGGTCTGGTGGGACCTCATCAGTAGGGTGGATCTGTGCCTCTCTAAGAATAGTGAGCAAGGGGTCCATGACTGGATTCCCTAGTAACTTAGGGTGAGACCCAAAGTTACTTGAAATATGCAGATAACAAGGGGGGGTCCTGGGAGTCCCTCTGCCAGACATTAGTCCTGGTTACGAGAGACTTACCCAGAGTCTTTAGCTCACAATCTTTCACAGAGAAGAAATATCCCAAACATATCAGTCTTTGTCCTGCCCTGGGGCAGTCCAGCACCGAAATGATAGGCGATTCTCCTCAGAACAAGAGTACCAACTGAAACCCCAGACACGTGTTTCGGTCTGGTTGGACCTCATCAGTAGGGTGGATCTGTGCCTCTCTAAGAATAGTGAGCAAGGGGTCCACGACTGGATTCCCTAGTAACTTAGGGTGAGACCCAAAGTTACTTGAAATATGCAGATAACAAGGGGGGGTCCTGGGAGTCCCTCTGCCAGACATTAGTCCTGGTTATGAGAGACTTACCCAGAGTGTTTCGGTCTGGTTGGACCTCATCAGTAGGGTGGATCTGTGCCTCTCTAACAATAGTGAGCAAGGGGTCCACGTCTGGATTCTGCTAGTAATTTAGGGTGAGACCCAAAGTTACTTAAATATGCAAATTAACATGGGGGGTCCTAGGAGTCCCTCTGCCAGACATTAGTCCTGGTTACGAGAGACTTACGAAATGCTAGGCAATTCTCCTCTGAACAAGAGTACCAACAGAAACCCCAGACACGTGTTTCGGTCTGGTTGGACCACATCAGTAGGGTGGCTCTGTGCCTCTCTAAGAATAGTGAGCAAGGGGTCCACGTCTGGATTCCCCTAGTAACTTAGGGTGAGACCCAAAGTTACTTGAAATATGCAGATAACATCGGGGGTCCTGGGAGTCCCTCTGCCAGACATTAGTCCTGGTTACGAGACACTTACCCAGAGTCTTTAGCTCACTATCTTTCACAGAGAAGAAATATCCCAAACATATCAGTCTTTGTCCTGCTCTGGGGCAGTCCAGCACCGAAATGCTAGGCAATTCTCCTCTGAACAAGAGTACCAACAGAAACCCCAGAAACGTGTTTCGGTCTGGTTGGACCTCATCAGTAGGGTGGATCTGTGCCTCTCTAAGAATAGTGAGCAAGGGGTCCACGACTGGATTCCCTAGTAACTTAGGGTGAGACCCAAAGTTACTTGAAATATGCAGATAACAAGGGGGGGTCCTGGGAGTCCCTCTGCCAGACATTAGTCCTGGTTACGAGAGACTTACCCAGAGTCTTTAGCTCACTATCTTTCACAGAGAAGAAATATCCCAAACATATCAGTCTTCGTCCTGCCCTGGGGCAGTCCAGCACCGAAATGCTAGGCAATTCTCCTCTGAACAAGAATACCAACAGAAAAACCCCAGAAACGTGTTTCGGTCTGGTGGGACCTCATCAGTAGGGTGGATCTGTGCCTCTCTAAGAATAGTGAGCAAGGGGTCCACGACTGGATTCCCTAGTAACTTAGGGTGAGACCCAAAGTTACTTGAAATATGCAGATAACAAGGGGGGGTCCTGGGAGTCCCTCTGCCAGACATTAGTCCTGGTTACGAGACACTTACCCAGAGTCTTTAGCTCACTATCTTTCACAGAGAAGAAATATCTCAAACATATCAGTCTTTATCCTGCCCTGGGGCAGTCCAGCACCGAAATGCTAGGCAATTCTCCTCTGAACAAGAGTACCAACAGAAACCCCAGACTTGTGTTTCAGTCTGGTTGGACCTCATCAGTAGGGTGGATCTGTGCCTCTCTAAGAATAGTGAGCAAGGGATCCACGTCTGGATTCCCCTAGTAATTTAGGGTGAGACCCAAAGTTACTTAAATATGCAAATTAACAAGGGGGGTCCTGGGAGTCCCTGCCCCAGACATTAGTCCTGGTTTCGAGAGACTTACCCAGAGTCTTTAGCTCACAATCTTTCACAGAGAAGAAATATCCCAAACATATCAGTCTTTGTCCTGCCCTGGGGCAGTCCAGCACCGAAATGATAGGCGATTCTCCTCAGAACAAGCGTACCAACTGAAACCCCAGACACGTGTTTCGGTCTGGTTGGACCTCATCAGTAGGGTGGATCTGTGCCTCTCTAAGAATAGTGAGCAAGGGGTCCACGACTGGATTCCCTAGTAACTTAGGGTGAGACCCAAAGTTACTTGAAATATGCAGATAACAAGGGGGGGTCCTGGGAGTCCCTCTGCCAGACATTAGTCCTGGTTACGAGAGACTTACCCAGAGTGTTTCGGTCTGGTTGGACCTCATCAGTAGGGTGGATCTGTGCCTCTCTAAGAATAGTGAGCAAGGGGTCCACGTCTGGATTCTGCTAGTAATTTAGGGTGAGACCCAAAGTTACTTAAATATGCAAATTAACATGGGGGTCCTAGGAGTCCCTCTGCCAGACATTAGTCCTGGTTACGAGAGACTTACGAAATGCTAGGCAATTCTCCTCTGAACAAGAGTACCAACAGAAACCCCAGACACGTGTTTCGGTCTGGTTGGACCTCATCAGTAGGGTGGCTCTGTGCCTCTCTAAGAATAGTGAGCAAGGGGTCCACGTCTGGATTCCCCTAGTAACTTAGGGTGAGACCCAAAGTTACTTGAAGTATGCAGATAACATTGAGGGTCCTGGGAGTCCCTCTGCCAGACATTAGTCCTGGTTACGAGACACTTACCCAGAGTCTTTAGCTCACTATCTTTCACAGAGAAGAAATATCTCAAACATATCAGTCTTTATCCTGCCCTGGGGCAGTCCAGCACCGAAATGCTAGGCAATTCTCCTCTGAACAAGAGTACCAACAGAAACCCCAGACTTGTGTTTCGGTCTGGTTGGACCTCATCAGTAGGGTGGGTCTGTGCCTCTCTAAGAATAGTGAGCAAGGGATCCACGTCTGGATTCCCCTAGTAACTTAGGGTGAGACCCAAAGTTACTTAAATATGCAAATTAACAAGGGGGGTCCTGGGAGTCCCTGCCCCAGACATTAGTCCTGGTTTCGAGAGACTTACCCAGAGTCTTTAGCTCACTATCTTTCACGGAGAAGAAATATCCCAAACATATCAGTCTTTGTCCTGCTCTGGGGCAGTCCAACACCGAAATGCTAGGCAATTCACCTCTGAACAAGAGTACCAACAGAAACCCCAGAAACGTGTTTCGGTCTGGTTGGACCTCATCAGTAGGGTGGATCTGTGCCTCTCTAAGAATAGTGAGCAAGGGGTCCACGTCTGGATTCTGCTAGTAACTTAGGGTGAGACCCAAAGTTACTTAAATATGAAAATTAACAAGGGGGGTCCTAGGAGTCCCTCTGCCAGACATTAGTCCTGGTTACGAGAGACTTACCCAGAGTCTTTAGCTCACTATCTTTCACAGAGAAGAAATATCCCAAACATATCACTCTTTGTCCTGCCCTGGGGCAGTCCAGCACCGAAATGCTAGGCAATTCTCCTCTGAACAAGAGTACCAACAGAAACCCCAGAAACGTGTTTCGGTCTGGTGGGACCTCATCAGTAGGGTCGATCTGTGCCTCTCTAAGAATAGTGAGCAAGGGGTCCACGACTGGATTCCCTAGTAACTTAGGGTGAGACCCAAAGTTACTTGAAATATGCAGATAACATGGGGGGTCCTGGGAGTCCTTCTGCCAGACATTAGTCCTGATTATGAGAGACTTTCCCAGAGTCTTTCGCTCACTATCTTTCACAGATAAGAAATATCCCAAACATATCAGTCTTTGTCCTGCCCTGGGGCAGTCCAGCACCGAAATGCTAGGCAATTCTCCTCTGAACAAGAGTACCAACAGAAACCCCAGAAACGTGTTTCGGTCTGGTGGGACCTCATCAGTAGGGTGGATCTGTGCCTCTCTAAGAATAGTGAGCAAGGGGTCCATGACTGGATTCCCTAGTAACTTAGGGTGAGACCCAAAGTTACTTGAAATATGCAGATAACAAGGGGGGGTCCTGGGAGTCCCTCTGCCAGACATTAGTCCTGGTTACGAGAGACTTACCCAGAGTCTTTAGCTCACAATCTTTCACAGAGAAGAAATATCCCAAACATATCATCTTTGTCCTGCCCTGGGGCAGTCCAGCACCGAAATGATAGGCGATTCTCCTCAGAACAAGCGTACCAACTGAAACCCCAGACACGTGTTTCGGTCTGGTTGGACCTCATCAGTAGGGTGGATCTGTGCCTCTCTAAGAATAGTGAGCAAGGGGTCCACGACTGGATCCCCTAGTAACTTAGGGTGAGACCCAAAGTTACTTGAAATATGCAGATAACAAGGGGGGGTCCTGGGAGTCCCTCTGCCAGACATTAGTCCTGGTTATGAGAGACTTACCCAGAGTGTTTCGGTCTGGTTGGACCTCATCAGTAGGGTGGATCTGTGCCTCTCTAAGAATAGTGAGCAAGGGGTCCACGTCTGGATTCTGCTAGTAATTTAGGGTGAGACCCAAAGTTACTTAAATATGCAAATTAACATGGGGGGTCCTAGGAGTCCCTCTGCCAGACATTAGTCCTGGTTACGAGAGACTTACGAAATGCTAGGCAATTCTCCTCTGAACAAGAGTACCAACAGAAACCCCAGACACGTGTTTCGGTCTGGTTGGACCACATCAGTAGGGTGGCTCTGTGCCTCTCTAAGAATAGTGAGCAAGGGGTCCACGTCTGGATTCCCCTAGTAACTTAGGGTGAGACCCAAAGTTACTTGAAATATGCAGATAACATCGGGGGTCCTGGGAGTCCCTCTGCCAGACATTAGTCCTGGTTACGAGACACTTACCCAGAGTCTTTAGCTCACTATCTTTCACAGAGAAGAAATATCTCAAACATATCAGTCTTTATCCTGCCCTGGGGCAGTCCAGCACCGAAATGCTAAGCAATTCTCCTCTGAACAAGAGTACCAACAGAAACCCCAGACTTGTGTTTCGGTCTGGTTGGACCTCATCAGTAGGGTGGATCTGTGCCTCTCTAAGAATAGTGAGCAAGGGATCCACGTCTGGATTCCCCTAGTAACTTAGGGTGAGACCCAAAGTTACTTAAATATGCAAATTAACAAGGGGGGTCCTGGGAGTCCCTGCCCCAGGCATTAGTCCTGGTTTCGAGAGACTTACCCAGAGTCTTTAGCTCACTATCTTTCACAGAGAAGAAATATCCCAAACATATCAGTCTTTGTCCTGCTCTGGGGCAGTCCAGCACCGAAATGCTAGGCAATTCTCCTCTGAACAAGAGTACCAACAGAAACCCCAGAAACGTGTTTCGGTCTGGTTGGACCTCATCAGTAGGGTGGATCTGTGACTCTCTAAGAATAGTGAGCAAGGGGTCCACGACTGGATTCCCTAGTAACTTAGGGTGAGACCCAAAGTTACTTGAAATATGCAGATAACAAGGGGGGGTCCTGGGAGTCCCTCTGCCAGACATTAGTCCTGGTTACGAGAGACTTACCCAGAGTCTTTAGCTCACTATCTTTCACAGAGAAGAAATATCCCAAACATATCAGTCTTTGTCCTGCCCTGGGGCAGTCCAGCACCGAAATGCTAGGCAATTCTCCTCTGAACAAGAATACCAACAGAAAAACCCCAGAAACGTGTTTCGGTCTGGTGGGACCTCATCAGTAGGGTGGATCTGTGCCTCTCTAAGAATAGTGAGCAAGGGGTCCACGACTGGATTCCCTAGTAACTTAGGGTGAGACCCAAAGTTACTTGAAATATGCAGATAACAAGGGGGGGTCCTGGGAGTCCCTCTGCCAGACATTAGTCCTGGTTACGAGACACTTACCCAGAGTCTTTAGCTCACTATCTTTCACAGAGAAGAAATATCTCAAACATATCAGTCTTTATCCTGCCCTGGGGCAGTCCAGCACCGAAATGCTAGGCAATTCTCCTCTGAACAAGAGTACCAACAGAAACCCCAGACTTGTGTTTCGGTCTGGTTGGACCTCATCAGTAGGGTGGATCTGTGCCTCTCTAAGAATAGTGAGCAAGGGGTCCACGACTGGATTTCCTAGTAACTTAGGGTGAGACCCAAAGTTACTTGAAATATGCAGATAACAAGGGGGGGTCCTGGGAGTCCCTCTGCCAGACATTAGTCCTGGTTACGAGAGACTTACCCAGAGTGTTTCGGTCTGGTTGGACCTCATCAGTAGGGTGGATCTGTGCCTCTCTAAGAATAGTGAGCAAGGGGTCCACGTCTGGATTCTGCTAGTAATTTAGGGTGAGACCCAAAGTTACTTAAATATGCAAATTAACATGGGGGTCCTAGGAGTCCCTCTGCCAGACATTAGTCCTGGTTACGAGAGACTTACGAAATGCTAGGCAATTCTCCTCTGAACAAGAGTACCAACAGAAACCCCAGACACGTGTTTTACTCTGGTTGAACCTCATCAGTAGGGTGGCTCTGTGCCTCTCTAAGAATAGTGAGCAAGGGGTCCACGTCTGGATTCCCCTAGTAACTTAGGGTGAGACCCAAAGTTACTTGAAGTATGCAGATAACATTGATGGTCCTGGGAGTCCCTCTGCCAGACATTAGTCCTGGTTACGAGACACTTACCCAGAGTCTTTAGCTCACTATCTTTCACAGAGAAGAAATATCTCAAACATATCAGTCTTTATCCTGCCCTGGGGCAGTCCAGCACCGAAATGCTAGGCAATTCTCCTCTGAACAAGAGTACCAACAGAAACCCCAGACTTGTGTTTCGGTCTGGTTGGACCTCATCAGTAGGGTGGATCTGTGCCTCTCTAAGAATAGTGAGCAAGGGATCCACGTCTGGATTCCCCTAGTAACTTAGGGTGAGACCCAAAGTTACTTAAATATGCAAATTAACAAGGGGGGTCCTGGGAGTCCCTGCCCCAGACATTAGTCCTGGTTTCGAGAGACTTACCCAGAGTCTTTAGCTCACTATCTTTCACAGAGAAGAAATATCCCAAACATATCAGTCTTTGTCCTGCTCTTTGGCAGTCCAACACCGAAATGCTAGGCAATTCTCCTCTGAACAAGAGTACCAACAGAAACCCCAGAAACGTGTTTCGGTCTGGTTGGACCTCATCAGTAGGGTGGATCTGTGCCTCTCTAAGAATAGTGAGCAAGGGGTCCACGACTGGATTCCCTAGTAACTTAGGGTGAGACCCAAAGTTACTTGAAATATGCAGATAACAAGGGGGCGTCCTGGGAGTCCCTCTGCCAGACATTAGTCCTGGTTACGAGAGACTTACCCAGAGTCTTTAGCTCACTATCTTTCACAGAGAAGAAATATCCCAAACATATCAGTCTTCGTCCTGCCCTGGGGCAGTCCAGCACCGAAATACTAGGCAATTCTCCTCTGAACAAGAATACCAACAGAAAAACCCCAGAAACGTGTTTCGGTCTGGTGGGACCTCATCAGTAGGGTGGATCTGTGCCTCTCTAAGAATAGTGAGCAAGGGGTCCACGACTGGATTCCCTAGTAACTTAGGGTGAGACCCAAAGTTACTTGAAATATGCAAATAACAAGGGGGGGTCCTGGGAGTCCCTCTGCCAGACATTAGTCCTGGTTACGAGTGACTTACCCAGAGTCTTTAGCTCACTATCTTTCACAGAGAAGAAATATCCCAAACATATCAGTCTTTGTCCTGCCCTGGGGCAGTCCAGCACCGAAATGATAGGCAATTCTAATCAGAACAAGGGTACCAACTGAAACCCCAGACACGTGTTTCGGTCTGGTTGGACCTCATCAGTAGGGTAGATCTGTGCCTCTCTAAGAATAGGAAGCAAGGGGTCCACGTCTGGATTCCCCTAGTAACTTAGGGTGAGACCCAAAGTTACTTGAAATATGCAGATAACAAGGGGGGTCCTGGGAGTCGCTCTGCCAGACATTAGTCCTGGTTACGAGGGACTTACCCAGAGTCTTTAGCTCACTATCTTTCACAGAGAAGAAATATCCCAAACATATCAGTCTTTGTCCTGCCCTGGTTCAGTCCAGCACCGAAATGCAAGGCAATTCTCCTCTGAACAAGAGTACCGACAGAAACCCCAGACACGTGTTTCAGTCTGGTAGGACCTCATCAGTAGGGTGGATCTGTGCCTCTCTAAGAATAGTGAGCAAGGGGTCCACGTCTGGATTCCCCTAGTAACTTAGGGTGAGACCCAAATTTACTTAAATATGCAAATTAACAAGGGGGTCCTGGGAGTCCCTCTGCCAGACATTAGTCCTGGTTACGAGAGACTTACCCAGAGTCTTTAGCTCACTATCTTTCACAGAGAAGAAATATCCCAAACATATCAGTCTTTGTCCTGCCCTGGGGCAGTCCAGCACCGAAATGATAGGCAATTCTCCTCTGAACAAGAGTACCAACAGAAACCCCAGACACATGTTTCAGTCTGGTTGGACCTCATTAGTAGGGTGGATCTGTGCCTCTCTAAGAATAGTGAGCAAGGGGTCCACGTCTGGATTCTGCTAGTAACTTAGGGTGAGACCCAAAGTTACTTAAATATGAAAATTAACAATGGTGGTCCTAGGAGTCCCTCTGCCAGACATTAGTCCTGGTTACGAGAGACTAACGAAATGCTAGGCAATACTCCTCTGAATAAGAGTACCAACAGAAACCCCAGACACGTGTTTCGGTCTGGTTGGACCTCATCAGTAAGGTGGATCTGTGCCCCTCTAAGGATAGTGTGCAAGAGGTCCACGTCTGGATTCCCCTATTAACTTTGGGTGAGACCCAAAGTTACTTGAAATATGCAGATAACATGGGGGGTCCTGGGAGTCCTTCTGCCAGACATTAGTCCTGATTATGAGAGACTTTCCCAGAGTCTTTAGCTCACTATCTTTCACAGAGAAGAAATATCCCAAACATATCAGTCTTTGTCCTGCCCTGGGGCAGTTCAGCACCGAAATGCTAGGCAATTCTCCTCTGAACAAGAGTACCAACAGAAACCCCAGAAACGTGTTTCGGTCTGGTGGGACCTCATCAGTAGGGTGGATCTGTGCCTCTCTAAGAATAGTGAGCAAGGGGTCCTCGACTGGATTCCCTAGTAACTTAGGGTGAGACCCAAAGTTACTTGAAATATGCAGATAACAAGGGGGGGTCCTGGGAGTCCCTCTGTCAGACATTAGTCCTGGTTACGAGAGACTTACCCAGAGTCTTTAGCTCACAATCTTTCACAGAGAAGAAATATCCCAAACATATCAGTCTTTGTCCTGCCCTGGGGCAGTCCAGCACCGAAATGATAGGCAATTCTCCTCAGAACAAGCGTACCAACTGAAACCCCAGACACGTGTTTCGGTCTGGTTGGACCTCATCAGTAGGGTGGATCTGTGCCTCTCTAAGAATAGTGAGCAAGGGGTCCACGACTGGATTCCCTAGTAACTTAGGGTGAGACCCAAAGTTACTTGAAATATGCAGATAACAAGGGGGGGTCCTGGGAGTCCCTCTGCCAGACATTAGTCCTGGTTACGAGAGACTTACCCAGAGTCTTTAGCTCACTATCTTTCACGGAGAAGAAATATCCCAAACATATCAGTCTTTGTCCTGCCCTGGGGCAGTCCAGCACCGAAATGATAGGCAATTCTCCTCAGAACAAGCGTACCAACTGAAACCCCAGACACGTGTTTCGGTCTGGTTGGACCTCATCAGTAGGGTAGATCTGTGCCTCTCTAAGAATAGGAAGCAAGGGGTCCACGTCTGGATTCCCCTAGTAACTTAGGGTGAGACCCAAAGTTACTTGAAATATGCAGATAACAAGGGGGGTCCTGGGAGTCGCTCTGCCAGACATTAGTCCAGGTTACGAGGGACTTACCCAGAGTCTTTAGCTCACTATCTTTCACAGAGAAGAAATATCCCAAACATATCAGTCTTTGTCCTGCCCTGGTTCAGTCCAGCACCGAAATGCAAGGCAATTCTCCTCTGAACAAGAGTACCGACAGAAACCCCAGACACGTGTTTCAGTCTGGTAGGACCTCATCAGTAGGGTGGATCTGTGCTTCTCTAAGAATAGTGAGCAAGGGGTCCACGTCTGGATTCCCCTAGTAACTTAGGGTGAGACCCAAATTTACTTAAATATGCAAAGTAACAAGGGGGTCCTGGGAGTCCCTCTGCCAGACATTAGTCCTGGTTACGAGAGACTTACCCAGAGTCTTTAGCTCACTATCTTTCACAGAGAAGAAATATCCCAAACATATCAGTCTTTGTCCTGCCCTGGGGCAGTCCAGCACCGAAATGATAGGCAATTCTCCTCTGAACAAGAGTACCAACAGAAACCCCAGACACATGTTTCGGTCTGGTTGGACCTCATTAGTAGGGTGGATCTGTGCCTCTCTAAGAATAGTGAGCAAGGGGTCCACGTCTGGATTCTGCTAGTAACTTAGGGTGAGACCCAAAGTTACTTAAATATGAAAATTAACAATGGGGGTCCTAGGAGTCCCTCTGCCAGACATTAGTCCTGGTTACGAGAGACTTACGAAATGCTAGGCAATACTCCTCTGAACAAGAGTACCAACAGAAACCCCAGACACGTGTTTCGGTCTGGTTGGACCTCATCAGTAGGGTGGATCTGTGCCCCTCTAAGGATAGTGTGCAAGAGGTCCACGTCTGGATTCCCCTATTAACTTAGGGTGAGACCCAAAGTTACTTGAAATATGCAGATAACATGGAGGGTCCTGGGAGTCCTTCTGCCAGACATTAGTCCTGATTATGAGAGACTTTCCCAGAGTCTTTAGCTCACTATCTTTCACAGAGAAGAAATATCCCAAACATATCAGTCTTTGTCCTGCCCTGGGGCAGTTCAGCACCGAAATGCTAGGCAATTCTCCTCTGAACAAGAGTACCAACAGAAACCCCAGAAACGTGTTTCGGTCTGGTGGGACCTCATCAGTAGGGTGGATCTGTGCCTCTCTAAGAATAGTGAGCAAGGGGTCCTCGACTGGATTCCCTAGTAACTTAGGGTGAGACCCAAAGTTACTTGAAATATGCAGATAACAAGGGGGGGTCCTGGGAGTCCCTCTGCCAGACATTAGTCCTGGTTACGAGAGACTTACCCAGAGTCTTTAGCTCACAATCTTTCACAGAGAAGAAATATCCCAAACATATCAGTCTTTGTCCTGCCCTGGGGCAGTCCAGCACCGAAATGATAGGCAATTCTCCTCAGAACAAGCGTACCAACTGAAACCCCAGACACGTGTTTCGGTCTGGTTGGACCTCATCAGTAGGGTGGATCTGTGCCTCTCTAAGAATAGTGAGCAAGGGGTCCACGACTGGATTCCCTAGTAACTTAGGGTGAGACCCAAAGTTACTTGAAATATGCAGATAACAAGGGGGGGTCCTGGGAGTCCCTCTGCCAGACATTAGTCCTGGTTACGAGAGACTTACCCAGAGTCTTTAGCTCACTATCTTTCACAGAGAAGAAATATCCCAAACATATCAGTCTTTGTCCTGCCCTGGGGCAATCCAGCACCGAAATGATAGGCAATTCTCCTCAGAACAAGCGTACCAACTGAAACCCCAGACACGTGTTTCGGTCTGGTTGGACCTCATCAGTAGGGTGGATCTGTGCCTCTCTATGAATAGTGAGCAGGGGGTCCACATCTGGATTCCCCTAGTAACTTAGGGTGAGACCCAAAGTTACTTGAAATATGCAGATAACAAGGGGGGTCCTGGGAGTCGCTCTGCCAGACATTAGTCCTGGTTACAAGGGATTTACCCAGAGTCTTTAGCTCACTATCTTTCACAGAGAAGAAATATCCCAAACATATCAGTCTTTGTCCTGCCCTGGTTCAGTCCAGCACCGAAATGCCAGGCAATTCTCCTCTGAACAAGAGTACCAACAGAAACCCCAGACACGTGTTTCCGTCTGGTTGGACCTCATCAGTAGGGTGGATCTGTGCCTCTCTAAGAATAGTGAGCAAGGGGTCCACGTCTGGATTCTGCTAGTAATTTAGGGTGAGACCCAAAGTTACTTAAATATGCAAATTAACATGGGGGGTCCTAGGAGTCCCTCTGCCAGACATTAGTCCTGGTTACGAGAGACTTACGAAATGCTAGGCAATTCTCCTCTGAACAAGAGTACCAACAGAAACCCCAGACACGTGTTTCGGTCTGGTTGGACCTCATCAGTAGGGTGGCTCTGTGCCTCTCTAAGAATAGTGAGCAAGGGGTCCACGTCTGGATTCCCCTAGTAATTTAGGGTGAGACCCAAAGTTACTTGAAATATGCAGATAACATCGGGGGTCCTGGGAGTCCCTCTGCCAGACATTAGTCCTGGTTACGAGACACTTACCCAGAGTCTTTAGCTCACTATCTTTCACAGAGAAGAAATATCTCAAACATATCAGTCTTTGTCCTGCCCTGGGGCAGTCCAGCACCGAAATGCTAGGCAATTCTCCTCTGAACAAGAGTACCAACAGAAACCCCAGACTTGTGTTTCGGTCTGGTTGGACCTCATCAGTAGGGTGGATCTGTGCCTCTCTAAGAATAGTGAGCAAGGGATCCACGTCTGGATTCCCCTAGTAACTTAGGGTGAGACCCAAAGTTACTTAAATATGCAAATTAACAAGGGGGATCCTGGGAGTCCCTGCGCCAGACATTAGTCCTGGTTTCGAGAGACTTACCCAGAGTCTTTAGCTCACTATCTTTCACAGAGAAGAAATATCCCAAACATATCAGTCTTTGTCCTGCTCTGGGGCAGTCCAGCACCGAAATGTTAGGCAATTCTCCTCTGAACAAGAGTACCAACAGAAACCCCAGACATGTGTTTCGGTCTGGTTGGACCTCATCAGTAGGATGCATCTGTGCCTCTCTAAGAATAGTGAGCAAGGGGTCTACGTCTGGATTCCCCTAGTAACTCAGGGTGAGACCCAAAGTTACTTAAATATGCAAATTAACAAGGGGGGTCCTGGGAGCCACTCTGCCAGACATTAGTCCTGGTTACGAGAGACTTACCCAGAGTCTTTAGCTCACTATCTTTCACAGAGAAGTAATATCCCAAACATATCAGTCTTTGTCCTGCCCTGGGGCAGTCCAGCACCGAAATGCTAGGCAATTCTTCTCTGAACAAGAGTACCAACAGAAACCCCAGACACGTGTTTCGGTCAGGTTGGACCTGTGCATCTCTAAGAATAGTGAGCAAGGGCGTGGCCAGCGAGCACTCGATGGAGACGTGATCCGCCGGAGCTCCCGGGGCTGCCGGCATTATCCTGCTTAAATCCTGATCGAACAAGCGTTTGAACTAAATGAAATGACTGCAAGCTGTGGCGGAAATCTGAGGGAACAACCAGCTGTCTTCGTGGCCACGTTCGAGACCTGTAACCGAAGATAATCACTACGGAAGAAACGATCCACCGGCGCGAAAAAGAAAATCCAAGATGGCCGACGGCAAGATACTGGGCTAGCAGGTGACCGTTACTGTGCACACACCACCAAAGCAAAGAGACATCAGCAAGACATCTGAGCGCGACAAGTGAGGAGCAGGTCACTCGTGGATTGCTGGTCTGTGACTCGGCGAACTGGACGGCCTCGTCACCAAGTCACCAAGGCAGACACACTGCCTGCACTGCCCGCATAGGCTCCAACGGCTGTGTCGGCGGAGCCGACTTTGGAATCGCGGTCGGGTGGAAGATAGCGGGCGCTCTGGGATACGTAGAGCGCTCGCCGATCCACTGACCCGAACTGCAGATTGGAGGGAGAGGCGGCCGTGGGACCAGAAGGCACGGTAAGGAGGGGAGGCGGTGGGTGGAAAAACACTGCCCACAACACAAGACACTGGTCGCTTGCCTAACTGCCCCCACGGTCCCACTTAAGGAACTACGCGGCTCCCGCGCGCCCAGGCCCTCCAAGCTAGCGCAGCGGGGAGAGAGCGGCTGCATCCGGAGAAGACCGCTGCAAGCGGGGACAACCACAAGGGGAAAGCACACGACAGAATAACGCCCTGAAAGCCAGCATACTGAACATTGTTGTATCAGGGGCAGCACAGAACCAACCCGGGGAGCTACCCAAACTGCGGCTGTCACCCAAGTGTGCAAGAAACATTAGCATATGCATGGGGGACCCGAGGCGCGACAAACTAAATACACCCAGATGAGCAACCCAGAGAGAGACTGTGTGAAAATCAACGAGAAAAGCTCCTGTGAACGACCCCCCCTTCCCCCACATACCCTGCAGTACTGGCCATACAAGGACTGTAACAACGAGGTAAGGGTGCAGAGGTAGATCCTGCAATAAAGGACACGAACTGCAGACAAGCACCCCCACTATTAGCGGCCAGCACGGCAGGAAGCAACGTGGGGGAAAGGGTCCCAACAAGTGCTAAGAGAGCAGGGAAGGACATACAAGCCCCAGAAGGGAAACTTGGAGGGGAACCTCCCCCCTATCCAATCTGACCGAACAGAACTCCCCCGGACTCCGCCTTCAAACGAAACTCAGACTGCGCCAACCCCTATAACAAGAGGGGGGAAAATGGAAAGCAAGACCCACGAACCAGCACAGCAGCCGACGGCACATGAGTGCAACAGAACGCAACAAGGAGAGTTTCCCACATAGATAACAAAGAGCCTCACAGGTGTGGAGCACACTTTGATTACTAGTGCCCCTACAAACACGAGCGCCACTGCACAGACTATCACGCAAGCTGAGTCTGATCACTAAAGCCCGCACTTTGCACAGCAACAGTAAGCCAACAGCCAACAACTGCAATGGGCAAAGAGAGGACGGCAACAAAAAAAGTGACCAATCAAAGCACGATGGAACAATTCACAACCACTACCATGGCTCCAACAACAGAACCAGGCAGATCTGAGGATGCACAAAATCTGGAAGATAATCTGTCCCTAAGGGATGTGATGAACGCCATCTCCAACTCACATACCTCTATGGAGGTCAAAATGGACGGCATCTCCACAGAAGTCTCCCTGTTATGTCACGATCTTCAGAAGCTCTCATCCCGCACTGGAGAAGCTGAGACCCGTATATCGGTTGCAGAAGACGAACTGAGGGGCATGGGTCAGCAAATGAATAGAGCACTGGAACGCCTAAAAATACTAGAGAGCAGGGTGGAAGAGAGTGAAGGCAGATCAAGGCGGAACAACATCCGCATACTGGGCCTGCCTGAAAAAGCTGAAGGGGAGAGCATGGAACTCTTCCTAGAACATTGGCTTGCCAAACTATTTGCACCCAAGACTTTGTCGAAACTTTTCTCAATAGAAAGGGCGCACTGAGTTCCGACGGGCAGGCCGCTACCTGGTGGACAGCCTCGAACTGTAATAGCGAAGATCCTTAACTACAGGGACCGAGATGCAGTGCTGCAAATGGCCAGGGCAAAGGGAGAAATAACATATAACGGCTCCAAGATTGGCTTCTTCCCAGACTTCACTAGAGAAGTGCAAAAAATGAGGCAATCCTTTGACCCCCTCAAAAAGCGCCTTCAAACACTGAACGTGAAATATGGTCTCCTATTCCTGGCTCAGCTGAAGATATATCACAATGGCATGACAATACACTTCACTGACCCCAAAGAGGCATGGACCTGGGCAGAGAGGAATTTGAAAGGAGACTGGAATCCACGCAAACGTCAAGATTGGAGAAGAAACAGGCCACAGCTAAATGAACCACCAGAAATGCCACCCCGTCAAGAAATGGATGCGATACCACAGAGAGAAGACGAATAAATGTGAAGGTGGATGAATGATGGAAACAGATACGGCACAAAATTAAACAAACTTTATTTGACACATATTGCAATCGGAAAATGAATGCTGGCAGCCCACAGACCAGCATGACACATCCCCCCTCAACAGCAAGTGCACACCGAGGTATTTCCAATACCAAAGAGAACTACGCACTTACGATTAGTTTGATTGGTTAAATGTTTTGTTTAATGGGCGACAGATGCTTCAGTTGGGGATGGAGTATGGGGAGGGGGCGTTGGATGTTACACAGGTATTTGCTAGACACTTGGCTCAGCAAGGCCACAACAATCACAGCAAGCATGAAGATCGCAAGGGAAGGACATCCGCAAATAACACTTAACTCAAGGAGTAATGGCCACAACAAGAAATAATACAAAAAAACTAGCCTTCATGACATGGAATGTGAACGGCCTGGGAAACAGCATAAAGCAAAGACTAGTAATGCAATATATAAAACGGCAAGGCCCTGATATAGTAATGCTTACCGAAACACATTTGGCAGGCACAAATTGCTGATTCTTCAAGAGAACTATGTATAGGACAGCAATTCACGCAGGGTTCTCCATGGGCTCGAGGGGAGTGCTAATATTGATAAACAAAAGGACCCCGATCAACATAACTAAAGTAATCCAAGATCCTGGAGGCAGATTTGTTTTCATACAAGGCACACTATGGACCAAACCATAGCCATACTGGCAGTCTATTCACCCCCGACACTCATTGCAGCGTTAATTGAGGAGATTACACCAATAATAATGAACAACCCGATGGATACTTTTGTAATGGGTGGAGACTTCAATGAGGTGATGAGCATCAGTGAGGACCGCACGCATACAAGAGGTAGAAACCCGGCTTTACCAACCAAGCTTGCCACCTTCACGTCAGCACTGGACCTGAGGGATGCATGGAGAAATCTTCATCCAGTGGAGAGGCAATTCTCCTTCCACTCAGGCGCACATGTGTCGATGTCCAGACTGGACTACTTTTTCCTCCCCGGCGAAAACATACACAAAGTAATAGAGGCGGCACTACAACCCCGAGGGATTTCAGATCACTCCCCAAGCACGATGCTGCTTGAGACAGAGAGACCTCAGCCTCCACCGAAGTGGCGAATGAATGCATACTACCTGGGATTCCCGGAACTAACAGAGAACATTCAGGAAGCAACTGCAACATACTTCGAATTGAACCAGGACTCAGTGGATGATGCGGGAATCATATGGAAAGCATACAAGGCAACTCTGAGAGGTGAAATCCTGAGCTGGACAACAGCTCACAAAAAAGCGCATCAGTACAAAGTGGAGGCTGCAGAAGCAGGGGTGAAACAGGCTGAAGCGAAGTTCATAAGCACGGGAGCGGTGAGAGACAACACAACCTTACAAGTGGCACAAAAGAAGTTACATAATGTGGCGCTGACATGCGCGAAACACGCACACAGAACCATACGCGCCAAAATATACGAAACGGGAGATAAGGCCAGCAAGATGTTAGCATGGCTGGAGAGGAGAGAAGAGGGCCACCTACAAGTGCGTCGGATAAGCATCACAAACACAGAATGGGCCACAACGGACCCAGTTATTGCAGAAGCCTTTGCAATCTATTATAAAAAGCTATACACCCCGCCGTTGGTCCCTACGGATTCCAGCATACTGGATATGCTTACCATTCCAGCATTAAATTAAACAAAGAGGTTGGCACTCGAAGCTGAAATAACAGAGGAAGAACTGACGACTGCCATCTCCCAGCTCCAAAATGGAAAAACACCGGGACCGAATGACTTCCCAGTGGAAATATGGAAGAAAATTGGCACCGCAGAAGTGGCACCACATAGGCTAAAAATGTTCTTGCATGCAAAGGAAAAGGGAATCCTCCCACCGGATCTAAGAAAGGCCAGTATAGTGGTGATACACAAAGAAGGCAAACCTCCAGATGCATGTAGCTCCTACCGACCAATCTCACTCATAAACACTGAAGCCAAAATACTTGCAAAAATACTAGCCAACCGGCTACAGACAGTGATTACAGGCTTGGTCCATCTGGACCAATGCTGCTTCATGCCACAGAGATCCACACGAATGAACATTCACAGACTTCAAACAGCCATCGAAAGAACACCGGCTCTACAAAACACACTGGCACTCCTCACTATTGACTTTGAGAAAGCCTTTGACTCCATCCACTGGGAGGCCCTGTGGATCATAATGGCCAAAATGGGGTTTGGAGCTCAATTTACAAGCTGGGTCAAACTCCTATATAATGCCCCAACAGCAGAAATTAGAGTAAATGGGTGGTCCTCGCGCAGCATGAACCTTGGGAAAGGTACCAGGCAGGGATGCCCCCGATCGGCGATGTTATTCGCACTGGCAATTGAACCACTAGCGGTAATGCTGAGAGATTCCCAGGAATGGAGAGGGTTCCGGTGGGCACAGGACTGGGAAGACAAAGTTTCCCTATACTCCGACGATATAATCTACCTGGGTGACTGTTAGGGAGAATTCTCTGTTTAGGCTGAATTTCCTAACCTAGTGAGTCCCCCAGCAGCTTTGCTGGATTTCTGGAGTTTGTTTTTTTCATCCTGCCAAGAGTGAGACTCTTTTTCCTCCCACTCTTGGACATGAATGTGGTTGATTTCTTTGAATGTCAATGTGTTCTATGGGCTATGGGGTCTTTTACTCCATAGGACCTCACGTGTTTTGCTATGTGTGTTACACCGCACCCTCCGTGCCGTAACACTGGGGTGTCCTAGAGGATCCCCGCCATAGACTCCATACCCTGGGACTGACTACTGTCTCCCAGGGCATGTAAAGTCACCATTGGCTTTTCTAGACCTAAATTTACTAACAGAACTAGTACAAACCATCCTATTGTGGACGTACTGGTAGGGTTCATTCGATTACCCCTGGGTCTGTTGTTCGAGGGGGCACTGTCCCGTCCCCCTCGTCGAGTTTTATCTGGTGGCAGTGGATACTACTTTTTATATTCGACCGCGAATATATTCCTATGGGATTCTTCCCATTGTTCGAGGCTAATACTTTTTCCCCTTAGTCTCTAACATACCGCCGGTTTATCTGTCTTAAATAAATCCACCGGTTGGTATTTTCTGCCAGAACTCAGTTTTTAAAATGGCGTATGTGTTCGCCTCTGTGACTCCGAACCAAAGGTTGAGCCCTTTGTTCCACTTTTGGTGGGCTTCTGCACAGAAGCCCTCCAGAGTGGTGCCATTCTGTCTGGGTACCACAGGGGGTGTGGGAGGGGGTTTTGGCACCCTGGACTGAGTTACCTTGCCAACTCAAGTCGCACTCTTGTGTGATTGGCCCGAGTGGCGAGCCGCCCCGCTCACCACTTAGCATGTTTGATTGACAGCTAGGCTGAATGAATGGGGGTTTTCTGCATAAAAGCAGCGCTTTTGGGACTGGAACTTCAGAAGTCGCCACAGGACCTAAGAATCCGACGAGGGTAAAGCTGAGCCAACCTGCAATGACGACACCTCCGGTGGAGCCCTGCTGAACCGACTCACCACTTCCCAACGACAGAGGAGATCTCCCTGCTGGAGAGTCTTCTTCCCCTGACTGGTGGGAACAGCCAGTCCCTTGCTTTTTCTTCACTTCCAGGACGTCCAGTGGTTGAATTGCCCGTGCTGAGCACCTCGGCAACCGGATAGCCACTGTCCACTGTACCGCGACCAAAAGGTGGTGCCTTGTGACGGAGCACTCCGCGGCTGGTCTCTTCCCTGGTGGTGCAACGACCTTCAACTTTTCCTCGACGACGAGATCCTCTCATCTTTTGACAAAGCCCCGACTTGCATCCACCACCAGGAACAACTACCCCCGCCGGAGCTGGCTCTTCACTTACAAGGTACTGTGTCCGCCTTGCTTCCCCCTGTGACGGTTAGCGTGAGGTGTCTTAAATCCTTACCTTTCCATTGGGTCGCCTCCAGACCTTCTTAAACGTTTGTTCTAAACTGGTCCACCCTTTCTGTGACATTTTGCTACAAAGACTTGAAGTGCATTTCCACTGTGATACTTTTGGGACATACAGCCTTGCCTCTGTCCGAGTGGGCCTGGCCTCTGAACTTGGTTATTTACAGTAGACCCTGCCTTGCTTGCCTTGCATTTGTTTCGTCAAAGTGTTGGTACTGAGTTGGTTTCATACCCTGCCTTTTTCTCTCCCTTTCTAACGAATACTAGAGTGCCATCTAGGTTAAAGCATTCACCTCTGTCTGCAAATAAGTGGTGCCGTTGAACATAGACTTGTCGAAATATTTTTATGCAATTGATATAGACTTATAGTACCTGTGATTGAAGTTGTTTGCCATATTAGTGCCAGTGTGTTTTCCATAGATGTGTTTTTAAATAAATAATTATATATCTTTTCCCCCAAGCTCTGTTCCATGTCTGCTTGTTCTACTGTGTAAATTGCCCTATCTTGTATACTCCAAATACGGCCCAACTCTTCTTGAGGGAAGTCTGACTGCTCAGCCACAGCTACCAAGTGAATCTGTGTGGTACGGACTGCTACCAAGTGGGTTTACTGCCAAACACCTGTAGTCCTAAATCTTTTGCAGTGGTCCCAGATGGAACTGCACAGGTTTCTGCCTAACAGTGACCCAACTCTCTCTTGCCCTATCGTCACGAATATGCTAAACACCTATGGAACCTTTAGTGGGCTAAGAGTCATCAATGATAAATCCCTGCTATTCCCGATCAAGGGACTTGATCTGACAACTCTAAATAACTGTCTGTACAAAATTGAACAAGAGCAGTTCCGATACCTCGAGATACAGATCACGACGGATCTAACACAATATACGGAAAAAAACCTACACCCAATAAGAGACAGGTTTGTGAACGATGTGAGGCACTGGATGACTCTCCCGCTCACACTGCTGGGAAGAGCTGCCTTATTCAAGATGCTCGCCCTCCCCCGGTTCTTATACATACTGCAGAACGCACCATTATACATACCGAAAATAGAATTCCGCAAAATAGATGAGACGATTAGGAAACTGTTGTGGGGAGGAGGGCACCCTCGTATCGCACTGAAAACCCTACAGCGCTCAGTATGGGAAGGAGGAATTGGGCTTCCGCACCTACAAACATATTATTGGGCAGCCCAGATGCCAGTAGTGAATGACATCCTGCACAACGACACAAGTCTACCGCACAATAGAGCGGATACTCAGGCGGAGCAAGGGATCACCCCGAAAGAAAATCTCTACCAAAAAAGAACACGGCAGAACACATCCACAATGGCCGCTCAGAGAACACAGATCTGGACGGATGCACACAAGCACCTGGGATGGGAAGGGAAGGTCACACTGAAACAGCCCCTGTGGCATAATAAGCATCTTCTGGAACTCAGTGGAATCCCCAAGTGGCCGGCCTGGGGAAAGCTGGGTTCAACAGACTAGAAGTGAGATAGACCTCCCTAACGTACCAGAGTGTACCCCGATCGAGAGGAACATAGTAATGGAACGAATTGCTCATAAAATAACCTCTACAATGTACAACACATTCAACTCATTCTCTACAATGCAGCTCACAGAACGTAAAGAGAAATGGGAGAGAGACGTGGGCCCAATTCAATCGGAGGACTGGACTACTGCCCTCATGTATCCCAAGGAGACAGTAATCTCTGCCAGAATCAGGTTGATCCAACTAAAAATCCTGCACAGGATATATTATCCCAGAGAGGCCTTGCATCAATGCGGAAGGGCGACTGACCCCAACTGTCTACGATGCCACTAAACGAGAGGGACCTTCTTCCATATCCTGTGGGAATGTTCACAAATACAAGAATACTGGCAAAAATGCTGCGACAGGCTATCAATAGTGATTGGCCGCGAGATACTGATGGACCCCAAACTTCTAATACTGGGGATAGATGCAGATATAGAGCTATCTCGATACGAAAAACTCATGTTCGCAACATCCACTGGACTTGCAAAAAGGAACGTAGCTCAATTATGGGGCTCGGCCTCGCCCCCACAATATGAGAAATGGGTAACGGATATGGACATGTGTGTGCCGATGGAAACGAGAGTGTACACCACAAGAGGATGCCCAGAGAAAGCAGCTAAGATATGGCAAAGATGGGAAGACACCTGAAAGCATGATAAAAGGAGCCCAGAATCTGATGAACTGCCGGAATAGAACTCACACAAGCGATCGAGATGATCCTAAAAGTCATCAGATACAACAGATCTACAGTATAAAAGGAAAAGAGAAAGTAGCCAACCATCGAGAAGAAGTGAATACCTGTGTGTTTAATGTATTGACTAAGTGCTTAATTAGTCTCTGTTTTGTTTGTTTGTATCTATAAAACAATAAAAAACTGATATGTTTGGGATATTTCTTCTCTGTGAAAGATAGTGAGCTAAAGACTCTGGGTAAGGCTCTTGTAACCAGGACTCATGTCTGGCAGAATGCCTCCCAGGACCCCCCTTGTTATCTGCATATTTCAAGTAACTTTGGGTCTCATCCTAAGTTACTAGGGGAATCCAGACGTGGATCCCTTGCTCACTATTCTTAGAGAGGCACAGCTACACCCTACTAATTCGGTTCAACCAGACCGAAACACGTGTCTGGGGTTGCTGTTGGTACTCTTGTTCAGAGGAGAATTGCCTAGCATTTTGGTGCTGGACTGCCCCAGGGCAGGACAAAGACTGATATGTTTGAGATATGTCTTTTTTGTGAAAGATAGTGAGCTAAAGACTCCGGGTAAGGCTCTTGTAACCAGGACTCATGTCTGGCAGAGAGTCTCCCAGGACCCCCCAAGTTTTCTGGATATTTCAAGTGACTTTGGGTCTCACCCTACGTTACTAGGGGAATCCAGACGTGGTCCCCTTGCTCACTATTCTTAGAGAGGCACAGCTACACCCTACTGATGAGGTTCAACCAGACCGAAACACGTATCTGGGATTGCTGTTGGTACTCTTGCTCAGAGGATAATTGCCTAGCATTTCGGTGCTGGACTTCCCCACAGCAGGACAAAGACTGATATGTTTGGGATATTTCTTCTCTTTGAAAGATAGTCAGCTAAAGACTCTGGGTAAGGCTCTTGTAACCAGGACTCATGTCGGGCAGAGAGTCTCCCAGGACCCACCTTGTTATCTGCATATTTCAAGTAACTTTGGGTCTCACCCTAAATTACTAGGGGAATTCAGACGTGCACCCCTTGCTCATCCTTCTTAGAGAGGCACAGCTACACCCTACTGATGAGGTCCAACCAGACCGAAACACGTATCTGGGGTTGCTGTTGGTACTCTTGTTCAGAGGAGAATTGCCTAGCATTTCGGTGCTGGACTGCCCCAGGGCAGGTGTTAGGGAGATTTCTCTGTTTAGGCTGAATTTCCTAACCTAGTGAGTCCCCCAGCAGCTTTGCTGGATTTTTGGGGTTTATTTTGTTCTCCTGCCAAGAGTGAGACTCTTTTACCCTCACTCTTGGGCATGATTTGAGTGTGTTTCTTTGAATCTAGATGTGTTTAATGGGCTATGGGGTCTTTTACTCCATAGGGCTTCATGTGTTTTTGTGATGTGTGTTACACAGCACCCTCAGTGCAGTAACACAGGGGTGTCATAGTGACCCCCCAGTATAGACTCCATACCCTGGGACTGACTACTGTCTCCCAGGGCATGTAAAGTCACCATTGACTTTACTAGTCTTAAATTCTGAACAGAACCAGTACAAACCATCATATTGTGGACGTACTGGCTCGGGCAATTCAATTGCCGTGGGGTCTGTTAGTCGAAGGGGCACGTCTCTGTCCCCCCTGATCGAGTTTTGGCTGGTGGCAGTGGATACTACTTTTTATATTCAACCGTGAATATTTTCCTATGGGATTTCCCATTGTTTTAGGCTACTATCTTTATTTAATTATTTACGGTAGCCTCGAACATACCGCCGGTTTATTTAATTAATATTAATTCTCTGGTTGGTATTTTTTGCCAAAACTTGATTCTAAAATGGTGTTTGTGTTCTCTTCTGTGATTCCAACCCAAGTCGAGCCCTTTGTTCCACTTTTTGGCGGGCTTCTCCACAGAAGCCCTCCAAAGTGGTGCCACTCTGTCTGGGGTACTTAGGAGGGGTGGAGGGGGATTTAGGCACCCTGGACTGAGTTGCCTAGGCAACTCAAGTCACACTCCGTCCTGATTGGCCCAAGTGGTGAGCCGGCCGGCTCACCGCTTGGCATGTTTGAATGACAGCTAGGCTGAGTGAATGGGTTTTTCGGCATAAAAGCAGGGCTTTGGGACTGGAACTTCAGAAGTCGCCACAGGACCTAAGAATCCGACGAGGGAGAAGCTGAGCCGACCTGCCACGATGCCACCACCGGTGGAGCCCTGCAGGACCATCTCACCACTTTTCCCAACGACAGAGGAGATCTCTCGCTGGAGAGTCTTCTTCCTTTGACTGGTGGGGATAACCAGTTTCACCATCTTTTCGCCTTCCCAACGTACCTCGTGGCCGCCTTGCCTGTGCCAAGCACCCCGGCAACCGGGATACCACGTTTTACCACGACCGTGAACAAAGGTACCACATTTAACCGGAAAACTCTGTGGCTGGTTTCTACCCTGGTAGTGAAACGACCTTCATCTTTCCTCCAAGTCGAGATCTTCTCTTCCCCTGGAAGACGACGTGACTTGCACCCACTGCCAGGAACAACTGCCACCGCTGGAGGATCCTTCCCACTTAAGGTACCGTGTCCCGCCTGGCTTCCCTTGCTACCGACTGTACGTGGTAGATTTAGCCCCCGGCTCTCGAACCTGGGTTAGCCTGGGACACACTGGCTAAACTTTCCTAAGCCTCTCTAGACTCTTTTTGAACCCTCTGCAAGACTTTCTAAGCCTAGTGTAACTGTGTGCTCTTGGGCGCATTTGTGCTCTGCTCGCTCTAAGAGTGGGCCGAGCCTTTGGACTTTGGCTCACCAGTGACTTTTGCTCTTCTGCCTTGCTAAAAGTGTTCCTGAATCTTAGAGTGGTGTACCTTTCCATATTCTGTCTTTTTCCCTCCCTTTCTCACAAACTTATTGGCGTGCCATCTAGTTAAGTGCTCACCTCTGTATGAAAATAAGTGGTGTTTTACTGTGACTTATCTGATAAGGAAAAAGGGGTGTATATATTACAATAGTAACTGTGTTTAGAATATTTTACAACAAGAGTGCTGGAGTGTTTCAAACAGTGTGTTTTTAAATAAATAATTATATACTTTGATACCAAAGCTCTGGTCAGTGTTTGCTTGTATTATTGTGTCTGAGTGCCTATTGTGTATACTTTGCATATTGCCTAGCTCTTCTTGAGGGAAGTCTGACTGCTCAGCCACAGCTACCAGGTAAATCTGGGTGGTACAGACTGCTACCAAGTGGGTTTACTGCTAACACCTGTAGTCCTAAATCTTTTGGAGTGCTCCTTAAGGGAACTGCACAGGTTTCTGCCTAACAGCAGGACAAAGACTGATATGTTTGGGATATTTCTTCTCTGTGAAAGATAGTGAGCTAAAGACTCTGGGTAAGGCTCTTGTAACAAGGATGCATGTCTGGCAGAGAGTCTCCCAGGACCCCCCTTGTTATCTGCATATTTCAAGTAACTTTGGGTCTCACCCTAGGTTACTAGGGGAATCCAGATGTGGGCCCCTTGCTCACTATTCTTAGAGGGGCACAACTACACGCTACTGAAGAGGTTCAACCAGACCGAAACACGTGTCTGGGGTTGCTGTTGGTACTCTTGTTCAGAGGATAATTGCCTAGCATTTCGGTGCTCGACTGCCCCAGGTCAGGACAAAGACTGATATTTTTGGGATATTTCCTCTCTGTGAAAAATAGTGAGCCAAAGACTTTGGGTAAGGCTCTTGTAACCAGGACTCATGTCTGGCAGAGAGTCTCCATTGAGCCCCTTTGTTATCTGCCTATTTCAAGTAACTTTGGTCTCACCCTAAGTTACTAGGGGAATGCAGACGTGGACCCCTTGCTCACTATTCTTAGAGAGGCACAGCTACACCCTACTGATGAGGTTCAACCAGACCGAAACACGTGTCTGGGGTTGCTGTTGGTAGTCTTGTTCAGAGGAGAATTGCCTAGCATTTCAGTGCTGGACTGCCCCAGGACAGGACAAAGTCTGATATGTTTGGGATATTTGTTAGCTGTGAAAGATAGTGAGCTAAAGACTCTGGGTAAGGCTCTTGTAACCAGGACTCATCTCTGGCAGAGAATCTCCCAGGACCCGCCTTGTTATCTACATATTTCAAGTAACTTTGGGTCTCCCCCTAAGTTACTAGGGGAATCCAGATGTGGACCCCTTGCTCACTATTCTTAGAGAGGCACAGATACACCCTACTGATGAGGTTCAACCAGACCAAAACACGTGTCTGGGGTTGCTGTCGGTACTCTTGTTCAGAGTAGAATTGCCTAGTGTTTAGGTGCTGGACTGCCCCAGGGCAGGACAAATACTGATATGTTTGGGATATTTCTTCTCTGTGAAAGATTGTGAGCTAAAGACTCTGGGTAAGGCTCTTGTAACCAGGACTCATGACTGTCAGAGAGTCTCACAGGACCCCCCCTTGCTATCTGCATATTTCAAGTAACTTTGGGTCTCACCCTAAGTTACTAGGGGAATCCAGACGTGGACCCCTTGCTCACTATTCTTAGAGAGGCAGAGCTACACCCTACTAATTCGGTTCAACCAGACCGAAACACGTGTCTGGGGTTGCTGTTGGTACTCTTGCTCAGAGGATAATTGCCTAGCATTTCGGTGCTGGACTGCCCCAGGGCAGGACAAAGACTGATATGTTTGGGATATTTCTTCTCTTTGAAAGATAGTGAGCTAAAGACTCTGGGTAAGGCTCTTGTAACCAGGACTCATGTCTGGCAGAGAGTCTCCATTGAGCCCCCTTGTTATCTGCATATTTCAAGTAACTTTGGGTCTCACCCTAAGTTACTAACGGAATGCAGACATGGACCGCTTGCTCACTATTCTTAGAGAGGCACAGCTACACCCTACTGATGAGGTTCAACAAGACCGAAAACACACATCTGGGGTTGCTGTTGGTACTCTTGTTCAGAGGAGAATTGCCTAGCATTTTGGTGCTGGACTGCCCCAGGGCAGGACAAAGACTGATATGTTTGGGATATTTCTTCTCTGTGAAGGATAGTGAGCTAAAGACTCTGGGTAAGTCTCTTGTTACCAGGACTCATGTCTGGCAGAGAGTCTCCCAAGACCCCCCTTGTTATCTGCATAATTCAAGTAACTTTGGGTCTCACTCTACGTTACTAGGGGAATCCAGACGTGGACCTCTTGCTCACTATTCTTAGAGAGGCACAGCTACACCCTACTGATGAGGTTCAACCAGACCGAAACACGTGTCTGAGGTTGCTGTTGGTACTCTTGTTCAGAGGAGATTTGCCTAGCATTTTGGTGCTGGACTGCCCCAGGGCAGGACAAAGACTGATATGTTTGGGATATTTCTTCTCTGTGAAGGATAGTGAGCTAAAGACTCTGGGTAAGTCTCTTGTTACCAGGACTCATGTCTGGCAGAGAGTCTCCCAAGACCCCCCTTGTTATCTGCATAATTCAAGTAACTTTGGGTCTCACCCTAAGTTACTAGGGGAATCCAGACATGGACCCCTTGCTCACTATTCTTAGAGAGATACAGCTATACCCTACTGATGAGGTTCAACCAGACCGGACCATGTCAGGCGTTGCTGTTGGTACTCTGGTTCATAGGAGAATTGCCTAGCATTTCGGTGCTGGACAGCCCCAGAGCAGGACAAAGACTGATATGTTTGGGATATTTCTTCTCTGTGAAAGAGAGTGAGCTAAAGACTCTGGGTAAGGCTCTTGTAACCAGGACTCACGTCTGGCAGAGAGTCTCCCAGGATCCCCCTTGTTATCTGCATATTTCAAGTAACTTTGGGTCTCACCCTAAGTTACTAGGGGAATCCAGACGTGGACCCCTTGCTCACTATTCTTAGAGAGGCACAGCTACACCCTACTGATGAGGTTCACCCAGACCGAAACACGTGTCTGGGGTTGCTGTTGTTACTCTTGTTCAGAGGAGAATTGCCTAGCATTTCAGTGCTGGACTGCCGCAGGGCAGGACAAAGATTGATATGTTTGGGATATTTCTTCTCTGTGAAAGATAGTGAGCAAAAGAATCTGGGTAAGGCTCTTGTTACCAGGACTCATGTCTGGCAGAGAGTCTCCCAGGACCCACCTTGTTATCTGCATATTTCAAGTAACTTTGGGTCTCACCCTAAATTACTAGGGGAATCCAGACGTGCACCCCTTGCTCATCCTTCTTAGAGAGGCACAGCTACACCCTACTGATGAGGTCCAACCAGACCGAAACACGTATCTGGGGTTGCTGTTGGTACTCTTGTTCAGAGGAGAATTGCCTAGCATTTCGGTGCTGGACTGCCCCAGGGCAGGTGTTAGGGAGAATTCTCTGTTTAGGCTGAATTTCCTAACCTAGTGAGTCCCCCAGCAGCTTTGCTGGATTTTTGGGGTTTATTTTTTTCTCCTGCCAAGAGTGAGACTCTTTTACCCTCACTCTTGGCATGATTTGAGTGTGTTTCTTTGAATCTAGATGTGTTTAATGGACTATGGGGTCTTTTACTCCATAGGGCTTCATGTGTTTTAGTGATGTGTGTTACACAGCACCCTCAGTGCAGTAACACAGGGGTGTCATAGTGACCCCCCAGTATAGACTCCATACCCTGGGACTGACTACTGTCTCCCAGGGCATGTAAAGTCACCATTGACTTTACTAGTCTTAAATTCTGAACAGAACCAGTACAAACCATCATATTGTGGACGTACTGGCTGGGGCAATTCAATTACCGCGGGGTCTGTTAGTCGAGGGGGCACGTCTCTGTCCCCCCTGATCGAGTTTTGGCTGGTGGCAGTGGATACTACTTTTTATATTCAAACGCGAATATTTTCCTATGGGATTTCCCATTGTTTTAGGCTACTATCTTTATTTAATTATTTACGGTAGCCTCGAACATACCGCCGGTTTATTTAATTAATATTAATTCTCTGGTTGGTATTTTTTGCCAAAACTTGATTCTAAAATGGTGTTTGTGTTCTCTTCTGTGACTCCAACCCAAGTTCAGCCCTTTGTTCCACTTTTTGGCATGCTTCTCCACAGAAGCTTTCCAAAGTGGTGCCACTCTGTCTGGGGTACTTAGGAGGGGTGGAGGGGGATTTAGGCACCCTGGACTGAGTTGCCTAGGCAACTCAAGTCACACTCCGTCCTGATTGGCCCAAGTGGTGAGCCGGCCGGCTCACCGCTTGGCATGTTTGAATGACAGCTAGGCTGAGTGAATGGGTTTTTTCGGCATAAAAGCAGGGCTTTGGGACTGGAACTTCAGAAGTCGCCACAGGACCTAAGAATCCGACGAGGGAGAATCTGAGCCGACCTGCCACGATGCCGGCACCGGTGGAGCCCTCCTGGACCATCTCACCACTTTTCCCAACGACAGATGAGATCTCTCGCCGGAGAGTCTTCTTCCTTTGACTGGTGGGGATAACCAGTTTCACCATCTTTTCACCTTCCCAACGTACCTCGTGGCCGCCTTGCCTGTGCCAAGCACCCCGGCAACCGGGATACCACGTTTTACCACGACCGTGAACAAAGGTACCACATTTAACCGGAAAACTCTGTGGCTGGTTTCTTCCCTGGTAGTGAAACGACCTTCATCTTTCCTCCAAGTCAAGATCTTTTCTTCCCCTGGAAGACGACGTGACTTGCACCCACTGCCAGGAACAACTGCCACCGCTGGAGGATCCTTCCCGCTTAAGGTACCTTGTCACCCTGGCTTCCCTTGCTAACCACTGTAGGTGGTAGATTTAGTCCCCGGCCCTCGAACCTGGATTAGCCTGGGACACACTGGCTAAACTTTCCTAAGCCTCTCTAAACTCTTTTTGAACCCTCTGCAAGACTTTCTAAGCCTAGTTTAACTGTGTGCTCTTGGGCGCATTTGTGCTCTGCTCGCTCTCAGAGTGGGCCGAGCCTTTGGACTTTGGCTCACCAGTGACTTTTGCTCTTCTGCCTTGCTAACAGTGTTCCTGAATCTTAGAGTGGTGTACCTTTCCATATTCTGTCTTTTTCCCTCCCTTTCTCACAAACTTATTGGAGTGGCATCTAGTTAAGTGCTCACCTCTGTATGAAAATAAGTGGTGTTTTACTGTGACTTATCTGATAAGGAAAAAGGGGTGTATATATTACAATAGTAACTGTGTTTAGAATATTTTACAACAAGAGTGCTGGAGTGTTTCAAACAGTGTGTTTTAAAATAAATAATTATATACTTTGATACCAAAGCTCTGGTCAGTGTGTGCTTGTATTATTGTGTCTGAGTGCCTATTGTGTATACTTTGCATATTGCCTAACTCTTCTTGAGGGAAGTCTGACTGCTCAGCCACAGCTACCAGGTAAATCTGGGTGGTACAGACTGCTACCAAGTGGGTTTACTGCTAACACCTGTAGTCCTAAATCTTTTGGAGTGCTCATTAAGGGAATTGCACAGGTTTCTGCCTAACAGCAGGACAAAGACTGATATGTTTGGGATATTTCTTCTCTGTGAAAGATAGTGAGCTAAAGACTCTGGGTAAGGCTCTTGTAACAAGGACGCATGTCTGGCAGAGAGTCTCCCAAGACCCCCCTTGTTATCTGCATATTTCAAGTAACTTTGGGTCTCACCCTAGGTTACTAGGGGAATCCAGATGTGGGCCCCTTGCTCACTATTCTTAGAGGGGCACAACTACACCCTACTGAAGAGGTTCAACCAGACCGAAACACGTGTCTGGGGTTGCTGTTGGTACTCTTGTTCAGAGGATAATTGCCTAGCATTTCGGTGCTGGACTGCCCCTGGGCAGGACAAAGACTGATATGTTTGGGATATTTCTTCTCTGTGAAAAATAGTGAGCCAAAGACTTTGGGTAAGGCTCTTGTAACCAGGACTCATGTCTGGCAGAGAGTCTCCATTGAGCCCCTTTGTTATCTGCATATTTCAAGTAACTTTGGTCTCACCCTAAGTTACTAGGGGAATGCAGACGTGGACCCCTTGCTCACTATTCTTAGAGAGGCACAGCTACACCCTACTGATGAGGTTCAACCAGACCGAAACACGTGTCTGGGGTTGCTGTTGGTAGTCTTGTTCAGAGGAGAATTGCCTAGCATTTCAGTGCTGGACTGCCCCAGGGCAGGACAAAGTCTGATATGTTCGGGATATTTCTTCTCTGTGAAAGATAGTGAGCTAAATACTCTGGGTAAGGCTCTTGTAACCAGGACTCATCTCTGGCAGAGAGTCTCCCAGGACCCCCCTTGTTATCTACATATTTCAAGTAACTTTGGGTCTCACCCTAAGTTACTAGGGGAATCCAGACGTGGACCCCTTGCTCACTATTCTTAGAGAGGCACAGATCCACCCTACTGATGAGGTTCAACCAGACCGAAACACGTGTCTGGGGTTGATGTTGGTACTCTTGTTCAGAGAAGAATTGCCTAGCGTTTCGGTGCTGGACTGCCCCAGGGCAGGACAAAGACTGATATGTTTGGGATATTTCTTCTCTGTGAAAGATAGTGGGCTGATGACTCTGGGTAAGGCTCTTGTAACAAAGACTCATGTCTGGCAGAGAGTCTCCCAGGATCCCCCCTTGTTATCTGCATATTTCAAGTAACTTTGGGTCTCACCCTAAGTTAGTAGGGGAATCCAGACGTGGACCCCTTGCTCACTATTCTTAGAGAGGCACCGCTACACCCTACTGATGAGGTTCAAACAGACTGAAACACGTGTCTGGGGGTCCTGTTGGTACCCTTGTTCAGAGGATAATTGCCTAGCATTTCGGTGCTGGACTGCCCCAGGCAAGGACAAAGATTGATATGTTTGGGATATTTCTTCACTGTGAAAAATAGTGAGCCAAAGACTTTGGGTAAGGCTCTTGTAACCAGGACTCATGTCTGGCAGAGAGTCTCCATTGAGCCCCTTTGTTATCTGCATATTTCAAGTAACTTTGGTCTCACCCTAAGTTACTAGGGGAATGCAGACGTGGACCCCTTGCTCACTATTCTTAGAGAGGCACAGCTACACCCTACTGATGAGGTTCAACCAGACCGAAACACGTGTCTGGGGTTGCTGTTGGTAGTCTTGTTCAGAGGAGAATTGCCTAGCATTTCAGTGCTGGACTGCCCCAGGGCAGGACAAAGTCTGATATGTTCGGGATATTTCTTCTCTGTGAAAGATAGTGAGCTAAAGACTCTGGGTAAGGCTCTTGTAACCAGGACTCATCTCTGGCAGAGAGTCTCCCAGGACCCCCCTTGTTATCTACATATTTCAAGTAACTTTGGGTCTCACCCTAAGTTACTAGGGGAATCCAGACGTGGACCCCTTGCTCACTATTCTTAGAGAGGCACAGATCCACCCTACTGATGAGGTTCAACCAGACCGAAACACGTGTCTGGGGTTGCTGTTGGTACTCTTGTTCAGAGGATAATTGCCTAGCATTTCGGTGCTGGACTGCCCCTGGGCAGGACAAAGACTGATATGTTTGGGATATTTCTTCTCTGTGAAAAATAGTGAGCCAAAGACTTTGGGTAAGGCTCTTGTAACCAGGACTCATGTCTGGCAGAGAGTCTCCATTGAGCCCCTTTGTTATCTGCATATTTCAAGTAACTTTGGTCTCACCCTAAGTTACTAGGGGAATGCAGACGTGGACCCCTTGCTCACTATTCTTAGAGAGGCACAGCTACACCCTACTGATGAGGTTCAACCAGACCGAAACACGTGTCTGGGGTTGCTGTTGGTAGTCTTGTTCAGAGGAGAATTGCCTAGCATTTCAGTGCTGGACTGCCCCAGGGCAGGACAAAGTCTGATATGTTCGGGATATTTCTTCTCTGTGAAAGATAGTGAGCTAAAGACTCTGGGTAAGGCTCTTGTAACCAGGACTCATCTCTGGCAGAGAGTCTCCCAGGACCCCCCTTGTTATCTACATATTTCAAGTAACTTTGGGTCTCACCCTAAGTTACTAGGGGAATCCAGACGTGGACCCCTTGCTCACTATTCTTAGAGAGGCACAGATCCACCCTACTGATGGGGTTCAACCAGACCGAAACACGTGTCTGGGGTTGATGTTGGTACTCTTGTTCAGAGAAGAATTGCCTAGCGTTTCGGTGCTGGACTGCCCCAGGGCAGGACAAAGACTGATATGTTTGGGATATTTCTTCTCTGTGAAAGATAGTGGGCTGATGACTCTGGGTAAGGCTCTTGTAACAAAGACTCATGTCTGGCAGAGAGTCTCCCAGGATCCCCCCTTGTTATCTGCATATTTCAAGTAACTTTGGGTCTCACCCTAAGTTAGTAGGGGAATCCAGACGTGGACCCCTTGCTCACTATTCTTAGAGAGGCACCGCTACACCCTACTGATGAGGTTCAAACAGACTGAAACACGTGTCTGGGGGTGCTGTTGGTACCCTTGTTCAGAGGATAATTGCCTAGCATTTCGGTGCTGGACTGCCCCAGGCAAGGACAAAGATTGATATGTTTGGGATATTTCTTCACTGTGAAAAATAGTGAGCCAAAGACTTTGGGTAAGGCTCTTGTAACCAGGACTCATGTCTGGCAGAGAGTCTCCATTGAGCCCCCTTGTTATCTGCATATTTCAAGTGACTTTGGGTCTCATCCTAAGTTACTAGCGGAATGCAGACGTGGACCCCTTGCTCACTATTCTTACAGAGGCACAGCTACACCCTACGGATGAGGTTCAACCAGACTGAAACACGTGTCTGGGGTTGCTGTTGGTAGTCTTGTTAAGAGGAGAATTGCCTAGCATTCCGGTGCTGGACTGCCCCAGGGCAGGACAAAGTCTGATATGTTTGGGATATTTCTTCTCTGTGAAAGATAGTGAGCTAAAGACTCTGGGTAAGGCTCTTGTAACCAGGACTCATCTCTGGCAGAGAGTCTCCCAGAACCCCCCGTGTTATGTACATATTTCAAGTAACTTTGGGTCTCACCCTAAATTACTAGGGGAATCCAGACGTGGACCCCTTGCTCACTATTCTTAGAGAGGCACAGCTACACCCTACTGATGAACTTCAACCAGACCGAAACACGTGTCTGGGGTTGCTGTTGGTATTCTTGTTCAGAGGAGAATTGCCTAGCGCTTCGGTCCTTGACTGCCCCAGGGCAGGACAAACACTGATATGTTTGGGATATTTCTTCTCTGTGAAAGATAGTGAGCTGAAGACTCTGGGTAAGGCTCTTGTAACAAGGACTCATGTCTGGCAGAGAGTCCCCCAGGATCCCCCCTTGTTATCTCCATATTTCAAGTAACTTTGGGTCTCACTCTAAGTTACTAGGGGAATCCAGACGTGGACCCGTTGCTCACTATTCTTAGAGAGGCACAGCTACACCCTACTGATGAGGTTCAACCAGAATGAAACACGTGTCTGGGGTTGCTGTTGGTACTCTTGTCCAGGGGATAATTGCCTAGCTTTTCGGTGCTGGACTGCCCCAGGGCAGGACAAAGACTGATATGTTTGGGATATTTCTTCTCTGTGAAAGATAGTGAGCTAAAGACTCTGCGTAAGGCTCGTGTAACCAGGACTCATGTCTGGCAGATAGTCTGCATGGACCCCCCTTGTTATCTGCATATTTCAAGTAACTTTGGGTCTCACCTTAAGTTACTAGGGGAATCCAGACGTGGACCCCTTGCTCACTATTCTTAGAGAGGCATAGCTACACCCTACTGATGAGGTTCAAACAGACCAAAACACGTGTCTGGGGTTGCTGTTGGTAGTCTTCTTCAGAGGAGAATTGCCTAGCATTTCAGTGCTGGACTGCCCCAGGTCAGGACAAATTCTGACATGTTTGGGATATTTCTTCTCTGTGAAAGATAGTGAGCTAAAGACTCTGGGTAAGGCTCTTGTAACCAGGACTTATCTCTGGCAGAGAGTCTCCCAGGACCCCCCTTGTTATCTACATATTTCAAGTAACTTTGGGTCTCACCCTAAGTTACTAGGGGAATCCAGACGTGGGCCCCTTGCTCACTATTCTTAGAGAAGCACAGCTACACCCTAGTGATGAGGTTCAACCAGACCGAAACACGTGTCTGGGGTTGCTGTTGGTACTCTTGCTCAGAGGATAATTGCCTAGCATTTCGGTGCTGGACTTCCCCAGAGCAGGACAAAGACTGATATGTTTGGGATATGTCTTCTCTGTGAAAGATAGTGAGCTGAAGACTCTGGGTAAGGCTCTTGTAACCAGGACTCATGTCGGGCAGAAAGTCTCCGAGGAACCCCCCTTGTTATCTGCATATTTCAAGTAACTTTGAGTCTCACCCTAAGTTACTAGGGGAATCCAGACGTGGACCCCTTGCTCACTATTCTTAGAGAGGCACAGCTACACCCTACTGATGAGGTTCAACCAGACCAAAACACGTGTCTGGGGTTGCAGTTAGTAGTCTTGTTCAGAGTAGAATTGCCTAGCGTTTCGGTGCTGGACTGCCCCAGGGCAGGAAGAAGACTGATATGTTTGGTATATTTCTTCTCTGTGAAAGATAGTGAGCTGAACACTCTGGGTAAGGCTCTTGTAACAAGGACTCATGTCTGGCAGAGAGTCCCCCAGGATCCCCCCTTGTTATCTCCATATTTCAAGTAACTTTGGGTCTCACCCTAAGTTACTAGGGGAATCCAGAAGTGGACCCCTTGCTCAATATTCTTAGAGAGGCACAGCTACACCCTACTGATGAGGTACAACCAGACCGAAACATGTGTCTGGGGTTGCTGTTGGTACTCTTGGTCAGCTGATAATTGCCTAGCATTTCGATGCTGGACTACGCCAGGGAAGGACAAAGACTGATATGTTTGGGATTTTTCTTCTCTGTGAAAGATATTGAGCTAAAGACTCTGGGTAAGGTTCTTGTAACCAGGACTCATGTCTAGCAGAGAGTCTCCATTGACCCCCTTGTTATCTGCATATTTCAAGTAACTTTGGGTCTCACCTTAAATTACTAGGGGAATCCAGACGTGGACCCCTTGCTCACTATTCTTAGAGAGGCACAGCTACACCCTACTGATGAGGTTCAACCAGACCAAAACACGTGTCTGGGGTTGCTGTTGGTACTCTTGTTCAGAGGATAATTGCCTAGCATTTCGGTGCTGGACTTCCCCAGAGCAGGACAAAGACTGATATGTTTGGGATATTTCTTCTCTGTGAAAGATAGTGAGCTAAAGACTCTGGGTAAGGCTCTTGTAACCAGGAATCATGTCTGGCAGAGAGTCTCCCAGGACCCCACCTTGTTATCTGCATATTTCAAGTAACTTTGGGTCTCACCCTAAGTTACTAGGGGAATCCAGACGTGGACCCCTTGCTCACTATTCTTAGAGAGGCACAGCTACACCCTACTGATGAGGTTCAACCAGACCGAAACACGTGTCTGGGGTTGCTGTTGGTACTCTTGCTCAGAGGATAATTGCCTAGCATTTAGGTGCTGGACTTCCCCAGAGCAGGACAAAGACTGATATGTTTGGGATATATCTTCTCTGTGAAAGATAGTGAGCTAAAAACTCTGGGTAAGGCTCTTGTAACCAGGACTCATGTCGGGCAGAGAGTCTCCCAGGACCCCCCTTGTTATCTGCATATTTCAAGTAACTTTGGGTCTCACCCTAAGCTACTAGGGGAATCCAGACGTGGACCCCTTGCTCACTATTCTTAGAGAGGCACAGATACACCCTACCGATGAGGTTCAACCAGACCAAAACACGTGTCTGGGGTTGCTGTTGGTACTCTTGTTCAGAGTAGAATTGCCAAGTGTTTAGGTGCTGGACTGCCCCAGGGCAGGACAAAGACTGATATGTTTGGGATATTTTTTCTCTGTGAAAGATAGTGTGCTAAAGACTCTGGGTAAGGCTCTTGTAACCAGGACTCATGACTGTCAGAGAGTCTCACAGGACCCCCCCTTGCTATCTGCATATTTCAAGTAACTTTGGTCTCACCCTAAGTTACTAGGGGAATCCAGACGTGGACCCCTTTCTCAGTATTCTTAGAGAGGCACAGCTAAACCCTACTGATGAGGTTCAACCAGAGTAAAACACGTGTCTGGGGTTGCTGTTGGTACTCTTGTTCAGAGGAGAATTGCCTAGCATTTTGGTGCTGGACTGCCCCAGGGAAGGACAAAGACTGATATGTTTGGGATATTTCTTCTCTGTGAAAGATAGTGAGCTGAAGACTCTGAGTAAGGCTCTTGTAACAAGGACTCATGTCTGACAGAGAGTCTCCCAGGATCCCCCCTTGTTATCTGCATATTTCAAGTAACTTTGGGTCTAACCCTAAGTTATTAGGGGAATCCGAACGTGGACCCGTTGCTCACTATTCTTAGAGAGGCACAGCTACACCCTACTGATGAGGTTCAACCAGACAGAAACACGTGTATGGGGTTGCTGTTGGTACTCTTGTTCAGCGGATAATTGATTAGCATTTCGGTGCTGGACTGCCCCAGGGCAGGACAAAGTCTGATATGTTTGGGATATTTCTTCTCTGTGAAAGATAGTGAGCTAAAGACTCTGGGTAAGGCTCTTGTAACCAGGACTCATGTCTGGCAGAGAGTATCCCAGGAACCCCCTTGTTATCTACATATTTCAAGTAATTTTGGGTCTCACCCTCAGTTACTAGGGGAATCCAGACGTGGACCCCTTGCTCACTATTCTTAGAGAGGCACAGATCAACCCTACTGATGAGGTTCAACCAGACCGAAACACGTGTCTGGGGTGCTGTTGGTACTCTTGTTCAGGGAAGAATTGCCTAGCGTTTCGGTGCTGGACTGCCCCAGGGCAGGACAAAGACTGATATGTTTGGGATATTTCTTCTCTGTGAAAGATAGTGAGCTGATGACTCTGGGTAAGGCTCTTGTAACAAGGACTCATGTCTGACAGAGTCTCCCAGGATCCCCCCTTTTTATATGCATATTTCAAGTAACTTTGGGTCTCACCCTAAGTTACTAGGGGAATCCAGACGTGAACCCCTTGCTCACTATTCTTAGAGAGGCACCGCTACACCCTACTGATGAGGTTCAACCAGACTGAAACACGTGTCTGGCGGTGCTGTTGGTACTTTTGATCAGAGGATAATTGCCTAGCATTTCGGTGCTGGACTGCCCCATGGCAGGACAAAGACTGATATGTTTGGGATATTTCTTCACTGTGAAAAATAGTGAGCCAAAGACTTTGGGGAAGGCTCTTGTAACCAGGACTCATGTCTGGCAGAGAGTCTCCATTGAGCCCCCTTGTTATCTGCATATTTCAAGTAACTTAGGGTCTCACCCTAAGTTACTAGCGGAATGCAGACGTGGACCCCTTGCTCACTATTCTTACAGAGGCACAGCTACACCCTACTGATGAGGTTCAACCAGACTGAAACACGTGTCTGGGGTTGCTGTTGGTAGTCTTGTTCAGAGGAGAATTGCCCAGCATTTCGGTGCTGGACTGCCCCAGGGCAGGACAAAGACTGATATGTTTGGGATATTTCTTCTCTGTGAAAGATAGTGAGCTAAAGACTCTGGGTAAGGCTATTGTAAGCAGGACTCATGTCTGGCAGGCAGTCTCCATGGACCCCCCCTTGTTATTTGCATATTTCAAGTAGCTTTGCATCTCACCTTAAATTACTACGGGAATCCAGATGTGGACCCCTTGCTCACTATTCTTAGAGAGGCATAGCTACACCCTACTGATGAGGTTCAACCAGACCGAAACACGTCTCTGGGGTTGCTGTTGGTACTCTTGTTCAGCGGATAATTGCCTAGCATTTCAGTGCTGGACTGCCCCAGGGCAGGACAAAGACTGATATGTTTGGGATATTTCTTCTCTGTGAAAGATAGTGAGCTAAAGACTCTGGGTAAGGCTCTTGTAACCAGGACTCATGTCTGGCAGGCAGTCTCCATGGACCCCCCTTGTTATTTGCATATTTCAAGTAACTTTGCATCTCACCTTAAGTTACTACGGGAATCCAGATGTGGACCCCTTGCTCACTATTCTTAGAGAGGCATAGCTACACTCTACTGATGAGGTTCAACCAGACCGAAACACGTGTCTGGGGTTGCTGTTGGTAGTCTTGTTCAGAGGAGAATTGTCTAGCATTTCGGTGCTGGCCTGCCCCAGGGCAGGACAAAGTCTGATATGTTTGGGATATTTCTTCTCTGTGAAAGATAGTGAGCTAAAGACTCTGGGTAAGTCTCTTGTAACCAGGACTCATCTCTGGCAGAGAGTCTCCCAGGACCCCCCTTGTTATCTACATATTTCAAGTAACTTTGGGTCTCACCCTAAGTTACTAGGGGAATCCAGACGTGGACCCCTTGCTCACTATTCTTAGAGCGGCACAGCTACACCCTACTGATGCGGTTCAACCAGACCGAAACACGGTTCTGGCATTGCTCTTGGTACTCTTGTTCAGAGGAGAATTGCTAAGCGTTTCGGTGCTGGACTGCCCCAGGGCAGGAAAAAGACTGATATGTTTGGGATATTTCTTCTCTGTGAAAGATAGTGAGCTGAAGACTCTGGATAAGGCTCTTGTAACAAGGACTCATGTCTGGAAGAGAGTCTCCCAGGATCCCCTCTTGTTATCTGCATATTTCAAGTAACTTTGGGTCTCACCCTAAATTACTAGGGGAATCCAGAAGTGGACCCCTTCCTCACTATTCTTAGAGAGGCACAGCTACACCCTACTGATGAGGTTCAAGCAGACCGAAACACGTGTCTGGGGTTGCTGTTGGTACTCTTGCTCAGAGGATAATTGCCTAGCATTTTGGTGCTGGACTTCCCCAGAGCAGGACAAAGACTGATATGTTTGGGATATGTCTTCTCTGTGAAAGATAGTGAGCTAAAGACTCTGGGTAAGGCTCTTGTAACCAGGACTCATGTCGGGCAGAGAGTCTCCGAGGAACCCCCCTTGTTATCTGCATATTTCAAGTAACTTTGGGTCTCACCTTAAGTTACTAGGGGAATCCAGACGTGGACCCCTTGCTCACTATTCTTAGAGAGGCACAGCTACACCCTACTGATGAGGTTCAACCAGACCAAAACACGTGTCTCGGGTTGCTGTTGGTACTCTTGTTCAGAGGATAATTGCCTAGCATTTCGGTGCTGGACTTCCCCAGAGCAGGACAAAGACTGATATGTTTGGGATATTTCTTGTCTGTGAAAGATATTGAGCTAAAGACTCTGGGTAAGGCTCTTGTAACCAGGACTCATGTCTAGCAGAGAGTCTCCATTGACCCCCCTTGTTATCTGAATATTTCAAGTAACTTTGGGTCTCACCTTAAGTTACTAGGGGAATCCAGACGTGGACCCCTTGCTCACTATTCTTAGAGAGGCACAGCTACACCCTACTGATGAGGTTCAACCAGACCAAAACACGTGTCTGGGGATGCTGTTGGTACTCTTGTTCAGAGGATAATTGCCTAGCATTTCGGTGCTGGACTTCCCCAGAGCAGGACAAAGACTGATATGTTTGGGATATTTATTCTCTGTGAAAGATAGTGAGCTAAAGACTCTGGGTAAGGCTCTTGTAACCAGGACTCATGTCGGGCAGAGAGTCTCCGAGGACCCCCCTTGTTATCTGCATATTTCAAGTAACTTTGGGTCTCACCCTAAGTTACTAGGGGAATCCAGACGTGGACCCCTTGCTCACTATTCTTAGAGAGGCACAGCTGCACCCTACTGATGAGGTTAAACCAGACCAAAACATTTGTCTGGGGTTGCTGTTAGTACTCTTGTTCAGAGTAGAATTGCCTAGCGTTCCGGTGCTGGACTGCCCCAGGGCAGGAAAAAGACTGATATGTTTGGTATATTTCTTCTCTGTGAAAGATAGTGAGCTGAAGACTCTGGGTAAGGCTCTTGTAACAAGGACTCATGTCTGGCAGAGAGTCTCCCAGGATCCCCTCTTGTTTTCTGCATATTTCAAGTAACTTTGGGTCTCACCCTAAGTTACTAGGGGAATCCAGACGTGGACCCCTTCCTCACTATTCTTAGAGAGGCACAGCTACACCCTACTGATGAGGTTCAACAAGACCGAAACACGTGTCTGGGGTTGCTGTTGGTACTCTTGTTCAGAGGATAATTGCCTAGCATTTCGGTGCTGGACTTCCCCAGAGCAGGACAAAGACTGATATGTTTGGGATATTTCTTCTCTGTGAAAGATAGTGAGCTAAAGACTCTGGGTAAGGCTCTTGTAACCAGGACTCATGTCGGGCAGAGAGTCTCAGAGGACCCCCCCTTGTTATCTGCATATTTCAAGTAACTTTGGGTCTCACCCTAAGTTACTAGGGGAATCCAGACGTGGACCCCTAGCTCACTATTCTTAGAGAGGCACAGCTGCACCCTACTGATGAGGTTCAACCAGACCAAAACACGTGTCTGGGGTTGCTGTTAGTACTCTTGTTCAGAGTAGAATTGCCTAGCGTTTCGGTGCTGGACTGCCCCAGGGCAGAAAAAAGACTGATATCTTTGGTATATTTCTTCTCTGTGAAAGATAGTGAGCTGAAGACTCTGGGTAAGGCTCTTGTAACAACGACTCATGTCTGGCAGAGAGTCTCCCAGGATCCCCTCTTGTTTTCTGCATATTTCAAGTAACTTTGGGTCTCACCCTAAATTACTAGGGGAATCCAGAAGTGGACCCCTTGCTCACTATTCTTAGAGAGGCACAGCTACACCCTACTGATGAGGTTCAACCAGACCAAAACACGTGTCTGGGGTTGCTGTTGGTACTCTTGTTCAGAGGATAATTGCCTAGCATTTCGTTGCTGGACTTCCCCAGAGCAGGACAAAGACGGATATGTTTGGGATATTTCTTCTCTGTGAAAGATATTGAGCTAAAGACTCTGGGTAAGGCTCTTGTAACCAGGACTCATGTCTAGCAGAGAGTCTCCATTGACCCCCCTTGTTATCTGAAAATTTCAAGTAACTTTGGGTCTCACCTTAAGTTACTAGGGGAATCCAGACGTGGACCCCTTGCTCACTATTCTTAGAGAGGCACAGCTACACCCTACTGATGAGGTTCAACCAGACCAAAACACGTGTCTGGGGATCCTGTTGGTACTCTTGTTCAGAGGATAATTGCCTAGCATTTCGGTGTTGGACTTCCCCAGAGTAGGACAAAGACTGATATGTTTGGGATATTTCTTCTCTGTGAAAGATAGTGAGCTAAAGACTCTGGGTAAGGCTCTTGTAACCAGGACTCATGTCGGGCAGAGAGTCTCCGAGGACCCCCCTTGTTATCTGCATATTTCAAGTAACTTTGGGTCTCACCCTAAGTTACTAGGGGAATCCAGACGTGGACCCCTTGCTCACTATTCTTAGAGAGGCACAGCTGCACCCTACTGATGAGGTTCAACCAGACCAAAACACGTGTCTGGGGTTGCTGTTAGTACTCTTGTTCAGAGTAGAATTGCCTAGCGTTTCGGTGCTGGACTGCCCCAGGGCAGGAAAAAGACTGATATGTTTGGGATATTTCTTCTATGTGAAAGATAGTGAGCTGATGACTCTGGGTAAGGCTCTTGTAATGTGTGACAGAGTCTCCCAGGATCCCCCCTTTTTATCTGCATATTTCAAGTAACTTTGGGTCTCACCCTAAGTTACTAGGGGAATCCAGACGTGAACCCCTTGCTCACTATTCTTAGAGAGGCACCGCTACACCCTACTGATGAGGTTCAACCAGACTGAAACACGTGTCTGGCGGTGCTGTTGGTACTCTTGATCAGAGGATAATTGCCTAGCATTTCGGTGCTGGACTGCCCCAGGGCAGGACAAAGACTGATATGTTTGGGATATTTCTTCACTGTGAAAAATAGTGAGCCAAAGACTTTGGGTAAGGCTCTTGTAACCAGGACTCATGTCTGGCAGAGAGTCTCCATTGAGCCCCCTTGTTATCTGCATATTTCAAGTAACTTAGGGTCTCACCCTTAGTTACTAGCGGAATGCAGACGTGGACCCCTTGCTCACTATTCTTACAGAGGCACAGCTACACCCTACTGATGAGGTTCAACCAGACTGAAACACGTGTCTGGGGTTGCTGTTGGTAGTCTTGTTCAGAGGAGAATTGCCCAGCATTTCGGTGCTGGACTGCCCCAGGGCAGGACAAAGTCTGATATGTTTGGGATATTTCTTCTCTGTGAAAGATAGTGAGCTAAAGACTCTGGGTAAGGCTCTTGTAACCAGGACTCACTCTGGCGGAGAGTCTCCCAGGACCCCCCGTGTTATCTACATATTTCAAGTAACTTTGGGTCTCACCCTAAGTTACTAGGGGAATCCAGACGTGGACCCGTTGCTCACTATTCTTAGAGAGGCACATCTACACCCTACTGATGAGGTTCAACCAGACCGAAACACGTGTCTGGGGTTGCTTTTGGTACTCTTGTTCAGCGGATAATTGCCTAGCATTTCGGTGCTGGACTGCCCCAGGGCAGGACAAAGACTGATATGTTTGGGATATTTCTTCTCTGTGAAAGATAGTGAGCTAAAGACTCTGGGTAAGGCTATTGTAACCAGGACTCCTGTCTGGCAGGCAGTCTTCATGGACCCCCCTTGTTATTTGCATATTTCAAGTAACTTTGCATCTCACCTTAAGTTACTACTGGAATCCAGACGTGGACCCCTTGCTCACTATTCTTAGAGAGGCATAGCTACACCCTACTGATGAGGTTCAACCAGACCGAAACACGTGTCTGGGGTTGCTGTTGGTAGTCTTGTTCAGAGGAGAATTGTCTAGCATTTCGGTGCTGGCCTGCCCCAGGGCAGGACAAAGTCTGATATGTTTGGGATATTTCTTCTCTGTGAAAGATAGTGAGCTAAAGACTCTGGGTAAGTCTCTTGTAACCAGGACTCATCTCTGGCAGAGAGTCTCCCAGGACCCCCCTTGTTATCTACATATTTCAAGTAACTTTGGGTCTCACCCTAAGTTACTAGGGGAATCCAGACGTGGACCCCTTGCTCACTATTCTTAGAGCGGCACAACTACACCCTACTGATGCGGTTCAACTAGACCGAAACACGGTTCTGGCATTGCTCTTGGTACTCTTGTTCAGAGGAGAATTGCTAAGCGTTTCGGTGCTGGACTGCCCCAGGGCAGGAAAAAGACTGATATGTTTGGGATATTTCTTCTCTGTGAAAGATAGTGAGCTGAAGACTCTGGATAAGGCTCTTGTAACAAGGACTCATGTCTGGGAGAGAGTCTCCCAGGAATCCCTCTTGTTATCTGCATATTTCAGGTAACTTTGGGTCTCACCCTAAGTTACTAGGGGAATCCAGAAGTGGACCCCTTGTTCACTATTCTTAGAGAGGCACAGCTACACCCTACTGATGAGGTTCAACCAGACCGAAACACGTGTCTGGGGTTCCTGTTGGTACTCTTGTTCAGTGGATAATTGCCTAGCTTTTTGGTGCTGGACTGCCCCAGGGCAGGACAAAGACTGATATGTTTGGGATATTTCTTCACTGTGAAAGATAGTGAGCTAAAGACTCTGGGTAAGGCTCTTGTAACCACGACTCATGTCTGGCAGAGAGTCTCCATGGACCCCCCTTGTTATCTGCATATGTCAAGTAACTTTGGGTCTCACCTTAAGTTACTAGGGGAATCCAGACGTGGACCCCTTGCTCACTATTCTTAGAGAGGCATAGCTACACCCTACTGATGAGGTTGAACCAGACCAAAACACGTGTCTGGGGTTGCTGTTAGTACTCTTGTTCAGAGTAGAATTGCCTAGCGTTTCGGTGCTGGACTGCCCCAGGGCAGGAAAAAGAATGATATCTTTGGTATATTTCTTCTCTGTGAAAGATAGTGAGCTGAAGACTCTGGGTAAGGCTCTTGTAACAAGGACTCATGTCTGGCAGAGAGTCTCCCAGGATCCCCTCTTGTTTTCTGCATATTTCAAGTAACTTTGGGTCTCACCCTAAGTTACTAGGGGAATCCAGAATTGGACCCCTTGCTCACTATTCTTAGAGAGGCACAGCTACACCCTACTGATGAGGTTCAACCAGACCAAAACACGTGTCTGGGGTTGCTGTTGGTACTCTTGTTCAGAGGATAATTGCATAGCATTTCGGTGCTGGACTTCCCCAGAGCAGGACAAAGACTGATATGTTTGGGATATTTCTTCTCTGTGAAAGATATTGAGCTAAAGACTCTGGGTAAGGCTCTTGTAACCAGGACTCATGTCGGGCAGAGAGTCTCCGAGGACCCCCCTTGTTATCTGCATATTTCAAGTAACTTTGGGTCTCACCCTAAGTTACTAGGGGAATCCAGACGTGGACCCCTTGCTCACTATTCTTAGAGAGGCACAGCTGCACCCTACTGATGAGGTTCAACCAGACCAAAACACGTGCCTGGGGTTGCTGTTAGTACTCTTGTTCAGAGTAGAATTGCCTAGCGTTTCGGTGCTGGACTGCCCCAGGGCAGGTAAAAGACTGATATGTTTGGTATATTTCTTCTCTGTGAAAGATAGTGAGCTGAAGACTATGGGTAAGGCTCTTGTAACAAGGACTCATGTCTGGCAGAGAGTCTCCCAGGATCCCCTCTTGTTTTCTGCATATTTCAAGTAACTTTGGGTCTCACCCTAAGTTACTAGGGGAATCCAGACGTGGACCCCTTGCTCACTATTCTTAGAGAGGCACAGCTACACCCTACTGATGAGGTTCAACCAGAAAAAAACACGTGTCTGGGGTTGCTGTTGGTACTCTTGTTCAGAGGATAATTGCCTAGCATTTCGGTGCTGGACTTCCCCAGAGCAGGACAAAGACTGATATGTTTGGGTTATTTTTTCTCTGTGAAAGATAGTGAGCTAAAGACTCTGGGTAAGGCTCTTGTAACCAGGACTCATGTCGGGCAGAGAGTCTCCGAGGACCCCCCCTTGTTATCTGCATATTTCAAGTAACTTTGGGTCTCACCCTAAGTTACTAGGGGAATCCAGACGTGGACCCCTAGCTCACTATTCTTAGAGAGGCACAGCTGCACCCTACTGATGAGGTTCAACCAGACCAAAACACGTGTCTGGGGTTGCTGTTGGTACTCTTGTTCAGAGTAGAATTGCCTAGCGTTTCGGTGCTGGACTGCCCCAGGGCAGGAAAAAGACTGATATCTTTGGTATATTTCTTCTCTGTGAAAGATAGTGAGCTGAAGACTCTGGGTAAGGCTCTTGTAACAACGACTCATGTCTGGCAGAGAGTCTCCCAGGATCCCCTCTTGTTTTCTGCATATGTCAAGTAACTTTGGGTCTCACCTTAAGTTACTAGGGGAATCCAGACGTGGACCCCTTGCTCACTATTCTAGAGAGGCATAGCTACACCCTACTGATGAGGTTGAACCAGACCAAAACACGTGTCTGGCGTTGCTGTTAGTACTCTTGTTCAGAGTAGAATTGCCTAGCGTTTCGGTGCTGGACTGCCCCAGGGCAGGAAAAAGACTGATATCTTTGGTATATTTCTTCTCTGTGAAAGATAGTGAGCTGAAGACTCTGGGTAAGGCTCTTGTAACAAGGACTCATGTCTGGCAGAGAGTCTTCCAGGATCCCCTCTTGTTTTCTGCATATTTCAAGTAACTTTGGGTCTCACCCTAAGTTACTAGGGGAATCCAGAATTGGACCCCTTGCTCACTATTCCTAGAGAGGCACAGCTACACCCTACTGATGAGGTTCAACCAGACCAAAACACGTGTCTGGGGTTGCTGTTGGTACTCTTGTTCAGAGGATAATTGCCTAGCATTTCGGTGCTGGACTTCCCCAGAGCAGGACAAAGACTTATATGTTTGGGATATTTCTTCTCTGTGAAAGATATTGAGCTAAAGACTCTGGGTAAGGCTCTTGTAACCAGGACTCATGTCGGGCAGAGAGTCTCCGAGGACCCCCCTTGTTATCTGCATATTTCAAGTAAATTTGGGTCTCACCCTAAGTTACTAGGGGAATCCAGACGTGGACCCCTTGCTCACTATTCTTAGAGAGGCACAGCTGCACCCTATTGATGAGGTTCAACCAGACCAAAACACGTGTCTGGGGTTGCTGTTAGTACTCTTGTTCAGAGTAGAATTGCCTAGCGTTTCGGTGCTGGACTGCCCCAGGGCAGGAAAAAGACTGATATGTTTGGTATATTTCTTCTCTGTGAAAGATAGTGAGCTGAAGACTCTGGGTAAGGCTCTTGTAACAAGGACTCATGTCTGGCAGAGAGTCTCCCAGGATCCCCTCTTGTTTTCTGCATATTTCAAGTAACTTTGGGTCTCACCCTAAGTTACTAGGGGAATCCAGACGTGGACCCCTTGCTCACTATTCTTAGAGAGGCACAGCTACACCCTACTGATGAGGTTCAACCAGAAAAAAACACGTGTCTGGGGTTGCTGTTGGTACTCTTGTTCAGAGGATAATTGCCTAGCATTTCGGTGCTGGACTTCCCCAGAGCAGGACAAAGACTGATATGTTTGGGATATTTTTTCTCTGTGAAAGATAGTGAGCTAAAGACTCTGGGTAAGGCTCTTGTAACCAGGACTCATGTCGGGCAGAGAGTCTCCGAGGACCCCCCCTTGTTATCTGCATATTTCAAGTAACTTTGGGTCTCACCCTAAGTTACTAGGGGAATCCAGACGTGGACCCCTAGCTCACTATTCTTAGAGAGGCACAGCTGCACCCTACTGATGAGGTTCATCCAGACCAAAACACGTGTCTGGGGTTGCTGTTGGTACTCTTGTTCAGAGTAGAATTTCCTAGCGTTTCGGTGCTGGACTGCCCCAGGGCAGGAAAAAGACTGATATCTTTGGTATATTTCTTCTCTGTGAAAGATAGTGAGCTGAAGACTCTGGGTAAGGCTCTTGTAACAACGACTCATGTCTGGCAGAGAGTCTCCCAGGATCCCCTCTTGTTTTCTGCATATTTCAAGTAACTTTGGGTCCCACCCTAAGTTACTAGGGGAATCCAGAAGTGGACCCCTTGCTCACTATTCTTAGAGAGGCACAGCTACACCCTACTGATGAGGTTCAACCAGACCAAAACACATGTCTGGAGATGCTGTTGTTACTCTTGTTCTAAGGATAATTGCCTAGCATTTCGGTGCTGGACTGCCCCAGGGCAGGAAAAAGACTGATATGTTTGGTATATTTCTTCTCTGTGAAAGATAGTGAGCTGAAGACTCTGGGTAAGGCTCTTGTAACCAGGACTCATGTCTGGCAGAGAGTCTCCCAGGACCCCCTTGTTATCTGCATATTTCAAGTAACTTTGGGTCTCACCCTAAGTTACTAGGGGAATCCAGACGTGGACCCCTTGCTCACTATTCTTAGAGAGGCACAGCTACACCCTACTGATGAGGTTCAACCAGACCGAAACATGTGTCTGGGGTTTAATTGCCTAGCATTTCGGTGCTGGACTGCCCTAGGGCAGGACAAAGACTGATATGTTTGGGATATTTCTTCTCTGTGAAAGATAGTGAGTCAAAGACTTTGGGTAAGGCTCTTGTAAAAAGGACTCATGTCTGGCAGAGAGTCTCCATTGAGCCCCCTTGTTATCTGCATATTTCAAGTAACTTTGGGTCTCACCCTAAGGTACTAGGGGAATGCAGACGTGGACCCCTTGCTCACTATTCTTAGAGAGGCACAGCTACACCCTTCTGATGAGGTTCAACCAGACCGAAACACGTGTCTGGGGTTGCTGTTGGTAGTCTTGTTCAGAAAAGAATTGCCTAGCATTCCGGTGCTGGACTGCCCCAGGGCAGTACAAAGTCTGATATGTTTGGGATATTTCTTCTCTGTGAAAGATAGTGAGCTAAAGACTCTGGGTAAGGCTCTTGTAACCAGAACTCATCTCTGCAGAGAGTCTCCCAGGACCCCCCTTGTAATCTACATATTTCAAGTAACTTTGGGTCTCACCATAAGTTAATAAGGGAATCCAGACGTGGACCCCTTGCTCACTATTCTTAGAGGGGCACAGCTACACCCTACTGATGAGGTTCAACCAGACCAAAACACGTGTCTGGGGTTGCTGTTAGTACTCTTGTTCAGAGTAGAATTGCCTAGCGTTTCGGTGCTGGACTGTCCCAGGGCAGGACAAAGACTGATATGTTTGGTATATTTCTTCTCTGTGAAAGATAGTGAGCTAAAGACTCTGGGTAAAGCTCTTGAACCAGGACTCATGTCTGGCAGAGAGACATATTTCAAGACACTTTGGGTCTCACCCTAAGTTACTAGGGGAATACAGACGTGACCCCTTGCTCACTATTCTTAGAGAGGCAGAGCTACACCCTACAGATGAGGTTCAACCAGACCGAAACACATGTCTGGGGTTGCTGTTGGTACTCTTGTTCAGAGGAGAATTGCCTAGCATTTTGGTGCTGGACTGCCCCAGGGCAGGACAAAGACTGATGTGTTTGGGATATTACTTCTATGTGAAAGATAGTGTGCTAAATACTCTGGGTAAGTCTCTTGTAACTAGGATTCATGTCTGGCAGAGAGTCTACCAGGACCCCCCTTGTTATCTGCATATTTCAAGTAACTTTGGGTCTCACCCTAAGTTACTAGGGGAATCCAGACGTGGACCCCTTGCTCACTATTCTTAGAGAGGCACAGCTACACCCTACTGATGAGGTTCAACCAGACCGAAACACGTGTCTGGGGTTTAATTGCCTAGCATTTCGGTGCTGGACTGCCCCAGGGCAGGACAAAGACTGATATGTTTGGGATACTTCTTCTCTGTGAAAGATAGTGAGCCAAAGACTTTGGGTAAGGCTCTTGTAAACAGGACTCATGTCTGGCAGAGAGTCTCCATTGAGCCCCCTTGTTATCTGCATATTTCAAGTAACTTTGGGTCTCACCCTAAGGTACTAGGGGAATGCAGACGTGGACCCCTTGCTCACTATTCTTAGAGAGGCACAGCTACACCCTTCTGATGAGGTTCAACCAGACCGAAACACGTGTCTGGGGTTGCTGTTGGTAGTCTTGTTCAGAAAAGAATTACCTAGCATTCCGGTGCTGGACTGCCCCAGGGAAGTACAAAGTCTGATATGTTTGGGATATTTCTTCTCTGTGAAAGATAGTGAGCTAAAGACTCTGGGTAAGGCTCTTGTAACCAGAACTCATCTCTGGCAGAGAGTCTCCCAGGACCCCCCTTGTAATCTACATATTTGAAGTAACTTTGGGTCTCACCATAAGTTACTAAGGGAATCCAGACGTGGACCCATTGCTCACTATTCTTAGAGGGGCACAGCTACACCCTACTGATGAGGTTCAACCAGACCAAAACACGTGTCTGGGGTTGCTGTTAGTACTCTTGTTCAGAGTAGAATTGCCTAGCGTTTCGGTGCTGGACTGTCCCAGGGCAGGACAAAGACTGATATGTTTGGTATATTTCTTCTCTGTGAAAGATAGTGAGCTAAAGACTCTGGGTAAGGCTCTTGAACCAGGACTCATGTCTGGCAGAGAGACTCCCAGGACCCCCCTTGTTATCTGCATATTTCAAGACACTTTGGGTCTCACCCTAAGTTACTAGGGGAATCCAGACGTGGACCCCTAGCTCACTATTCTTAGAGAGGCACAGCTGCACCCTACTGATGAGGTTCAACCAGACCGAAACACGTGTCTGGGGTTGCTGTTGGTAGTCTTGTTCAGAAAAGAATTGCCTAGCATTCCGGTGCTGGACTGCCCCAGGGCAGTACAAAGTCTGATATGTTTGGGATATTTCTTCTCTGTGAAAGATAGTGAGCTAAAGACTCTGGGTAAGGCTCTTGTAACCAGAACTCATCTCTGGCAGAGAGTCTCCCAGGACCCGCCTTGTAATCTACATATTTCAAGTAACTTTGGGTCTCACCATAAGTTAATGAGGGAATCCAGACGTGGACCCCTTGCTCACTATTCTTAGAGGGGCACAGCTACACCCTACTGATGAGGTTCAACCAGACCAAAACACGTGTCTGGGGTTGCTGTTAGTACTCTTGTTCAGAGTAGAATTGCCTAGCGTTTCGGTGCTGGACTGTCCCAGGGCAGGACAAAGACTGATATGTTTGGTATATTTCTTCTCTGTGAAAGATAGTGAGCTAAAGACTCTGGGTAAAGCTCTTGAACCAGGACTCATGTCTGGCAGAGAGACATATTTCAAGACACTTTGGGTCTCACCCTAAGTTACTAGGGGAATACAGACGTGACCCCTTGCTCACTATTCTTAGAGAGGCAGAGCTACACCCTACAGATGAGGTTCAACCAGACCGAAACACATGTCTGGGGTTGCTGTTGGTACTCTTGTTCAGAGGAGAATTGCCTAGCATTTTGGTGCTGGACTGCCCCAGGGCAGGACAAAGACTGATGTGTTTGGGATATTACTTCTATGTGAAAGATAGTGTGCTAAATACTCTGGGTAAGTCTCTTGTAACTAGGATTCATGTCTGGCAGAGAGTCTACCAGGACCCCCCTTGTTATCTGCATATTTCAAGTAACTTTGGGTCTCACCCTAAGTTACTAGGGGAATCCAGACGTGGACCCCTTGCTCACTATTCTTAGAGAGGCACAGCTACACCCTACTGATGAGGTTCAACCAGACCGAAACACGTGTCTGGGGTTTAATTGCCTAGCATTTCGGTGCTGGACTGCCCCAGGGCAGGACAAAGACTGATATGTTTGGGATACTTCTTCTCTGTGAAAGATAGTGAGCCAAAGACTTTGGGTAAGGCTCTTGTAAACAGGACTCATGTCTGGCAGAGAGTCTCCATTGAGCCCCCTTGTTATCTGCATATTTCAAGTAACTTTGGGTCTCACCCTAAGGTACTAGGGGAATGCAGACGTGGACCCCTTGCTCACTATTCTTAGAGAGGCACAGCTACACCCTTCTGATGAGGTTCAACCAGACCGAAACACGTGTCTGGGGTTGCTGTTGGTAGTCTTGTTCAGAAAAGAATTACCTAGCATTCCGGTGCTGGACTGCCCCAGGGAAGTACAAAGTCTGATATGTTTGGGATATTTCTTCTCTGTGAAAGATAGTGAGCTAAAGACTCTGGGTAAGGCTCTTGTAACCAGAACTCATCTCTGGCAGAGAGTCTCCCAGGACCCCCCTTGTAATCTACATATTTCAAGTAACTTTGGGTCTCACCATAAGTTACTAAGGGAATCCAGACGTGGACCCATTGCTCACTATTCTTAGAGGGGCACAGCTACACCCTACTGATGAGGTTCAACCAGACCAAAACACGTGTCTGGGGTTGCTGTTAGTACTCTTGTTCAGAGTAGAATTGCCTAGCGTTTCGGTGCTGGACTGTCCCAGGGCAGGACAAAGACTGATATGTTTGGTATATTTCTTCTCTGTGAAAGATAGTGAGCTAAAGACTCTGGGTAAGGCTCTTGAACCAGGACTCATGTCTGGCAGAGAGACTCCCAGGACCCCCCTTGTTATCTGCATATTTCAAGACACTTTGGGTCTCACCCTAAGTTACTAGGGGAATCCAGACGTGGACCCCTAGCTCACTATTCTTAGAGAGGCACAGCTGCACCCTACTGATGAGGTTCAACCAGACCGAAACACGTGTCTGGGGTTGCTGTTGGTAGTCTTGTTCAGAAAAGAATTGCCTAGCATTCCGGTGCTGGACTGCCCCAGGGCAGTACAAAGTCTGATATGTTTGGGATATTTCTTCTCTGTGAAAGATAGTGAGCTAAAGACTCTGGGTAAGGCTCTTGTAACCAGAACTCATCTCTGGCAGAGAGTCTCCCAGGACCCCCCTTGTAATCTACATATTTCAAGTAACTTTGGGACTCACCATAAGTTAATAAGGGAATCCAGACGTGGACCCCTTGCTCACTATTCTTAGAGGGGCACAGCTACACCCTACTGATGAGGTTCAACCAGACCAAAACACGTGTCTGGGGTTGCTGTTAGTACTCTTGTTCAGAGTAGAATTGCCTAGCGTTTCGGTGCTGGACTGTCCCAGGGCAGGACAAAGACTGATATGTTTGGTATATTTCTTCTCTGTGAAAGATAGTGAGCTAAAGACTCTGGGTAAGGCTCTTGAACCAGGACTCATGTCTAGCAGAGAGTCTCCATTGACCCCCCTTGTTATCTGAATATTTCAAGTAACTTTGGGTCTCACCTTAAGTTACTAGGGGAATCCAGACGTGGACCCCGTGCTCACTATTCTTAGAGAGGCACAGCTACACCCTACTGATGAGGTTCAACCAGACCAAAACACGTGTCTGGGGATGCTGTTGTTACTCTTGTTCAGAGGATAATTGCCTAGCATTTCGGTGCTGGACTGCCCCAGGGCAGGAAAAAGACTGATATGTTTGGTATATTTCTTCTCTGTGAAAGATAGTGAGCTGAAGACTCTGGGTAAGGCTCTTGTAACCAGGACTCATGTCTGGCAGAGAGTCTCCCAGGACCCCCTTGTTATCTGCATATTTCAAGTAACTTTGGGTCTCACCCTAAGTTACTAGGGGAATCCAGACGTGGACCCCTTGCTCACTATTCTTAGAGAGGCACAGCTACACCCTACTGATGAGGTTCAACCAGACCGAAACATGTGTCTGGGGTTTAATTGCCTAGCATTTCAGTGCTGGACTGCCCCAGGGCAGGACAAAGACTGATATGTTTGGGATATTTCTTCTCTGTGAAAGATAGTGAGTCAAAGACTTTGGGTAAGGCTCTTGTAAAAAGGACTCATGTCTGGTAGAGAGTCTCCATTGAGCCCCCTTGTTATCTGCATATTTCAAGTAACTTTGGGTCTCACCCTAAGGTACTAGGGGAATGCAGACGTGGACCCCTTGCTCACTATTCTTAGAGAGGCACAGCTACACCCTTCTGATGAGGTTCAACCAGACCGAAACACGTGTCTGGGGTTGCTGTTGGTAGTCTTGTTCAGAAAAGAATTGCCTAGCATTCCGGTGCTGGACTGCCCCAGGGCAGTACAAAGTCTGATATGTTTGGGATATTTCTTCTCTGTGAAAGATAGTGAGCTAAAGACTCTGGGTAAGGCTCTTGTAACCAGAACTCATCTCTGGCAGAGAGTCTCCCAGGACCCCCCTTGTAATCTACATATTTCAAGTAACTTTGGGTCTCACCATAAGTTAATAAGGGAATCCAGACGTGGACCCCTTGCTCACTATTCTTAGAGGGGCACAGCTACACCCTACTGATGAGGTTCAACCAGACCAAAACACGTGTCTGGGGTTGCTGTTAGTACTCTTGTTCAGAGTAGAATTGCCTAGCGTTTCGGTGCTGGACTGTCCCAGGGCAGGACAAAGACTGATATGTTTGGTATATTTCTTCTCTGTGAAAGATAGTGAGCTAAAGACTCTGGGTAAAGCTCTTGAACCAGGACTCATGTCTGGCAGAGAGACATATTCCAAGACACTTTGGGTCTCACCCTAAGTTACTAGGGGAATACAGACGTGACCCCTTGCTCACTATTCTTAGAGAGGCAGAGCTACACCCTACAGATGAGGTTCAACCAGACCGAAACACATGTCTGGGGTTGCTGTTGGTACTCTTGTTCAGAGGAGAATTGCCTAGCATTTTGGTGCTGGACTGCCCCAGGGCAGGACAAAGACTGATGTGTTTGGGATATTACTTCTATGTGAAAGATAGTGTGCTAAATACTCTGGGTAAGTCTCTTGTAACTAGGATTCATGTCTGGCAGAGAGTCTACCAGGACCCCCCTTGTTATCTGCATATTTCAAGTAACTTTGGGTCTCACCCTAAGTTACTAGGGGAATCCAGACGTGGACCCCTTGCTCACTATTCTTAGAGAGGCACAGCTACACCCTACTGATGAGGTTCAACCAGACCGAAACACGTGTCTGGGGTTTAATTGCCTAGCATTTCGGTGCTGGACTGCCCCAGGGCAGGACAAAGACTGATATGTTTGGGATACTTCTTCTCTGTGAAAGATAGTGAGCCAAAGACTTTGGGTAAGGCTCTTGTAAACAGGACTCATGTCTGGCAGAGAGTCTCCATTGAGCCCCCTTGTTATCTGCATATTTCAAGTAACTTTGGGTCTCACCCTAAGGTACTAGGGGAATGCAGACGTGGACCCCTTGCTCACTATTCTTAGAGAGGCACAGCTACACCCTTCTGATGAGGTTCAACCAGACCGAAACACGTGTCTGGGGTTGCTGTTGGTAGTCTTGTTCAGAAAAGAATTACCTAGCATTCCGGTGCTGGACTGCCCCAGGGAAGTACAAAGTCTGATATGTTTGGGATATTTCTTCTCTGTGAAAGATAGTGAGCTAAAGACTCTGGGTAAGGCTCTTGTAACCAGAACTCATCTCTGGCAGAGAGTCTCCCAGGACCCCCCTTGTAATCTACATATTTCAAGTAACTTTGGGTCTCACCATAAGTTACTAAGGGAATCCAGACGTGGACCCATTGCTCACTATTCTTAGAGGGGCACAGCTACACCCTACTGATGAGGTTCAACCAGACCAAAACACGTGTCTGGGGTTGCTGTTAGTACTCTTGTTCAGAGTAGAATTGCCTAGCGTTTCGGTGCTGGACTGTCCCAGGGCAGGACAAAGACTGATATGTTTGGTATATTTCTTCTCTGTGAAAGATAGTGAGCTAAAGACTCTGGGTAAGGCTCTTGAACCAGGACTCATGTCTGGCAGAGAGACTCCCAGGACCCCCCTTGTTATCTGCATATTTCAAGACACTTTGGGTCTCACCCTAAGTTACTAGGGGAATCCAGACGTGGACCCCTAGCTCACTATTCTTAGAGAGGCACAGCTGCACCCTACTGATGAGGTTCAACCAGACCAAAACACGTGTCTGGGGTTGCTGTTAGTACTCTTGTTCAGAGTAGAATTGCCTAGCGTTTCGGTGCTGGACTGCCCCAGGGCAGAAAAAAGACTGATATCTTTGGTATATTTCTTCTCTGTGAAAGATAGTGAGCTGAAGACTCTGGGTAAGGCTCTTGTAACAACGACTCATGTCTGGCAGAGAGTCTCCCAGGATCCCCTCTTGTTTTCTGCATATTTCAAGTAACTTTGGGTCTCACCCTAAGTTACTAGGGGAATCCAGAAGTGGACCCCTTGCTCACTATTCTTAGAGAGGCACAGCTACACCCTACTGATGAGGTTCAACCAGACCAAAACACGTGTCTGGGGTTGCTGTTGGTACTCTTGTTCAGAGGATAATTGCCTAGCATTTCGTTGCTGGACTTCCCCAGAGCAGGACAAAGACGGATATGTTTGGGATATTTCTTCTCTGTGAAAGATATTGAGCTAAAGACTCTGGGTAAGGCTCTTGTAACCAGGACTCATGTCTAGCAGAGAGTCTCCATTGACCCCCCTTGTTATCTGAATATTTCAAGTAACTTTGGGTCTCACCTTAAGTTACTAGGGGAATCCAGACGTGGACCCCTTACTCACTATTCTTAGAGAGGCACAGCTACACCCTACTGATGAGGTTCAACCAGACCAAAACACGTGTCTGGGGATCCTGTTGGTACTCTTGTTCAGAGGATAATTGCCTAGCATTTCGGTGTTGGACTTCCCCAGAGTAGGACAAAGACTGATATGTTTGGGATATTTATTCTCTGTGAAAGATAGTGAGCTAAAGACTCTGGGTAAGGCTCTTGTAACCAGGACTCATGTCGGGCAGAGAGTCTCCGAGGACCCCCCTTGTTATCTGCATATTTCAAGTAACTTTGGGTCTCACCCTAAGTTACTAGGGGAATCCAGACGTGGACCCCTTGCTCACTATTCTTAGAGAGGCACAGCTGCACCCTACTGATGAGGTTCAACCAGACCAAAACACGTGTCTGGGGTTGCTGTTAGTACTCTTGTTCAGAGTAGAATTGCCTAGCGTTTCGGTGCTGGACTGCCCCAGGGCAGGAAAAAGACTGATATGTTTGGGATATTTCTTCTATGTGAAAAATAGTGAGCTGATGACTCTGGGTAAGGCTCTTGTAATGTGTGACAGAGTCTCCCAGGATCCCCCCTTTTTATCTGCATATTTCAAGTAACTTTGGGTCTCACCCTAAGTTACTAGGGGAATCCAGACGTGAACCCCTTGCTCACTATTCTTAGAGAGGCACCGCTACACCCTACTGATGAGGTTCAACCAGACTGAAACACGTGTCTGGCGGTGCTGTTGGTACTCTTGATCAGAGGATAATTGCCTAGCATTTCGGTGCTGGACTGCCCCAGGGCAGGACAAAGACTGATATGTTTGGGATATTTCTTCACTGTGAAAAATAGTGAGCCAAAGACTTTGGGTAAGGCTCTTGTAACCAGGACTCATGTCTGGCAGAGAGTCTCCATTGAGCCCCCTTGTTATCTGCATATTTCAAGTAACTTAGGGTCTCACCCTTAGTTACTAGCGGAATGCAGACGTGGACCCCTTGCTCACTATTCTTACAGAGGCACAGCTACACCCTACTGATGAGGTTCAACCAGACTGAAACACGTGTCTGGGGTTGCTGTTGGTAGTCTTGTTCAGAGGAGAATTGCCCAGCATTTCGGTGCTGGACTGCCCCAGGGCAGGACAAAGTCTGATATGTTTGGGATATTTCTTCTCTGTGAAAGATAGTGAGCTAAAGACTCTGGGTAAGGCTCTTGTAACCAGGACTCACTCTGGCAGAGAGTCTCCCAGGACCCCCCGTGTTATCTACATATTTCAAGTAACTTTGGGTCTCACCCTAAGTTACTAGGGGAATCCAGACGTGGACCCGTTGCTCACTATTCTTAGAGAGGCACAGCTACACCCTACTGATGAGGTTCAACCAGACCGAAACACGTGTCTGGAGTTGCTTTTGGTACTCTTGTTCAGCGGATAATTGCCTAGCATTTCGGTGCTGGACTGCCCCAGGGCAGGACAAAGACTGATATGTTTGGGATATTTCTTCTCTGTGAAAGATAGTGAGCTAAAGACTCTGGGTAAGGCTATTGTAACCAGGACTCCTGTCTGGCAGGCAGTCTTCATGGACCCCCCTTGTTATTTGCATATTTCAAGTAACTTTGCATCTCACCTTAAGTTACTACTGGAATCCAGACGTGGACCTCTTGCTCACTATTCTTAGAGAGGCATAGCTACACCCTACTGATGAGGTTCAACCAGACCGAAACACGTGTCTGGGGTTGCTGTTGGTAGTCTTGTTCAGAGGAGAATTGTCTAGCATTTCGGTGCTGGCCTGCCCCAGGGCAGGACAAAGTCTGATATGTTTGGGATATTTCTTCTCTGTGAAAGATAGTGAGCTAAAGACTCTGGGTAAGTCTCTTGTAACCAGGACTCATCTCTGGCAGAGAGTCTCCCAGGACCCCCCTTGTTATCTACATATTTCAAGTAACTTTGGGTCTCACCCTAAGTTACTAGGGGAATCCAGACGTGGACCCCTTGCTCACTATTCTTAGAGCGGCACAACTACACCCTACTGATGCGGTTCAACTAGACCGAAACACGGTTCTGGCATTGCTCTTGGTACTCTTGTTCAGAGGAGAATTGCTAAGCGTTTCGGTGCTGGACTGCCCCAGGGCAGGAAAAAGACTGATATGTTTGGGATATTTCTTCTCTGTGAAAGATAGTGAGCTGAAGACTCTGGATAAGGCTCTTGTAACAAGGACTCATGTCTGGGAGAGAGTCTCCCAGGAATCCCTCTTGTTATCTGCATATTTCAGGTAACTTTGGGTCTCACCCTAAGTTACTAGGGGAATCCAGAAGTGGACCCCTTGTTCACTATTCTTAGAGAGGCACAGCTACACCCTACTGATGAGGTTCAACCAGACCGAAACACGTGTCTGGGGTTCCTGTTGGTACTCTTGTTCAGTGGATAATTGCCTAGCTTTTTGGTGCTGGACTGCCCCAGGGCAGGACAAAGACTGATATGTTTGGGATATTTCTTCACTGTGAAAGATAGTGAGCTAAAGACTCTGGGTAAGGCTCTTGTAACCACGACTCATGTCTGGCAGAGAGTCTCCATGGACCCCCCTTGTTATCTGCATATGTCAAGTAACTTTGGGTCTCACCTTAAGTTACTAGGGGAATCCAGACGTGGACCCCTTGCTCACTATTCTTAGAGAGGCATAGCTACACCCTACTGATGAGGTTGAACCAGACCAAAACACGTGTCTGGGGTTGCTGTTAGTACTCTTGTTCAGAGTAGAATTGCCTAGCGTTTCGGTGCTGGACTGCCCCAGGGCAGGAAAAAGACTGATATCTTTGGTATATTTCTTCTCTGTGAAAGATAGTGAGCTGAAGACTCTGGGTAAGGCTCTTGTAACAAGGACTCATGTCTGGCAGAGAGTCTCCCAGGATCCCCTCTTGTTTTCTGCATATTTCAAGTAACTTTGGGTCTCACCCTAAGTTACTAGGGGAATCCAGAATTGGACCCCTTGCTCACTATTCTTAGAGAGGCACAGCTACACCCTACTGATGAGGTTCAACCAGACCAAAACACGTGTCTGGGGTTGCTGTTGGTACTCTTGTTCAGAGGATAATTGCCTAGCATTTCGGTGCTGGACTTCCCCAGAGCAGGACAAAGACTGATATGTTTGGGATATTTCTTCTCTGTGAAAGATATTGAGCTAAAGACTCTGGGTAAGGCTCTTGTAACCAGGACTCATGTCGGGCAGAGAGTCTCCGAGGACCCCCCTTGTTATCTGCATATTTCAAGTAACTTTGGGTCTCACCCTAAGTTACTAGGGGAATCCAGACGTGGACCCCTTGCTCACTATTCTTAGAGAGGCACAGCTGCACCCTACTGATGAGGTTCAACCAGACCAAAACACGTGTCTGGGGTTGCTGTTAGTACTCTTGTTCAGAGTAGAATTGCCTAGCGTTTCGGTGCTGGACTGCCCCAGGGCAGGTAAAAGACTGATATGTTTGGTATATTTCTTCTCTGTGAAAGATAGTGAGCTGAAGACTATGGGTAAGGCTCTTGTAACAAGGACTCATGTCTGGCAGAGAGTCTCCCAGGATCCCCTCTTGTTTTCTGCATATTTCAAGTAACTTTGGGTCTCACCCTAAGTTACTAGGGGAATCCAGACGTGGACCCCTTGCTCACTATTCTTAGAGAGGCACAGCTACACCCTTCTGATGAGGTTCAACCAGACCGAAACACGTGTCTGGGGTTGCTGTTGGTAGTCTTGTTCAGAAAAGAATTGCCTAGCATTCCGGTGCTGGACTGCCCCAGGGCAGTACAAAGTCTGATATGTTTGGGATATTTCTTCTCTGTGAAAGATAGTGAGCTAAAGACTCTGGGTAAGGCTCTTGTAACCAGAACTCATCTCTGGCAGAGAGTCTCCCAGGACCCCCCTTGTAATCTACATATTTCAAGTAACTTTGGGTCTCACCATAAGTTAATAAGGGAATCCAGACGTGGACCCCTTGCTCACTATTCTTAGAGGGGCACAGCTACACCCTACTGATGAGGTTCAACCAGACCAAAACACGTGTCTGGGGTTGCTGTTAGTACTCTTGTTCAGAGTAGAATTGCCTAGCGTTTCGGTGCTGGACTGTCCCAGGGCAGGACAAAGACTGATATGTTTGGTATATTTCTTCTCTGTGAAAGATAGTGAGCTAAAGACTCTGGGTAAAGCTCTTGAACCAGGACTAATGTCTGGCAGAGAGACATATTTCAAGACACTTTGGGTCTCACCCTAAGTTACTAGGGGAATACAGACGTGACCCCTTGCTCACTATTCTTAGAGAGGCAGAGCTACACCCTACAGATGAGGTTCAACCAGACCGAAACACATGTCTGGGGTTGCTGTTGGTACTCTTGTTCAGAGGAGAATTGCCTAGCATTTTGGTGCTGGACTGCCCCAGGGCAGGACAAAGACTGATGTGTTTGGGATATTACTTCTATGTGAAAGATAGTGTGCTAAATACTCTGGGTAAGTCTCTTGTAACTAGGATTCATGTCTGGCAGAGAGTCTACCAGGACCCCCCTTGTTATTTGCATATTTCAAGTAACTTTGGGTCTCAACCTAAGTTACTAGGGGAATCCAGACGTGGACCCCTTGCTCACTATTCTTAGAGAGGCACAGCTACACCCTACTGATGAGGTTCAACCAGACCGAAACACGTGTCTGGGGTTTAATTGCCTAGCATTTCGGTGCTGGACTGCCCCAGGGCAGGACAAAGACTGATATGTTTGGGATACTTCTTCTCTGTGAAAGATAGTGAGCCAAAGACTTTGGGTAAGGCTCTTGTAAACAGGACTCATGTCTGGCAGAGAGTCTCCATTGAGCCCCCTTGTTATCTGCATATTTCAAGTAACTTTGGGTCTCACCCTAAGGTACTAGGGGAATGCAGACGTGGACCCCTTGCTCACTATTCTTAGAGAGGCACAGCTACACCCTTCTGATGAGGTTCAACCAGACCGAAACACGTGTCTGGGGTTGCTGTTGGTAGTCTTGTTCAGAAAAGAATTACCTAGCATTCCGGTGCTGGACTGCCCCAGGGAAGTACAAAGTCTGATATGTTTGGGATATTTCTTCTCTGTGAAAGATAGTGAGCTAAAGACTCTGGGTAAGGCTCTTGTAACCAGAACCCATCTCTGGCAGAGAGTCTCCCAGGACCCCCCTTGTAATCTACATATTTCAAGTAACTTTGGGTCTCACCATAAGTTACTAAGGGAATCCAGAAGTGGACCCATTGCTCACTATTCTTAGAGGGGCACAGCTACACCCTACTGATGAGGTTCAACCAGACCAAAACACGTGTCTGGGGTTGCTGTTAGTACTCTTGTTCAGAGTAGAATTGCCTAGCGTTTCGGTGCTGGACTGTCCCAGGGCAGGACAAAGACTGATATGTTTGGTATATTTCTTCTCTGTGAAAGATAGTGAGCTAAAGACTCTGGGTAAGGCTCTTGAACCAGGACTCATGTCTGGCAGAGAGACTCCCAGGACCCCCCTTGTTATCTGCATATTTCAAGACACTTTGGGTCTCACCCTAAGTTACTAGGGGAATCCAGACGTGGACCCCTAGCTCACTATTCTTAGAGAGGCACAGCTGCACCCTACTGATGAGGTTCAACCAGACCAAAACACGTGTCTGGGGTTGCTGTTAGTACTCTTGTTCAGAGTAGAATTGCCTAGCGTTTCGGTGCTGGACTGCCCCAGGGCAGAAAAAAGACTGATATCTTTGGTATATTTCTTCTCTGTGAAAGATAGTGAGCTGAAGACTCTGGGTAAGGCTCTTGTAACAACGACTCATGTCTGGCAGAGAGTCTCCCAGGATCCCCTCTTGTTTTCTGCATATTTCAAGTAACTTTGGGTCTCACCCTAAGTTACTAGGGGAATCCAGAAGTGGACCCCTTGCTCACTATTCTTAGAGAGGCACAGCTACACCCAACTGATGAGGTTCAACCAGACCAAAACACGTGTCTGGGGTTGCTGTTGATACTCTTGTTCAGAGGATAATTGCCTAGCATTTCGTTGCTGGACTTCCTCAGAGCAGGACAAAGACGGATATGTTTGGGATATTTCTTCTCTGTGAAAGATATTGAGCTAAAGACTCTGGGTAAGGCTCTTGTAACCAGGACTCATGTCTAGCAGAGAGTCTCCATTGACCCCCCTTGTTATCTGAATATTTCAAGTAACTTTGGGTCTCACCTTAAGTTACTAGGGGAATCCAGACGTGGACCCCTTACTCACTATTCTTAGAGAGGCACAGCTACACCCTACTGATGAGGTTCAACCAGACCAAAACACGTGTCTGGGGATCCTGTTGGTACTCTTGTTCAGAGGATAATTGCCTAGCATTTCGGTGTTGGACTTCCCCAGAGTAGGACAAAGACTGATATGTTTGGGATATTTCTTCTCTGTGAAAGATAGTGAGCTAAAGACTCTGGGTAAGGCTCTTGTAACCAGGACTCATGTCGGGCAGAGAGTCTCCGAGGACCCCCCTTGTTATCTGCATATTTCAAGTAACTTTGGGTCTCACCCTAAGTTACTAGGGGAATCCAGACGTGGACCCCTTGCTCACTATTCTTAGAGAGGCACAGCTGCACCCTACTGATGAGGTTCAACCAGACCAAAACACGTGTCTGGGGTTGCTGTTAGTACTCTTGTTCAGAGTAGAATTGCCTAGCGTTTCGGTGCTGGACTGCCCCAGGGCAGGAAAAAGACTGATATGTTTGGGATATTTCTTCTATGTGAAAAATAGTGAGCTGATGACTCTGGGTAAGGCTCTTGTAATGTGTGACAGAGTCTCCCAGGATCCCCCCTTTTTATCTGCATATTTCAAGTAACTTTGGGTCTCACCCTAAGTTACTAGGGGAATCCAGACGTGAACCCCTTGCTCACTATTCTTAGAGAGGCACCGCTACACCCTACTGATGAGGTTCAACCAGACTGAAACACGTGTCTGGCGGTGCTGTTGGTACTCTTGATCAGAGGATAATTGCCTAGCATTTCGGTGCTGGACTGCCCCAGGGCAGGACAAAGACTGATATGTTTGGGATATTTCTTCACTGTGAAAAATAGTGAGCCAAAGACTTTGGGTAAGGCTCTTGTAACCAGGACTCATGTCTGGCAGAGAGTCTCCATTGAGCCCCCTTGTTATCTGCATATTTCAAGTAACTTAGGGTCTCACCCTTAGTTACTAGCGGAATGCAGACGTGGACCCCTTGCTCACTATTCTTACAGAGGCACAGCTACACCCTACTGATGAGGTTCAACCAGACTGAAACACGTGTCTGGGGTTGCTGTTGGTAGTCTTGTTCAGAGGAGAATTGCCCAGCATTTCGGTGCTGGACTGCCCCAGGGCAGGACAAAGTCTGATATGTTTGGGATATTTCTTCTCTGTGAAAGATAGTGAGCTAAAGACTCTGGGTAAGGCTCTTGTAACCAGGACTCACTCTGGCAGAGAGTCTCCCAGGACCCCCCGTGTTATCTACATATTTCAAGTAACTTTGGGTCTCACCCTAAGTTACTAGGGGAATCCAGACGTGGACCCGTTGCTCACTATTCTTAGAGAGGCACAGCTACACCCTACTGATGAGGTTCAACCAGACCGAAACACGTGTCTGGGGTTGCTTTTGGTACTCTTGTTCAGCGGATAATTGCCTAGCATTTCGGTGCTGGACTGCCCCAGGGCAGGACAAAGACTGATATGTTTGGGATATTTCTTCTCTGTGAAAGATAGTGAGCTAAAGACTCTGGGTAAGGCTATTGTAACCAGGACTCCTGTCTGGCAGGCAGTCTTCATGGACCCCCCTTGTTATTTGCATATTTCAAGTAACTTTGCATCTCACCTTAAGTTACTACTGGAATCCAGACGTGGACCCCTTGCTCACTATTCTTAGAGAGGCATAGCTACACCCTACTGATGAGGTTCAACCAGACCGAAACACGTGTCTGGGGTTGCTGTTGGTAGTCTTGTTCAGAGGAGAATTGTCTAGCATTTCGGTGCTGGCCTGCCCCAGGGCAGGACAAAGTCTGATATGTTTGGGATATTTCTTCTCTGTGAAAGATAGTGAGCTAAAGACTCTGGGTAAGTCTCTTGTAACCAGGACTCATCTCTGGCAGAGAGTCTCCCAGGACCCCCCTTGTTATCTACATATTTCAAGTAACTTTGGGTCTCACCCTAAGTTACTAGGGGAATCCAGACGTGGACCCCTTGCTCACTATTCTTAGAGCGGCACAACTACACCCTACTGATGCGGTTCAACTAGACCGAAACACGGTTCTGGCATTGCTCTTGGTACTCTTGTTCAGAGGAGAATTGCTAAGCGTTTCGGTGCTGGACTTCCCCAGAGCAGGACAAAGACTGATATGTTTGGGATATTTCTTCTCTGTGAAAGATATTGAGCTAAAGACTCTGGGTAAGGCTCTTGTAACCAGGACTCATGTCGGGCAGAGAGTCTCCGAGGACCCCCCTTGTTATCTGCATATTTCAAGTAACTTTGGGTCTCACCCTAAGTTACTAGGGGAATCCAGACGTGGACCCCTTGCTCACTATTCTTAGAGAGGCACAGCTGCACCCTACTGATGAGGTTCAACCAGACCAAAACACGTGTCTGGGGTTGCTGTTAGTACTCTTGTTCAGAGTAGAATTGCCTAGCGTTTCGGTGCTGGACTGCCCCAGGGCAGGTAAAAGACTGATATGTTTGGTATATTTCTTCTCTGTGAAAGATAGTGAGCTGAAGACTATGGGTAAGGCTCTTGTAACAAGGACTCATGTCTGGCAGAGAGTCTCCCAGGATCCCCTCTTGTTTTCTGCATATTTCAAGTAACTTTGGGTCTCACCCTAAGTTACTAGGGGAATCCAGACGTGGACCCCTTGCTCACTATTCTTAGAGAGGCACAGCTACACCCTACTGATGAGGTTCAACCAGAAAAAAACACGTGTCTGGGGTTGCTGTTGGTACTCTTGTTCAGAGGATAATTGCCTAGCATTTCGGTGCTGGACTTCCCCAGAGCAGGACAAAGACTGATATGTTTGGGATATTTTTTCTCTGTGAAAGATAGTGAGCTAAAGACTCTGGGTAAGGCTCTTGTAACCAGGACTCATGTCGGGCAGAGAGTCTCCGAGGACCCCCCCTTGTTATCTGCATATTTCAAGTAACTTTGGGTCTCACCCTAAGTTACTAGGGGAATCCAGACGTGGACCCCTAGCTCACTATTCTTAGAGAGGCACAGCTGCACCCTACTGATGAGGTTCAACCAGACCAAAACACGTGTCTGGGGTTGCTGTTGGTACTCTTGTTCAGAGTAGAATTGCCTAGCGTTTCGGTGCTGGACTGCCCCAGGGCAGGAAAAAGACTGATATCTTTGGTATATTTCTTCTCTGTGAAAGATAGTGAGCTGAAGACTCTGGGTAAGGCTCTTGTAACAACGACTCATGTCTGGCAGAGAGTCTCCCAGGATCCCCTCTTGTTTTCTGCATATGTCAAGTAACTTTGGGTCTCACCTTAAGTTACTAGGGGAATCTAGACGTGGACCCCTTGCTCACTATTCTTAGAGAGGCATAGCTACACCCTACTGATGAGGTTGAACCAGACCAAAACACGTGTCTGGCGTTGCTGTTAGTACTCTTGTTCAGAGTAGAATTGCCTAGCGTTTCGGTGCTGGACTGCCCCAGGGCAGGAAAAAGACTGATATCTTTGGTATATTTCTTCTCTGTGAAAGATAGTGAGCTGAAGACTCTGGGTAAGGCTCTTGTAAAAAGGACTCATGTCTGGCAGAGAGTCTCCCAGGATCCCCTCTTGTTTTCTGCATATTTCAAGTAACTTTGGGTCTCACCCTAAGTTACTAGGGGAATCCAGAATTGGACCCCTTGCTCACTATTCCTAGAGAGGCACAGCTACACCCTACTGATGAGGTTCAACCAGACCAAAACACGTGTATGGGGTTGCTGTTGGTACTCTTGTTCAGAGGATAATTGCCTAGCATTTCGGTGCTGGACTTCCCCAGAGCAGGACAAAGACTTATATGTTTGGGATATTTCTTCTCTGTGAAAGATATTGAGCTAAAGACTCTGGGTAAGGCTCTTGTAACCAGGACTCATGTCGGGCAGAGAGTCTCCGAGGACCCCCCTTGTTATCTGCATATTTCAAGTAAATTTGGGTCTCACCCTAAGTTACTAGGGGAATCCAGACGTGGACCCCTTGCTCACTATTCTTAGAGAGGCACAGCTGCACCCTACTGATGAGGTTCAACCAGACCAAAACACGTGTCTGGGGTTGCTGTTAGTACTCTTGTTCAGAGTAGAATTGCCTAGCGTTTCGGTGCTGGACTGCCCCAGGGCAGGAAAAAGACTGATATGTTTGGTATATTTCTTCTCTGTGAAAGATAGTGAGCTGAAGACTCTGGGTAAGGCTCTTGTAACAAGGACTCATGTCTGGCAGAGAGTCTCCCAGGATCCCCTCTTGTTTTCTGCATATTTCAAGTAACTTTGGGTCTCACCCTAAGTTACTAGGGGAATCCAGACGTGGACCCCTTGCTCACTATTCTTAGAGAGGCACAGCTACACCCTACTGATGAGGTTCAACCAGAAAAAAACACGTGTCTGGGGTTGCTGTTGGTACTCTTGTTCAGAGGATAATTGCCTAGCATTTCGGTGCTGGACTTCCCCAGAGCAGGACAAAGACTGATATGTTTGGGATATTTTTTCTCTGTGAAAGATAGTGAGCTAAAGACTCTGGGTAAGGCTCTTGTAACCAGGACTCATGTCGGGCAGAGAGCCTCCGAGGACCCCCCCTTGTTATCTGCATATTTCAAGTAACTTTGGGTCTCACCCTAAGTTACTAGGGGAATCCAGACGTGGACCCCTAGCTCACTATTCTTAGAGAGGCACAGCTGCACCCTACTGATGAGGTTCATCCAGACCAAAACACGTGTCTGGGGTTGCTGTTGGTACTCTTGTTCAGAGTAGAATTTCCTAGCGTTTCGGTGCTGGACTGCCCCAGGGCAGGAAAAAGACTGATATCTTTGGTATATTTCTTCTCTGTGAAAGATAGTGAGCTGAAGACTCTGGGTAAGGCTCTTGTAACAACGACTCATGTCTGGCAGAGAGTCTCCCAGGATCCCCTCTTGTTTTCTGCATATTTCAAGTAACTTTGGGTCCCACCCTAAGTTACTAGGGGAATCCAGAAGTGGACCCCTTGCTCACTATTCTTAGAGAGGCACAGCTACACCCTACTGATGAGGTTCAACCAGACCAAAACACATGTCTGGGGATGCTGTTGTTACTCTTGTTCTAAGGATAATTGCCTAGCATTTCGGTGCTGGACTGCCCCAGGGCAGGAAAAAGACTGATATGTTTGGTATATTTCTTCTCTGTGAAAGATAGTGAGCTGAAGACTCTGGGTAAGGCTCTTGTAACCAGGACTCATGTCTGGCAGAGAGTCTCCCAGGACCCCCTTGTTATCTGCATATTTCAAGTAACTTTGGGTCTCACCCTAAGTTACTAGGGGAATCCAGACGTGGACCCCTTGCTCACTATTCTTAGAGAGGCACAGCTACACCCTACTGATGAGGTTCAACCAGACCGAAACATGTGTCTGGGGTTTAATTGCCTAGCATTTCGGTGCTGGGCTGCCCCAGGGCAGGACAAAGACTGATATGTTTGGGATATTTCTTCTCTGTGAAAGATAGTGAGTCAAAGACTTTGGGTAAGGCTCTTGTAAAAAGGACTCATGTCTGGCAGAGAGTCTCCATTGAGCCCCCTTGTTATCTGCATATTTCAAGTAACTTTGGGTCTCACCCTAAGGTACTAGGGGAATGCAGACGTGGACCCCTTGCTCACTATTCTTAGAGAGGCACAGCTACACCCTTCTGATGAGGTTCAACCAGACCGAAACACGTGTCTGGGGTTGCTGTTGGTAGTCTTGTTCAGAAAAGAATTGCCTAGCATTCCGGTGCTGGACTGCCCCAGGGCAGTACAAAGTCTGATATGTTTGGGATATTTCTTCTCTGTGAAAGATAGTGAGCTAAAGACTCTGGGTAAGGCTCTTGTAACCAGAACTCATCTCTGGCAGAGAGTCTCCCAGGACCCCCCTTGTAATCTACATATTTCAAGTAACTTTGGGTCTCACCATAAGTTAATAAGGGAATCCAGACGTGGACCCCTTGCTCACTATTCTTAGAGGGGCACAGCTACACCCTACTGATGAGGTTCAACCAGACCAAAACACGTGTCTGGGGTTGCTGTTAGTACTCTTGTTCAGAGTAGAATTGCCTAGCGTTTCGGTGCTGGACTGTCCCAGGGCAGGACAAAGACTGATATGTTTGGTATATTTCTTCTCTGTGAAAGATAGTGAGCTAAAGACTCTGGGTAAGGCTCTTGAACCAGGACTCATGTCTAGCAGAGAGTCTCCATTGACCCCCCTTGTTATCTGAATATTTCAAGTAACTTTGGGTCTCACCTTAAGTTACTAGGGGAATCCAGACGTGGACCCCGTGCTCACTATTCTTAGAGAGGCACAGCTACACCCTACTGATGAGGTTCAACCAGACCAAAACACGTGTCTGGGGATGCTGTTGTTACTCTTGTTCAGAGGATAATTGCCTAGCATTTCGGTGCTGGACTGCCCCAGGGCAGGAAAAAGACTGATATGTTTGGTATATTTCTTCTCTGTGAAAGATAGTGAGCTGAAGACTCTGGGTAAGGCTCTTGTAACCAGGACTCATGTCTGGCAGAGAGTCTCCCAGGACCCCCTTGTTATCTGCATATTTCAAGTAACTTTGGGTCTCACCCTAAGTTACTAGGGGAATCCAGACGTGGACCCCTAGCTCACTATTCTTAGAGAGGCACAGCTGCACCCTACTGATGAGGTTCAACCAGACCAAAACACGTGTCTGGGGTTGCTGTTGGTACTCTTGTTCAGAGTAGAATTGCCTAGCGTTTCGGTGCTGGACTGCCCCAGGGCAGGAAAAAGACTGATATCTTTGGTATATTTCTTCTCTGTGAAAGATAGTGAGCTGAAGACTCTGGGTAAGGCTCTTGTAACAACGACTCATGTCTGGCAGAGAGTCTCCCAGGATCCCCTCTTGTTTTCTGCATATGTCAAGTAACTTTGGGTCTCACCTTAAGTTACTAGGGGAATCCAGACGTGGACCCCTTGCTCACTATTCTTAGAGAGGCATAGCTACACCCTACTGATGAGGTTGAACCAGACCAAAACACGTGTCTGGCGTTGCTGTTAGTACTCTTGTTCAGAGTAGAATTGCCTAGCGTTTCGGTGCTGGACTGCCCCAGGGCAGGAAAAAGACTGATATCTTTGGTATATTTCTTCTCTGTGAAAGATAGTGAGCTGAAGACTCTGGGTAAGGCTCTTGTAACAAGGACTCATGTCTGGCAGAGAGTCTCCCAGGATCCCCTCTTGTTTTCTGCATATTTCAAGTAACTTTGGGTCTCACCCTAAGTTACTAGGGGAATCCAGAATTGGACCCCTTGCTCACTATTCCTAGAGAGGCACAGCTACACCCTACTGATGAGGTTCAACCAGACCAAAACACGTGTATGGGGTTGCTGTTGGTACTCTTGTTCAGAGGATAATTGCCTAGCATTTCGGTGCTGGACTTCCCCAGAGCAGGACAAAGACTTATATGTTTGGGATATTTCTTCTCTGTGAAAGATATTGAGCTAAAGACTCTGGGTAAGGCTCTTGTAACCAGGACTCATGTCGGGCAGAGAGTCTCCGAGGACCCCCCTTGTTATCTGCATATTTCAAGTAAATTTGGGTCTCACCCTAAGTTACTAGGGGAATCCAGACGTGGACCCCTTGCTCACTATTCTTAGAGAGGCACAGCTGCACCCTACTGATGAGGTTCAACCAGACCAAAACACGTGTCTGGGGTTGCTGTTAGTACTCTTGTTCAGAGTAGAATTGCCTAGCGTTTCGGTGCTGGACTGCCCCAGGGCAGGAAAAAGACTGATATGTTTGGTATATTTCTTCTCTGTGAAAGATAGTGAGCTGAAGACTCTGGGTAAGGCTCTTGTAACAAGGACTCATGTCTGGCAGAGAGTCTCCCAGGATCCCCTCTTGTTTTCTGCATATTTCAAGTAACTTTGGGTCTCACCCTAAGTTACTAGGGGAATCCAGACGTGGACCCCTTGCTCACTATTCTTAGAGAGGCACAGCTACACCCTACTGATGAGGTTCAACCAGAAAAAAACACGTGTCTGGGGTTGCTGTTGGTACTCTTGTTCAGAGGATAATTGCCTAGCATTTCGGTGCTGGACTGCCCCAGGGCAGGAAAAAGACTGATATGTTTGGTATATTTCTTCTCTGTGAAAGATAGTGAGCTGAAGACTCTGGGTAAGGCTCTTGTAACCAGGACTCATGTCTGGCAGAGAGTCTCCCAGGACCCCCTTGTTATCTGCATATTTCAAGTAACTTTGGGTCTCACCCTAAGTTACTAGGGGAATCCAGACGTGGACCCCTAGCTCACTATTCTTAGAGAGGCACAGCTGCACCCTACTGATGAGGTTCAACCAGACCAAAACACGTGTCTGGGGTTGCTGTTGGTACTCTTGTTCAGAGTAGAATTGCCTAGCGTTTCGGTGCTGGACTGCCCCAGGGCAGGAAAAAGACTGATATCTTTGGTATATTTCTTCTCTGTGAAAGATAGTGAGCTGAAGACTCTGGGTAAGGCTCTTGTAACAACGACTCATGTCTGGCAGAGAGTCTCCCAGGATCCCCTCTTGTTTTCTGCATATGTCAAGTAACTTTGGGTCTCACCTTAAGTTACTAGGGGAATCCAGACGTGGACCCCTTGCTCACTATTCTTAGAGAGGCATAGCTACACCCTACTGATGAGGTTGAACCAGACCAAAACACGTGTCTGGCGTTGCTGTTAGTACTCTTGTTCAGAGTAGAATTGCCTAGCGTTTCGGTGCTGGACTGCCCCAGGGCAGGAAAAAGACTGATATCTTTGGTATATTTCTTCTCTGTGAAAGATAGTGAGCTGAAGACTCTGGGTAAGGCTCTTGTAACAAGGACTCATGTCTGGCAGAGAGTCTCCCAGGATCCCCTCTTGTTTTCTGCATATTTCAAGTAACTTTGGGTCTCACCCTAAGTTACTAGGGGAATCCAGAATTGGACCCCTTGCTCACTATTCCTAGAGAGGCACAGCTACACCCTACTGATGAGGTTCAACCAGACCAAAACACGTGTATGGGGTTGCTGTTGGTACTCTTGTTCAGAGGATAATTGCCTAGCATTTCGGTGCTGGACTTCCCCAGAGCAGGACAAAGACTTATATGTTTGGGATATTTCTTCTCTGTGAAAGATATTGAGCTAAAGTCTCTGGGTAAGGCTCTTGTAACCAGGACTCATGTCGGGCAGAGAGTCTCCGAGGACCCCCCTTGTTATCTGCATATTTCAAGTAAATTTGGGTCTCACCCTAAGTTACTAGGGGAATCCAGACGTGGACCCCTTGCTCACTATTCTTAGAGAGGCACAGCTGCACCCTACTGATGAGGTTCAACCAGACCAAAACACGTGTCTGGGGTTGCTGTTAGTACTCTTGTTCAGAGTAGAATTGCCTAGCATTTCGGTGCTGGACTGCCCCAGGGCAGGAAAAAGACTGATATGTTTGGTATATTTCTTCTCTGTGAAAGATAGTGAGCTGAAGACTCTGGGTAAGGCTCTTGTAACAAGGACTCATGTCTGGCAGAGAGTCTCCCAGGATCCCCTCTTGTTTTCTGCATATTTCAAGTAACTTTGGGTCTCACCCTAAGTTACTAGGGGAATCCAGACGTGGACCCCTTGCTCACTATTCTTAGAGAGGCACAGCTACACCCTACTGATGAGGTTCAACCAGAAAAAAACACGTGTCTGGGGTTGCTGTTGGTACTCTTGTTCAGAGGATAATTGCCTAGCATTTCGGTGCTGGACTTCCCCAGAGCAGGACAAAGACTGATATGTTTGGGATATTTTTTCTCTGTGAAAGATAGTGAGCTAAAGACTCTGGGTAAGGCTCTTGTAACCAGGACTCATGTCGGGCAGAGAGTCTCCGAGGACCCCCCCTTGTTATCTGCATATTTCAAGTAACTTTGGGTCTCACCCTAAGTTACTAGGGGAATCCAGACGTGGACCCCTAGCTCACTATTCTTAGAGAGGCACAGCTGCACCCTACTGATGAGGTTCATCCAGACCAAAACACGTGTCTGGGGTTGCTGTTGGTACTCTTGTTCAGAGTAGAATTTCCTAGCGTTTCGGTGCTGGACTGCCCCAGGGCAGGAAAAAGACTGATATCTTTGGTATATTTCTTCTCTGTGAAAGATAGTGAGCTGAAGACTCTGGGTAAGGCTCTTGTAACAACGACTCATGTCTGGCAGAGAGTCTCCCAGGATCCCCTCTTGTTTTCTGCATATTTCAAGTAACTTTGGGTCCCACTCTAAGTTACTAGGGGAATCCAGAAGTGGACCCCTTGCTCACTATTCTTAGAGAGGCACAGCTACACCCTACTGATGAGGTTCAACCAGACCAAAACACATGTCTGGGGATGCTGTTGTTACTCTTGTTCTAAGGATAATTGCCTAGCATTTCGGTGCTGGACTGCCCCAGGGCAGGAAAAAGACTGATATGTTTGGTATATTTCTTCTCTGTGAAAGATAGTGAGCTGAAGACTCTGGGTAAGGCTCTTGTAACCAGGACTCATGTCTGGCAGAGAGTCTCCCAGGACCCCCTTGTTATCTGCATATTTCAAGTAACTTTGGGTCTCACCCTAAGTTACTAGGGGAATCCAGACGTGGACCCCTTGCTCACTATTCTTAGAGAGGCACAGCTACACCCTACTGATGAGGTTCAACCAGACCGAAACATGTGTCTGGGGTTTAATTGCCTAGCATTTCGGTGCTGGACTGCCCCAGGGCAGGACAAAGACTGATATGTTTGGGATATTTCTTCTCTGTGAAAGATAGTGAGTCAAAGACTTTGGGTAAGGCTCTTGTAAAAAGGACTCATGTCTGGCAGAGAGTCTCCATTGAGCCCCCTTGTTATCTGCATATTTCAAGTAACTTTGGGTCTCACCCTAAGGTACTAGGGGAATGCAGACGTGGACCCCTTGCTCACTATTCTTAGAGAGGCACAGCTACACCCTTCTGATGAGGTTCAACCAGACCGAAACACGTGTCTGGGGTTGCTGTTGGTAGTCTTGTTCAGAAAAGAATTGCCTAGCATTCCGGTGCTGGACTGCCCCAGGGCAGTACAAAGTCTGATATGTTTGGGATATTTCTTCTCTGTGAAAGATAGTGAGCTAAAGACTCTGGGTAAGGCTCTTGTAACCAGAACTCATCTCTGGCAGAGAGTCTCCCAGGACCCCCCTTGTAATCTACATATTTCAAGTAACTTTGGGTCTCACCATAAGTTAATAAGGGAATCCAGACGTGGACCCCTTGCTCACTATTCTTAGAGGGGCACAGCTACACCCTACTGATGAGGTTCAACCAGACCAAAACACGTGTCTGGGGTTGCTGTTAGTACTCTTGTTCAGAGTAGAATTGCCTAGCGTTTCGGTGCTGGACTGTCCCAGGGCAGGACAAAGACTGATATGTTTGGTATATTTCTTCTCTGTGAAAGATAGTGAGCTAAAGACTCTGGGTAAGGCTCTTGAACCAGGACTCATGTCTAGCAGAGAGTCTCCATTGACCCCCCTTGTTATCTGAATATTTCAAGTAACTTTGGGTCTCACCTTAAGTTACTAGGGGAATCCAGACGTGGACCCCGTGCTCACTATTCTTAGAGAGGCACAGCTACACCCTACTGATGAGGTTCAACCAGACCAAAACACGTGTCTGGGGATGCTGTTGTTACTCTTGTTCAGAGGATAATTGCCTAGCATTTCGGTGCTGGACTGCCCCAGGGCAGGAAAAAGACTGATATGTTTGGTATATTTCTTCTCTGTGAAAGATAGTGAGCTGAAGACTCTGGGTAAGGCTCTTGTAACCAGGACTCATGTCTGGCAGAGAGTCTCCCAGGACCCCCTTGTTATCTGCATATTTCAAGTAACTTTGGGTCTCACCCTAAGTTACTAGGGGAATCCAGACGTGGACCCCTTGCTCACTATTCTTAGAGAGGCACAGCTACACCCTACTGATGAGGTTCAACCAGACCGAAACATGTGTCTGGGGTTTAATTGCCTAGCATTTCGGTGCTGGACTGCCCCAGGGCAGGACAAAGACTGATATGTTTGGGATATTTCTTCTCTGTGAAAGATAGTGAGTCAAAGACTTTGGGTAAGGCTCTTGTAAAAAGGACTCATGTCTGGCAGAGAGTCTCCATTGAGCCCCCTTGTTATCTGCATATTTCAAGTAACTTTGGGTCTCACCCTAAGGTACTAGGGGAATGCAGACGTGGACCCCTTGCTCACTATTCTTAGAGAGGCACAGCTACACCCTTCTGATGAGGTTCAACCAGACCGAAACACGTGTCTGGGGTTGCTGTTGGTAGTCTTGTTCAGAAAAGAATTGCCTAGCATTCCGGTGCTGGACTGCCCCAGGGCAGTACAAAGTCTTATATGTTTGGGATATTTCTTCTCTGTGAAAGATAGTGAGCTAAAGACTCTGGGTAAGGCTCTTGTAACCAGAACTCATCTCTGGCAGAGATTCTCCCAGGACCCCCCTTGTAATCTACATATTTCAAGTAACTTTGGGTCTCACCATAAGTTAATAAGGGAATCCAGACGTGGACCCCTTGCTCACTATTCTTAGAGGGGCACAGCTACACCCTACTGATGAGGTTCAACCAGACCAAAACACGTGTCTGGGGTTGCTGTTAGTACTCTTGTTCAGAGTAGAATTGCCTAGCGTTTCGGTGCTGGACTGTCCCAGGGCAGGACAAAGACTGATATGTTTGGTATATTTCTTCTCTGTGAAAGATAGTGAGCTAAAGACTCTGGGTAAAGCTCTTGAACCAGGACTCATGTCTGGCAGAGAGACATATTTCAAGACACTTTGGGTCTCACCCTAAGTTACTAGGGCAATACAGACGTGACCCCTTGCTCACTATTCTTAGAGAGGCACAGCTACACCCTACAGATGAGGTTCAACCAGACCGAAACACATGTCTGGGGTTGCTGTTGGTACTCTTGTTCAGAGGAGAATTGCCTAGCATTTTGGTGCTGGACTGCCCCAGGGCAGGACAAAGACTGATGTGTTTGGGATATTACTTCTATGTGAAAGATAGTGTGCTAAATACTCTGGGTAAGTCTCTTGTAACTAGGATTCATGTCTGGCAGAGAGTCTACCAGGACCCCCCTTGTTATCTGCATATTTCAAGTAACTTTGGGTCTCACCCTAAGTTACTAGGGGAATCCAGACGTGGACCCCTTGCTCACTATTCTTAGAGAGGCACAGCTACACCCTACTGATGAGGTTCAACCAGACCGAAACACGTGTCTGGGGTTTAATTGCCTAGCATTTCGGTGCTGGACTGCCCCAGGGCAGGACAAAGACTGATATGTTTGGGATACTTCTTCTCTGTGAAAGATAGTGAGCCAAAGACTTTGGGTAAGGCTCTTGTAAACAGGACTCATGTCTGGCAGAGAGTCTCCATTGAGCCCCCTTGTTATCTGCATATTTCAAGTAACTTTGGGTCTCACCCTAAGGTACTAGGGGAATGCAGACGTGGACCCCTTGCTCACTATTCTTAGAGAGGCACAGCTACACCCTTCTGATGAGGTTCAACCAGACCGAAACACGTGTCTGGGGTTGCTGTTGGTAGTCTTGTTCAGAAAAGAATTACCTAGCATTCCGGTGCTGGACTGCCCCAGGGAAGTACAAAGTCTGATATGTTTGGGATATTTCTTCTCTGTGAAAGATAGTGAGCTAAAGACTCTGGGTAAGGCTCTTGTAACCAGAACTCATCTCTGGCAGAGAGTCTCCCAGGACCCCCCTTGTAATCTACATATTTCAAGTAACTTTGGGTCTCACCATAAGTTACTAAGGGAATCCAGACGTGGACCCATTGCTCACTATTCTTAGAGGGGCACAGCTACACCCTACTGATGAGGTTCAACCAGACCAAAACACGTGTCTGGGGTTGCTGTTAGTACTCTTGTTCAGAGTAGAATTGCCTAGCGTTTCGGTGCTGGACTGTCCCAGGGCAGGACAAAGACTGATATGTTTGGTATATTTCTTCTCTGTGAAAGATAGTGAGCTAAAGACTCTGGGTAAGGCTCTTGAACCAGGACTCATTTCTGGCAGAGAGACTCCCAGGACCCCCCTTGTTATCTGCATATTTCAAGACACTTTGGGTCTCACCCTAAGTTACTAGGGGAATACAGACGTGACCCCTTGCTCTCTATTCTTAGAGAGGCACAGCTACACCCTACAGATGAGGTTCAACCAGACCGAAACACGTGTCTGGGGTTGCTGTTGGTACTCTTGTTCAGAGGAGAATTGCCTAGCATTTCGGTGCTGGACTGCCCCAGGGCAGGACAAAGACTGATGTGTTTGGGATATTACTTCTATGTGAAAGATAGTGTGCTAAATACTCTGGGTAAGTCTCTTGTAACTAGGATTCATGTCTGGCAGAGAGTCTACCAGGACCCCCCTTGTTATCTGCATATTTCAAGTAACTTTGGGTCTCACCCTAAGTTACTAGGGGAATCCAGACGTGGACCCCTTGCTCACTATTCTTAGAGAGGCACAGCTACACCCTACTGATGAGGTTCAACCAGACCGAAACACGTGTCTGGGGTTTAATTGCCTAGCATTTCGGTGCTGGACTGCCCCAGGGCAGGACAAAGAGTGATATGTTTGGGATACTTCTTCTCTGTGAAAGATAGTGAGCCAAAGACTCTGGGTAAGGCTCTTGTAACCAAGACTCATCTCTGGCAGAGAGTCTCCCAGGACCCCCCTTGTTATCTACATATTTCAAGTAACTTTGGGTCTCACCCTCAGTTACTAGGCAAATCCAGACGTGGACCCCTTGCTCACTATTCTTAGAGAGGCACAGCTACACCCTACTGATGAGGTTCAACCAGGCCGAAACACGTGTCTGGGGTTGCTGTTGGTACTCTTGTTCAGCGGATAATTGCCTAGCATTTTGGTGCTGGACTGCCCCAGGGCAGGACAAAGACTGATATGTTTGGGATATTTCTTCTCTGTGAAAGATAGTGAGCTAAAGACTCTGGGTAAGGCTCTTGTAACCAAGACTCATCTCTGGCAGAGAGTCTCCCAGGACCCCCCTTGTTATCTACATATTTCAAGTAACTTTGGGTCTCACCCTAAGTTACTAGGGGAATCCAGACGTGGACCCCTTGCTCACTATTCTTAGAGAGGCACAGCTACACCCTACTGATGAGGTTCAACCAGACCGAAACACGTGTCTGGGGTTGCTGTTGGTACTCTTGTTCAGAGGAGAATTGACTAGCATTTCGGTGCTGGACTGCCCCAGGGCAGGACAAAGACTGATATGTTTAGGATATTTCTTCTCTGTGAAAGATGGTGAGCTGAAGACTCTGGGTAAGGCTCTTGTAACCAGGACTCATGTCTGGCAGAGAGTCTCCCAGGACACCCTTGTTATCTGCATATTTCAAGTAACTTTGGGTCTCACCCTAAGTTACTAGGGGAATCCAGACGTGGACCCCTTACTCACTATTCTTAGAGAGGCACAGCTACACCCTACTGATGAGGTTCAACCAGACCGAAACACGTGTCTGGGGTTTAATTGCCTAGCATTTCGGTGCTGGACTGCCCCAGGGCAGGACAAAGACTGATATGTTTGGGATATTTCTTCTCTGTGAAAGATAGTGAGCCAAAGACTTTGGGTAAGGCTCTTGTAAACAGGACTCATGTCTAGCAGAGAGTCTCCATTGAGCCCCCTTGTTATCTGCATATTTCAAGTAACTTTGGGTCTCACCCTAAGGTACTAGGGGAATGCAGACGTGGACCCCTTGCTCACTATTCTTAGAGAGGCACAGCTACACCCTTCTGATGAGGTTCAACCAGACTGAAATACGTGTCTGGGGTTGCTGTCGGTAGTCTTGTTCAGAGGAGAATTGCCTAGCATTCCGGTGCTGGACTGCCCCAGGGCAGTACAAAGTCTGATATGTTTGGGATATTTCTTCTCTGTGAAAGATAGTGAGCAAAAGACTCTGGGTAAGGCTCTTGTTACCAGGACTCATGTCTGGCAGAGAGTCTCCCAGGACCCACCTTGTTATCTGCATATTTCAAGTAACTTTGGGTCTCACCCTAAATTACTATGGGAATCCAGACGTGGACCCCTTGCTCACTATTCTTAGAGAGGCACAGCTGCACCCTACTGATGAGGTTCAAACAGACCGAAACACGTGTCTGGGGTTTAATTGCCTAGCATTTCGGTGCTGGACTGCCCCAGGGCAGGACAAAGACTGATATGTTTGGGATACTTCTTCTCTGTGAAAGATAGTGAGCCAAAGACTTTGGGTAAGGCTCTTGTAAACAGGACTCATGTCTGGCAGAGAGTCTCCATTGAGCCCCCTTGTTATCTGCATATTTCAAGTAACTTTGGGTCTCACCCTAAGGTACTAGGGGAATGCAGACGTGGACCCCTTGCTCACTATTCTTAGAGAGGCACAGCTACACCCTTCTGATGAGGTTCAACCAGCCCGAAACACGTGTCTGGGGTTGCTGTTGGTAGTCTTGTTCAGAAAAGAATTGCCTAGCATTCCGGTGCTGGACTGCCCCAGGGAAGTACAAAGTCTGATATGTTTGGGATATTTCTTCTCTGTGAAAGATAGTGAGCTAAAGACTCTGGGTAAGGCTCTTGTAACCAGAACTCATCTCTGGCAGAGAGTCTCCCAGGACCCCCCTTGTAATCTACATATTTCAAGTAACTTTGGGTCTCACCATAAGTTACTAAGGGAATCCAGACGTGGACCCATTGCTCACTATTCTTAGAGGGGCACAGCTACACCCTACTGATGAGGTTCAACCAGACCAAAACACGTGTCTGGGGTTGCTGTTAGTACTCTTGTTCAGAGTAGAATTGCCTAGCGTTTCGGTGCTGGACTGTCCCAGGGCAGGACAAAGACTGATATGTTTGGTATATTTCTTCTCTGTGAAAGATAGTGAGCTAAAGACTCTGGGTAAGGCTCTTGAACCAGGACTCATGTCTGGCAGAGAGACTCCCAGGACCCCCCTTGTTATCTGCATATTTCAAGACACTTTGGGTCTCACCCTAAGTTACTAGGGGAATACAGACGTGACCCCTTGCTCTCTATTCTTAGAGAGGCACAGCTACACCCTACAGATGAGGTTCAACCAGACCGAAACACGTGTCTGGGGGTGCTGTTGGTACTCTTGTTCAGAGGAGAATTGCCTAGCATTTCGGTGCTGGACTGCCCCAGGGCAGGACAAAGACTGATGTGTTTGGGATATTACTTCTATGTGAAAGATAGTGTGCTAAATACTCTGGGTAAGTCTCTTGTAACTAGGATTCATGTCTGGCAGAGAGTCTACCAGGACCCCCCTTGTTATCTGCATATTTCAAGTAACTTTGGGTCTCACCCTAAGTTACTAGGGGAATCCAGACGTGGACCCCTTGCTCACTATTCTTAGAGAGGCACAGCTACACCCTACTGATGAGGTTCAACCAGACCGAAACACGTGTCTGGGGTTTAATTGCCTAGCATTTCGGTGCTGGACTGCCCCAGGGCAGGACAAAGAGTGATATGTTTGGGATACTTCTTCTCTGTGAAATATAGTGAGCCAAAGACTCTGGGTAAGGCTCTTGTAACCAAGACTCATCTCTGGCAGAGAGTCTCCCAGGACCCCCCTTGTTATCTACATATTTCAAGTAACTTTGGGTCTCACCCTAAGGTACTAGGGGAATGCAGACGTGGACCCCTTGCTCACTATTCTTAGAGAGGCACAGCTACACCCTTCTGATGAGGTTCAACCAGACCGAAACACGTGTCTGGGGTTGCTGTTGGTAGTCTTGTTCAGAAAAGAATTGCCTAGCATTCCGGTGCTGGACTGCCCCAGGGAAGTACAAAGTCTGATATGTTTGGGATATTTCTTCTCTGTGAAAGATAGTGAGCTAAAGACTCTGGGTAAGGCTCTTGTAACCAGAACTCATCTCTGGCAGAGAGTCTCCCAGGACCCCCCTTGTAATCTACATATTTCAAGTAACTTTGGGTCTCACCATAAGTTACTAAGGGAATCCAGACGTGGACCCATTGCTCACTATTCTTAGAGGGGCACAGCTACACCCTACTGATGAGGTTCAACCAGACCAAAACACGTGTCTGGGGTTGCTGTTAGTACTCTTGTTCAGAGTAGAATTGCCTAGCGTTTCGGTGCTGGACTGTCCCAGGGCAGGACAAAGACTGATATGTTTGGTATATTTCTTCTCTGTGAAAGATAGTGAGCTAAAGACTCTGGGTAAGGCTCTTGAACCAGGACTCATGTCTGGCAGAGAGACTCCCAGGACCCCCCTTGTTATCTGCATATTTCAAGACACTTTGGGTCTCACCCTAAGTTACTATGGGAATACAGACGTGACCCCTTGCTCTCTATTCTTAGAGAGGCACAGCTACACCCTACAGATGAGGTTCAACCAGACCGAAACACGTGTCTGGGGTTGCTGTTGGTACTCTTGTTCAGAGGAGAATTGCCTAGCATTTCGGTGCTGGACTGCCCCAGGGCAGGACAAAGACTGATGTGTTTGGGATATTACTTCTATGTGAAAGATAGTGTGCTAAATACTCTGGGTAAGTCTCTTGTAACTAGGATTCATGTCTGGCAGAGAGTCTACCAGGACCCCCCTTGTTATCTGCATATTTCAAGTAACTTTGGGTCTCACCCTAAGTTACTAGGGGAATCCAGACGTGGACCCCTTGCTCACTATTCTTAGAGAGGCACAGCTACACCCTACTGATGAGGTTCAACCAGACCGAAACACGTGTCTGGGGTTTAATTGCCTAGCATTTCGGTGCTGGACTGCCCCAGGGCAGGACAAAGAGTGATATGTTTGGGATACTTCTTCTCTGTGAAAGATAGTGAGCCAAAGACTCTGGGTAAGGCTCTTGTAACCAAGACTCATCTCTGGCAGAGAGTCTCCCAGGACCCCCCTTGTTATCTACATATTTCAAGTAACTTTGGGTCTCACCCTCAGTTACTAGGCAAATCCAGACGTGGACCCCTTGCTCACTATTCTTAGAGAGGCACAGCTACACCCTACTGATGAGGTTCAACCAGGCCGAAACACGTGTCTGGGGTTGCTGTTGGTACTCTTGTTCAGCGGATAATTGCCTAGCATTTTGGTGCTGGACTGCCCCAGGGCAGGACAAAGACTGATATGTTTGGGATATTTCTTCTCTGTGAAAGATAGTGAGCTAAAGACTCTGGGTAAGGCTCTTGTAACCAAGACTCATCTCTGGCAGAGAGTCTCCCAGGACCCCCCTTGTTATCTACATATTTCAAGTAACTTTGGGTCTCACCCTAAGTTACTAGGGGAATCCAGACGTGGACCCCTTGCTCACTATTCTTAGAGAGGCACAGCTACACCCTACTGATGAGGTTCAACCAGACCGAAACACGTGTCTGGGGTTGCTGTTGGTACTCTTGTTCAGAGGAGAATTGACTAGCATTTCGGTGCTGGACTGCCCCAGGGCAGGACAAAGACTGATATGTTTGGGATATTTCTTCTCTGTGAAAGATGGTGAGCTGAAGACTCTGGGTAAGGCTCTTGTAACCAGGACTCATGTCTGGCAGAGAGTCTCCCAGGACACCCTTGTTATCTGCATATTTCAAGTAACTTTGGGTCTCACCCTAAGTTACTAGGGGAATCCAGACGTGGACCCCTTGCTCACTATTCTTAGAGAGGCACAGCTACACCCTACTGATGAGGTTCAACCAGACCGAAACACGTGTCTGGGGTTTAATTGCCTAGCATTTCGGTGCTGGACTGCCCCAGGGCAGGACAAAGACTGATATGTTTGGGATACTTCTTCTCTGTGAAAGATAGTGAGCCAAAGACTTTGGGTAAGGCTCTTGTAAACAGGACTCATGTCTGGCAGAGAGTCTCCATTGAGCCCCCTTGTTATCTGCATATTTCAAGTAACTTTGGGTCTCACCCTAAGGTACTAGGGGAATGCAGACGTGGACCCCTTGCTCACTATTCTTAGAGAGGCACAGCTACACCCTTCTGATGAGGTTCAACCAGCCCGAAACACGTGTCTGGGGTTGCTGTTGGTAGTCTTGTTCAGAAAAGAATTGCCTAGCATTCCGGTGCTGGACTGCCCCAGGGAAGTACAAAGTCTGATATGTTTGGGATATTTCTTCTCTGTGAAAGATAGTGAGCTAAAGACTCTGGGTAAGGCTCTTGTAACCAGAACTCATCTCTGGCAGAGAGTCTCCCAGGACCCCCCTTGTAATCTACATATTTCAAGTAACTTTGGGTCTCACCATAAGTTACTAAGGGAATCCAGACGTGGACCCATTGCTCACTATTCTTAGAGGGGCACAGCTACACCCTACTGATGAGGTTCAACCAGACCAAAACACGTGTCTGGGGTTGCTGTTAGTACTCTTGTTCAGAGTAGAATTGCCTAGCGTTTCGGTGCTGGACTGTCCCAGGGCAGGACAAAGACTGATATGTTTGGTATATTTCTTCTCTGTGAAAGATAGTGAGCTAAAGACTCTGGGTAAGGCTCTTGAACCAGGACTCATGTCTGGCAGAGAGACTCCCAGGACCCCCCTTGTTATCTGCATATTTCAAGACACTTTGGGTCTCACCCTAAGTTACTAGGGGAATACAGACGTGACCCCTTGCTCTCTATTCTTAGAGAGGCACAGCTACACCCTACAGATGAGGTTCAACCAGACCGAAACACGTGTCTGGGGGTGCTGTTGGTACTCTTGTTCAGAGGAGAATTGCCTAGCATTTCGGTGCTGGACTGCCCCAGGGCAGGACAAAGACTGATGTGTTTGGGATATTACTTCTATGTGAAAGATAGTGTGCTAAATACTCTGGGTAAGTCTCTTGTAACTAGGATTCATGTCTGGCAGAGAGTCTACCAGGACCCCCCTTGTTATCTGCATATTTCAAGTAACTTTGGGTCTCACCCTAAGTTACTAGGGGAATCCAGACGTGGACCCCTTGCTCACTATTCTTAGAGAGGCACAGCTACACCCTACTGATGAGGTTCAACCAGACCGAAACACGTGTCTGGGGTTTAATTGCCTAGCATTTCGGTGCTGGACTGCCCCAGGGCAGGACAAAGAGTGATATGTTTGGGATACTTCTTCTCTGTGAAAGATAGTGAGCCAAAGACTCTGGGTAAGGCTCTTGTAACCAAGACTCATCTCTGGCAGAGAGTCTCCCAGGACCCCCCTTGTTATCTACATATTTCAAGTAACTTTGGGTCTCACCCTAAGGTACTAGGGGAATGCAGACGTGGACCCCTTGCTCACTATTCTTAGAGAGGCACAGCTACACCCTTCTGATGAGGTTCAACCAGACCGAAACACGTGTCTGGGGTTGCTGTTGGTAGTCTTGTTCAGAAAAGAATTGCCTAGCATTCCGGTGCTGGACTGCCCCAGGGAAGTACAAAGTCTGATATGTTTGGGATATTTCTTCTCTGTGAAAGATAGTGAGCTAAAGACTCTGGGTAAGGCTCTTGTAACCAGAACTCATCTCTGGCAGAGAGTCTCCCAGGACCCCCCTTGTAATCTACATATTTCAAGTAACTTTGGGTCTCACCATAAGTTACTAAGGGAATCCAGACGTGGACCCATTGCTCACTATTCTTAGAGGGGCACAGCTACACCCTACTGATGAGGTTCAACCAGACCAAAACACGTGTCTGGGGTTGCTGTTAGTACTCTTGTTCAGAGTAGAATTGCCTAGCGTTTCGGTGCTGGACTGTCCCAGGGCAGGACAAAGACTGATATGTTTGGTATATTTCTTCTCTGTGAAAGATAGTGAGCTAAAGACTCTGGGTAAGGCTCTTGAACCAGGACTCATGTCTGGCAGAGAGACTCCCAGGACCCCCCTTGTTATCTGCATATTTCAAGACACTTTGGGTCTCACCCTAAGTTACTATGGGAATACAGACGTGACCCCTTGCTCTCTATTCTTAGAGAGGCACAGCTACACCCTACAGATGAGGTTCAACCAGACCGAAACACGTGTCTGGGGTTGCTGTTGGTACTCTTGTTCAGAGGAGAATTGCCTAGCATTTCGGTGCTGGACTGCCCCAGGGCAGGACAAAGACTGATGTGTTTGGGATATTACTTCTATGTGAAAGATAGTGTGCTAAATACTCTGGGTAAGTCTCTTGTAACTAGGATTCATGTCTGGCAGAGAGTCTACCAGGACCCCCCTTGTTATCTGCATATTTCAAGTAACTTTGGGTCTCACCCTAAGTTACTAGGGGAATCCAGACGTGGACCCCTTGCTCACTATTCTTAGAGAGGCACAGCTACACCCTACTGATGAGGTTCAACCAGACCGAAACACGTGTCTGGGGTTTAATTGCCTAGCATTTCGGTGCTGGACTGCCCCAGGGCAGGACAAAGAGTGATATGTTTGGGATACTTCTTCTCTGTGAAAGATAGTGAGCCAAAGACTCTGGGTAAGGCTCTTGTAACCAAGACTCATCTCTGGCAGAGAGTCTCCCAGGACCCCCCTTGTTATCTACATATTTCAAGTAACTTTGGGTCTCACCCTCAGTTACTAGGCAAATCCAGACGTGGACCCCTTGCTCACTATTCTTAGAGAGGCACAGCTACACCCTACTGATGAGGTTCAACCAGGCCGAAACACGTGTCTGGGGTTGCTGTTGGTACTCTTGTTCAGCGGATAATTGCCTAGCATTTTGGTGCTGGACTGCCCCAGGGCAGGACAAAGACTGATATGTTTGGGATATTTCTTCTCTGTGAAAGATAGTGAGCTAAAGACTCTGGGTAAGGCTCTTGTAACCAAGACTCATCTCTGGCAGAGAGTCTCCCAGGACCCCCCTTGTTATCTACATATTTCAAGTAACTTTGGGTCTCACCCTAAGTTACTAGGGGAATCCAGACGTGGACCCCTTGCTCACTATTCTTAGAGAGGCACAGCTACACCCTACTGATGAGGTTCAACCAGACCGAAACACGTGTCTGGGGTTGCTGTTGGTACTCTTGTTCAGAGGAGAATTGACTAGCATTTCGGTGCTGGACTGCCCCAGGGCAGGACAAAGACTGATATGTTTGGGATATTTCTTCTCTGTGAAAGATGGTGAGCTGAAGACTCTGGGTAAGGCTCTTGTAACCAGGACTCATGTCTGGCAGAGAGTCTCCCAGGACACCCTTGTTATCTGCATATTTCAAGTAACTTTGGGTCTCACCCTAAGTTACTAGGGGAATCCAGACGTGGACCCCTTGCTCACTATTCTTAGAGAGGCACAGCTACACCCTACTGATGAGGTTCAACCAGACCGAAACACGTGTCTGGGGTTTAATTGCCTAGCATTTCGGTGCTGGACTGCCCCAGGGCAGGACAAAGACTGACATGTTTGGGATATTTCTTCTCTGTGAAAGATAGTGAGCCAAAGACTTTGGGTAAGGCTCTTGTAAACAGGACTCATGTCTAGCAGAGAGTCTCCATTGAGCCCCCTTGTTATCTGCATATTTCAAGTAACTTTGGGTCTCACCCTAAGGTACTAGGGGAATGCAGACGTGGACCCCTTGCTCACTATTCTTAGAGAGGCACAGCTACACCCTTCTGATGAGGTTCAACCAGACTGAAACACGTGTCTGGGGTTGCTGTCGGTAGTCTTGTTCAGAGGAGAATTGCCTAGCATTCGGGTGCTGGACTGCCCCAGGGCAGTACAAAGTCTGATATGTTTGGGATATTTCTTCTCTGTGAAAGATAGTGAGCAAAAGACTCTGGGTAAGGCTCTTGTTACCAGGACTCATGTCTGGCAGAGAGTCTCCCAGGACCCACCTTGTTATCTGCATATTTCAAGTAACTTTGGGTCTCACCCTAAATTACTATGGGAATCCAGACGTGGACCCCTTGCTCACTATTCTTAGAGAGGCACAGCTGCACCCTACTGATGAGGTTCAAACAGACCGAAACACGTGTCTGGGGTTGCTGTTGGTACTCTTGTTCAGAGGAGAATTGCCTAGCATTTCGGTGCTGGACTGCCCCTGGGCAGGACAAAGACTGATATGTTTGGGATATTTCTTCTCTGTGAAAGATAGTGAGCTAAAGACTCTGGGCAAGGCTCTTGTAACTAGGACTCATCTCTGGCAGAGAGTCTCCCAGGACCCCCCATGTTATCTACATATTTCAAGTAACTGTGGGTCTCACCCTAAGTTACTAGGGGAATCCAGACGTGGACCCCTTGCTCACTATTCTTAGAGAGGCACAACTACACCCTACTGATGAGGTTCAACCAGAATGAAATATGTGTCTGGGGTTGCTGTTGGTACTCTTGTTCAGAGGATAATTGCCTAGCATTTCCATGCTGGACTGCCCCAGGGCAGGACAAAGATGATATGTTTGGGATATTTCTTCTCAGTGAAAAATAGTGAGCCAAAGACTTTGGGTAAGGCTCTTGTAACCAGGACTCATGTCTGGCAGAGAGTCTTCATTGAGCCCCTTTGTTATGTGCATATTTCAAGTAACTTTGGGTCTCACTTTAAGTTACTAGGGGAATCCAGACGTGGACCCCTTGCTCACTATTCTTAGAGAGGCACAGCTACACCCTACTGATGAGGTTCAACCAGACCGAAACACGTGTCTGGGGGTGCTGTTGGTACTCTTGTTCAGAGGATAATTGCCTAGCATTTCGGTACTGGACTGCCCCAGGGCAGGTCAAAGACTGATATGTTTGGGATATTTCTTCTCTGTGAAAGATAGTGAGCCTATGACTCTGGGTAAGGTTCGTGTAACCAGGACTCATGTCTGGCAGAGAGTCTCCCAGGACCCCCCTTGTTATCTGCATATTTCAAGTAACTATGGGTCTCACCCTAAATTACTAGGGGAATCCAGACGTGGACCTCTTGCTCACTATTCTTAGAGGGGCACAGCTACACCCTACTGATGAAGTTCAACCAGACCAAAACACCTGTCTGGGGTTGCTGTTGGTACTCTTGTTCAGCGGATCATTTCCTAGCATTTCGGTGCTGGACTGCCCCAGGGCAGGGCAAAGACTGATATGTTTGGGATATTTCTTCTCTGTGAATGATAGTGAGCTAAAGACTCTGGGTAAGGCTCTTGTAACCAGGACTCATGTCTGGCAGAGAGTTTCCATGGACCCCCCTTGTTATCTGCATATTTCAAGTAACTTTGGGTCTCACCTTAAGTTACTAGGGGAATCCAGACGTGGACCCCTTGCTCACTATTCTTAAAGAGGCACAGCTACACCCTACTGATGAGGTTCAACCAGTCTGAAACACGTGTCTGGGGTTGCTGTTGGTACTCTTGGTCAGAGGAGAATTGCCTAGCGTTTCGGTGCTGGACTGCCCCAGGGCAGGACAAAGACTGATATGTTTGGGATATTTCTTCTCTGTGAAAGATGGTGAGCTGAAGACTCTGGGTAAGGCTTTTGGCACAAGGACTCATGTCTGGCAGAGAGTCTCCCAGGATCCCCTCTTGTTATCTGCATATTTCAAGTAACTTTGGGTCTCACCCTAAGTTACTAGGGGAATCCATACGTGGACCCCTTGCTCACTATTCTTAGAGAGGCACAGCTACACCCTACTGATGAGGTTCAACCAGACCAAAACATGTGTCTGGGATTGCTGTTGGTACTCTTGTTCAGCGGATAATTGCCTAGCATTTTGGTGCTGGACTGCCCCAGGGCAGGACAAAGACTGATATGTTTGGGATATTTCTTCTCTGTGAAAGATAGTGAGCTAAAGACTCTGGGTAAGGCTCTTGTAACCAAGACTCATCTCTGGCAGAGAGTCTCCCAGGACCCCCCTTGTTATCTACATATTTCAAGTAACTTTGGGTCTCACCCTAAGTTACTAGGGGAATCCAGACGTGGACCCCTTGCTCACTATTCTTAGAGAGGCACAGCTACACCCTACTGATGAGGTTCAACCAGACCGAAACACGTGTCTGGGGTTGCTGTTGGTACTCTTGTTCAGAGGAGAATTGACTAGCATTTCGGTGCTGGACTGCCCCAGGGCAGGACAAAGACTGATATGTTTAGGATATTTCTTCTCTGTGAAAGATGGTGAGCTGAAGACTCTGGGTAAGGCTCTTGTAACCAGGACTCATGTCTGGCAGAGAGTCTCCCAGGACACCCTTGTTATCTGCATATTTCAAGTAACTTTGGTTCTCACCCTAAGTTACTAGGGGAATCCAGACGTGGACCCCTTGCTCACTATTCTTAGAGAGGCACAGCTACACCCTACTGATGAGGTTCAACCAGACCGAAACACGTGTCTGGGGTTTAATTGCCTAGCATTTTGGTGCTGGACTGCCCCAGGGCAGGACAAAGACTGACATGTTTGGGATATTTCTTCTCTGTGAAAGATAGTGAGCCAAAGACTTTGGGTAAGGCTCTTGTAAACAGGACTCATGTCTAGCAGAGAGTCTCCATTGAGCCCCCTTGTTATCTGCATATTTCAAGTAACTTTGGGTCTCACTCTAAGGTACTAGGGGAATGCAGACGTGGACCCCTTGCTCACTATTCTTAGAGAGGCACAGCTACACCCTTCTGATGAGGTTCAACCAGACTGAAACACGTGTCTGGGGTTGCTGTCGGTAGTCTTGTTCAGAGGAGAATTGCCTAGCATTCCGGTGCTGGACTGCCCCAGGGCAGTACAAAGTCTGATATGTTTGGGATATTTCTTCTCTGTGAAAGATAGTGAGCAAAAGACTCTGGGTAAGGCTCTTTTTTTACCAGGACTCATGTCTGGCAGAGAGTCTCCCAGGACCCACCTTGTTATCTGCATATTTCAAGTAACTTTGGGTCTCACCCTAAATTACTATGGGAATCCAGACGTGGACCCCTTGCTCACTATTCTTAGAGAGGCACAGCTGCACCCTACTGATGAGGTTCAAACAGACCGAAACACGTGTCTGGGGTTGCTGTTGGTACTCTTGTTCAGAGGAGTAGCATTTCGGTGCTGGACTGCCCCTGGGCAGGACAAAGACTGATATGTTTGGGATATTTCTTCTCTGTGAAAGATAGTGAGCTAAAGACTCTGGGCAAGGCTCTTGTAACTAGGACTCATCTCTGGCAGAGAGTCTCCCAGGACCCCCCATGTTATCTACATATTTCAAGTAACTGTGGGTCTCACCCTAAGTTACTAGGGGAATCCAGACGTGGACCCCTTGCTCACTATTCTTAGAGAGGCACAACTACACCCTACTGATGAGGTTCAACCAGAATGAAATATGTGTCTGGGGTTGCTGTTGGTACTCTTGTTCAGAGGATAATTGCCTAGCATTTCCGTGCTGGACTGCCCCAGGGCAGGACAAAGATGATATGTTTGGGATATTTCTTCTCAGTGAAAAATAGTGAGCCAAAGACTTTGGGTAAGGCTCTTGTAACCAGGACTCATGTCTGGCAGAGAGTCTTCATTGAGCCCCCTTGTTATGTGCATATTTCAAGTAACTTTGGGTCTCACTTTAAGTTACTAGGGGAATCCAGACGTGGACCCCTTGCTCACTATTCTTAGAGAGGCACAGCTACACCCTACTGATGAGGTTCAACCAGACCGAAACACGTGTCTGGGGGTGCTGTTGGTACTCTTGTTCAGAGGATAATTGCCTAGCATTTCGGTGCTGGACTGCCCCAGGGCAGGTCAAAGACTGATATGTTTGGGATATTTCTTCTCTGTGAAAGATAGTGAGCCTATGACTCTGGGTAAGGTTCGTGTAACCAGGACTCATGTCTGGCAGAGAGTCTCCCAGGACCCCCCTTGTTATCTGCATATTTCAAGTAACTATGGGTCTCACCCTAAATTACTAGGGGAATCCAGACGTGGACCTCTTGCTCACTATTCTTAGAGGGGCACAGCTACACCCTACTGATGAAGTTCAACCAGACCAAAACACCTGTCTGGGGTTGCTGTTGGTACTCTTGTTCAGCGGATCATTTCCTAGCATTTCGGTGCTGGACTGCCCCAGGGCAGGGCAAAGACTGATATGTTTGGGATATTTCTTCTCTGTGAATGATAGTGAGCTAAAGACTCTGGGTAAGGCTCTTGTAACCAGGACTCATGTCTGGCAGAGAGTTTCCATGGACCCCCCTTGTTATCTGCATATTTCAAGTAACTTTGGGTCTCACCTTAAGTTACTAGGGGAATCCAGACGTGGACCCCTTGCTCACTATTCTTAAAGAGGCACAGCTACACCCTACTGATGAGGTTCAACCAGTCTGAAACACGTGTCTGGGGTTTCTGTTGGTACTCTTGGTCAGAGGAGAATTGCCTAGCGTTTCGGTGCTGGACTGCCCCAGGGCAGGACAAAGACTGATGTGTTTGGGATATTTCTTCTCTGTGAAAGATGGTGAGCTGAAGACTCTGGGTAAGGCTCTTGTAACAAGGACTCATGTCTGGCAGAGAGTCTCCCAGGATCCCCTCTTGTTATCTGCATATTTCAAGTAACTTTGGGTCTCACCCTAAGTTACTAGGGGAATCCATACGTGGACCCCTTGCTCACAATTCTTAGAGAGGCACAGCTACACCCTACTGATGAGGTTCAACCAGACCAAAACATGTGCAAAACATGTGTCTGGGATTGCTGTTGGTACTCTTGTTCAGCGGATAATTGCCTAGCATTTCAGTGCTGGACTACCCCAGGGCAGGACAAAGACTGATATGTTTGGGATATTTCTTCTCTGTGAATGATAGTGAGCTAAAGACTCTGGGTAAGGCTCTTGTAACCAGGACTCATGTCTAGCAGAGAGTCTCCGAGGCCCCCCCTTGTTATCTGCATATTTCAAGTAACTTTGGGTCTCACCCTAAGTTACTAGGGGAATCCAGACGTGGACCCCTTGCTCACTATTCGTAGAGAGGCACAGCAACACCCTACTGATGAGGTTCAACCAGACCAAAACATGTGTCTGGGGTTGCTGTTGGTACTCTTGTTCAGCGGATAATTGCCTAGCATTTCAGTGCTGGACTACCCAAGGGCAGGACAAAGATTGATATGTTTGGGATATTTCTTCTCTGTGAATGATACTGAGCTAAAGACTCTGGGTAAGGCTCTTGTAACCAGGACTCATGTCTAGCAGAGAGTCTCCGAGGCCCCCCCTTTTTATCTGCATATTTCAAGTAACTTTGGGTCTCACCCTAAGTTACTAGGGGAATCCAGACGTGGACCCCTTGCTCACTATTCGTATAGAGGCACAGCTACACCCTACTGATGAGGTTCAACCAGACCAAAACACGTGTCTGGGGTTGCTGTTAGTACTCTTGTTCAGAGTAGAATTGCCTAGCGTTTCGGTGCTGGACTGTCCCAGGGCAGGACAAAGACTGATATGTTTGGTATATTTCTTCTCTGTGAAAGATAGTGAGCTAAAGACTCTGGGTAAGGCTCTTGAACCAGGACTCATGTCTGGCGGAGAGACTCCCAGGACCCCCCTTGTTATCTGCATATTTCAAGACACTTTGGGTCTCACCCTAAGTTACTAGGGGAATACAGACGTGACCCCTTGCTCTCTATTCTTAGAGAGGCACAGCTACACCCTACAGATGAGGTTCAACCAGACCGAAACACGTGTCTGGGGTTGCTGTTGGTACTCTTGTTCAGAGGAGAATTGCCTAGCATTTCAGTGCTGGACTGCCCCAGGGCAGGACAAAGACTGATGTGTATGGGATATTACTTCTATGTGAAAGATAGTGTGCTAAATACTCTGGGTAAGTCTCTTGTAACTAGGATTCATGTCTGGCAGAGAGTCTACCAGGACCCCCCTTGTTATCTGCATATTTCAAGTAACTTTGGGTCTCACCCTAAGTTACTAGGGGAATCCAGACGTGGACCCCTTGCTCACTATTCTTAGAGAGGCACAACTACACCCTACTGATGAGGTTCAACCAGACCGAAACACGTGTCTGGGGTTTAATTGCCTAGCATTTCGGTGCTGGACTGCCCCAGGGCAGGACAAAGAGTGATATGTTTGGGATACTTCTTCTCTGTGAAAGATAGTGAGCCAAAGACTCTGGGTAAGGCTCTTGTAACCAAGACTCATCTCTGGCAGAGAGTCTCCCAGGACCCCCCTTGTTATCTACATATTTCAAGTAACTTTGGGTCTCACCCTCAGTTACTAGGCAAATCCAGACGTGGACCCCTTGCTCACTATTCTTAGAGAGGCACAGCTACACCCTACTGATGAGGTTCAACCAGGCCGAAACACGTGTCTGGGGTTGCTGTTGGTACTCTTGTTCAGCGGATAATTGCCTAGCATTTCGGTGCTGGACTGCCCCAGGGCAGGACAAAGACTGATATGTTTGGGATATTTCTTCTCTGTGAAAGATAGTGAGCTAAAGACTCTGGGTAAGGCTCTTGTAACCAAGACTCATCTCTGGCAGAGAGTCTCCCAGGACCCCCCTTGTTATCTACATATTTCAAGTAACTTTGGGTCTCACCCTAAATTACTAGGGGAATCCAGACGTGGACCCCTTGCTCACTATTCTTAGAGAGGCACAGCTACACCCTACTGATGAGGTTCAACCAGACCGAAACACGTGTCTGGGGTTGCTGTTGGTACTCTTGTTCAGAGGAGAATTGACTAGCATTTCGGTGCTGGACTGCCCCAGGGCAGGACAAAGACTGATATGTTTAGGATATTTCTTCTCTGTGAAAGATGGTGAGCTGAAGACTCTGGGTAAGGCTCTTGTAACAAGGACTCATGTCTGGCAGAGAGTCTCCCAGGATCCCCTCTTGTTATCTGCATATTTCAAGTAACTTTGAGTCTCATCCTAAGTTACTAGGTGAATCCAGACGTGGACCCCTTGCTCACTATTCTTAGAGAGGCACAGCCACGCCCTACTGATGAGGTTCAACCAGACCAAAACATGTGTCTGGGGTTGCTGTTGGTAGTCTTGCTCAGAGGATAATTGCCTAGCATTTAGGTGCTGGACTGCCCCAGGGCAGGACAAAGACTGATATGTTTAGGATATTTCTTCTCTGTGAAAGATGGTGAGCTAAAGACTCTGGGTAAGGCTCTTGTAACCAGGACTCATGTCTGGCAGAGAGACTCCCAGGACCCCCCTTGTTATCTGCATATTTCAAGACACTTTGGGTCTCACCCTAAGTTACTAGGGGAATCCAGACGTGACCCCTTGCTCACTATTCTTAGAGAGGCACAGCTACACCCTACAGATGAGGTTCAACCAGACTGAAACACGTGTCTGGGGTTGCTGTTGGTACTCTTGTTCAGAGGAGAATTGCCTAGCATTTCGGTGATGGACTGCCCCAGGGCAGGACAAAGACTGATGTGTTTGGGATATTACTTCTATGTGAAAGATAGTGTGCTAAAGACTCTGGGTAAGGCTCTTGTAACCAGGACTCATGTCTGGCAGAGAGTCTCCCAGGACACCCTTGTTATCTGCATATTTCAAGTAACTTTGGGTCTCACCCTAAGTTACTAGGGGAATCCAGACGTGGACCCCTTGCTCACTATTCTTAGAGAGGCACAGCTACACCCTACTGATGAGGTTCAACCAGACCGAAACACGTGTCTGGGGTTTAATTGCCTAGCATTTCGGTGCTGGACTGCCCCAGGGCAGGACAAAGACTGATATGTTTGGGATATTTCTTCTCTGTGAAAGATAGTGAGCCAAAGACTTTGGGTAAGGCTCTTGTAAACAGGACTCATGTCTAGCAGAGAGTCTTCATTGAGCCCCCTTGTTATCTGCATATTTCAAGTAACTTTGGGTCTCACCCTAAGGTACTAGGGGAATGCAGACGTGGACCCCTTGCTCACTATTCTTAGAGAGGCACAGCTACACCCTTCTGATGAGGTTCAACCAGACTGAAACACGTGTCTGGGGTTGCTGTCGGTAGTCTTGTTCAGAGGAGAATTGCCTAGCATTCCGGTGCTGGACTGCCCCAGGGCAGTACAAAGTCTGATATGTTTGGGATATTTCTTCTCTGTGAAAGATAGTGAGCAAAAGACTCTGGGTAAGGCTCTTGTTACCAGGACTCATGTCTGGCAGAGAGTCTCCCAGGACCCACCTTGTTATCTGCATATTTCAAGTAACTTTGGGTCTCACCCTAAATTACTATGGGAATCCAGACGTGGAACCCTTGCTCACTATTCTTAGAGAGGCACAGCTGCACCCTACTGATGAGGTTCAAACAGACCGAAACACATGTCTGGGGTTGATGTTGGTACTCTTGTTCAGAGGAGAATTGCCTAGCATTTCAGTGCTGGACTGCCCCTGGGCAGGACAAAGACTGATATGTTTGGGATATTTCTTCTCTGTGAAAGATAGTGAGCTAAAGACTCTGGGTAAGGCTCTTGTAACTAGGACTCATCTCTGGCAGAGAGTCTCCCAGGACCCCCCATGTTATCTACATATTTCAAGTAACTGTCGGTCTCACCCTAAGTTACTAGGGGAATCCAGACGTGGACCCCTTGCTCACTATTCTTAGAGAGGCACAACTACACCCTACTGATGAGGTTCAACCAGAATGAAATATGTGTCTGGGGTTGCTGTTGGTACTCTTGTTCAGAGGATAATTGCCTAGCATTTCGGTGCTGGACTGCCCCAGGGCAGGTCAAAGACTGATATGTTTGGGATATTTCTTCTCTGTGAAAGATAGTGAGCCTATGACTCTGGGTAAGGTTCGTGTAACCAGGACTCATGTCTGGCAGAGAGTCTCCCAGGACCCCCCTTGTTATCTGCATATTTCAAGTAACTATGGGTCTCACCTTAAATTACTAGGGGAATCCAGACGTGGACCTCTTGCTCACTATTCTTAGAGGGGCACAGCTACACCCTACTGATGAAGTTCAACCAGACCAAAACACCTGTCTGGGGTTGCTGTTGGTACTCTTGTTCAGCGGATCATTTCCTAGCATTTCGGTGCTGGACTGCCCCAGGGCAGGGCAAAGACTGATATGTTTGGGATATTTCTTCTCTGTGAATGATAGTGAGCTAAAGACTCTGGGTAAGGCTCTTGTAACCAGGACTCATGTCTGGCAGAGAGTTTCCATGGACCCCCCTTGTTATCTGCATATTTCAAGTAACTTTGGGTCTCACGTTAAGTTACTAGGGGAATCCAGACGTGGACCCCTTGCTCACTATTCTTAAAGAGGCACAGCTACACCCTACTGATGAGGTTCAACCAGTCTGAAACACGTGTATGGGGTTGCTGTTGGTACTCTTGGTCAGAGGAGAATTGCCTAGCGTTTCGGTGCTGGACTGCCCCAGGGCAGGACAAAGACTGATATGTTTGGGATATTTCTTCTCTGTGAAAGATGGTGAGCTGAAGACTCTGGGTAAGGCTCTTGTAACAAGGACTCATGTCTGGCAGAGAGTCTCCCAGGATCCCCTCTTGTTATCTGCATATTTCAAGTAACTTTGGGTCTCACCCTAAGTTACTAGGGGAATCCATACGTGGACCCCTTGCTCACTATTCTTAGAGAGGCACAGCTACACCCTACTGATGAGGTTCAACCAGACCAAAACATGTGTCTGGGGTTGCTGTTGGTACTCTTGTTCAGCGGATAATTGCCTAGCATTTCAGTGCTGGACTACCCCAGGGCAGGACAAAGACTTATATGTTTGGGATATTTCTTCTCTGTGAATGATAGTGAGCTAAAGACTCTGGGTAAGGCTCTTGTAACCAGGACTCATGTCTAGCAGAGAGTCTCCGAGGCCCCCCCTTGTTATCTGCATATTTCAAGTAACTTTGGGTCTCACCCTAAGTTACTAGGGGAATCCAGACGTGGACCCCTTGCTCACTATTCGTAGAGAGGCACAGCAACACCCTACTGATGAGGTTCAACCAGACCAAAACATGTGTCTGGGGTTGCTGTTGGTACTCTTGTTCAGCGGATAATTGCCTAGCATTTCAGTGCTGGACTACCCAAGGGCAGGACAAAGACTGATATGTTTGGGATATTTCTTCTCTGTGAATGATAGTGAGCTAAAGACTCTGGGTAAGGCTCTTGTAACCAGGACTCATGTCTAGCAGAGAGTCTCCGAGGCCCCCCCTTGTTATCTGCATATTTCAAGTAACTTTGGGTCTCACCCTAAGTTACTAGGGGAATCCAGACGTGGACCCCTTGCTCACTATTCGTAGAGAGGCACAGCTACACCCTACTGATGAGGTTCAACCAGACCGAGACACGTGTCTGGGGTTGCTGTTGGTACTCTTGCTCAGAGGATAATTGCCTAGCATTTCGGTGCTGGACTTCCCCAGAGCAGGACAAAGACTGATATGTTTGGGATATGTCTTCTCTGTGAAAGATAGTGAGCTAAAGACTCTGGGTAAGGCTCTTGTAACCAGGACTCATGTCGGGCAGAGAGTCTCCGAGGCTCCCCCTTGTTATCTGCATATTTCAAGTAAATTTGGGTCTCACCCTAAGTTACTAGGGGAATCCAGACGTGGACCCCTTGCTCACTATTCTTAGAGAGCACAGCTACACCCTACTGATGAGGTTCAAACAGACCAAAACACATGTCTGGGGTTGCTGTTGGTACTCTTGTTCAGAGATGAATTGCCTAGCATTTCGGTGCTGGACTTCCCCAAGGCAGGACAAAGACTGATATGTTTGGGATATTTCTTCTCTGTGAAAGATAGTGAGCTAAAGACTCTGGGTAAGGCTCTTGTAACTAGGACTAATCTCTGGCAGAGAGTCTCCCAGGACCCCCCATGTTATCTACATATTTCAAGTAACTTTGGGTCTCACCCTAAGTTACTAGGGGAATCCAGACGTGGACCCCTTGCTCACTATTCCTAGAGAGGCACAACTACACCCTACTGATGAGGTTCAACCAGAATGAAACATGTGTCTGGGGTTGCTGTTGGTACTCTTGTTCAGAGGATAATTGCCTAGCATTTCGGTGCTGGACTGCCCCAGGGCAGGACAAAGATGATATGTTTGGGATATTTCTTCTCAGTGAAAATTAATGAGCAAAAGCCTTTGGGTAAGGCTCTTGTAACCAGGACTCATGTCTGGCAGAGAGTCTTCATTGAACCCCCTTGTTATCTGCATATTTCAAGTAACTTTGGGTCTCACCCAAAGTTACTAGGGGAATCCAGACGTGGACCCCTTGCTCACTATTCTTAGAGAGGCACAGCTACACCCTACTAATGAGGTTCAACCAGACCAAAACACCTGTCTGGGGTTGCTGTTGGTACTCTTGTTCAGTGGATAATTTCCTAGCATTTCGGTGCTGGACTGCCCCAGGGCAGGACAAAGACTGATATGTTTGGGATATTTCTTCTCTGTGAAAGATGGTGAGCTGAAGACTCTGGGTAAGGCTCTTGTAACAAGGACTCATGTCTGGCAGAGAGTCTCCCAGGATCCCCTCTTGTTATCAGCATATTTCAAGTAACTTTGGGTCTCACCCTAAGTTACTAGGGGAATCCAGACGTGGACCCCTTGCTCACTATTCTTAGAGAGGCACAGCTACACCCTACTGATGAGGTTCAACCAGACCAAAACATGTGTCTGGGGTTGCTGTTGGTACTCTTGTTCAGCGGATAATTGCCTAGCATTTCAGTGCTGGACTACCCCAGGGCAGGACAAAGACTGATATGTTTGTGATATTTCTTCTCTGTGAAAGATAGTGAGCTAAAGACTCTGGGTAAGGCTCTTGTAACCAGGACTCATGTCTAGCAGAGAGTCTCCGAGGCCCCCCCTTGTTATCTGCATATTTCAAGTAACTTTGGGTCTCACCTTAAGTTACTAGGGGAATCCAGACGTGAACCCCTTGCTCACTATTCTTAGAGAGGCACAGCTACACCCTACTGATGAGGTTCAACCAGACCGAAACACGTGTCTGGGGATGCTGTTGGTACTCTTGTTCAGAGGAGAATTGCCTAGCGTTTCGGTGCTGGACTGCCCCAGGGCAGAACAAAGACTGATATGTTTAGGATATTTCTTCTCTGTGAAAGATGGTGAGCTGAAGACTCTGGGTAAGGCTCTTGTAACAAGGACTCATGTCTGGCAGAGAGTCTCCCAGGATCCCCTCTTGTTATCTGCATATTTCAAGTAACTTTGGGTCTCACCCTAAGTTACTAGGGGAATCCAGACGTGGACCCCTTGCTCACTATTCTTAGAGAGGCACAGCTATACCCTACTGATGAGGTTCAACCAGACCAAAACATGTGTCTGGGGTTGCTGTTGGTACTCTTGTTCAGCGGATAATTGCCTAGCATTTCGGTGCTGGACTACCCCAGGGCAGGACAAAGACTGATATGTTTGGTATATTTCTTCTCTGTGAAAAATAGTGAGCTAAAGACTCTGGGTAAGGCTCTTGTAACCAAGACTCATGTCTAGCAGAGAGTCTCCATGGACCCCCCCTTGTTATCTGCCTATTTCAAGTAACTTTGGGTCTCACTTTAAGTTACTAGGGGAATCCAGACGTGGACCCCATGCTCACTATTCTTAGAGAGGCACAGCTACACCCTACTGATGAGGTTCAACCAGACCGAAACACGTGTCTGGGGTTGCTGTTGGTACTCTTGTTCAGAGGAGAATTGCCTAGCATTTCGGTGCTGGACTGCCCCAGGGCAGGACAAAGACTGATATGTTTGGGATATTTCTTCTCTGTGAAAGATAGTGAGCCAAAAACTTTGGGTAAGGCTCTTGTAAACAAGACTCATGTCTTGCAGAGAGTCCCCATTGAGCCGCCTTGTTATCTGCATATTTCAAGTAACTTTCGGTCTCACCCTAAGTTACTAGGGGAATGCAGACGTGGACCCTTGCTCACTATGCTTAGAGAGGTACAGCTACACCTTACTGATGAGGTTCAACCAGACCGAAACACGTGTCTGGGGTTGCTGTTGGTAGTCTTGTTCAGAGGAGAATTGCCTAGCATTCCGGTGCTGGACTGCCCCAGGGCAGGACAAAGTCTGATATGTTTGGGATATTTCTTCTCTGTGAAAGATAGTGAGCTAAAGACTCTGGGTAAGGCTCTTGTAACCAGGACTCATCTCTGGCAGAGAGTCTCCCAGGACCCCCCTTGTTATCTTCATATTTCAAGTAACTTTGGGTCTCTCCCTAAGTTACTAGGGGAATCCAGACGTGGACCCCTTGCTCACTATTCTTAGAGAGGCACAGCTACACCCTACTGATGAGGTTGAACCAGACCGAAACACGTGTCTGGGGTTGCTGTTGGTACTCTTGTTCAGAGGAGAATTGCCTAGCATTTCGAAGCTGGACTACCCGAGGGCAGGAAAAAGACTGATATGTTTGGGATATTTATTCTCTGTGAAAGATAGTGAGCAAAAGACTCTGGGTAAGGCTCTTGTTACCAGGACTCATGTCTGGCAGAGAGTCTCCCAGGACCCACCTTGTTATCTGCATATTTCAAGTAACTTTGGGTCTCACCCTAAATTACTATGGGAATACAGACGTGGACCCCTTGCTCACTATTCTTAGAGAGGCACAGCTGCACCATACTGATGAGGTTCAAACAGACCGAAACACGTGTCTGGGGTTGCTGTTGGTACTCTTGTTCAGAGGATAATTGCCTAGCATTTCAGTGCTGGACTGCCCCAGGGCAGGACAAAGATGATATTTTTGGGATATTTCTTCTCAGTGAAAAATAGTGATCCAAAGACTTTGGGTAAGGCTCTTGTAACCAGGACTCATGTCTGGCAGAGAGTCTTCATTGAGCCCCCTTGTTATCTGCATATTTCAAGTAACTTTGGGTCTCACCCAAAGTTACTAGGGGAATCCAGACGTGGACCCCTTGCTCACTATTCTTAGAGAGGCACAGCTACACCCTACTGATGAGGTTCAACCAGACCGAAACACGTGTCTGGGGGTGCTGTTGGTACTCTTGTTCAGAGGATAATTGCCTAGCATTTCGGTGCTGGACTGCCCCAGGGCAGGTCAAAGACTGATATGTTTGGGATATTTCTTCTCTGTGAAAGATAGTGAGCCTATGACTCTGGGTAAGGTTCGTGTAACCAGGACTCATGTCTGGCAGAGAGTCTCCCAGGACCCCCCTTGTTATCTGCATATTTCAAGTAACTATGGGTCTCACCCTAAATTACTAGGGGAATCCAGACGTGGACTTCTTGCTCACTATTCTTAGAGGGGCACAGCTACACCCTACTGATGAGGTTCAACCAGACCAAAACACCTGTCTGGGGTTGCTGTTGGTACTCTTGTTCAGCGGATCATTTCCTAGCATTTCGGTGCTGGACTGCCCCAGGGCAGGGCAAAGACTGATATGTTTGGGATATTTCTTCTCTGTGAATGATAGTGAGCTAAAGACTCTGGGTAAGGCTCTTGTAACCAGGACTCATGTCTGGCAGAGAGTTTCCATGGACCCCCTTGTTATCTGCATATTTCAAGTAACTTTGGGTCTCACCTTAAGTTACTAGGGGAATCCAGACGTGGACCCCTTGCTCACTATTCTTAAAGAGGCACAGCTACACCCTACTGATGAGGTTCAACCAGTCTGAAACACGTGTCTGGGGTTGCTGTTGGTACTCTTGTTCAGAGGAGAATTGCCTAGCGTTTCGGTGCTGGACTGCCCCAGGGCAGGACAAAGACTGATATGTTTGGGATATTTCTTCTCTGTGAAAGATGGTGAGCTGAAGACTCTGGGTAAGGCTCTTGTAACAAGGACTCATGTCTGGCAGAGAGTCTCCCAGGATCCCCTCTTGTTATCTGCATATTTCAAGTAACTTTGGGTCTCACCCTAAGTTACTAGGGGAATCCATACGTGGACCCCTTGCTCACTATTCTTAGAGAGGCACAGCTACACCCTACTGATGAGGTTCAACCAGACCAAAACATGTGTCTGGGGTTGCTGGTGGTACTCTTGTTCAGCGGATAATTGACTAGCATTTCAGTGCTGGACTACCCCAGGGCAGGACAAAGACTGATATCTTTGGGATATTTCTTCTCTGTGAAAGATAGTGAGCTAAAGACTCTGGGTAAGGCTCTTGTAACCAGGACTCATGTCGGGCAGAGAGTCTCCGAGGCTCCCCCTTGTTATCTTCATATTTCAAGTAAATTTGGGTCTCACCCTAAGTTACTAGGGGAATCCAGACGTGGACCCCTTGCTCACTATTCTTAGAGAGCACAGCTACACCCTACTGATGCGGTTCAAACAGACCGAAACACATGTCTGGGGTTGCTGTTGGTACTCTTGTTCAGAGATGAATTGCCTAGCATTTCGGTGCTGGACTTCCCCAGGGCAGGACAAAGACTGATATGTTTGGGATATTTCTTATCTGTGAAAGATAGTGAGCTAAAGACTCTGGGTAAGGCTCTTGTAACTAGGACTCATGTCTAGCAGAGAGTCTCCCAGGACCCCCCATGTTATCTACATATTTCAATTAACTTTGGGTCTCACCCTAAGTTACTAGGGGAATCCAGACGTGGACCTCTTGTTCACTATTCTTAGAGAGGCACAACTACACCCTACTGATGAGGTTCAACCAGAATGAAACATGTGTCTGGGGTTGCTGTAGGTTCTCTTGTTCAGAGGATAATTGCCTAGCATTTCGGTGCTGGACTGCCCCAGGGCAGGACAAAGATGATATGTTTGGGATATTTCTTCTCAGTGAAAATTAATGAGCCAAAGCCTTTGGGTAAGGCTCTTGTAACCAGGACTCATGTCTGGCAGAGAGTCTTCATTGAGCCCCCTTGTTATCTGCATATTTCAAGTAACTTTGGGTCTCACCCAAAGTTACTAGGGGAATCCAGACGTGGACCCCTTGCTCACTATTCTTAGAGAGGCACAGCTACACCCTACTGATGAGGTTCAACCAGACCGAAACACGTGTCTGGGGTTGCTGTTGGTACTCTTGTTCAGAGGATAATTGCCTAGCATTTCGGTGCTGGACTGCCCCAGGGCAGGTCAAAGACTGATATGTTTGGGATATTTCTTCTCTGTGAAAGATAGTGAGCCTACGACTCTGGGTAAGGCTCGTGTAACCAGGACTCATGTCTGGCAGAGAGTCTCCCAGGACCCCCCTTGTTATCTGCATATTTCAAGTAACTATGGGTCTCACCCTAAGTTACTAGGGGAATCCAGACGTGGACCTCTTGCTCACTATTCTGAGAGGGGCACAGCTACACCCTACTGATGAGGTTCAAACAGACCAAAACCCCTGTCTGGGGTTGCTGTTGGTACTCTTGTTCAGCGGATAATTTCCTAGCATTTCGGTGCTGGACTGCCCCAGGGCAGGACAAAGACTGATATGTTTGGGATATTTCTTCTCTGTGAAAGATAGTGAGCTAAAGACTCTGGCTAAGGCTCTTGTAACCAGGACTCATGTCTGGCAGAGAGTTTCCATGGACCCCCCTTGTTATCTGCATATTTCAAGTAACTTTGGGTCTCACCTTAAGTTACTAGGGGAATCCAGACGTGGACCCCTTGCTCACTATTCTTAGAGAGGCACAGCTACACCCTACTAATGAGGTTCAACCAGACTGAAACATGTGTCTGGGGTTGCTGTTGGTACTCTTGTTCAGAGGAGAATTGCCTAGCGTTTCGGTGCTGGACTGCCCCAGGGCAGGACAAAGACTGATATGTTTGGGATATTTCTTCTCTGTGAAAGATGGTGAGCTGAAGACTCTGGGTAAGGCTCTTGTAACAAGGACTCATGTCTGGCAGAGAGTCTCGCAGGATACCCTCTTGTTATCTGCATATTTCAAGTAACTTTGGGTCTCACCCTAAGTTACTAGGGGAATCCAGACGTGGACCCCTTGCTCACTATTCTTAGAGAGGCACAGCTACACCCTACTGATGAGGTTCAACCAGACCAAAACATGTGTCTGGGGTTGCTGTTGGTACTCTTGTTCAGCGGATAATTGCCTAGCATTTCAGTGCTGGACTACCCCAGGGCAGGACAAAGACTGATATGTTTGTGATATTTCTTCTCTGTGAAAGATAGTGAGCTAAAGACTCTGGGTAAGGCTCTTGTAACCAGGACTCATGTCTAGCAGAGAGTCTCCGAGGCCCCCCCTTGTTATCTGCATATTTCAAGTAACTTTGGGTCTCACCCTAAGTGACTAGGGGAATCCAGACGTGGACCCCTTGCTCACTATTCGTAGAGAGGCACAGCTACATCCTACTGATGATGTTCAACCAGACCGAGACACGTGTCTGGGTTTGCTGTTGGTACTCTTGCTCAGAGGATAATTGCCTAGCATTTCGGTGCTGGACTTCCCCAGAGCAGGACAAAGACTGATATGTTTGGGATATGTCTTCTCTGTGAAAGATAGTGAGCTAAAGACTCTGGGTAAGGCTCTTGTAACCAGGACTCATGTCGGGCAGAGAGTCTCTGAGGCCCCCCTTGTTATCTGCATATTTCAAGTAAATTTGGGTCTCACCCTAAGTTACTAGGGGAATCCAGACGTGGACCCCTTGCTCACTATTCTTAGAGCGGCACAGCTACACCCTACTGATGAGGTTCAACCAGACCAAAACACATGTCTGGGGTTGCTGTTAGTACTCTTGTTCAGAGTAGAATTGCCTAGCGTTTCGGTGCTGGACTTCCCCAGAGCAGGACAAAGACTGATATGTTTGGTATATTTCTTCTCTGTGAAAGATAGTGAGCTAAAGTCTCTGGGTAAGGCTCTTGTAACCAGGACTCATGTCTGGCAGAGAGACCCCCAGGACCCCCTTTGTTATCTGCATATTTCAAGACACTTTGGGTCTCACCCTAAGTTACTAGGGGAATCCAGACGTGACCCCTTGCTCACTATTCTTAGAGAGGCACAGCTACACACTACTGATGAGGTTCAACCAACTGAAACACGTGTCTGGGGTTGCTGTTGGTACTCTTGTTCAGAGGAGAATTGCCTAGCATTTCGGTGCTGGACTGCCCCAGGGCAGGACAAAGACTGATGTGTTTTGGATATTACTTCTATGTGAAAGATACTGTGCTAAATACTCTGGGTAAGTCTCTTGTAACTAGGACTCATGTCTGGCAGAGAGTCTCCCAGGACCCCCCTTGTTATCTGCATATTTCAAGTAACTTTGGGTCTCACCCTAAGTTACTAGGGGAATCCAGACGTGGACCCCTTGCTCACTATTCTTAGAGAGGCACAGCTATACCCTACTGATGAGATTCAACCAGACCGAAACACGTGTCTGGGGTTTAATTGCCTAGCATTTTGGTGCTGGACTGCCCCAGGGCAGGACAAAGACTGATATGTTTGGGATATCTCTTCTCTGTGAAAGATAGTGAGCCAAAGACTTTGGGTAAGGCTCTTGTAAACAGGACTCATGTCTGGCAGAGAGTCTCCATTGAGCCCCCTTGTTATCTGCATATTTCAAGTAACTTTGGGTCTCACCCTAAGGTACTAGGGGAATGCAGACGTGGACCCCTTGCTCACTATTCTTAGAGAGGCACAGCTACACCCTACTGATGAGGTTCAACAAGACCGAAACACGTGTCTGGGGTTGCTGTTGGTAGTCTTGTTCAGAGGAGAATTGCCTAGCATTCCGGTGCTGGACTGCCCCAGGGCAGTACAAAGTCTGAAATGTTTGGGATATTTCTTCTCTGTGAAAGATAGTGAGCTAAAGACTCTGGGTAAGGCTCTTGTAACCAGGACTCATCTCTTGCAGAGAGTCTCCCAGGACCCCCCTTGTAATCTACATATTTCAAGTAACTTTGGGTCTCACCCTAAGTTACTAGGCAAATCCAGACGTGGACCCGTTGCTCACTATTCTTAGAGAGGCACAGCTACACCCTACTGATGAGGTTCAACCAGGCCGAAACACGTGTCTGGGGTTGCTGTTGGTACTCTTGTTCAGCGGATAATTGCCTAGCATTTCGGTGCTGGACTGCCCCAGGGCAGGACAAAAACTGATATGTTTGGGATATTTCTTCTCTGTGAAAGATAGTGAGCTAAAGACTCTGGGTAAGGCTCTTGTAACCAGGACTCATGTCTGGCAGAGAGTCTCCATGGACCCCACTTGTTATCTGCATATTTCAAGTAACGTTGGGTCTCACCTTAAGTTACTAGGGGAATCCAGACGTGGACCCCTTGCTCACTATGCTTAGAGAGGCAGAGCTACACCCTACTGATGAGGTTCAACCAGACCGAAACACGTGTCTGGGGTTGCTGTTGGTAGTCTTGTTCAGAGGAGAATTGTCGAGCATTCCTGTGCTGGACTGCCCCAGGGCAGGACAAAGTCTGATATGTTTGGGATATTTCTTCTCTGTGAAAGATAGTGAGCTAAAGACTCTGGGTAAGGCTCTTGTAACCTGGACTCATGTCTAGTAGAGAGTCACAGAGGCCCCACCTTGTTATCTGCATATTTCAAGTAACTTTGGGTCTCACCCTAAGTTATTAGGGGAATCCAGACGTGGACCCCTTGCTCACTATTCGTAGAGAGGCACAGCTACACCCTACTGATGAGGTTCAACCAGACCGAGACACGTGTCTGGGGTTGCTGTTGGTACTCTTGCTCAGAGGATAATTGCCTAGCATTTCGGTGCTGGACTTCCCCAGAGCAGGACAAAGACTGATATGTTTGGGATATGTCTTCTCTGTGAAAGATAGTGAGCTAAAGACTCTGGGTAAGGCTCTTGTAACCAGGACTCATGTCGGGAAGACAGTCTCTGAGGCCCCCCCTTGTTATCTGCATATTTCAAGTAAATTTGGGTCTCACCCTAAGTTACTAGGGGAATCCAGACGTGGACCCCTTGCTCACTATTCTTAGAGAGGCACAGCTACACCCTACTGATGAGGTTCAACCAGACCAAAATATGTGTCTGGGGTTGCTGTTAGTACTCTTGTTCAGAGTAGAATTGCCTAGCGTTTCGGTGCTGGACTGCCGCAGGGCAGGACAAAGACTGATATGTTTGGTATATTTCTTCTCTGTGAAAGATAGTGAGCTAAAGTCTCTGGGTAAGGCTCTTGTAACCAGGACTCATGTCTGGCAGAGAGACTCCCAGGACCCCCCTTGTAATCTACATATTTCAAGTAACTTTGGGTCTCACCCTAAGTTACTAGGCAAATCCAGACGTGGACCCGTTGCTCACTATTCTTAGAGAGGCACAGCTACACCCTACTGATGAGGTTCAACCAGGCCGAAACACGTGTCTGGGGTTGCTGTTGGTACTCTTGTTCAGCGGATAATTGCCTAGCATTTCGGTGCTGGACTGCCCCAGGGCAGGACAAAAACTGATATGTTTGGGATATTTCTTCTCTGTGAAAGATAGTGAGCTAAAGACTCTGGGTAAGGCTCTTGTAACCAGGACTCATGTCTGGCAGAGAGTCTCCATGGACCCCACTTGTTATCTGCATATTTCAAGTAACGTTGGGTCTCACCTTAAGTTACTAGGGGAATCCAGACGTGGACCCCTTGCTCACTATGCTTAGAGAGGCAGAGCTACACCCTACTGATGAGGTTCAACCAGACCGAAACACGTGTCTGGGGTTGCTGTTGGTAGTCTTGTTCAGAGGAGAATTGTCGAGCATTCCTGTGCTGGACTGCCCCAGGGCAGGACAAAGTCTGATATGTTTGGGATATTTCTTCTCTGTGAAAGATAGTGAGCTAAAGACTCTGGGTAAGGCTCTTGTAACCTGGACTCATGTCTAGTAGAGAGTCACAGAGGCCCCACCTTGTTATCTGCATATTTCAAGTAACTTTGGGTCTCACCCTAAGTTATTAGGGGAATCCAGACGTGGACCCCTTGCTCACTATTCGTAGAGAGGCACAGCTACACCCTACTGATGAGGTTCAACCAGACCGAGACACGTGTCTGGGGTTGCTGTTGGTACTCTTGCTCAGAGGATAATTGCCTAGCATTTCGGTGCTGGACTTCCCCAGAGCAGGACAAAGACTGATATGTTTGGGATATGTCTTCTCTGTGAAAGATAGTGAGCTAAAGACTCTGGGTAAGGCTCTTGTAACCAGGACTCATGTCGGGAAGACAGTCTCTGAGGCCCCCCCTTGTTATCTGCATATTTCAAGTAAATTTGGGTCTCACCCTAAGTTACTAGGGGAATCCAGACGTGGACCCCTTGCTCACTATTCTTAGAGAGGCACAGCTACACCCTACTGATGAGGTTCAACCAGACCAAAACATGTGTCTGGGGTTGCTGTTAGTACTCTTGTTCAGAGTAGAATTGCCTAGCGTTTCGGTGCTGGACTGCCGCAGGGCAGGACAAAGACTGATATGTTTGGTATATTTCTTCTCTGTGAAAGATAGTGAGCTAAAGTCTCTGGGTAAGGCTCTTGTAACCAGGACTCATGTCTGGCAGAGAGACTCCCAGGACCCCCCTTGTTATCTGCATATTTCAAGACACTATGGGTCTCACCCTAAGTTACTAGGGGAATCCAGACGTGACCCCTTGCTCACTATTCTTAGAGAGGCACAGCTACACCCTACTGATGAGGTTCAACCAGACTGAAACACGTGTCTGGGGTTTAATTGCCTAGCATTTCGGAGCTGGACTGCCCCAGGGCAGGACAAAGACTGATATGTTTGGGATATTTCTTCTCTGTGAAAGATAGTGAGCCAAAGACTTTGGGTAAGGCTCTTGTAAACAGGACTCATGTCTGGCAGAGAGTCTCCATTGAGCCCCCTTGTTATCTGCATATTTCAAGTAACTTTGGGTCTCACCCTAAGGTACTAGGGGAATGCAGACGTGGACCCCTTGCTCACTATTCTTAGAGAGGCACAGCTACACCCTACTGATGAGGTTCAACAAGACCGAAACACTTGTCTGGGGTTGCTGTTGGTAGTCTTGTTCAGAGGAGAATTGCCTAGCATTCCGGTGCTGGACTGCCCCAAGGCAGTACAAAGTCTGAAATGTTTGGGATATTTCTTCTCTGTGAAAGATAGTGAGCTAAAGACTCTGGGTAAGGCTCTTGTAACCAGGACTCATCTCTGGCAGAGAGATTCCCAGGACCCCTTCTTGTAATCTACATATTTCAAGTAACTTTGGGTCTCACCCTAAGTTACTAGGCAAATCCAGACGTGGACCCGTTGCTCACTATTCTTAGAGAGGCACAGCTACACCCTACTGATGAGGTTCAACCAGGCCGAAACACGTGTCTGGGGTTGCTGTTGGTACTCTTCTTCAGCGGATAATTGCCTAGCATTTCAGTGCTGGACTGCCCCAGGGCAGGACAAAGACTGATATGTTTGGGATATTTCTTCTCTGTGAAAGATAGTGAGCTAAAGACTCTGGGTAAGGCTCTTGTAACCAGGACTCATGTCTGGCAGAGAGTCTCCATGGACCCCACTTGTTATCTGCATATTTCAAGTAACTTTCGGTCTCACCTTAAGTTACTAGGGGAATCCAGACGTGGACCCCTTGCTCACTATTCTTAGAGAGGCATAGCTACACCCTACTGATGAGGTTCAACCAGACCGAAACACGTGTCTGGGGTTTCTGTTGGTAGTCTTGTTCTGAGGAGAATTGCCTAGCATTTCGGTGCTGGACTGCCCCAGGCAGGAGAAAGTCTGATATGTTTGGGATATTTCTTCTCTGTGAAAGATAGTGAGCTAAAGACTCTGGGTAAGGCTCTTGTAACCAAGACTCATCTCTGGCAGAGAGTCTCCCAGGACCCCCCTTGTTATCTACATATTTCAAGTAACTTTGGGTCTCACCCTAAATTACTAGGGGAATCCAGACGTGGACCCCTTGCTCACTATTCTTAGAGAGGCACAGCTACACCCTACTGATGAGGTTCAACCAGACCGAAACACGTGTCTGGGGTTGCTGTTGGTACTCTTGTTCAGAGGATAATTGCCTAGCATTTCGGTGCTGGACTGCCCCAGGGCAGGACAAAGATGATATGTTTGGGATATGTCTTCTGAGTGAAAAATAGTGAGCCAAAGACTTTGGGTAAGGCTCTTGTAACCAGGACTCATGTCTGTCAGAGAGTCTTCATTGAGCCCCCTTGTTATCTGCATATTTCAAGTAACTTTGGGTCTCACCCAAAGTTACTAGGGGAATCCAGACGTGGACCCCTTGCTCACTATTCTTAGAGAGGCACAGCTACACCCTACTGATGAGGTTCAACCAGACCAAAACACGTGTCTGGGGGTGCTGTTGGTACTCTTGTTCAGAGGATAATTGCCTAGCATTTCGGTGCTGGACTGCCCCAGGGCAGGTCAAAGACTGATATGTTTGGGATATTTCTTCTCTGTGAAAGATAGTGAGCCAAAGACTTTGGGTAAGGCTCTTGTAACCAGGACTAGTGTCTGTCAGAGAGTCTTCATTGAGCCCCCTTGTTATCTGCATATTTCAAGTAACTATGGGTCTCACCCTAAGTTACTAGGGGAATCCAGACGTGGACCTCTTGCTCACTATTCTTAGAGGGGCACAGCTACACCCTACTGATGAGGTTCAACCAGACTGAAACACGTGTCTGGGGTTGTTGTTGGTACTCTTGTTCAGAGGAGAATTGCCTAGCGTTTCGGTGCTGGACTGCCCCAGGGCAGGACAAAGACTGATATGTTTGGGATATTTCTTCTCTGTGAAAGATGGTGAGCTGAAGACTCTGGGTAAGGCTCTTGTAACAAGGACTCATGTCTGGCAGAGAGTCTCCCAGGATCCCCTCTTGTTTTCTGCATATTTCAAGTAACTTTGGGTCTCACCCTAAGTTACTAGGGGAATCCAGAAGAGGACCCTCTGCTCACTATTCTTAGAGAGGCACAGCTACACCCTACTGATGAGGTACAACCAGACTGAAACACGTGTCTGGGGTTGCTGTTGGTACTCTTGTTCAGCGGATAATTTCCTAGCATTTCGGTGCTGGACTACCCCAGGGCAGGACAAAGACTGATATGTTTGGGATATTTCTTCTCTGTGAAAGATAGTGAGCGAAAGACTCTGGGTAAGGCTCTTGTAACCAGGACTCATGTCTGGCAGAGAGTCTCCCAGGACCCCCCCTTGTTATCTGCATATTTCAAGTAACTTTGGGTCTCACCCTAAGTTACTAGGGGAATCCAGACGTGGACCCCTTGCTCACTATTCTTAGAGAGGCACAGCTACACCCTACTGATGAGGTTCAACCAGACCGAAACACGTGTCTGGGGATGCTGTTGGTACTCTTGCTCAGAGGATAATTGCCTAGCATTTAGGTGCTGGACTTCCCCAGAGCAGGACAAAGACTGATATGTTTGGGATATATCTTCTCTGTGAAAGATAGTGAGCTAAAGACTCTGGGTAAGGCTCTTGTAACCAGGACTCATGTCGGGCAGAGAGTCTCCCAGGAACCCCCTTGTTATCTGCATATTTCAAGTAACTTTGGGTCTCACCATAAGTTACTAGGGGAATCCAGACGTGGACCCCTTGCTCACAAGTCTTAGAGGGGCACAGCTACACCCTACTGATGAGGTTCAACCAGACCAAAACACGTGTCTGGGGTTGCTGTTAGTACTCTTGTTCAGAGTAGAATTGCCTAGCGTTTCGGTGCTGGACTGCCCCAGGGCAGGACAAAGACTGATATGTTTGGTATATTTCTTCTCTGTGAAAGATATTGAGCTAAAGACTCTGGGTAAGGCTCTTGTAACCAGGACTCATGTCTGGTAGAGAGACTCCCAGGACCCCCCTATTTATCTGCATATTTCAAGACACTTTGGGTCTCACCCTAAGTTACTAGGGGAATCCAGACGTGGACCCCTTGCTCACTATTCTTAGAGAGGCACAGCTACACCCTACTGATGAGGTTCAACCAGACCGAAACACGTGTCTGGGGTTGCTGTTGGTACTCTTGTTCAGAGGAGAATTGCCTAGCATTTCGGTGCTGGACTGCCCCAGGGCAGGACAAAGACTGATGTGTTTGGGATATTACTTCTATGTGAAAGATAGTGTGCTAAATACTCTGGGTAAGTCTCTTGTAACTAGGACACATGTCTGGCAGAAAGTCTCCCAGGACCCCCCTTGTTATCTGCATATTTCAAGTAACTTTGGGTTTCACCCTAAGTTACTAGGGGAATCCAGACGTGGACCCCTTGCTCACTATTCTTAGAGAGGCACAGCTACACCCTACTGATGAGGTTCAACCAGACCGAAACACGTGTCTGGGGTTTAATTGCCTAGCATTTCGGTGCTGGACTGCCCCAGGGCAGGACAAAGACTGATATGTTTGGGATATTTCTTCTCTGTGAAAGATAGTGAGCAAAAGATTTTGGGTAAGGCTCTTGTAAACAGGACTCATGTCTTGCAGAGAGTCTCCATTGAGCCCCCTTGTTATCTGCATATTTCAAGTAACTTTGGGTCTCACCCTAAGGTACTAGGGGAATGCAGACGTGGACCCCTTGCTCACTATTCCTAGAGAGGCACAGCTACACCCTACTGATGAGGTTCAACCAGACCGAAACACGTGTCTGGGGTTGCTGTTGGTAGTCTTGTTCAGAGGAGAATTGCCTAGCATTCCGGTGCTGGACTGCCCCAGGGGAGGACAAAGTCTGATATGTTTGGGATATTTCTTCTCTGTGAAAGATAGTGAGCTAAAGACTCTGGATAAGGCTCTTGTAAGCAGGACTCATCTCTGGCAGAGAGTTTCCCAGGACCCCCCTTGTTATCTACATATTTCAAGTAACTTTGGGTCTCACCCTAAGTTACTAGGGGAATCCAGACGTGGACCCCTTGCTCACTATTCTTAGAGAGGCACAGCTACACCCTACTGATGAGGTTCAACCAGACAGAAACACGTGTCTGGGGTTGCTGTTGGTACTCTTGTTCAGAGGAGAATTGCCTAGCATTTCAAAGCTGGACTACCCGAGGGCAGGACAAAGAATGATATGTTTGGGATATTTCTTCTCTGTGAAAGATAGTGAGCAAAAGACTCTGGGTAAGGCTCTTGTAAACAGGACTCATGTCTGGCAGAGAGTCTCCATTGAGCCCCCTTGTTATCTGCATATTTCAAGTAACTTTGGGTCTCACCCTAAGGTACTAGGGGAATGCAGACGTGGACCCCTTGCTCACTATTCTTAGAGAGGCACAGCTACACCCTACTGATGAGGTTCAACAAGACCGAAACACGTGTCTGGGGTTGCTGTTGGTAGTCTTGTTCAGAGGAGAATTGCCTAGCATTCCGGTGCTGGACTGCCCCAGGGCAGTACAAAGTCTGAAATGTTTGGGATATTTCTTCTCTGTGAAAGATAGTGAGCTAAAGACTCTGGGTAAGGCTCTTGTAACCAGGACTCATCTCTTGCAGAGAGTCTCCCAGGACCCCCCTTGTAATCTACATATTTCAAGTAACTTTGGGTCTCACCCTAAGTTACTAGGCAAATCCAGACGTGGACCCGTTGCTCACTATTCTTAGAGAGGCACAGCTACACCCTACTGATGAGGTTCAACCAGGCCGAAACACGTGTCTGGGGTTGCTGTTGGTACTCTTGTTCAGCGGATAATTGCCTAGCATTTCGGTGCTGGACTGCCCCAGGGCAGGACAAAAACTGATATGTTTGGGATATTTCTTCTCTGTGAAAGATAGTGAGCTAAAGACTCTGGGTAAGGCTCTTGTAACCAGGACTCATGTCTGGCAGAGAGTCTCCATGGACCCCACTTGTTATCTGCATATTTCAAGTAACGTTGGGTCTCACCTTAAGTTACTAGGGGAATCCAGACGTGGACCCCTTGCTCACTATGCTTAGAGAGGCAGAGCTACACCCTACTGATGAGGTTCAACCAGACCGAAACACGTGTCTGGGGTTGCTGTTGGTAGTCTTGTTCAGAGGATAATTGTCGAGCATTTCGGTGCTGGACTTCCCCAGAGCAGGACAAAGTCTGATATGTTTGGGATATTTCTTCTCTGTGAAAGATAGTGAGCTAAAGACTCTGGGTAAGGCTCTTGTAACCTGGACTCATGTCTAGTAGAGAGTCACAGAGGCCCCACCTTGTTATCTGCATATTTCAAGTAACTTTGGGTCTCACCCTAAGTTACTAGGGGAATCCAGACGTGGACCCCTTGCTCACTATTCGTAGAGAGGCACAGCTACACCCTACTGATGAGGTTCAACCAGACCGAGACACGTGTCTGGGGTTGCTGTTGGTACTCTTGCTCAGAGGATAATTGCCTAGCATTTCGGTGCTGGACTTCCCCAGAGCAGGACAAAGACTGATATGTTTGGGATATGTCTTCTCTGTGAAAGATAGTGAGCTAAAGACTCTGGGTAAGGCTCTTGTAACCAGGACTCATGTCGGGAAGACAGTCTCTGAGGCCCCCCCTTGTTATCTGCATATTTCAAGTAAATTTGGGTCTCACCCTAAGTTACTAGGGGAATCCAGACGTGGACCCCTTGCTCACTATTCTTAGAGAGGCACAGCTACACCCTACTGATGAGGTTCAACCAGACCAAAACATGTGTCTGGGGTTGCTGTTAGTACTCTTGTTCAGAGTAGAATTGCCTAGCGTTTCGGTGCTGGACTGCCGCAGGGCAGGACAAAGACTGATATGTTTGGTATATTTCTTCTCTGTGAAAGATAGTGAGCTAAAGTCTCTGGGTAAGGCTCTTGTAACCAGGACTCATGTCTGGCAGAGAGACTCCCAGGACCCCCCTTGTTATCTGCATATTTCAAGACACTATGGGTCTCACCCTAAGTTACTAGGGGAATCCAGACGTGACCCCTTGCTCACTATTCTTAGAGAGGCACAGCTACACCCTACTGATGAGGTTCAACCAGACTGAAACACGTGTCTGGGGTTTAATTGCCTAGCATTTCGGAGCTGGACTGCCCCAGGGCAGGACAAAGACTGATATGTTTGGGATATTTCTTTTCTGTGAAAGATAGTGAGCCAAAGACTTTGGGTAAGGCTCTTGTAAACAGGACTCATGTCTGGCAGAGAGTCTCCATTGAGCCCCCTTGTTATCTGCATATTTCAAGTAACTTTGGGTCTCACCCTAAGGTACTAGGGGAATGCAGACGTGGACCCCTTGCTCACTATTCTTAGAGAGGCACAGCTACACCCTACTGATGAGGTTCAACAAGACCGAAACACTTGTCTGGGGTTGCTGTTGGTAGTCTTGTTCAGAGGAGAATTGCCTAGCATTCCGGTGCTGGACTGCCCCAAGGCAGTACAAAGTCTGAAATGTTTGGGATATTTCTTCTCTGTGAAAGATAGTGAGCTAAAGACTCTGGGTAAGGCTCTTGTAACCAGGACTCATCTCTGACAGAGAGATTCCCAGGACCCCTTCTTGTAATCTACATATTTCAAGTAACTTTGGGTCTCACCCTAAGTTACTAGGCAAATCCAGACGTGGACCCGTTGCTCACTATTCTTAGAGAGGCACAGCTACACCCTACTGATGAGGTTCAACCAGGCCGAAACACGTGTCTGGGGTTGCTGTTGGTACTCTTCTTCAGCGGATAATTGCCTAGCATTTCAGTGCTGGACTGCCCCAGGGCAGGACAAAGACTGATATGTTTGGGATATTTCTTCTCTGTGAAAGATAGTGAGCTAAAGACTCTGGGTAAGGCTCTTGTAACCAGGACTCATGTCTGGCAGAGAGTCTCCATGGACCCCACTTGTTATCTGCATATTTCAAGTAACTTTCGGTCTCACCTTAAGTTACTAGGGGAATCCAGACGTGGACCCCTTGCTCACTATTCTTAGAGAGGCATAGCTACACCCTACTGATGAGGTTCAACCAGACCGAAACACGTGTCTGGGGTTTCTGTTGGTAGTCTTGTTCTGAGGAGAATTGCCTAGCATTTCGGTGCTGGACTGCCCCAGGCAGGAGAAAGTCTGATATGTTTGGGATATTTCTTCTCTGTGAAAGATAGTGAGCTAAAGACTCTGGGTAAGGCTCTTGTAACCAAGACTCATCTCTGGCAGAGAGTCTCCCAGGACCCCCCTTGTTATCTACATATTTCAAGTAACTTTGGGTCTCACCCTAAATTACTAGGGGAATCCAGACGTGGACCCCTTGCTCACTATTCTTAGAGAGGCACAGCTACACCCTACTGATGAGGTTCAACCAGACCGAAACACGTGTCTGGGGTTGCTGTTGGTACTCTTGTTCAGAGGATAATTGCCTAGCATTTCGGTGCTGGACTGCCCCAGGGCAGGACAAAGATGATATGTTTGGGATATGTCTTCTGAGTGAAAAATAGTGAGCCAAAGACTTTGGGTAAGGCTCTTGTAACCAGGACTCATGTCTGTCAGAGAGTCTTCATTGAGCCCCCTTGTTATCTGCATATTTCAAGTAACTTTGGGTCTCACCCAAAGTTACTAGGGGAATCCAGACGTGGACCCCTTGCTCACTATTCTTAGAGAGGCACAGCTACACCCTACTGATGAGGTTCAACCAGACCAAAACACGTGTCTGGGGTTGCTGTTGGTACTCTTGTTCAGAGGATAATTGCCTAGCATTTCGGTGCTGGACTGCCCCAGGGCAGGTCAAAGACTGATATGTTTGGGATATTTCTTCTCTGTGAAAGATAGTGAGCCAAAGACTTTGGGTAAGGCTCTTGTAACCAGGACTAGTGTCTGTCAGAGAGTCTTCATTGAGCCCCCTTGTTATCTGCATATTTCAAGTAACTATGGGTCTCACCCTAAGTTACTAGGGGAATCCAGACGTGGACCTCTTGCTCACTATTCTTAGAGGGGCACAGCTACACCCTACTGATGAGGTTCAACCAGACTGAAACACGTGTTTCTGGGGTTGTTGTTGGTACTCTTGTTCAGATGAGAATTGCCTAGCGTTTCGGTGCTGGACTGCCCCAGGGCAGGACAAAGACTGATATGTTTGGGATATTTCTTCTCTGTGAAAGATGGTGAGCTGAAGACTCTGGGTAAGGCTCTTGTAACAAGGACTCATGTCTGGCAGAGAGTCTCCCAGGATCCCCTCTTGTTTTCTGCATATTTCAAGTAACTTTGGGTCTCACCCTAAGTTACTAGGGGAATCCAGAAGAGGACCCTCTGCTCACTATTCTTAGAGAGGCACAGCTACACCCTACTGATGAGGGACAACCAGACTGAAACACGTGTCTGGGGTTGCTGTTGGTACTCTTGTTCAGCGGATAATTTCCTAGCATTTCGGTGCTGGACTACCCCAGGGCAGGACAAAGACTGATATGTTTGGGATATTTCTTCTCTGTGAAAGATAGTGAGCGAAAGACTCTGGGTAAGGCTCTTGTAACCAGGACTCATGTCTGGCAGAGAGTCTCCCAGGACCCCCCCTTGTTATCTGCATATTTCAAGTAACTTTGGGTCTCACCCTAAGTTACTAGGGGAATCCAGACGTGGACCCCTTGCTCACTATTCTTAGAGAGGCACAGCTACACCCTACTGATGAGGTTCAACCAGACCGAAACACGTGTCTGGGGATGCTGTTGGTACTCTTGCTCAGAGGATAATTGCCTAGCATTTAGGTGCTGGACTTCCCCAGAGCAGGACAAAGACTGATATGTTTGGGATATATCTTCTCTGTGAAAGATAGTGAGCTAAAGACTCTGGGTAAGGCTCTTGTAACCAGGACTCATGTCGGGCAGAGAGTCTCCCAGGAACCCCCTTGTTATCTGCATATTTCAAGTAACTTTGGGTCTCACCATAAGTTACTAGGGGAATCCAGACGTGGACCCCTTGCTCACAAGTCTTAGAGGGGCACAGCTACACCCTACTGATGAGGTTCAACCAGACCAAAACACGTGTCTGGGGTTGCTGTTAGTACTCTTGTTCAGAGTAGAATTGCCTAGCGTTTCGGTGCTGGACTGCCCCAGGGCAGGACAAAGACTGATATGTTTGGTATATTTCTTCTCTGTGAAAGATATTGAGCTAAAGACTCTGGGTAAGGCTCTTGTAACCAGGACTCATGTCTGGTAGAGAGACTCCCAGGACCCCCCTATTTATCTGCATATTTCAAGACACTTTGGGTCTCACCCTAAGTTACTAGGGGAATCCAGACGTGGACCCCTTGCTCACTATTCTTAGAGAGGCACAGCTACACCCTACTGATGAGGTTCAACCAGACCGAAACACGTGTCTGGGGTTGCTGTTGGTACTCTTGTTCAGAGGAGAATTGCCTAGCATTTCGGTGCTGGACTGCCCCAGGGCAGGACAAAGACTGATGTGTTTGGGATATTACTTCTATGTGAAAGATAGTGTGCTAAATACTCTGGGTAAGTCTCTTGTAACTAGGACACATGTCTGGCAGAAAGTCTCCCAGGACCCCCCTTGTTATCTGCATATTTCAAGTAACTTTGGGTTTCACTCTAAGTTACTAGGGGAATCCAGACGTGGACCCCTTGCTCACTATTCTTAGAGAGGCACAGCTACACCCTACTGATGAGGTTCAACCAGACCGAAACACGTGTCTGGGGTTTAATTGCCTAGCATTTCGGTGCTGGACTGCCCCAGGGCAGGACAAAGACTGATATGTTTGGGATATTTCTTCTCTGTGAAAGATAGTGAGCAAAAGATTTTGGGTAAGGCTCTTGTAAACAGGACTCATGTCTTGCAGAGAGTCTCCATTGAGCCCCCTTGTTATCTGCATATTTCAAGTAACTTTGGGTCTCACCCTAAGGTACTAGGGGAATGCAGACGTGGACCCCTTGCTCACTATTCCTAGAGAGGCACAGCTACACCCTACTGATGAGGTTCAACCAGACCGAAACACGTGTCTGGGGTTGCTGTTGGTAGTCTTGTTCAGAGGAGAATTGCCTAGCATTCCGGTGCTGGACTGCCCCAGGGGAGGACAAAGTCTGATATGTTTGGGATATTTCTTCTCTGTGAAAGATAGTGAGCTAAAGACTCTGGATAAGGCTCTTGTAAGCAGGACTCATCTCTGGCAGAGAGTTTCCCAGGACCCCCCTTGTTATCTACATATTTCAAGTAACTTTGGGTCTCACCCTAAGTTACTAGGGGAATCCAGACGTGGACCCCTTGCTCACTATTCTTAGAGAGGCACAGCTACACCCTACTGATGAGGTTCAACCAGACAGAAACACGTGTCTGGGGTTGCTGTTGGTACTCTTGTTCAGAGGAGAATTGCCTAGCATTTCAAAGCTGGACTACCCGAGGGCAGGACAAAGAATGATATGTTTGGGATATTTCTTCTCTGTGAAAGATAGTGAGCAAAAGACTCTGGGTAAGGCTCTTCTTACCAGGACTCATGTCTGGCAGAGAGTCTCCCAGGACCCACCTTGTTATCTGCATATTTAAAGTAACTTTGAGTCTCACCCTAAATTACTATGGGAATCCAGACGTGGACCCCTTGCTCACTATTCTTAGAGAGGCACAGCTACACCTTACTGATGAGGTTCAACCAGAATGAAACATGTGTCTGGGGTTGCTGTTGGTACTCTTGTTCAGAGGATAATTGCCTAGCATTTCGGTGCTTGACTGCCCCAGGGCAGGACAAAGATGATATGTTTGGGATATTTCTTCTCAGTGAAAAATAGTGAGCCAAAGACTTTGGGTAAGGCTCTTGTAACCAGGACTCATGTCTGGCAGAGAGTCTTCATTGAGCCCCCTTGTGATCTGCATATTTCAAGTAACTTTGGGTCTCACCCAAAGTTGCTAGGGGAATCCAGACGTGGACCCATTGCTCACTATTCTTAGAGAGGCACAGCTACACCCTACTGATGAGGTTCAACCAGACCGAGACACGTGTCTGGGGTTGCTGTTGGTACTCTTGCTCAGAGGATAATTGCCTAGCATTTCGGTGCTGGACTTCCCCAGAGCAGGACAAAGACTGATATGTTTGGGATATGTCTTCTCTGTGAAAGATAGTGAGCTAAAGACTCTGGGTAAGGCTCTTGTAACCAGGACTCATGTCGGGAAGACAGTCTCTGAGGCCCCCCCTTGTTATCTGCATATTTCAAGTAAATTTGGGTCTCACCCTAAGTTACTAGGGGAATCCAGACGTGGACCCCTTGCTCACTATTCTTAGAGAGGCACAGCTACACCCTACTGATGAGGTTCAACCAGACCAAAATATGTGTCTGGGGTTGCTGTTAGTACTCTTGTTCAGAGTAGAATTGCCTAGCGTTTCGGTGCTGGACTGCCGCAGGGCAGGACAAAGACTGATATGTTTGGTATATTTCTTCTCTGTGAAAGATAGTGAGCTAAAGTCTCTGGGTAAGGCTCTTGTAACCAGGACTCATGTCTGGCAGAGAGACTCCCAGGACCCCCCTTGTAATCTACATATTTCAAGTAACTTTGGGTCTCACCCTAAGTTACTAGGCAAATCCAGACGTGGACCCGTTGCTCACTATTCTTAGAGAGGCACAGCTACACCCTACTGATGAGGTTCAACCAGGCCGAAACACGTGTCTGGGGTTGCTGTTGGTACTCTTGTTCAGCGGATAATTGCCTAGCATTTCGGTGCTGGACTGCCCCAGGGCAGGACAAAAACTGATATGTTTGGGATATTTCTTCTCTGTGAAAGATAGTGAGCTAAAGACTCTGGGTAAGGCTCTTGTAACCAGGACTCATGTCTGGCAGAGAGTCTCCATGGACCCCACTTGTTATCTGCATATTTCAAGTAACGTTGGGTCTCACCTTAAGTTACTAGGGGAATCCAGACGTGGACCCCTTGCTCACTATGCTTAGAGAGGCAGAGCTACACCCTACTGATGAGGTTCAACCAGACCGAAACACGTGTCTGGGGTTGCTGTTGGTAGTCTTGTTCAGAGGAGAATTGTCGAGCATTCCTGTGCTGGACTGCCCCAGGGCAGGACAAAGTCTGATATGTTTGGGATATTTCTTCTCTGTGAAAGATAGTGAGCTAAAGACTCTGGGTAAGGCTCTTGTAACCTGGACTCATGTCTAGTAGAGAGTCACAGAGGCCCCACCTTGTTATCTGCATATTTCAAGTAACTTTGGGTCTCACCCTAAGTTATTAGGGGAATCCAGACGTGGACCCCTTGCTCACTATTCGTAGAGAGGCACAGCTACACCCTACTGATGAGGTTCAACCAGACCGAGACACGTGTCTGGGGTTGCTGTTGGTACTCTTGCTCAGAGGATAATTGCCTAGCATTTCGGTGCTGGACTTCCCCAGAGCAGGACAAAGACTGATATGTTTGGGATATGTCTTCTCTGTGAAAGATAGTGAGCTAAAGACTCTGGGTAAGGCTCTTGTAACCAGGACTCATGTCGGGAAGACAGTCTCTGAGGCCCCCCCTTGTTATCTGCATATTTCAAGTAAATTTGGGTCTCACCCTAAGTTACTAGGGGAATCCAGACGTGGACCCCTTGCTCACTATTCTTAGAGAGGCACAGCTACACCCTACTGATGAGGTTCAACCAGACCAAAACATGTGTCTGGGGTTGCTGTTAGTACTCTTGTTCAGAGTAGAATTGCCTAGCGTTTCGGTGCTGGACTGCCGCAGGGCAGGACAAAGACTGATATGTTTGGTATATTTCTTCTCTGTGAAAGATAGTGAGCTAAAGTCTCTGGGTAAGGCTCTTGTAACCAGGACTCATGTCTGGCAGAGAGACTCCCAGGACCCCCCTTGTTATCTGCATATTTCAAGACACTATGGGTCTCACCCTAAGTTACTAGGGGAATCCAGACGTGACCCCTTGCTCACTATTCTTAGAGAGGCACAGCTACACCCTACTGATGAGGTTCAACCAGACTGAAACACGTGTCTGGGGTTTAATTGCCTAGCATTTCGGAGCTGGACTGCCCCAGGGCAGGACAAAGACTGATATGTTTGGGATATTTCTTCTCTGTGAAAGATAGTGAGCCAAAGACTTTGGGTAAGGCTCTTGTAAACAGGACTCATGTCTGGCAGAGAGTCTCCATTGAGCCCCCTTGTTATCTGCATATTTCAAGTAACTTTGGGTCTCACCCTAAGGTACTAGGGGAATGCAGACGTGGACCCCTTGCTCACTATTCTTAGAGAGGCACAGCTACACCCTACTGATGAGGTTCAACAAGACCGAAACACTTGTCTGGGGTTGCTGTTGGTAGTCTTGTTCAGAGGAGAATTGCCTAGCATTCCGGTGCTGGACTGCCCCAAGGCAGTACAAAGTCTGAAATGTTTGGGATATTTCTTCTCTGTGAAAGATAGTGAGCTAAAGACTCTGGGTAAGGCTCTTGTAACCAGGACTCATCTCTGGCAGAGAGATTCCCAGGACCCCTTCTTGTAATCTACATATTTCAAGTAACTTTGGGTCTCACCCTAAGTTACTAGGCAAATCCAGACGTGGACCCGTTGCTCACTATTCTTAGAGAGGCACAGCTACACCCTACTGATGAGGTTCAACCAGGCCGAAACACGTGTCTGGGGTTGCTGTTGGTACTCTTCTTCAGCGGATAATTGCCTAGCATTTCAGTGCTGGACTGCCCCAGGGCAGGACAAAGACTGATATGTTTGGGATATTTCTTCTCTGTGAAAGATAGTGAGCTAAAGACTCTGGGTAAGGCTCTTGTAACCAGGACTCATGTCTGGCAGAGAGTCTCCATGGACCCCACTTGTTATCTGCATATTTCAAGTAACTTTCGGTCTCACCTTAAGTTACTAGGGGAATCCAGACGTGGACCCCTTGCTCACTATTCTTAGAGAGGCATAGCTACACCCTACTGATGAGGTTCAACCAGACCGAAACACGTGTCTGGGGTTTCTGTTGGTAGTCTTGTTCTGAGGAGAATTGCCTAGCATTTCGGTGCTGGACTGCCCCAGGCAGGAGAAAGTCTGATATGTTTGGGATATTTCTTCTCTGTGAAAGATAGTGAGCTAAAGACTCTGGGTAAGGCTCTTGTAACCAAGACTCATCTCTGGCAGAGAGTCTCCCAGGACCCCCCTTGTTATCTACATATTTCAAGTAACTTTGGGTCTCACCCTAAATTACTAGGGGAATCCAGACGTGGACCCCTTGCTCACTATTCTTAGAGAGGCACAGCTACACCCTACTGATGAGGTTCAACCAGACCGAAACACGTGTCTGGGGTTGCTGTTGGTACTCTTGTTCAGAGGATAATTGCCTAGCATTTCGGTGCTGGACTGCCCCAGGGCAGGACAAAGATGATATGTTTGGGATATGTCTTCTGAGTGAAAAATAGTGAGCCAAAGACTTTGGGTAAGGCTCTTGTAACCAGGACTCATGTCTGTCAGAGAGTCTTCATTGAGCCCCCTTGTTATCTGCATATTTCAAGTAACTTTGGGTCTCACCCAAAGTTACTAGGGGAATCCAGACGTGGACCCCTTGCTCACTATTCTTAGAGAGGCACAGCTACACCCTACTGATGAGGTTCAACCAGACCAAAACACGTGTCTGGGGGTGCTGTTGGTACTCTTGTTCAGAGGATAATTGCCTAGCATTTCGGTGCTGGACTGCCCCAGGGCAGGTCAAAGACTGATATGTTTGGGATATTTCTTCTCTGTGAAAGATAGTGAGCCAAAGACTTTGGGTAAGGCTCTTGTAACCAGGACTAGTGTCTGTCAGAGAGTCTTCATTGAGCCCCCTTGTTATCTGCATATTTCAAGTAACTATGGGTCTCACCCTAAGTTACTAGGGGAATCCAGACGTGGACCTCTTGCTCACTATTCTTAGAGGGGCACAGCTACACCCTACTGATGAGGTTCAACCAGACTGAAACACGTGTCTGGGGTTGTTGTTGGTACTCTTGTTCAGAGGAGAATTGCCTAGCGTTTCGGTGCTGGACTGCCCCAGGGCAGGACAAAGACTGATATGTTTGGGATATTTCTTCTCTGTGAAAGATGGTGAGCTGAAGACTCTGGGTAAGGCTCTTGTAACAAGGACTCATGTCTGGCAGAGAGTCTCCCAGGATCCCCTCTTGTTTTCTGCATATTTCAAGTAACTTTGGGTCTCACCCTAAGTTACTAGGGGAATCCAGAAGAGGACCCTCTGCTCACTATTCTTAGAGAGGCACAGCTACACCCTACTGATGAGGTACAACCAGACTGAAACACGTGTCTGGGGTTGCTGTTGGTACTCTTGTTCAGCGGATAATTTCCTAGCATTTCGGTGCTGGACTACCCCAGGGCAGGACAAAGACTGATATGTTTGGGATATTTCTTCTCTGTGAAAGATAGTGAGCGAAAGACTCTGGGTAAGGCTCTTGTAACCAGGACTCATGTCTGGCAGAGAGTCTCCCAGGACCCCCCCTTGTTATCTGCATATTTCAAGTAACTTTGGGTCTCACCCTAAGTTACTAGGGGAATCCAGACGTGGACCCCTTGCTCACTATTCTTAGAGAGGCACAGCTACACCCTACTGATGAGGTTCAACCAGACCGAAACACGTGTCTGGGGATGCTGTTGGTACTCTTGCTCAGAGGATAATTGCCTAGCATTTAGGTGCTGGACTTCCCCAGAGCAGGACAAAGACTGATATGTTTGGGATATATCTTCTCTGTGAAAGATAGTGAGCTAAAGACTCTGGGTAAGGCTCTTGTAACCAGGACTCATGTCGGGCAGAGAGTCTCCCAGGAACCCCCTTGTTATCTGCATATTTCAAGTAACTTTGGGTCTCACCATAAGTTACTAGGGGAATCCAGACGTGGACCCCTTGCTCACAAGTCTTAGAGGGGCACAGCTACACCCTACTGATGAGGTTCAACCAGACCAAAACACGTGTCTGGGGTTGCTGTTAGTACTCTTGTTCAGAGTAGAATTGCCTAGCGTTTCGGTGCTGGACTGCCCCAGGGCAGGACAAAGACTGATATGTTTGGTATATTTCTTCTCTGTGAAAGATATTGAGCTAAAGACTCTGGGTAAGGCTCTTGTAACCAGGACTCATGTCTGGTAGAGAGACTCCCAGGACCCCCCTATTTATCTGCATATTTCAAGACACTTTGGGTCTCACCCTAAGTTACTAGGGGAATCCAGACGTGGACCCCTTGCTCACTATTCTTAGAGAGGCACAGCTACACCCTACTGATGAGGTTCAACCAGACCGAAACACGTGTCTGGGGTTGCTGTTGGTACTCTTGTTCAGAGGAGAATTGCCTAGCATTTCGGTGCTGGACTGCCCCAGGGCAGGACAAAGACTGATGTGTTTGGGATATTACTTCTATGTGAAAGATAGTGTGCTAAATACTCTGGGTAAGTCTCTTGTAACTAGGACACATGTCTGGCAGAAAGTCTCCCAGGACCCCCCTTGTTATCTGCATATTTCAAGTAACTTTGGGTTTCACCCTAAGTTACTAGGGGAATCCAGACGTGGACCCCTTGCTCACTATTCTTAGAGAGGCACAGCTACACCCTACTGATGAGGTTCAACCAGACCGAAACACGTGTCTGGGGTTTAATTGCCTAGCATTTCGGTGCTGGACTGCCCCAGGGCAGGACAAAGACTGATATGTTTGGGATATTTCTTCTCTGTGAAAGATAGTGAGCAAAAGATTTTGGGTAAGGCTCTTGTAAACAGGACTCATGTCTTGCAGAGAGTCTCCATTGAGCCCCCTTGTTATCTGCATATTTCAAGTAACTTTGGGTCTCACCCTAAGGTACTAGGGGAATGCAGACGTGGACCCCTTGCTCACTATTCCTAGAGAGGCACAGCTACACCCTACTGATGAGGTTCAACCAGACCGAAACACGTGTCTGGGGTTGCTGTTGGTAGTCTTGTTCAGAGGAGAATTGCCTAGCATTCCGGTGCTGGACTGCCCCAGGGGAGGACAAAGTCTGATATGTTTGGGATATTTCTTCTCTGTGAAAGATAGTGAGCTAAAGACTCTGGATAAGGCTCTTGTAAGCAGGACTCATCTCTGGCAGAGAGTTTCCCAGGACCCCCCTTGTTATCTACATATTTCAAGTAACTTTGGGTCTCACCCTAAGTTACTAGGGGAATCCAGACGTGGACCCCTTGCTCACTATTCTTAGAGAGGCACAGCTACACCCTACTGATGAGGTTCAACCAGACAGAAACACGTGTCTGGGGTTGCTGTTGGTACTCTTGTTCAGAGGAGAATTGCCTAGCATTTCAAAGCTGGACTACCCGAGGGCAGGACAAAGAATGATATGTTTGGGATATTTCTTCTCTGTGAAAGATAGTGAGCAAAAGACTCTGGGTAAGGCTCTTGTAAACAGGACTCATGTCTGGCAGAGAGTCTCCATTGAGCCCCCTTGTTATCTGCATATTTCAAGTAACTTTGGGTCTCACCCTAAGGTACTAGGGGAATGCAGACGTGGACCCCTTGCTCACTATTCTTAGAGAGGCACAGCTACACCCTACTGATGAGGTTCAACAAGACCGAAACACGTGTCTGGGGTTGCTGTTGGTAGTCTTGTTCAGAGGAGAATTGCCTAGCATTCCGGTGCTGGACTGCCCCAGGGCAGTACAAAGTCTGAAATGTTTGGGATATTTCTTCTCTGTGAAAGATAGTGAGCTAAAGACTCTGGGTAAGGCTCTTGTAACCAGGACTCATCTCTTGCAGAGAGTCTCCCAGGACCCCCCTTGTAATCTACATATTTCAAGTAACTTTGGGTCTCACCCTAAGTTACTAGGCAAATCCAGACGTGGACCCGTTGCTCACTATTCTTAGAGAGGCACAGCTACACCCTACTGATGAGGTTCAACCAGGCCGAAACACGTGTCTGGGGTTGCTGTTGGTACTCTTGTTCAGCGGATAATTGCCTAGCATTTCGGTGCTGGACTGCCCCAGGGCAGGACAAAAACTGATATGTTTGGGATATTTCTTCTCTGTGAAAGATAGTGAGCTAAAGACTCTGGGTAAGGCTCTTGTAACCAGGACTCATGTCTGGCAGAGAGTCTCCATGGACCCCACTTGTTATCTGCATATTTCAAGTAACGTTGGGTCTCACCTTAAGTTACTAGGGGAATCCAGACGTGGACCCCTTGCTCACTATGCTTAGAGAGGCAGAGCTACACCCTACTGATGAGGTTCAACCAGACCGAAACACGTGTCTGGGGTTGCTGTTGGTAGTCTTGTTCAGAGGATAATTGTCGAGCATTTCGGTGCTGGACTTCCCCAGAGCAGGACAAAGTCTGATATGTTTGGGATATTTCTTCTCTGTGAAAGATAGTGAGCTAAAGACTCTGGGTAAGGCTCTTGTAACCTGGACTCATGTCTAGTAGAGAGTCACAGAGGCCCCACCTTGTTATCTGCATATTTCAAGTAACTTTGGGTCTCACCCTAAGTTACTAGGGGAATCCAGACGTGGACCCCTTGCTCACTATTCGTAGAGAGGCACAGCTACACCCTACTGATGAGGTTCAACCAGACCGAGACACGTGTCTGGGGTTGCTGTTGGTACTCTTGCTCAGAGGATAATTGCCTAGCATTTCGGTGCTGGACTTCCCCAGAGCAGGACAAAGACTGATATGTTTGGGATATGTCTTCTCTGTGAAAGATAGTGAGCTAAAGACTCTGGGTAAGGCTCTTGTAACCAGGACTCATGTCGGGAAGACAGTCTCTGAGGCCCCCCCTTGTTATCTGCATATTTCAAGTAAATTTGGGTCTCACCCTAAGTTACTAGGGGAATCCAGACGTGGACCCCTTGCTCACTATTCTTAGAGAGGCACAGCTACACCCTACTGATGAGGTTCAACCAGACCAAAACATGTGTCTGGGGTTGCTGTTAGTACTCTTGTTCAGAGTAGAATTGCCTAGCGTTTCGGTGCTGGACTGCCGCAGGGCAGGACAAAGACTGATATGTTTGGTATATTTCTTCTCTGTGAAAGATAGTGAGCTAAAGTCTCTGGGTAAGGCTCTTGTAACCAGGACTCATGTCTGGCAGAGAGACTCCCAGGACCCCCCTTGTTATCTGCATATTTCAAGACACTATGGGTCTCACCCTAAGTTACTAGGGGAATCCAGACGTGACCCCTTGCTCACTATTCTTAGAGAGGCACAGCTACACCCTACTGATGAGGTTCAACCAGACTGAAACACGTGTCTGGGGTTTAATTGCCTAGCATTTCGGAGCTGGACTGCCCCAGGGCAGGACAAAGACTGATATGTTTGGGATATTTCTTCTCTGTGAAAGATAGTGAGCCAAAGACTTTGGGTAAGGCTCTTGTAAACAGGACTCATGTCTGGCAGAGAGTCTCCATTGAGCCCCCTTGTTATCTGCATATTTCAAGTAACTTTGGGTCTCACCCTAAGGTACTAGGGGAATGCAGACGTGGACCCCTTGCTCACTATTCTTAGAGAGGCACAGCTACACCCTACTGATGAGGTTCAACAAGACCGAAACACTTGTCTGGGGTTGCTGTTGGTAGTCTTGTTCAGAGGAGAATTGCCTAGCATTCCGGTGCTGGACTGCCCCAAGGCAGTACAAAGTCTGAAATGTTTGGGATATTTCTTCTCTGTGAAAGATAGTGAGCTAAAGACTCTGGGTAAGGCTCTTGTAACCAGGACTCATCTCTGACAGAGAGATTCCCAGGACCCCTTCTTGTAATCTACATATTTCAAGTAACTTTGGGTCTCACCCTAAGTTACTAGGCAAATCCAGACGTGGACCCGTTGCTCACTATTCTTAGAGAGGCACAGCTACACCCTACTGATGAGGTTCAACCAGGCCGAAACACGTGTCTGGGGTTGCTGTTGGTACTCTTCTTCAGCGGATAATTGCCTAGCATTTCAGTGCTGGACTGCCCCAGGGCAGGACAAAGACTGATATGTTTGGGATATTTCTTCTCTGTGAAAGATAGTGAGCTAAAGACTCTGGGTAAGGCTCTTGTAACCAGGACTCATGTCTGGCAGAGAGTCTCCATGGACCCCACTTGTTATCTGCATATTTCAAGTAACTTTCGGTCTCACCTTAAGTTACTAGGGGAATCCAGACGTGGACCCCTTGCTCACTATTCTTAGAGAGGCATAGCTACACCCTACTGATGAGGTTCAACCAGACCGAAACACGTGTCTGGGGTTTCTGTTGGTAGTCTTGTTCTGAGGAGAATTGCCTAGCATTTCGGTGCTGGACTGCCCCAGGCAGGAGAAAGTCTGATATGTTTGGGATATTTCTTCTCTGTGAAAGATAGTGAGCTAAAGACTCTGGGTAAGGCTCTTGTAACCAAGACTCATCTCTGGCAGAGAGTCTCCCAGGACCCCCCTTGTTATCTACATATTTCAAGTAACTTTGGGTCTCACCCTAAATTACTAGGGGAATCCAGACGTGGACCCCTTGCTCACTATTCTTAGAGAGGCACAGCTACACCCTACTGATGAGGTTCAACCAGACCGAAACACGTGTCTGGGGTTGCTGTTGGTACTCTTGTTCAGAGGATAATTGCCTAGCATTTCGGTGCTGGACTGCCCCAGGGCAGGACAAAGATGATATGTTTGGGATATGTCTTCTGAGTGAAAAATAGTGAGCCAAAGACTTTGGGTAAGGCTCTTGTAACCAGGACTCATGTCTGTCAGAGAGTCTTCATTGAGCCCCCTTGTTATCTGCATATTTCAAGTAACTTTGGGTCTCACCCAAAGTTACTAGGGGAATCCAGATGTGGACCCCTTGCTCACTATTCTTAGAGAGGCACAGCTACACCCTACTGATGAGGTTCAACCAGACCAAAACACGTGTCTGGGGTTGCTGTTGGTACTCTTGTTCAGAGGATAATTGCCTAGCATTTCGGTGCTGGACTGCCCCAGGGCAGGTCAAAGACTGATATGTTTGGGATATTTCTTCTCTGTGAAAGATAGTGAGCCAAAGACTTTGGGTAAGGCTCTTGTAACCAGGACTAGTGTCTGTCAGAGAGTCTTCATTGAGCCCCCTTGTTATCTGCATATTTCAAGTAACTATGGGTCTCACCCTAAGTTACTAGGGGAATCCAGACGTGGACCTCTTGCTCACTATTCTTAGAGGGGCACAGCTACACCCTACTGATGAGGTTCAACCAGACTGAAACACGTGTTTCTGGGGTTGTTGTTGGTACTCTTGTTCAGATGAGAATTGCCTAGCGTTTCGGTGCTGGACTGCCCCAGGGCAGGACAAAGACTGATATGTTTGGGATATTTCTTCTCTGTGAAAGATGGTGAGCTGAAGACTCTGGGTAAGGCTCTTGTAACAAGGACTCATGTCTGGCAGAGAGTCTCCCAGGATCCCCTCTTGTTTTCTGCATATTTCAAGTAACTTTGGGTCTCACCCTAAGTTACTAGGGGAATCCAGAAGAGGACCCTCTGCTCACTATTCTTAGAGAGGCACAGCTACACCCTACTGATGAGGGACAACCAGACTGAAACACGTGTCTGGGGTTGCTGTTGGTACTCTTGTTCAGCGGATAATTTCCTAGCATTTCGGTGCTGGACTACCCCAGGGCAGGACAAAGACTGATATGTTTGGGATATTTCTTCTCTGTGAAAGATAGTGAGCGAAAGACTCTGGGTAAGGCTCTTGTAACCAGGACTCATGTCTGGCAGAGAGTCTCCCAGGACCCCCCCTTGTTATCTGCATATTTCAAGTAACTTTGGGTCTCACCCTAAGTTACTAGGGGAATCCAGACGTGGACCCCTTGCTCACTATTCTTAGAGAGGCACAGCTACACCCTACTGATGAGGTTCAACCAGACCGAAACACGTGTCTGGGGATGCTGTTGGTACTCTTGCTCAGAGGATAATTGCCTAGCATTTAGGTGCTGGACTTCCCCAGAGCAGGACAAAGACTGATATGTTTGGGATATATCTTCTCTGTGAAAGATAGTGAGCTAAAGACTCTGGGTAAGGCTCTTGTAACCAGGACTCATGTCGGGCAGAGAGTCTCCCAGGAACCCCCTTGTTATCTGCATATTTCAAGTAACTTTGGGTCTCACCATAAGTTACTAGGGGAATCCAGACGTGGACCCCTTGCTCACAAGTCTTAGAGGGGCACAGCTACACCCTACTGATGAGGTTCAACCAGACCAAAACACGTGTCTGGGGTTGCTGTTAGTACTCTTGTTCAGAGTAGAATTGCCTAGCGTTTCGGTGCTGGACTGCCCCAGGGCAGGACAAAGACTGATATGTTTGGTATATTTCTTCTCTGTGAAAGATATTGAGCTAAAGACTCTGGGTAAGGCTCTTGTAACCAGGACTCATGTCTGGTAGAGAGACTCCCAGGACCCCCCTATTTATCTGCATATTTCAAGACACTTTGGGTCTCACCCTAAGTTACTAGGGGAATCCAGACGTGGACCCCTTGCTCACTATTCTTAGAGAGGCACAGCTACACCCTACTGATGAGGTTCAACCAGACCGAAACACGTGTCTGGGGTTGCTGTTGGTACTCTTGTTCAGAGGAGAATTGCCTAGCATTTCGGTGCTGGACTGCCCCAGGGCAGGACAAAGACTGATGTGTTTGGGATATTACTTCTATGTGAAAGATAGTGTGCTAAATACTCTGGGTAAGTCTCTTGTAACTAGGACACATGTCTGGCAGAAAGTCTCCCAGGACCCCCCTTGTTATCTGCATATTTCAAGTAACTTTGGGTTTCACTCTAAGTTACTAGGGGAATCCAGACGTGGACCCCTTGCTCACTATTCTTAGAGAGGCACAGCTACACCCTACTGATGAGGTTCAACCAGACCGAAACACGTGTCTGGGGTTTAATTGCCTAGCATTTCGGTGCTGGACTGCCCCAGGGCAGGACAAAGACTGATATGTTTGGGATATTTCTTCTCTGTGAAAGATAGTGAGCAAAAGATTTTGGGTAAGGCTCTTGTAAACAGGACTCATGTCTTGCAGAGAGTCTCCATTGAGCCCCCTTGTTATCTGCATATTTCAAGTAACTTTGGGTCTCACCCTAAGGTACTAGGGGAATGCAGACGTGGACCCCTTGCTCACTATTCCTAGAGAGGCACAGCTACACCCTACTGATGAGGTTCAACCAGACCGAAACACGTGTCTGGGGTTGCTGTTGGTAGTCTTGTTCAGAGGAGAATTGCCTAGCATTCCGGTGCTGGACTGCCCCAGGGGAGGACAAAGTCTGATATGTTTGGGATATTTCTTCTCTGTGAAAGATAGTGAGCTAAAGACTCTGGATAAGGCTCTTGTAAGCAGGACTCATCTCTGGCAGAGAGTTTCCCAGGACCCCCCTTGTTATCTACATATTTCAAGTAACTTTGGGTCTCACCCTAAGTTACTAGGGGAATCCAGACGTGGACCCCTTGCTCACTATTCTTAGAGAGGCACAGCTACACCCTACTGATGAGGTTCAACCAGACAGAAACACGTGTCTGGGGTTGCTGTTGGTACTCTTGTTCAGAGGAGAATTGCCTAGCATTTCAAAGCTGGACTACCCGAGGGCAGGACAAAGAATGATATGTTTGGGATATTTCTTCTCTGTGAAAGATAGTGAGCAAAAGACTCTGGGTAAGGCTCTTCTTACCAGGACTCATGTCTGGCAGAGAGTCTCCCAGGACCCACCTTGTTATCTGCATATTTAAAGTAACTTTGAGTCTCACCCTAAATTACTATGGGAATCCAGACGTGGACCCCTTGCTCACTATTCTTAGAGAGGCACAGCTACACCTTACTGATGAGGTTCAACCAGAATGAAACATGTGTCTGGGGTTGCTGTTGGTACTCTTGTTCAGAGGATAATTGCCTAGCATTTCGGTGCTTGACTGCCCCAGGGCAGGACAAAGATGATATGTTTGGGATATTTCTTCTCAGTGAAAAATAGTGAGCCAAAGACTTTGGGTAAGGCTCTTGTAACCAGGACTCATGTCTGGCAGAGAGTCTTCATTGAGCCCCCTTGTGATCTGCATATTTCAAGTAACTTTGGGTCTCACCCAAAGTTGCTAGGGGAATCCAGACGTGGACCCATTGCTCACTATTCTTAGAGAGGCACAGCTACACCCTACTGATGAGGTTCAACCAGACCGAAACACGCGTCTGGGCTTGCTGTTGGTACTCTTGTTCAGAGGATAATTGCCTAGCATTTCAGTGCTGGACTGCCCCAGGGCAGGTCAAAGACTGATATGTTTGGGATATTTCTTCTCTGTGAAAGATAGTGAGCCTAAGACTCTGGGTAAGGTTCGTGTAACCAGGACTCATGTCTGGCAGAGAGTCTCCCAGGACCCCCCTTGTGATCTGCATATTTCAAGTAACTTTGGGTGTCACCCAAAGTTACTAGGGGAATCCAGACGTGGACCTCTTGCTCACTATTCTTAGAGGGGCACAGCTACACCCTACTGATGAGGTTCAACCAGACCAAAACACCTGTCTGGGGTTGCTGTTGGTACTCTTGTTCAGCGGATAATTTCCTAGCATTTCGGTGCTGGACTGCCCCAGGGCAGGACAAAGACTGATATGTTTGGGATATTTCTTCTCTGTGAAAGATAGTGAGCTAAAGACTCCGGGTAAGGCTCTTGTACCAGGACTCATGTATGGCAGAGAGTTTCCATGGACCCCCCTTGTTATCTGCATATTTCAAGTAACTTTGGGTCTCACCTTAAGTTACTAGGGGAATCCAGACGTGGACCCCTTGCTCACTATTCTTAGAGAGGCACAGCTACACCCTACTGATGAGGTTCAACCAGACTGAAACATGTGTCTGGGATTGCTGTTGGTACTCTTGTTCAGAGGAGAATTGCCTAGCATTTCGGTGCTGGACTGCCCCAGGGCAGGACAAAGACTGATATGTTTGGGATATTTCTTCTCTGTGAAAGATGGTGAGCTGAAGACTCTGGGTAAGGCTCTTGTAACAAGGACTCATGTCTGGCAGAGAGTCTCCCAGGATCCCCTCTTGTTTTCTGCATATTTCAAGTAACTTTGGGTCTCACCCTAAGTTACTAGGGGAATCCAGAAGAGGACCCTCTGCTCACTATTCTTAGAGAGGCACAGCTACACCCTACTGATGAGGTACAACCAGACTGAAACACGTGTCTGGGGTTGCTGTTGGTACTCTTGTTCAGCGGATAATTTCCTAGCATTTCGGTGCTGGACTACCCCAGGGCAGGACAAAGACTGATATGTTTGGGATATTTCTTCTCTGTGAAAGATAGTGAGCGAAAGACTCTGGGTAAGGCTCTTGTAACCAGGACTCATGTCTGGCAGAGAGTCTCCCAGGACCCCCCCTTGTTATCTGCATATTTCAAGTAACTTTGGGTCTCACCCTAAGTTACTAGGGGAATCCAGACGTGGACCCCTTGCTCACTATTCTTAGAGAGGCACAGCTACACCCTACTGATGAGGTTCAACCAGACCGAAACACGTGTCTGGGGATGCTGTTGGTACTCTTGCTCAGAGGATAATTGCCTAGCATTTAGGTGCTGGACTTCCCCAGAGCAGGACAAAGACTGATATGTTTGGGATATATCTTCTCTGTGAAAGATAGTGAGCTAAAGACTCTGGGTAAGGCTCTTGTAACCAGGACTCATGTCGGGCAGAGAGTCTCCCAGGAACCCCCTTGTTATCTGCATATTTCAAGTAACTTTGGGTCTCACCATAAGTTACTAGGGGAATCCAGACGTGGACCCCTTGCTCACAAGTCTTAGAGGGGCACAGCTACACCCTACTGATGAGGTTCAACCAGACCAAAACACGTGTCTGGGGTTGCTGTTAGTACTCTTGTTCAGAGTAGAATTGCCTAGCGTTTCGGTGCTGGACTGCCCCAGGGCAGGACAAAGACTGATATGTTTGGTATATTTCTTCTCTGTGAAAGATATTGAGCTAAAGACTCTGGGTAAGGCTCTTGTAACCAGGACTCATGTCTGGTAGAGAGACTCCCAGGACCCCCCTATTTATCTGCATATTTCAAGACACTTTGGGTCTCACCCTAAGTTACTAGGGGAATCCAGACGTGGACCCCTTGCTCACTATTCTTAGAGAGGCACAGCTACACCCTACTGATGAGGTTCAACCAGACCGAAACACGTGTCTGGGGTTGCTGTTGGTACTCTTGTTCAGAGGAGAATTGCCTAGCATTTCGGTGCTGGACTGCCCCAGGGCAGGACAAAGACTGATGTGTTTGGGATATTACTTCTATGTGAAAGATAGTGTGCTAAATACTCTGGGTAAGTCTCTTGTAACTAGGACACATGTCTGGCAGAAAGTCTCCCAGGACCCCCCTTGTTATCTGCATATTTCAAGTAACTTTGGGTTTCACCCTAAGTTACTAGGGGAATCCAGACGTGGACCCCTTGCTCACTATTCTTAGAGAGGCACAGCTACACCCTACTGATGAGGTTCAACCAGACCGAAACACGTGTCTGGGGTTTAATTGCCTAGCATTTCGGTGCTGGACTGCCCCAGGGCAGGACAAAGACTGATATGTTTGGGATATTTCTTCTCTGTGAAAGATAGTGAGCAAAAGATTTTGGGTAAGGCTCTTGTAAACAGGACTCATGTCTTGCAGAGAGTCTCCATTGAGCCCCCTTGTTATCTGCATATTTCAAGTAACTTTGGGTCTCACCCTAAGGTACTAGGGGAATGCAGACGTGGACCCCTTGCTCACTATTCCTAGAGAGGCACAGCTACACCCTACTGATGAGGTTCAACCAGACCGAAACACGTGTCTGGGGTTGCTGTTGGTAGTCTTGTTCAGAGGAGAATTGCCTAGCATTCCGGTGCTGGACTGCCCCAGGGGAGGACAAAGTCTGATATGTTTGGGATATTTCTTCTCTGTGAAAGATAGTGAGCTAAAGACTCTGGATAAGGCTCTTGTAAGCAGGACTCATCTCTGGCAGAGAGTTTCCCAGGACCCCCCTTGTTATCTACATATTTCAAGTAACTTTGGGTCTCACCCTAAGTTACTAGGGGAATCCAGACGTGGACCCCTTGCTCACTATTCTTAGAGAGGCACAGCTACACCCTACTGATGAGGTTCAACCAGACAGAAACACGTGTCTGGGGTTGCTGTTGGTACTCTTGTTCAGAGGAGAATTGCCTAGCATTTCAAAGCTGGACTACCCGAGGGCAGGACAAAGAATGATATGTTTGGGATATTTCTTCTCTGTGAAAGATAGTGAGCAAAAGACTCTGGGTAAGGCTCTTCTTACCAGGACTCATGTCTGGCAGAGAGTCTCCCAGGACCCACCTTGTTATCTGCATATTTAAAGTAACTTTGAGTCTCACCCTAAATTACTATGGGAATCCAGACGTGGACCCCTTGCTCACTATTCTTAGAGAGGCACAGCTACACCTTACTGATGAGGTTCAACCAGAATGAAACATGTGTCTGGGGTTGCTGTTGGTACTCTTGTTCAGAGGATAATTGCCTAGCATTTCGGTGCTTGACTGCCCCAGGGCAGGACAAAGATGATATGTTTGGGATATTTCTTCTCAGTGAAAAATAGTGAGCCAAAGACTTTGGGTAAGGCTCTTGTAACCAGGACTCATGTCTGGCAGAGAGTCTTCATTGAGCCCCCTTGTGATCTGCATATTTCAAGTAACTTTGGGTCTCACCCAAAGTTGCTAGGGGAATCCAGACGTGGACCCATTGCTCACTATTCTTAGAGAGGCACAGCTACACCCTACTGATGAGGTTCAACCAGACCGAAACACGCGTCTGGGCTTGCTGTTGGTACTCTTGTTCAGAGGATAATTGCCTAGCATTTCAGTGCTGGACTGCCCCAGGGCAGGTCAAAGACTGATATGTTTGGGATATTTCTTCTCTGTGAAAGATAGTGAGCCTAAGACTCTGGGTAAGGTTCGTGTAACCAGGACTCATGTCTGGCAGAGAGTCTCCCAGGACCCCCCTTGTGATCTGCATATTTCAAGTAACTTTGGGTGTCACCCAAAGTTACTAGGGGAATCCAGACGTGGACCTCTTGCTCACTATTCTTAGAGGGGCACAGCTACACCCTACTGATGAGGTTCAACCAGACCAAAACACCTGTCTGGGGTTGCTGTTGGTACTCTTGTTCAGCGGATAATTTCCTAGCATTTCGGTGCTGGACTGCCCCAGGGCAGGACAAAGACTGATATGTTTGGGATATTTCTTCTCTGTGAAAGATAGTGAGCTAAAGACTCCGGGTAAGGCTCTTGTACCAGGACTCATGTATGGCAGAGAGTTTCCATGGACCCCCCTTGTTATCTGCATATTTCAAGTAACTTTGGGTCTCACCTTAAGTTACTAGGGGAATCCAGACGTGGACCCCTTGCTCACTATTCTTAGAGAGGCACAGCTACACCCTACTGATGAGGTTCAACCAGACTGAAACATGTGTCTGGGATTGCTGTTGGTACTCTTGTTCAGAGGAGAATTGCCTAGCATTTCGGTGCTGGACTGCCCCAGGGCAGGACAAAGACTGATATGTTTGGGATATTTCTTCTCTGTGAAAGATGGTGAGCTTTAGACTCTGGGTAAGGCTCTTGTAACAAGGACTCATGTCTGGCAGAGAGTCTCCCAGGATCCCCTCTTGTTATCTGCATATTTGAAGTAACTTTGGGTCTCACCCTAAGTTACTAGGGGAATCCAGACGTGGACCCCTTGCTCACTATTCTTAGAGAGGCACAGCTACACCCTACTGATGAGGTTCAACCAGACCAAAACATGTGTCTGGGGTTGCTGTTGGTACTCTTGTTCAGAGGAGAATTGCCTAGCATTTCGAAGCTGGACTACCCGAGGGCAGGAAAAAGACTGATATGTTTGGGATATTTCTTCTCTGTGAAAGATAGTGAGGAAAAGACTCTGGGTAAGGCTCTTGTTACCAGGACTCATGTCTGGCAGAGAGTCTCCCAGGACCCACCTTGTTATCTGCATATTTCAAGTAAATTTGGGTCTCACCCTAAGTTACTAGGGGAATCCAGATGTGGACCCCTTGCTCACTATTCTTAGAGAGGCACAGCTACACCCTACTGATGAGGTTCAACCAGACCAAAACACGTGTCTGGGGTTGCTGTTAGTACTCTTGTTCAGAGTAGAATTGCCTAGCGTTTCGGTGCTGGACTGCCGCAGGGCAGGACAAAGACTGATATGTTTGGTATATTTCTTCTCTGTGAAAGATTGTGAGCTAAAGTCTCTGGGTAAGGCTCTTGTAACCAGGACTCATGTCTGGCAGAGAGACTCCCAGGACCCCCCTTGTTATCTGCATATTTCAAGACACTTTGGGTCTCACCCTAAGTTACTAGGGGAATCCAGACGTGACCCCTTGCTCACTATTCTTAGAGAGGCACAGCTACACCCTACTGATGAGGTTCAACCAGACTGAAACACGTGTCTGGGGTTTAATTGCCTAGCATTTCGGTGCTGGACTGCCCCAGGGCAGGACAAAGACTGATATGTTTGGGATATTTCTTCTCTGTGAAAGATAGTGAGCCAAAGACTTTGGGTAAGGCTCTTGTAAAAAGGACTCATGTCTGGCAGAGAGTCTCCATTGAGCCCCCTTGTTATCTGCATATTTCAAGTAACTTTGGGTCTCACCCTAAGGTACTAGGGGAATGCAGACGTGGACCCCTTGCTCACTATTCTTAGAGAGGCACAGCTACACCCTACTGATGAGGTTCAACAAGACCGAAACACGTGTCTGGGGTTGCTGTTGGTAGTCTTGTTCAGAGGAGAATTGCCTAGCATTCCGGTGCTGGACTGCCCCAAGGCAGTACAAAGTCTGAAATGTTTGGGATATTTCTTCTCTGTGAAAGATAGTGAGCTAAAGACTCTGGGTAAGGCTCTTGTAACCAGGACTCATGTCTGGCAGAGAGTCTCCATGGACCCCACTTGTTATCTGCATATTTCAAGTAACTTTGGGTCTCACCTTAAGTTACTAGGGGAATCCAGATGTGGACCCCTTGCTCACTATTCTTAGAGAGGCACAGCTACACCCTACTGATGAGGTTCAACCAGACCAAAACACGTGTCTGGGGTTGCTGTTAGTACTCTTGTTCAGAGTAGAATTGCCTAGCGTTTCGGTGCTGGACTGCCGCAGGGCAGGACAAAGACTGATATGTTTGGTATATTTCTTCTCTGTGAAAGATAGTGAGCTAAAGTCTCTGGGTAAGGCTCTTGTAACCAGGACTCATCTCTGGCAGAGAGTCTCCCAGGACCCCATGTTGTAATCTACATATTTCAAGTAACTTTGGGTCTCACCCTAAGTTACTAGGCAAATCCAGACATGGACCCGTTGCTCACTATTCTTAGAGAGGCACAGCTACACCCTACTGATGAGGTTCAACCAGACCGAAACACGTGTCTGGGGTTTCTGTTGGTAGTCTTGTTCTGAGGAGAATTGCCTAGCATTTCGGTGCTGGACTGCCCCAGGGCAGGACAAAGTCTGATATGTTTGGGATATTTCTTCTCTGTGAAAGATAGTGAGCTAAAGACTCTGGGTAAGGCTCTTGTAACCAAGACTCATCTCTGGCAGAGAGTCTCCCAGGACCCCCCTTGTTATCTACATATTTCAAGTAACTTTGGGTCTCACCCTAAATTACTAGGGGAATCCAGACGTGGACCCCTTGCTCACTATTCTTAGAGAGGCACAGCTACACCCTACTGATGAGGTTCAACCAGACCGAAACACGTGTCTGGGGTTGCTGTTGGTACTCTTGTTCAGAGGAGAATTGCCTAGCGTTTCGGTGCTGGACTGCCCCAGGGCAGGAAAAAGACTGATATGTTTGGGATATTTCTTCTCTGTGAAAGATAGTGAGCTAAAGACTCTGGGTAAGGCTCTTGTAACCAGGACTCATCTCTGGCAGAGAGTCTCCCAGGACCCCCCTTGTTATCTACATATTTCAAGTAACTTTGGGTCTCACACTAAGTTACTAGGGGAATCCAGACGTGGACCCCTTGCTCACTATTCTTAGAGAGGCACAACTACACCCTACTGATGAGGTTCAACCAGAATGAAACATGTGTCTGGGGTTGCTGTTGGTACTCTTGTTCAGAGGATAATTGCCTAGCATTTCGGTGCTGGACTGCCCCAGGGCAGGACAAAGATGATATGTTTGGGATATGTCTTCTGAGTGAAAAATAGTGAGCCAAAGACTTTGGGTAAGGCTCTTGTAACCAGGACTCATGTCTGTCAGAGAGTCTTCATTGAGCCCCCTTGTTATCTGCATATTTCAAGTAACTTTGGGTCTCACCCAAAGTTACTAGGGGAATCCAGACGTGGACCCCTTGCTCACTATTCTTAGAGAGGCACAGCTACACCCTACTGATGAGGTTCAACCAGACCAAAACACGTGTCTGGGGTTGCTGTTGGTACTCTTGTTCAGAGGATAATTGCCTAGCATTTCGGTGCTGGACTGCCCCAGGGCAGGTCAAAGACTGATATGTTTGGGATATTTCTTCTCTGTGAAAGATAGTGAGCCAAAGACTTTGGGTAAGGCTCTTGTAACCAGGACTAGTGTCTGTCAGAGAGTCTTCATTGAGCCCCCTTGTTATCTGCATATTTCAAGTAACTATGGGTCTCACCCTAAGTTACTAGGGGAATCCAGACGTGGACCTCTTGCTCACTATTCTTAGAGGGGCACAGCTACACCCTACTGATGAGGTTCAACCAGACTGAAACACGTGTCTGGGGTTGTTGTTGGTACTCTTGTTCAGAGGAGAATTGCCTAGCGTTTCGGTGCTGGACTGCCCCAGGGCAGGACAAAGACTGATATGTTTGGGATATTTCTTCTCTGTGAAAGATGGTGAGCTGAAGACTCTGGGTAAGGCTCTTGTAACAAGGACTCATGTCTGGCAGAGAGTCTCCCAGGATCCCCTCTTGTTTTCTGCATATTTCAAGTAACTTTGGGTCTCACCCTAAGTTACTAGGGGAATCCAGAAGAGGACCCTTTGCTCACTATTCTTAGAGAGGCACAGCTACACCCTACTGATGAGGTACAACCAGACTGAAACACGTGTCTGGGGTTGCTGTTGGTACTCTTGTTCAGCGGATAATTTCCTAGCATTTCGGTGCTGGACTACCCCAGGGCAGGACAAAGACTGATATGTTTGGGATATTTCTTCTCTGTGAAAGATAGTGAGCGAAAGACTCTGGGTAAGGCTCTTGTAACCAGGACTCATGTCTGGCAGAGAGTCTCCCAGGACCCCCCCTTGTTATCTGCATATTTCAAGTAACTTTGGGTCTCACCCTAAGTTACTAGGGGAATCCAGACGTGGACCCCTTGCTCACTATTCTTAGAGAGGCACAGCTACACCCTACTGATGAGGTTCAACCAGACCGAAACACGTGTCTGGGGATGCTGTTGGTACTCTTGCTCAGAGGATAATTGCCTAGCATTTAGGTGCTGGACTTCCTCAGAGCAGGACAAAGACTGATATGTTTGGGATATATCTTCTCTGTGAAAGATATTGAGCTAAAGACTCTGGGTAAGGCTCTTGTAACCAGGACTCATGTCTGGTAGAGAGACTCCCAGGACCCCCCTATTTATCTGCATATTTCAAGACACTTTGGGTCTCACCCTAAATTACTAGGGGAATCCAGACGTGGACCCCTTGCTCACTATTCTTAGAGAGGCACAGCTACACCCTACTGATGAAGTTCAACCAGACCGAAACACGTGTCTGGGGTTGCTGTTGGTACTCTTGTTCAGAGGAGAATTGCCTAGCGTTTCGGTGCTGGACTGCCCCAGGGCAGGACAAAGACTGATATGTTTGGGATATTTCTTCTCTGTGAAAGATAGTGAGCTAAAGACTCTGGGTAAGGCTCTTGTAACCAGGACTCATCTCTGGCAGAGAGTCTCCCAGGACCCCCCTTGTTATCTACATATTTCAAGTAACTTTGGGTCTCACACTAAGTTACTAGGGGAATCCAGACGTGGACCCCTTGCTCACTATTCTTAGAGAGGCACAACTACACCCTACTGATGAGGTTCAACCAGAATGAAACATGTGTCTGGGGTTGCTGTTGGTACTCTTGTTCAGAGGATAATTGCCTAGCATTTCGGTGCTGGACTGCCCCAGGGCAGGACAAAGATGATATGTTTGGGATATGTCTTCTGAGTGAAAAATAGTGAGCCAAAGACTTTGGGTAAGGCTCTTGTAACCAGGACTCATGTCTGTCAGAGAGTCTTCATTGAGCCCCCTTGTTATCTGCATATTTCAAGTAACTTTGGGTCTCACCCAAAGTTACTAGGGGAATCCAGACGTGGACCCCTTGCTCACTATTCTTAGAGAGGCACAGCTACACCCTACTGATGAGGTTCAACCAGACCAAAACACGTGTCTGGGGTTGCTGTTGGTACTCTTGTTCAGAGGATAATTGCCTAGCATTTCGGTGCTGGACTGCCCCAGGGCAGGTCAAAGACTGATATGTTTGGGATATTTCTTCTCTGTGAAAGATAGTGAGCCAAAGACTTTGGGTAAGGCTCTTGTAACCAGGACTAGTGTCTGTCAGAGAGTCTTCATTGAGCCCCCTTGTTATCTGCATATTTCAAGTAACTATGGGTCTCACCCTAAGTTACTAGGGGAATCCAGACGTGGACCTCTTGCTCACTATTCTTAGAGGGGCTCAGCTACACCCTACTGATGAGGTTCAACCAGACTGAAACACGTGTCTGGGGTTGTTGTTGGTACTCTTGTTCAGAGGAAAGTTGCCTAGCGTTTCGGTGCTGGACTGCCCCAGGGCAGGACAAAGACTGATATGTTTGGGATATTTCTTCTCTGTGAAAGATGGTGAGCTGAAGACTCTGGGTAAGGCTCTTGTAACAAGGACTCATGTCTGGCAGAGAGTCTCCCAGGATCCCCTCTTGTTTTCTGCATATTTCAAGTAACTTTGGGTCTCACCCTAAGTTACTAGGGGAATCCAGAAGAGGACCCTTTGCTCACTATTCTTAGAGAGGCACAGCTACACCCTACTGATGAGGTACAACCAGACTGAAACACGTGTCTGGGGTTGCTGTTGGTACTCTTGTTCAGCGGATAATTTCCTAGCATTTCGGTGCTGGACTACCCCAGGGCAGGACAAAGACTGATATGTTTGGGATATTTCTTCTCTGTGAAAGATAGTGAGCGAAAGACTCTGGGTAAGGCTCTTGTAACCAGGACTCATGTCTGGCAGAGAGTCTCCCAGGACCCCCCCTTGTTATCTGCATATTTCAAGTAACTTTGGGTCTCACCCTAAGTTACTAGGGGAATCCAGACGTGGACCCCTTGCTCACTATTCTTAGAGAGGCACAGCTACACCCTACTGATGAGGTTCAACCAGACCGAAACACGTGTCTGGGGTTGCTGTTGGTACTCTTGCTCAGAGGATAATTGCCTAGCATTTAGGTGCTGGACTTCCCCAGAGCAGGACAAAGACTGATATGTTTGGGATATATCTTCTCTGTGAAAGATATTGAGCTAAAGACTCTGGGTAAGGCTCTTGTAACCAGGACTCATGTCTGGTAGAGAGACTCCCAGGACGCCCCTATTTATCTGCATATTTCAAGACACTTTGGGTCTCACCCTAAGTTACTAGGGGAATCCAGTCGTGGACCCCTTGCTCACTATTCTTAGAGAGGCACAGCTACACCCTACTGATGAGGTTCAACCAGACCGAAACACGTGTCTGGGGTTGCTGTTGGTACTCTTGTTCAGAGGAGAATTGCCTAGCATTTCGGTGCTGGACTGCCCCAGGGCAGGTCAAAGACTGATATGTTTGGGATATTTCTTCTCTGTGAAAGATAGTGAGCCAAAGACTTTGGGTAAGGCTCTTGTAACCAGGACTAGTGTCTGTCAGAGAGTCTTCATTGAGCCCCCTTGTTATCTGCATATTTCAAGTAACTATGGGTCTCACCCTAAGTTACTAGGGGAATCCAGACGTGGACCTCTTGCTCACTATTCTTAGAGGGGCACAGCTACACCCTACTGATGAGGTTCAACCAGACTGAAACACGTGTCTGGGGTTGTTGTTGGTACTCTTGTTCAGAGGAGAATTGCCTAGCGTTTCGGTGCTGGACTGCCCCAGGGCAGGACAAAGACTGATATGTTTGGGATATTTCTTCTCTGTGAAAGATGGTGAGCTGAAGACTCTGGGTAAGGCTCTTGTAACAAGGACTCATGTCTGGCAGAGAGTCTCCCAGGATCCCCCCTTGTTATCTGCATATTTCAAGTAACTTTGGGTCTCACCCTAAGTTACTAGGGGAATCCAGACGTGGACCCCTTGCTCACTATTCTTAGAGAGGCACAGCTACACCCTACTGATGAGGTTCAACCAGACCGAAACACGTGTCTGGGGATGCTGTTGGTACTCTTGCTCAGAGGATAATTGCCTAGCATTTAGGTGCTGGACTTCCCCAGAGCAGGACAAAGACTGATATGTTTGGGATATATCTTCTCTGTGAAAGATAGTGAGCTAAAGACTCTGGGTTAGGCTCTTGTAACCAGGACTCATGTCGGGCAGAGAGTCTCCCAGGAACCCCCTTGTTATCTGCATATTTCAAGTAACTTTGGGTCTCACCATAAGTTACTAGGGGAATCCAGACGTGGACCCCTTGCTCACTAGTCTTAGAGGGGCACAGCTACACCCTACTGATGAGGTTCAACCAGACCAAAACACGTGTCTGGGGTTGCTGTTAGTACTCTTGTTCAGAGTAGAATTGCCTAGCGTTTCGGTGCTGGACTGCCCCAGGGCAGGACAAAGACTGATATGTTTGGTATATTTCTTCTCTGTGAAAGATATTGAGCTAAAGACTCTGGGTAAGGCTCTTGTAACCAGGACTCATGTCTGGTACAGAGACTCCCAGGACCCCCCTATTTATCTGCATATTTCAAGACACTTTGGGTCTCACCCTAAGTTACTAGGGGAATCCAGACGTGGACCCCTTGCTCACTATTCTTAGAGAGGCACAGCTACACCCTACAGATGAGGTTCAACCAGACCGAAACACGTGTCTGGGGTTGCTGTTGGTACTCTTGTTCAGAGGAGAATTGCCTAGCATTTCGGTGCTGGACTGCCCCAGGGCAGGACAAAGACTGATGTGTTTGGGATATTACTTCTATGTGAAAGATAGTGTGCTAAATACTCTGGGTAAGTCTCTTGTAACTAGGACACATGTCTGGCAGAAAGTCTCCCAGGACCCCCTTGTTATCTGCATATTTCAAGTAACTTTGGGTTTCACCCTAAGTTACTAGGGGAATCCAGACGTGGACCCCTTGCTCACTATTCTTAGAGAGGCACAGCTACACCCTACTGATGAGGTTCAACCAGACTGAAACACGTGTCTGGGGTTTAATTGCCTAGCATTTCGGTGCTGGACTGCCCCAGGGCAGGACAAAGACTGATATGTTTGGGATATTTCTTCTCTGTGAAAGATAGTGAGCAAAAGATTTTGGGTAAGGCTCTTGTAAACAGGACTCATGTCTTGCAGAGAGTCTCCATTGAGCCCCCTTGTTATCTGCATATTTCAAGTAACTTTGGGTCTCACCCTAAGGTACTAGGGGAATGCAGACATGGACCCCTTGCTCACTATTCCTAGAGAGGCACAGCTACACCCTACTGATGAGGTTCAACCAGACCGAAACACGTGTCTGGGGTTGCTGTTGGTAGTCTTGTTCAGAGGAGAATTGCCTAGCATTCCGGTGCTGGACTGCCCCAGGGGAGGACAAAGTCTGATATGTTTGGGATATTTCTTCTCTGTGAAAGATAGTGAGCTAAAGACTCTGGGTAAGGCTCTTGTAAGCAGGACTCATCTCTGGCAGAGAGTTTCCCAGGACCCCCCTTGTTATCTACATATTTCAAGTAACTTTGGGTCTCACCCTAAGTTACTAGGGGAATCCAGACGTGGACCCCTTGCTCACTATTCTTAGAGAGGCACAGCTACACCCTACTGATGAGGTTCAACCAGACAGAAACACGTGTCTGGGGTTGCTGTTGGTACTCTTGTTCAGAGGAGAATTGCCTAGCATTTCAAAGCTGGACTACCCGAGGGCAGGACAAAGAATGATATGTTTGGGATATTTCTTCTCTGTGAAAGATAGTGAGCAAAAGACTCTGGGTAAGGCTCTTCTTACCAGGACTCATGTCTGGCAGAGAGTCTCCCAGGACCCACCTTGTTATCTGCATATTTAAAGTAACTTTGAGTCTCACCCTAAATTACTATGGGAATCCAGACATGGACCCCTTGCTCACTATTCTTATAGAGGCACAGCTACACCTTACTGATGAGGTTCAACCAGAATGAAACATGTGTCTGGGGTTGCTGTTGGTACTCTTGTTCAGAGGATAATTGCCTAGCATTTCGGTGCTTGACTGCCCCAGGGCAGGAAAAAGATGATATGTTTGGGATATTTCTTCTCAGTGAAAAATAGTGAGCCAAAGACTTTGGGTAAGGCTCTTGTAACCAGGACTCATGTCTGGCAGAGAGTCTTCATTGAGCCCCCTTGTGATCTGCATATTTCAAGTAACTTTGGGTCTCACCCAAAGTTGCTAGGGGAATCCAGACGTGGACCCATTGCTCACTATTCTTAGAGAGGCACAGCTACACCCTACTGATGAGGTTCAACCAGACCGAAACACGCGTCTGGGCTTGCTGTTGGTACTCTTGTTCAGAGGATAATTGCCTAGCATTTCGGTGCTGGACTGCCCCAGGGCAGGTCAAAGACTGATATGATTGGGATATTTCTTCTCTGTGAAAGATAGTGAGCCTAAGACTATGGGTAAGGCTCGTGTAACCAGGACTCATGTCTGGCAGAGAGTCTCCCAGGACCCCCCTTGTGATCTGCATATTTCAAGTAACTTTGGGTGTCACCCAAAGTTACTAGGGGAATCCAGACGTGGACCTCTTGCTCACTATTCTTAGAGGGGCATAGCTACACCCTACTGATGAGGTTCAACCAGACCAAAACACCTGTCTGGGGTTGCTGTTGGTACTCTTGTTCAGCGGATAATTTCCTAGCATTTCGGTGCTGGACTGCCCCAGGGCAGGACAAAGACTGATATGTTTGGGATATTTCTTCTCTGTGAAAGATAGTGAGCTAAAGACTCCGGGTAAGGCTCTTGTACCAGAACTCATGTATGGCAGAGAGTTTCCATGGACCCCCCTTGTTATCTGCATATTTCAAGTAACTTTGGGTCTCACCTTAAGTTACTAGGGGAATCCAGACGTGGACCCCTTGCTCACTATTCTTAGAGAGGCACAGCTACACCCTACTGATGAGGTTCAACCAGACTGAAACATGTGTCTGGGATTGCTGTTGGTACTCTTGTTCAGAGGAGAATTGCCTAGCATTTCGGTGCTGGACTGCCCCAGGGCAGGACAAAGACTGATATGTTTGGGATATTTCTTCTCTGTGAAAGATGGTGAGCTTTAGACTCTGGGTAAGGCTCTTGTAACAAGGACTCATGTCTGGCAGAGAGTCTCCCAGGATCCCCTCTTGTTATCTGCATATTTGAAGTAACTTTGGGTCTCACCCTAAGTTACTAGGGGAATCCAGACGTGGACCCCTTGCTCACTATTCTTAGAGAGGCACAGCTACACCCTACTGATGAGGTTCAACCAGACCAAAACATGTGTCTGGGGTTGCTGTTGGTACTCTTGTTCAGCGGATAATTGCCTAGCATTTCGGTGCTGGACTACCCCAGGGCAGGACAAAGACTGATATGTTTGGGATATTTCTTCTCTGTGAAAGATAGTGAGCTAAAGACTTTGGGTAAGGCTCTTGTAACCAGGACTCATCTCTGGCAGAGAGTCTCCCAGGACCCCCCTTGTTATCTACATATTTCAAGTAACTTTGGGTCTCACCCTAAGTTACTAGGGGAATCCAGACGTGGACCCCTTGCTCACTATTCTTAGAGAGGCGCAGCTACACCCTACTGATGAGGTTCAACCAGACCGAAACACGTGTCTGGGGTTGCTGTTGGTACTCTTGTTCAGAGGAGAATTGCCTAGCATTTCAAAGCTGGACTACCCGAGGGCAGGACAAAGACTGATATGTTTGGTATATTTCTTCTCTGTGAAAGATAGTGAGCAAAAGTCTCTGGGTAAGGCTCTTGTTACCAGGACTCATGTCTGGCAGAGAGTCTCCCAGGACCCACCTTGTTATCTGCATATTTAAAGTAACTTTGAGTCTCACCCTAAATTACTATGGGAATCCAGACGTGGACCCCTTGCTCACTATTCTTAGAGAGGCACAGCTACACCTTACTGATGAGGTTCAACCAGAATGAAACATGTGTCTGGGGTTGCTGTTGGTACTCTTGTTCAGAGGATAATTGCCTAGCATTTCGTTGCTGGACTGCCCCAGGACAGGACAAAGATGATATGTTTGGGATATTTCTTCTCAGTGAAAAATAGTGAGCCAAAGACTTTGGGTAAGGCTCTTGTAACCAGGACTCATGTCTGGCAGAGAGTCTTCATTGAGCCCCCTTGTGATCTGCATATTTCAAGTAACTTTGGGTCTCACCCAAAGTTACTAGGGGAATCCAGACGTGGACCCATTGCTCACTATTCTTAGAGAGGCACAGCTACACCCTACTGATGAGGTTCAACCAGACCGAAACACGCGTCTGGGCTTGCTGTTGGTACTCTTGTTCAGAGGATAATTGCCTAGCATTTCGGTGCTGGACTGCCCCAGGGCAGGTCAAAGACTGATATGTTTGGGATATTTCTTCTCTGTGAAATATAGTGAGCCTAAGACTCTGGGTAAGGCTCGTGTAACCAGGACTCATGTCTGGCAGAGAGTCTCCCAGGACACCCCTTGTGATCTGCATATTTCAAGTAACTTTGGGTCTCACCCAAAGTTACTAGGGGAATCCAGACGTGGACCTCTTGCTCACTATTCTTAGAGGGGCACAGCTACACCCTACTGATGAGGTTCAACCAGACCAAAACACCTGTCTGGGGTTGCTGTTGGTACTCTTGTTCAGAGGAGAATTGCCTAGCATTTCAAAGCTGGACTACTCGAGGGCAGGACAAAGACTGATATGTTTGGGATATTTCTTCTTTGTGAAAGATAGTGAGTTAAAGACTCTGGGTAAGGCTCTTGTACCAGGACTCATGTCTGGCAGAGAGTTTCCATGGACCCCCCTTGTTATCTGCATAGTTCAAGTAACTTTGGGTCTCACATTAAGTTACTAGGGGAATCCAGACGTGGACCCCTTGCTCACTATTCTTAGAGAGGCACAGCTACACCCTACTGATGAGGTTCAACCAGACTGAAACACGTGTCTGGGGTTGCTGTTGGTACTCTTGTTCAGAGGAGAATTGCCTAGCATTTCGGTGCTGGACTGCCCCAGGGCAGGACAAAGACTGATATGTTTGGGATATTTCTTCTCTGTGAAAGAAGGTGAGCTTCAGACTCTGGATAAGGCTCTTGTAACAAGGACTCATGTCTGGCAGAGAGTCTCCCAGGATCCCCTCTTGTTATCTGCATATTTCAAGTAACTTTGGGTCTCACCCTAAGTTACTATTGGAATCCAGACGTGGACCCCTTGCTCACTATTCTTAGAGAGGCACAGCTACACCCTACTGATGAGGTTCAACCACCCCAAACCACGTGTCTGGGGTTGCTGTTGGTACTCTTGTTCAGAGGAGAATTGCCTAGCATTTCAAAGCTGGACTACTCGAGGGCAGGACAAAGACTGATATGTTTGGGATATTTCTTCTCTGTGAAAGATAGTGAGCAAAAGTCTCTGGGTAAGGCTATTGTTACCAGGACTCATGTCTGGCAGAGAGTCTCCTAGGACCCACCTTGTTATATGCATATTTAAAGTAACTTTGAGTCTCACCCTAAATTACTATGGGAATCCAGACGTGGACCCCTTGCTCACTATTCTTAGAGAGGCACAGCTACACCTTACTGATGAGGTTCAACCAGAATGAAACATGTGTCTGGGGTTGCTGTTGGTACTCTTGTTCAGAGGATAATTGCCTAGCATTTCGGTGCTGGACTGCCCCAGGGCAGGTCAAAGACTGATATGTTTGGGATATTTCTTCTCTGTGAAAGATAGTGAGCCTAAGACTCTGGGTAAGGCTCGTGTAACCAGGACTCATGTCTGGCAGAGAGTCTCCCAGGACCCCCCTTGTGATCTGCATATTTCAAGTAACTTTGGGTCTCACCCAAAGTTACTAGGGGAATCCAGACGTGGACCTCTTGCTCACTATTCTTAGAGGGGCACAGCTACGCCCTACTGATGAGGTTCAACCAGACCAAAACACCTGTCTGGGGTTGCTGTTGGTACTCTTATTCAGCGGATAATTTCCTAGCATTTCGGTGCTGGACTGCCCCAGGGCAGGACAAAGACTGATATGTTTGGGATATTTCTTCTTTGTGAAAGATAGTGAGTTAAAGACTCTGGGTAAGGCTCTTGTACCAGGACTCATGTCTGGCAGAGAGTTTCCATGGACCCCCCTTGTTATCTGCATATTTCAAGTAACTTTGGGTCTCACCTTAAGTTACTAGGGGAATCCAGACGTGGACCCCTTGCTCACTATTCTTAGAGAGGCACAGCTACACCCTACTGATGAGGTTCAACCGGACTGAAACACGTGTCTGGGGTTGCTGTTGGTACTCTTGTTCAGAGGAGAATTGCCTAGCATTTCGGTGATGGACTGCCCCAGGGCAGGACAAAGACTGATATGTTTGGGATATTTCTTCTCTGTGAAAGATGGTGAGCTTTAGACTCTGGGTAAGGCTCTTGTAACAAGGACTCATGTCTGGCAGAGAGTCTCCCAGGATCCCCTCTTGTTATCTGCATATTTCAAGTAACTTTGGGTCTCACCCTAAGTTACTAGGGGAATCCAGATGTGGACCCCTTGCTGACTATTCTTAGAGAGGCACAGCTACACCCTACTGATGAGGTTCAACCAGACCAAAACATGTGTCTGGGGTTGCTGTTGGTACTCTTGTTCAGCGGATAATTGCCTAGCATTTCGGTGCTGGACTACCCCAGGGCAGGACAAAGACTGATATGTTTGGGATATTTCTTCTCTGTGAAAGATAGTGAGCTAAAGACTCTGGGTAAGGCTCTTGTACCAGGACTCATGTCTGGCAGAGAGTTTCCATGGACCCCCCTTGTTATCTGCATATTTCAAGTAACTTTGGGTCTCACCTTAAGTTACTAGGGGAATCCAGACGTGGACCCCTTGCTCACTATTCTTAGAGAGGCACAGCTACACCCTACTGATGAGGTTCAACCAGACTGAAACACGTGTCTGGGGTTGCTGTTGGTACTCTTGTTCAGAGGAGAATTGCCTAGCATTTAGGTGCTGGACTGCCCCAGGGCAGGACAAAGACTGATATGTTTGGGATATTTCTTCTCTGTGAAAGAAGGTGAGCTTCAGACTCTGGATAAGGCTCTTGTAACAAGGACTCATGTCTGGCAGAGAGTCTCCCAGGATCCCCTCTTGTTATCTGCATATTTCAAGTAACTTTGGGTCTCACCCTAAGTTACTAGGGGAATCCAGATGTGGACCCCTTGCTGACTATTCTTAGAGAGGCACAGCTACACCCTACTGATGAGGTTCAACCAGACAGAAACACGTGTCTGGGGTTGCTGTTGGTACTCTTGTTCAGAGGAGAATTGCCTAGCATTTCAAAGCTGGACTACTCGAGGGCAGGACAAAGACTGATATGTTTGGGATATTTCTTCTCTGTGAAAGATAGTGAGCAAAAGTCTCTGGGTAAGGCTATTGTTACCAGGACTCATGTCTGGCAGAGAGTCTCCTAGGACCCACCTTGTTATATGCATATTTAAAGTAACTTTGAGTCTCACCCTAAATTACTATGGGAATCCAGACGTGGACCCCTTGCTCACTATTCTTAGAGAGGCACAGCTACACCTTACTGATGAGGTTCAACCAGAATGAAACATGTGTCTGGGGATGCTGTTGGTACTCTTGTTCAGAGGATAATTGCCTAGCATTTCGGTGCTGGACTGCCCCAGGGCAGGTCAAAGACTGATATGTTTGGGATATTTCTTCTCTGTGAAAGATAGTGAGCCTAAGACTCTGGGTAAGGCTCGTGTAACCAGGACTCATGTCTGGCAGAGAGTCTCCCAGGACCCCCCTTGTGATCTGCATATTTCAAGTAACTTTGGGTCTCACCCAAAGTTACTAGGGGAATCCAGACGTGGACCTCTTGCTCACTATTCTTAGAGGGGCACAGCTACGCCCTACTGATGAGGTTCAACCAGACCAAAACACCTGTCTGGGGTTGCTGTTGGTACTCTTATTCAGCGGATAATTTCCTAGCATTTCGGTGCTGGACTGCCCCAGGGCAGGACAAAGACTGATATGTTTGGGATATTTCTTCTTTGTGAAAGATAGTGAGTTAAAGACTCTGGGTAAGGCTCTTGTACCAGGACTCATGTCTGGCAGAGAGTTTCCATGGACCCCCCTTGTTATCTGCATATTTCAAGTAACTTTGGGTCTCACCTTAAGTTACTAGGGGAATCCAGACGTGGACCCCTTGCTCACTATTCTTAGAGAGGCACAGCTACACCCTACTGATGAGGTTCAACCGGACTGAAACACGTGTCTGGGGTTGCTGTTGGTACTCTTGTTCAGAGGAGAATTGCCTAGCATTTCGGTGATGGACTGCCCCAGGGCAGGACAAAGACTGATATGTTTGGGATATTTCTTCTCTGTGAAAGATGGTGAGCTTTAGACTCTGGGTAAGGCTCTTGTAACAAGGACTCATGTCTGGCAGAGAGTCTCCCAGGATCCCCTCTTGTTATCTGCATATTTCAAGTAACTTTGGGTCTCACCCTAAGTTACTAGGGGAATCCAGATGTGGACCCCTTGCTGAGTATTCTTAGAGAGGCACAGCTACACCCTACTGATGAGGTTCAACCAGACCAAAACATGTGTCTGGGGTTGCTGTTGGTACTCTTGTTCAGCGGATAATTGCCTAGCATTTCGGTGCTGGACTACCCCAGGGCAGGACAAAGACTGATATGTTTGGGATATTTCTTCTCTGTGAAACATAGTGAGCTAAAGACTCTGGGTAAGGCTCTTGTAACCAGGACTCATGCCTAGCAGAGAGTCTCCATTGACCCCCCTTGTTATCTGCATATTTCAAGTAACTTTGGGTCTCACCCAAAGTTACTAGGGGAATCCAGACGTGGACCCCTTGCTCACTATTCTTAGAGAGGCACATCTACACCCTACTGATGAGGTTCAACCAGACCAAAACACGTGTCTGGGGTTGCTGTTGGTACTCTTGTTCAGAGGATAATTGCCTAGCATTTCGGTGCTGGACTGCCCCAGGGCAGGTCAAAGACTGATATGTTTGGGATATTTCTTCTCTGTGAAAGATAGTGAGCCAAAGACTTTGGGTAAGGCTCTTGTAACCAGGACTAGTGTCTGTCAGAGAGTCTTCATTGAGCCCCCTTGTTATCTGCATATTTCAAGTAACTATGGGTCTCACCCTAAGTTACTAGGGGAATCCAGACGTGGACCTCTTGCTCACTATTCTTAGAGGGGCACAGCTACACCCTACTGATGAGGTTCAACCAGACTGAAACACGTGTCTGGGGTTGTTGTTGGTACTTTTGTTCAGAGGAGAATTGCCTAGCGTTTCGGTGCTGGACTGCCCCAGGGCAGGACAAAGAATGATATGTTTGGGATATTTCTTCTCTGTGAAAGATGGTGAGCTGAAGACTCTGGGTAAGGCTCTTGTAACAAGGACTCATGTCTGGCAGAGAGTCTCCCAGGATCCCCTCTTGTTTTCTGCATATTTCAAGTAACTTTGGGTCTCACCCTAAGTTACTAGGGGAATCCAGAAGAGGACCCTTTGCTCACTATTCTTAGAGAGGCACAGCTACACCCTACTGATGAGGTACAACCAGACTGAAACACGTGACTGGGGTTGCTGTTGGTACTCTTGTTCAGCGGATAATTTCCTAGCATTTCGGTGCTGGACTACCCCAGGGCAGGACAAAGACTGATATGTTTGGGATATTTCTTCTCTGTGAAAGATAGTGAGCGAAAGACTCTGGGTAAGGCTCTTGTAACCAGGACTCATGTCTGGCAGAGAGTCTCCCAGGACCCCCCCTTGTTATCTCCATATTTCAAGTAACTTTGGGTCTCACCCTAAGTTACTAGGGGAATCCAGACGTGGACCCCTTGCTCACTATTCTTAGAGAGGCACGGCTACACCCTACTGATGAGGTTCAACCAGACCGAAACACGTGTCTGGGGATGCTGTTGGTACTCTTGCTCAGAGGATAATTGCCTAGCATTTAGGTGCTGGACTTCCCCAGAGCAGGACAAAGACTGATATGTTTGGGATATATCTTCTCTGTGAAAGATAGTGAGCTAAAGACTCTGGGTAAGGCTCTTCTAACCAGGACTCATGTCGGGCAGAGAGTCTCCCAGGAACCCCCTTGTTATCTGCATATTTCAAGTAACTTTGGGTCTCACCATAAGTTACTAGGGGAATCCAGACGTGGACCCCTTGCTCACTAGTCTTAGAGGGGCACAGCTACACCCTACTGATGAGGTTCAACCAGACCAAAACACGTGTCTGGGGTTGCTGTTAGTACTCTTGTTCAGACTAGAATTGCCTAGCGTTTCGGTGCTGGACTGCCCCAGGGCAGGACAAAGACTGATATGTTTGGTATATTTCTTCTCTGTGAAAGATATTGAGCTAAAGACTCTGGGTAAGGCTCTTGTAACCAGGACTCATGTCTGGTAGAGAGACTCCCAGGACCCCCCTATTTATCTGCATATTTCAAGACACTTTGGGTCTCACCCTAAGTTACTAGGGGAATCCAGACGTGGACCCCTTGCTCACTATTCTTAGAGAGGCACAGCTACACCCTACTGATGAGGTTCAACCAGACCGAAACACGTGTCTGGGGATGCTGTTGGTACTCTTGTTCAGAGGAGAATTGCCTAGCATTTCGGTGCTGGACTGCCCCAGGGCAGGACAAAGACTGATGTGTTTGGGATATTACTTCTATGTGAAAGATAGTGTGCTAAATACTCTGGGTAAGTCTCTTGTAACTAGGACACATGTCTGGCAGAAAGTCTCCCAGGACCCCCCTTGTTATCTGCATATTTCAAGTAACTTTGGGTTTCACCCTAAGTTACTAGGGGAATCCAGATGTGGACCCCTTGCTCACTATTCTTAGAGAGGCACAGCTACACCCTACTGATGAGGTTCAACCAGACCGAAACACGTGTCTGGGGTTTAATTGCCTAGCATTTCGGTGCTGGATTGCCCCAGGGCAGGACAAAGACTGATATGTTTGGGATATTTCTTCTCTGTGAAAGATAGTGAGCAAAAGATTTTGGGTAAGGCTCTTGTAAACAGGACTCATGTCTTGCAGAGAGTCTCCATTGAGCCCCCTTGTTATCTGCATATTTCAAGTAACTTTGGGTCTCACCCTAAGGTACTAGGGGAATGCAGACGTGGACCCCTTGCTCACTATTCCTAGAGAGGCACAGCTACACCCTACTGATGAGGTTCAACCAGACCGAAACACGTGTCTGGGGTTGCTGTTGGTAGTCTTGTTCAGAGGAGAATTGCCTAGCATTCCGGTGCTGGACTGCCCCAGGGGAGGACAAAGTCTGATATGTTTGGGATATTTCTTCTCTGTGAAAGATAGTGAGCTAAAGACTCTGGGTAAGGCTCTTGTAAGCAGGACTCATCTCTGGCAGAGAGTTTCCCAGGACCCCCCTTGTTATCTACATATTTCAAGTAACTTTGGGTCTCACCCTAAGTTACTAGGGGAATCCAGACGTGGACCCCTTGCTCACTATTCTTAGAGAGGCACAGCTACACCCTACTGATGAGGTTCAACCAGACAGAAACACGTGTCTGGGGTTGCTGTTGGTACTCTTGTTCAGAGGAGAATTGCCTAGCATTTCAAAGCTGGACTACCCCAGGGCAGGACAAAGAATGATATGTTTGGGATATTTCTTCTCTGTGAAAGATAGTGAGCAAAAGACTCTGGGTAAGGCTCTTCTTACCAGGACTCATGTCTGGCAGAGAGTCTCCCAGGACCCACCTTGTTATCTGCATATTTAAAGTAACTTTGAGTTTCACCCTAAATTACTATGGGAATCCAGACGTGGACCCCTTGCTCACTATTCTTAGAGAGGCACAGCTACACCTTACTGATGAGGTTCAACCAGAATGAAACATGTGTCTGGGGTTGCTGTTGGTACTCTTGTTCAGAGGATAATTGCCTAGCATTTCGGTGCTTGACTGCCCCAGGGCAGGACAAAGATGATATGTTTGGGATATTTCTTCTCAGTGAAAAATAGTGAGCCAAAGACTTTGGGTAAGGCTCTTGTAACCAGGACTCATGTCTGGCAGAGAGTCTTCATTGAGCCCCCTTGTGATCTGCATATTTCAAGTAACTTTGGGTCTCACCCAAAGTTGCTAGGGGAATCCAGACGTGGACCCATTGCTCACTATTCTTAGAGAGGCACAGCTACACCCTACTGATGAGGTTCAACCAGACCGAAACACGCGTCTGGGCTTGCTGTTGGTACTCTTGTTCAGAGGATAATTGCCTAGCATTTCGGTGCTGGACTGCCCCAGGGCAGGTCAAAGACTGATATGTTTGGGATATTTCTTCTCTGTGAAAGATAGTGAGCCTAAGACTCTGGGTAAGGCTCGTGTAACCAGGACTCATGTCTGGCAGAGAGTCTCCCAGGACCCCCCTTGTGATCTGCATATTTCAAGTAACTTTGGGTGTCACCCAAAGTTACTAGGGAAATCCAGACGTGGACCTCTTGCTCACTATTCTTAGAGGGGCACAGCTACACCCTACTGATGAGGTTCTACCAGACCAAAACACCTGTCTGGGGTTGCTGTTGGTACTCTTGTTCAGTGGATAATTTCCTAGCATTTCGGTGCTGGACTGCCCCAGGGCAGGACAAAGACTGATATGTTTGGGATATTTCTTCTCTGTGAAAGATAGTGAGCTAAAGACTCCGGGTAAGGCTCTTGTACCAGGACTCATGTATGGCAGAGAGTTTCCATGGACCCCCCCCTTGTTATCTGCATATTTCAAGTAACTTTGGGTCTCACCTTAAGTTACTAGGGGAATCCAGACGTGGACCCCTTGCTCACTATTCTTAGAGAGGCACAGCTACACCCTACTGATGAGGTTCAACCAGACTGAAACATGTGTCTGGGGTTGCTGTTGGTACTCTTGTTCAGAGGAGAATTGCCTAGCATTTCGGTGCTGGACTGCCCCAGGGCAGGACAAAGACTGATATGTTTGGGATATTTCTTCTCTGTGAAAGATGGTGAGCTTTAGACTCTGGGTAAGGCTCTTGTAACAAGGACTCATGTCTGGCAGAGAGTCTCCCAGGATCCCCTCTTGTTATCTGCATATTTGAAGTAACTTTGGGTCTCACCCTGAGTTACTAGGGGAATCCAGACGTGGACCCCTTGCTCACTATTCTTAGAGAGGCACAGCTACACCCTACTGATGAGGTTCAACCAGACCAAAACATGTGTCTGGGGTTGCTGTTGGTACTCTTGTTCAGCGGATAATTGCCTAGCATTTCGGTGCTGGACTACCCCAGGGCAGGACAAAGACTGATATGTTTGGGATATTTCTTCTCTGTGAAAGATAGTGAGCTAAAGACTTTGCTTAAGGCTCTTGTAACCAGGACTCATCTCTGGCAGAGAGTCTCCCAGGACCCCCCTTGTTATCTACATATTTCAAGTAACTTTGGGTCTCACCCTAAGTTACTAGGGGAATCCAGACGTGGACCCCTTGCTCACTATTCTTAGAGAGGCGCAGCTACACCCTACTGATGAGGTTCAACCAGACCGAAACACGTGTCTGGGGTTGCTGTTGGTACTCTTGTTCAGAGGAGAATTGCCTAGCATTTCAAAGCTGGACTACCCGAGGGCAGGACAAAGACTGATATGTTTGGTATATTTCTTCTCTGTGAAAGATAGTGAGCAAAAGTCTCTGGGTAAGGCTCTTGTTACCAGGACTCATGTCTGGCAGAGAGTCTCCCAGGACCCACCTTGTTATTTGCATATTTAAAGTAACTTTGAGTCTCACCCTAAATTACTATGGGAATCCAGACGTGGACCCCTTGCTCACTATTCTTAGAGAGGCACAGCTACACCTTACTGATGAGGTTCAACCAGAATGAAACATGTGTCTGGGGTTGCTGTTGGTACTCTTGTTCAGAGGATAATTGCCTAGCATTTCGTTGCTGGACTGCCCCAGGACAGGACAAAGATGATATGTTTGGGATATTTCTTCTCAGTGAAAAATAGTGAGCCAAAGACTTTGGGTAAGGCTCTTGTAACCAGGACTCATGTCTGGCAGAGAGTCTTCATTGAGCCCCCTTGTGATCTGCATATTTCAAGTAACTTTGGGTCTCACCCAAAGTTACTAGGGGAATCCAGACGTGGACCCATTGCTCACTATTCTTAGAGAGGCACAGCTACACCCTACTGATGAGGTGCAACCAGACCGAAACACGCGTCTGGGCTTGCTGTTGGTACTCTTGTTCAGAGGATAATTGCCTAGCATTTCGGTGCTGGACTGCCCCAGGGCAGGTCAAAGACTGATATGTTTGGGATATTTCTTCTCTGTGAAATATAGTGAGCCTAAGACTCTGGGTAAGGCTCGTGTAACCAGGACTCATGTCTGGCAGAGAGTCTCCCAGGACACCCCTTGTGATCTGCATATTTCAAGTAACTTTGGGTCTCACCCAAAGTTACTAGGGGAATCCAGACGTGGACCTCTTGCTCACTATTCTTAGAGGGGCACAGCTACACCCTACTGATGAGGTTCAACCAGACCAAAACACCTGTCTGGGGTTGCTGTTGGTACTCTTGTTCAGCGGATAATTTCCTAGCATTTCGGTGCTGGACTGCCCCAGGGCAGGACAAAGACTGATATGTTTGGGATATTTCTTCTTTGTGAAAGATAGTGAGTTAAAGACTCTGGGTAAGGCTCTTGTACCAGGACTCATGTCTGGCAGAGAGTTTCCATGGACCCCCCTTGTTATCTGCATATTTCAAGTAACTTTGGGTCTCACCTTAAGTTACTAGGGGAATCCAGACGTGGACCCCTTGCTCACTATTCTTAGAGAGGCACAGCTACACCCTACTGATGAGGTTCAACCAGACTGAAACACGTGTCTGGGGTTGCTGTTGGTACTCTTGTTCAGAGGAGAATTGCCTAGCATTTCGGTGCTGGACTGCCCCAGGGCAGGACAAAGACTGATATGTTTGGGATATTTCTTCTCTGTGAAAGAAGGTGAGCTTCAGACTCTGGATAAGGCTCTTGTAATAAGGACTCATGTCTGGCAGAGAGTCTCCCAGGATCCCCTCTTGTTATCTGCATATTTCAAGTAACTTTGGGTCTCACCCTAAGTTACTATTGGAATCCAGACGTGGACCCCTTGCTCACTATTCTTAGAGAGGCACAGCTACACCCTACTGATGAGGTTCAGCCACCCCAAAACACGTGTCTGGGGTTGCTGTTGGTACTCTTGTTCAGAGGAGAATTGCCTAGCATTTCAAAGCTGGACTACTCGAGGGCAGGACAAAGACTGATATGTTTGGGATATTTCTTCTCTGTGAAAGATAGTGAGCAAAAGTCTCTGGGTAAGGCTATTGTTACCAGGACTCATGTCTGGCAGAGAGTCTCCTAGGACCCACCTTGTTATATGCATATTTAAAGTAACTTTGAGTCTCACCCTAAATTACTATTGGAATCCAGACGTGGACCCCTTGCTCACTATTCTTAGAGAGGCACAGCTACACCTTACTGATGAGGTTCAACCAGAATGAAACATGTGTCTGGGGTTGCTGTTGGTACTCTTGTTCAGAGGATAATTGCCTAGCATTTCGGTGCTGGACTGCCCCAGGGCAGGTCAAAGACTGATATGTTTGGGATATTTCTTCTCTGTGAAAGATAGTGAGCCTAAGACTCTGGGTAAGGCTCGTGTAACCAGGACTCATGTCTGGCAGAGAGTTTCCCAGGACCCCCCTTGTGATCTGCATATTTCAAGTAACTTTGGGTCTCACCCAAAGTTACTAGGGGAATCCAGACGTGGACCTCTTGCTCACTATTCTTAGAGGGGCACAGCTACGCCCTACTGATGAGGTTCAACCAGACCAAAACACCTGTCTGGGGTTGCTGTTGGTACTCTTATTCAGCGGATAATTTCCTAGCATTTCGGTGCTGGACTGCCCCAGGGCAGGACAAAGACTGATATGTTTGGGATATTTCTTCTTTGTGAAAGATAGTGAGTTAAAGACTCTGGGTACGGCTCTTGTACCAGGACTCATGTCTGGCAGAGAGTTTCCATGGACCCCCCTTGTTATCTGCATATTTCAAGTAACTTTGGGTCTCACCCTAAGTTACTAGGGGAATCCAGATGTGGACCCCTTGCTGACTATTCTTAGAGAGGCACAGCTACACCCTACTGATGAGGTTCAACCAGACCGAAACACGTGTCTGGGGATGCTGTTGGTACTCTTGTTCAGAGGAGAATTGCCTAGCATTTCGGTGCTGGACTGCCCCAGGGCAGGACAAAGACTGATGTGTTTGGGATATTACTTCTATGTGAAAGATAGTGTGCTAAATACTCTGGGTAAGTCTCTTGTAACTAGGACACATGTCTGGCAGAAAGTCTCCCAGGACCCCCCTTGTTATCTGCATATTTCAAGTAACTTTGGGTTTCACCCTAAGTTACTAGGGGAATCCAGACGTGGACCCCTTGCTCACTATTCTTAGAGAGGCACAGCTACACCCTACTGATGAGGTTCAACCAGACCGAAACACGTGTCTGGGGTTTAATTGCCTAGCATTTCGGTGCTGGACTGCCCCAGGGCAGGACAAAGACTGATATGTTTGGGATATTTCTTCTCTGTGAAAGATAGTGAGCTAAAGACTCTGGGTAAGGCTCTTGTAAGCAGGACTCATCTCTGGCAGAGAGTTTCCCAGGACCCCCCTTGTTATCTACATATTTCAAGTAACTTTGGGTCTCACCCTAAGTTACTAGGGGAATCCAGACGTGGACCCCTTGCTCACTATTCTTAGAGAGGCACAGCTACACCCTACTGATGTGGTTCAACCAGACAGAAACACGTGTCTGGGGTTGCTGTTGGTACTCTTGTTCAGAGGAGAATTGCCTAGCATTTCAAAGCTGGACTACCCCAGGGCAGGACAAAGAATGATATGTTTGGGATATTTCTTCTCTGTGAAAGATAGTGAGCAAAAGACTCTGGGTAAGGCTCTTCTTACCAGGACTCATGTCTGGCAGAGAGTCTCCCAGGACCCACCTTGTTATCTGCATATTTAAAGTAACTTTGAGTTTCACCCTAAATTACTATGGGAATCCAGACGTGGACCCCTTGCTCACTATTCTTAGAGAGGCACAGCTACACCTTACTGATGAGGTTCAACCAGAATGAAACATGTGTCTGGGGTTGCTGTTGGTACTCTTGTTCAGAGGATAATTGCCTAGCATTTCGGTGCTTGACTGCCCCAGGGCAGGACAAAGATGATATGTTTGGGATATTTCTTCTCAGTGAAAAATAGTGAGCCAAAGACTTTGGGTAAGGCTCGTGTAACCAGGACTCATGTCTGGCAGAGAGTCTTCATTGAGCCCCCTTGTGATCTGCATATTTCAAGTAACTTTGGGTCTCACCCAAAGTTGCTAGGGGAATCCAGACGTGGACCCATTGCTCACTATTCTTAGAGAGGCACAGCTACACCCTACTGATGAGGTTCAACCAGACCGAAACACGCGTCTGGGCTTGCTGTTGGTACTCTTGTTCAGAGGATAATTGCCTAGCATTTCGGTGCTGGACTGCCCCAGGGCAGGTCAAAGACTGATATGTTTGGGATATTTCTTCTCTGTGAAAGATAGTGAGCCTAAGACTCTGGGTAAGGCTCGTGTAACCAGGACTCATGTCTGGCAGAGAGTCTCCCAGGACCCCCCTTGTGATCTGCATATTTCAAGTAACTTTGGGTGTCACCCAAAGTTACTAGGGAAATCCAGACGTGGACCTCTTGCTCACTATTCTTAGAGGGGCACAGCTACACCCTACTGATGAGGTTCTACCAGACCAAAACACCTGTCTGGGGTTGCTGTTGGTACTCTTGTTCAGTGGATAATTTCCTAGCATTTCGGTGCTGGACTGCCCCAGGGCAGGACAAAGACTGATATGTTTGGGATATTTCTTCTCTGTGAAAGATAGTGAGCTAAAGACTCCGGGTAAGGCTCTTGTACCAGGACTCATGTATGGCAGAGAGTTTCCATGGACCCCCCCTTGTTATCTGCATATTTCAAGTAACTTTGGGTCTCACCTTAAGTTACTAGGGGAATCCAGACGTGGACCCCTTGCTCACTATTCTTAGAGAGGCACAGCTACACCCTACTGATGAGGTTCAACCAGACTGAAACATGTGTCTGGGGTTGCTGTTGGTACTCTTGTTCAGAGGAGAATTGCCTAGCATTTCGGTGCTGGACTGCCCCAGGGCAGGACAAAGACTGATATGTTTGGGATATTTCTTCTCTGTGAAAGATGGTGAGCTTTAGACTCTGGGTAAGGCTCTTGTAACAAGGACTCATGTCTGGCAGAGAGTCTCCCAGGATCCCCTCTTGTTATCTGCATATTTGAAGTAACTTTGGGTCTCACCCTGAGTTACTAGGGGAATCCAGACGTGGACCCCTTGCTCACTATTCTTAGAGAGGCACAGCTACACCCTACTGATGAGGTTCAACCAGACCAAAACATGTGTCTGGGGTTGCTGTTGGTACTCTTGTTCAGCGGATAATTGCCTAGCATTTCGGTCCTGGACTACCCCAGGGCAGGACAAAGACTGATATGTTTGGGATATTTCTTCTCTGTGAAAGATAGTGAGCTAAAGACTTTGCTTAAGGCTCTTGTAACCAGGACTCATCTCTGGCAGAGAGTCTCCCAGGACCCCCCTTGTTATCTACATATTTCAAGTAACTTTGGGTCTCACCCTAAGTTACTAGGGGAATCCAGACGTGGACCCCTTGCTCACTATTCTTAGAGAGGCGCAGCTACACCCTACTGATGAGGTTCAACCAGACCGAAACACGTGTCTGGGGTTGCTGTTGGTACTCTTGTTCAGAGGAGAATTGCCTAGCATTTCAAAGCTGGACTACCCGAGGGCAGGACAAAGACTGATATGTTTGGTATATTTCTTCTCTGTGAAAGATAGTGAGCAAAAGTCTCTGGGTAAGGCTCTTGTTACCAGGACTCATGTCTGGCAGAGAGTCTCCCAGGACCCACCTTGTTATTTGCATATTTAAAGTAACTTTGAGTCTCACCCTAAATTACTATGGGAATCCAGACGTGGACCCCTTGCTCACTATTCTTAGAGAGGCACAGCTACACCTTACTGATGAGGTTCAACCAGAATGAAACATGTGTCTGGGGTTGCTGTTGGTACTCTTGTTCAGAGGATAATTGCCTAGCATTTCGTTGCTGGACTGCCCCAGGACAGGACAAAGATGATATGTTTGGGATATTTCTTCTCAGTGAAAAATAGTGAGCCAAAGACTTTGGGTAAGGCTCTTGTAACCAGGACTCATGTCTGGCAGAGAGTCTTCATTGAGCCCCCTTGTGATCTGCATATTTCAAGTAACTTTGGGTCTCACCCAAAGTTACTAGGGGAATCCAGACGTGGACCCATTGCTCACTATTCTTAGAGAGGCACAGCTACACCCTACTGATGAGGTGCAACCAGACCGAAACACGCGTCTGGGCTTGCTGTTGGTACTCTTGTTCAGAGGATAATTGCCTAGCATTTCGGTGCTGGACTGCCCCAGGGCAGGTCAAAGACTGATATGTTTGGGATATTTCTTCTCTGTGAAATATAGTGAGCCTAAGACTCTGGGTAAGGCTCGTGTAACCAGGACTCATGTCTGGCAGAGAGTCTCCTAGGACCCACCTTGTTATATGCATATTTAAAGTAACTTTGAGTCTCACCCTAAATTACTAGGGGAATCCAGACGTGGACCTCTTGCTCACTATTCTTAGAGGGGCACAGCTACACCCTACTGATGAGGTTCAACCAGACTGAAACACGTGTCTGGGGTTTAATTGCCTAGCATTTCGGTGCTGGACTGCCCCAGGGCAGGACAAAGACTGATATGTTTGGGATATTTCTTCTCTGTGAAAGATAGTGAGCAAAAGATTTTGGGTAAGGCTCTTGTAAACAGGACTCATGTCTTGCAGAGAGTCTCCATTGAGCCCCCTTGTTATCTGCATATTTCAAGTAACTTTGGGTCTCACCCTAAGGTACTAGGGGAATGCAGACATGGACCCCTTGCTCACTATTCCTAGAGAGGCACAGCTACACCCTACTGATGAGGTTCAACCAGACCGAAACACGTGTCTGGGGTTGCTGTTGGTAGTCTTGTTCAGAGGAGAATTGCCTAGCATTCCGGTGCTGGACTGCCCCAGGGGAGGACAAAGTCTGATATGTTTGGGATATTTCTTCTCTGTGAAAGATAGTGAGCTAAAGACTCTGGGTAAGGCTCTTGTAAGCAGGACTCATCTCTGGCAGAGAGTTTCCCAGGACACCCCTTGTGATCTGCATATTTCAAGTAACTTTGGGTCTCACCCAAAGTTACTAGGGGAATCCAGACGTGGACCTCTTGCTCACTATTCTTAGAGGGGCACAGCTACACCCTACTGATGAGGTTCAACCAGACCAAAACACCTGTCTGGGGTTGCTGTTGGTACTCTTGTTCAGCGGATAATTTCCTAGCATTTCGGTGCTGGACTGCCCCAGGGCAGGACAAAGACTGATATGTTTGGGATATTTCTTCTTTGTGAAAGATAGTGAGTTAAAGACTCTGGGTAAGGCTCTTGTACCAGGACTCATGTCTGGCAGAGAGTTTCCATGGACCCCCCTTGTTATCTGCATATTTCAAGTAACTTTGGGTCTCACCTTAAGTTACTAGGGGAATCCAGACGTGGACCCCTTGCTCACTATTCTTAGAGAGGCACAGCTACACCCTACTGATGAGGTTCAACCAGACTGAAACACGTGTCTGGGGTTGCTGTTGGTACTCTTGTTCAGAGGAGAATTGCCTAGCATTTCGGTGCTGGACTGCCCCAGGGCAGGACAAAGACTGATATGTTTGGGATATTTCTTCTCTGTGAAAGAAGGTGAGCTTCAGACTCTGGATAAGGCTCTTGTAATAAGGACTCATGTCTGGCAGAGAGTCTCCCAGGATCCCCTCTTGTTATCTGCATATTTCAAGTAACTTTGGGTCTCACCCTAAGTTACTATTGGAATCCAGACGTGGACCCCTTGCTCACTATTCTTAGAGAGGCACAGCTACACCCTACTGATGAGGTTCAACCACCCCAAAACACGTGTCTGGGGTTGCTGTTGGTACTCTTGTTCAGAGGAGAATTGCCTAGCATTTCAAAGCTGGACTACTCGAGGGCAGGACAAAGACTGATATGTTTGGGATATTTCTTCTCTGTGAAAGATAGTGAGCAAAAGTCTCTGGGTAAGGCTATTGTTACCAGGACTCATGTCTGGCAGAGAGTCTCCTAGGACCCACCTTGTTATATGCATATTTAAAGTAACTTTGAGTCTCACCCTAAATTACTATGGGAATCCAGACGTGGACCCCTTGCTCACTATTCTTAGAGAGGCACAGCTACACCTTACTGATGAGGTTCAACCAGAATGAAACATGTGTCTGGGGTTGCTGTTGGTACTCTTGTTCAGAGGATAATTGCCTAGCATTTCGGTGCTGGACTGCCCCAGGGCAGGTCAAAGACTGATATGTTTGGGATATTTCTTCTCTGTGAAAGATAGTGAGCCTAAGACTCTGGGTAAGGCTCGTGTAACCAGGACTCATGTCTGGCAGAGAGTCTCCCAGGACCCCCCTTGTGATCTGCATATTTCAAGTAACTTTGGGTCTCACCCAAAGTTACTAGGGGAATCCAGACGTGGACCTCTTGCTCACTATTCTTAGAGGGGCACAGCTACGCCCTACTGATGAGGTTCAACCAGACCAAAACACCTGTCTGGGGTTGCTGTTGGTACTCTTATTCAGAGGATAATTTCCTAGCATTTCGGTGCTGGACTGCCCCAGGGCAGGACAAAGACTGATATGTTTGGGATATTTCTTCTTTGTGAAAGATAGTGAGTTAAAGACTCTGGGTAAGGCTCTTGTACCAGGACTCATGTCTGGCAGAGAGTTTCCATGGACCCCCCTTGTTATCTGCATATTTCAAGTAACTTTGGGTCTCACCCTAAGTTACTAGGGGAATCCAGATGTGGACCCCTTGCTGACTATTCTTAGAGAGGCACAGCTACACCCTACTGATGAGGTTCAACCAGACCAAAACATGTGTCTGGGGTTGCTGTTGGTACTCTTGTTCAGCGGATAATTGCCTAGCATTTCGGTGCTGGACTACCCCAGGGCAGGACAAAGACTGATATGTTTGGGATATTTCTTCTCTGTGAAAGATAGTGAGCTAAAGACTCTGGGTAAGGCTCTTGTAACCAGGACTCATGCCTAGCAGAGAGTCTCCATTGACCCCCCTTGTTATCTGCATATTTCAAGTAACTTTGGGTCTCACCCAAAGTTACTAGGGGAATCCAGACGTGGACCCCTTGCTCACTATTCTTAGAGAGGCACATCTACACCCTACTGATGAGGTTCAACCAGACCAAAACACGTGTCTGGGGTTGCTGTTGGTACTCTTGTTCAGAGGATAATTGCCTAGCATTTCGGTGCTGGACTGCCCCAGGGCAGGTCAAAGACTGATATGTTTGGGATATTTCTTCTCTGTGAAAGATAGTGAGCCAAAGACTTTGGGTAAGGCTCTTGTAACCAGGACTAGTGTCTGTCAGAGAGTCTTCATTGAGCCCCCTTGTTATCTGCATATTTCAAGTAACTATGGGTCTCACCCTAAGTTACTAGGGGAATCCAGACGTGGACCTCTTGCTCACTATTCTTAGAGGGGCACAGCTACACCCTACTGATGAGGTTCAACCAGACTGAAACACGTGTCTGGGGTTGTTGTTGGTACTCTTGTTCAGAGGAGAATTGCCTAGCGTTTCGGTGCTGGACTGCCCCAGGGCAGGACAAAGAATGATATGTTTGGGATATTTCTTCTCTGTGAAAGATGGTGAGCTGAAGACTCTGGGTAAGGCTCTTGTAACAAGGACTCATGTCTGGCAGAGAGTCTCCCAGGATCCCCTCTTGTTTTCTGCATATTTCAAGTAACTTTGGGTCTCACCCTAAGTTACTAGGGGAATCCAGAAGAGGACCCTTTGCTCACTATTCTTAGAGAGGCACAGCTACACCCTACTGATGAGGTACAACCAGACTGAAACACGTGTCTGGGGTTGCTGTTGGTACTCTTGTTCAGCGGATAATTTCCTAGCATTTCGGTGCTGGACTACCCCAGGGCAGGACAAAGACTGATATGTTTGGGATATTTCTTCTCTGTGAAAGATAGTGAGCGAAAGACTCTGGGTAAGGCTCTTGTAACCAGGACTCATGTCTGGCAGAGAGTCTCCCAGGACCCCCCCTTGTTATCTGCATATTTAAAGTAACTTTGGGTCTCACCCTAAGTTACTAGGGGAATCCAGACGTGGACCCCTTGCTCACTATTCTTAGCAAGGCACAGCTACACCCTACTGATGAGGTTCAACCAGACCGAAACACGTGTCTGGGGATGCTGTTGGTACTCTTGCTCAGAGGATAATTGCCTAGCATTTAGGTGCTGGACTTCCCCAGAGCAGGACAAAGACTGATATGTTTGGGATATATCTTCTCTGTGAAAGATAGTGAGCTAAAGACTCTGGGTAAGGCTCTTGTAACCAGGACTCATGTCGGGCAGAGAGTCTCCCAGGAACCCCCTTGTTATCTGCATATTTCAAGTAACTTTGGGTCTCACCATAAGTTACTAGGGGAATCCAGACGTGGACCCCTTGCTCACTAGTCTTAGAGGGGCACAGCTACACCCTACTGATGAGGTTCAACCAGACCAAAACATGTGTCTGGGGTTGCTGTTAGTACTCTTGTTCAGAGTAGAATTGCCTAGCGTTTCGGTGCTGGACTGCCCCAGGGCAGGACAAAGACTGATATGTTTGGTATATTTCTTCTCTGTGAAAGATATTGAGCTAAAGACTCTGGGTAAGGCTCTTGTAACCAGGACTCATGTCTGGCAGAGAGACTCCCAGGACCCCCCTATTTATCTGCATATTTCAAGACACTTTGGGTCTCACCCTAAGTTACTAGGGGAATCCAGACGTGGACCCCTTGCTCACTATTCTTAGAGAGGCACAGCTACACCCTACTGATGAGGTTCAACCAGACCGAAACACGTGTCTGGGGATGCTGTTGGTACTCTTGTTCAGAGGAGAATTGCCTAGCATTTCGGTGCTGGACTGCCCCAGGGCAGGACAAAGACTGATGTGTTTGGGATATTACTTCTATGTGAAAGATAGTGTGCTAAATACTCTGGGTAAGTCTCTTGTAACTAGGACACATGTCTGGCAGAAAGTCTCCCAGGACCCCCCTTGTTATCTGCATATTTCAAGTAACTTTGGGTTTCACCCTAAGTTACTAGGGGAATCCAGACGTGGACCCCTTGCTCACTATTCTTAGAGAGGCACAGCTACACCCTACTGATGAGGTTCAACCAGACCGAAACACGTGTCTGGGGTTTAATTGCCTAGCATTTCGGTGCTGGACTGCCCCAGGGCAGGACAAAGACTGATATGTTTGGGATATTTCTTCTCTGTGAAAGATAGTGAGCAAAATATTTTGGGTAAGGCTCTTGTAAACAGGACTCATGTCTTGCAGAGAGTCTCCATTGAGCCCCCTTGTTATCTGCATATTTCAAGTAACTTTGGGTCTCACCCTAAGGTACTAGGGGAATGCAGACGTGGACCCCTTGCTCACTATTCCTAGAGAGGCACAGCTACACCCTACTGATGAGGTTCAACCAGACCGAAACGCGTGTCTGGGGTTGCTGTTGGTAGTCTTGTTCAGAGGAGAATTGCCTAGCATTCCGGTGCTGGACTGCCCCAGGGGAGGACAAAGTCTGATATGTTTGGGACATTTCTTCTCTGTGAAAGATAGTGAGCTAAAGACTCTGGGTAAGGCTCTTGTAAGCAGGACTCATCTCTGGCAGAGAGTTTCCCAGGACCCCCCTTGTTATCTACATATTTCAAGTAACTTTGGGTCTCACCCTAAGTTACTAGGGGAATCCAGACGTGGACCCCTTGCTCACTATTCTTAGAGAGGCACAGCTACACCCTACTGATGAGGTTCAACCAGACAGAAACACGTGTCTGGGGTTGCTGTTGGTACTCTTGTTCAGAGGAGAATTGCCTAGCATTTCAAAGCTGGACTACCCGAGGGCAGGACAAAGAATGATATGTTTGGGACATTTCTTCTCTGTGAAAGATAGTGAGCAAAAGACTCTGGGTAAGGCTCTTCTTACCAGGACTCATGTCTGGCAGAGAGTCTCCCAGGACCCACCTTGTTATCTGCATATTTAAAGTAACTTTGAGTCTCACCCTAAATTACTATGGGAATCCAGACGTGGACCCCTTGCTCACTATTCTTAGAGAGGCACAGCTACACCTTACTGATGAGGTTCAACCAGAATGAAACATGTGTCTGGGGTTGCTGTTGGTACTCTTGTTCAGAGGATAATTGCCTAGCATTTCGGTGCTTGACTGCCCCAGGGCAGGACAAAGATGATATGTTTGGGATATTTCTTCTCAGTGAAAAATAGTGAGCCAAAGACTTTGGGTAAGGCTCTTGTAACCAGGACTCATGTCTGGCAGAGAGTCTTCATTGAGCCCCCTTGTGATCTGCATATTTCAAGTAACTTTGGGTCTCACCCAAAGTTGCTAGGGGAATCCAGACGTGGACTCATTGCTCACTATTCTTAGAGAGGCACAGCTACACCCTACTGATGAGGTTCAACCAGACCGAAACACGCGTCTGGGCTTGCTGTTGGTACTCTTGTTCAGAGGATAATTGCCTAGCATTTCGGTGCTGGACTGCCCCAGGGCAGGTCAAAGACTGATATGTTTGGGATATTTCTTCTCTGTGAAAGATAGTGAGCCTAAGACTCTGGGTAAGGCTCGTGTAACCAGGACTCATGTCTGGCAGAGAGTCTCCCAGGACCCCCCTTGTGATCTGCATATTTCAAGTAACTTTGGGTGTCACCCAAAGTTACTAGGGAAATCCAGACGTGGACCTCTTGCTCACTATTCTTAGAGGGGCACAGCTACACCCTACTGATGAGGTTCAACCAGACCGAAACACGTGTCTGGGGTTGCTGTTGGTACTCTTGTTCAGTGGATAATTTCCTAGCATTTCGGTGCTGGACTGCCCCAGGGCAGGACAAAGACTGATATGTTTGGGATATTTCTTCTCTGTGAAAGATAGTGAGCTAAAGACTCCGGGTAAGGCTCTTGTACCAGGACTCATGTATGGCAGAGAGTTTCCATGGACCCCCCTTGTTATCTGCATATTTCAAGTAACTTTGGGTCTCACCTTAAGTTACTAGGGGAATCCAGACGTGGACCCCTTGCTCACTATTCTTAGAGAGGCACAGCTACACCCTACTGATGAGGTTCAACCAGACTGAAACATGTGTCTGGGGTTGCTGTTGGTACTCTTGTTCAGAGGAGAATTGCCTAGCATTTCGGTGCTGGACTGCCCCAGGGCAGGACAAAGACTGATATGTTTGGGATATTTCTTCTCTGTGAAAGATGGTGAGCTTTAGACTCTGGGTAAGGCTCTTGTAACAAGGACTCATGTCTGGCAGAGAGTCTCCCAGGATCCCCTCTTGTTATCTGCATATTTGAAGTAACTTTGGGTCTCACCCTAAGTTACTAGGGGAATCCAGACGTGGACCCCTTGCTCACTATTCTTAGAGAGGCACAGCTACACCCTACTGATGAGGTTCAACCAGACCAAAACATGTGTCTGGGGTTGCTGTTGGTACTCTTGTTCAGCGGATCATTGCCTAGCATTTCGGTGCTGGACTACCCCAGGGCAGGACAAAGACTGATATGTTTGGGATATTTCTTCTCTGTGAAAGATAGTGAGCTAAAGACTTTGCTTAAGGCTCTTGTAACCAGGACTCATCTCTGGCAGAGAGTCTCCCAGGACCCCCCTTGTTATCTACATATTTCAAGTAACTTTGGGTCTCACCCTAAGTTACTAGGGGAATCCAGACGTGGACCCCTTGCTCACTATTCTTAGAGAGGCGCAGCTACACCCTACTGATGAGGTTCAACCAGACCGAAACACGTGTCTGGGGTTGCTGTTGGTACTCTTGTTCAGAGGAGAATTGCCTAGCATTTCAAAGCTGGACTACCCGAGGGCAGGACAAAGACTGATATGTTTGGTATATTTCTTCTCTGTGAAAGATAGTGAGCAAAAGTCTCTGGGTAAGGCTCTTGTTACCAGGACTCATGTCTGGCAGAGAGTCTCCCAGGACCCACCTTGTTATCTGCATATTTAAAGTAACTTTGAGTCTCACCCTAAATTACTATGGGAATCCAGACGTGGACCCCTTGCTCACTATTCTTAGAGAGGCACAGCTACACCTTACTGATGAGGTTCAACCAGAATGAAACATGTGTCTGGGGTTGCTGTTGGTACTCTTGTTCAGAGGATAATTGCCTAGCATTTCGGTGCTGGACTGCCCCAGGGCAGGTCAAAGACTGATATGTTTGGGATATTTCTTCTCTGTGAAAGATAGTGAGCCTAAGACTCTGGGTAAGGCTCGTGTAACCAGGACTCATGTCTGGCAGAGAGTCTCCCAGGACCCCCCTTGTGATCTGCATATTTCAAGTAACTTTGGGTCTCACCCAAAGTTACTAGGGGAATCCAGACGTGGACCTCTTGCTCACTATTCTTAGAGGGGCACAGCTACGCCCTACTGATGAGGTTCAACCAGACCAAAACACCTGTCTGGGGTTGCTGTTGGTACTCTTATTCAGAGGATAATTTCCTAGCATTTCGGTGCTGGACTGCCCCAGGGCAGGACAAAGACTGATATGTTTGGGATATTTCTTCTTTGTGAAAGATAGTGAGTTAAAGACTCTGGGTAAGGCTCTTGTACCAGGACTCCTGTCTGGCAGAGAGTTTTCATGGACCCCCCTTGTTATCTGCATATTTCAAGTAACTTTGGGTCTCACCCTAAGTTACTAGGGGAATCCAGATGTGGACCCCTTGCTGACTATTCTTAGAGAGGCACAGCTACACCCTACTGATGAGGTTCAACCAGACCAAAACATGTGTCTGGGGTTGCTGTTGGTACTCTTGTTCAGCGGATAATTGCCTAGCATTTCGGTGCTGGACTACCCCAGGGCAGGACAAAGACTGATATGTTTGGGATATTTCTTCTCTGTGAAAGATAGTGAGCTAAAGACTCTGGGTAAGGCTCTTGTAACCAGGACTCATGCCTAGCAGAGAGTCTCCATTGACCCCCCTTGTTATCTGCATATTTCAAGTAACTTTGGGTCTCACCCAAAGTTACTAGGGGAATCCAGACGTGGACCCCTTGCTCACTATTCTTAGAGAGGCACATCTACACCCTACTGATGAGGTTCAACCAGACCAAAACACGTGTCTGGGGTTGCTGTTGGTACTCTTGTTCAGAGGATAATTGCCTAGCATTTCGGTGCTGGACTGCCCCAGGGCAGGTCAAAGACTGATATGTTTGGGATATTTCTTCTCTGTGAAAGATGGTGAGCTGAAGACTCTGGGTAAGGCTCTTGTAACAAGGACTCATGTCTGGCAGAGAGTCTCCCAGGATCCCCTCTTGTTTTCTGCATATTTCAAGTAACTTTGGGTCTCACCCTAAGTTACTAGGGGAATCCAGAAGAGGACCCTTTGCTCACTATTCTTAGAGAGGCACAGCTACACCCTACTGATGAGGTACAACCAGACTGAAACACGTGTCTGGGGTTGCTGTTGGTACTCTTGTTCAGCGGATAATTTCCTAGCATTTCGGTGCTGGACTACCCCAGGGCAGGACAAAGACTGATATGTTTGGGATATTTCTTCTCTGTGAAAGATAGTGAGCGAAAGACTCTGGGTAAGGCTCTTGTAACCAGGACTCATGTCTGGCAGAGAGTCTCCCAGGACCCCCCCTTGTTATCTGCATATTTAAAGTAACTTTGGGTCTCACCCTAAGTTACTAGGGGAATCCAGACGTGGACCCCTTGCTCACTATTCTTAGAGAGGCACAGCTACACCCTACTGATGAGGTTCAACCAGACCGAAACACGTGTCTGGGGATGCTGTTGGTACTCTTGCTCAGAGGATAATTGCCTAGCATTTAGGTGCTGGACTTCCCCAGAGCAGGACAAAGACTGATATGTTTGGGATATATCTTCTCTGTGAAAGATAGTGAGCTAAAGACTCTGGGTAAGGCTCTTGTAACCAGGACTCATGTCGGGCAGAGAGTCTCCCAGGAACCCCCTTGTTATCTGCATATTTCAAGTAACTTTGGGTCTCACCATAAGTTACTAGGGGAATCCAGACGTGGACCCCTTGCTCACTAGTCTTAGAGGGGCACAGCTACACCCTACTGATGAGGTTCAACCAGACCAAAACATGTGTCTGGGGTTGCTGTTAGTACTCTTGTTCAGAGTAGAATTGCCTAGCGTTTCGGTGCTGGACTGCCCCAGGGCAGGACAAAGACTGATATGTTTGGTATATTTCTTCTCTGTGAAAGATATTGAGCTAAAGACTCTGGGTAAGGCTCTTGTAACCAGGACTCATGTCTGGCAGAGAGACTCCCAGGACCCCCCTATTTATCTGCATATTTCAAGACACTTTGGGTCTCACCCTAAGTTACTAGGGGAATCCAGACGTGGACCCCTTGCTCACTATTCTTAGAGAGGCACAGCTACACCCTACTGATGAGGTTCAACCAGACCGAAACACGTGTCTGGGGATGCTGTTGGTACTCTTGTTCAGAGGAGAATTGCCTAGCATTTCGGTGCTGGACTGCCCCAGGGCAGGACAAAGACTGATGTGTTTGGGATATTACTTCTATGTGAAAGATAGTGTGCTAAATACTCTGGGTAAGTCTCTTGTAACTAGGACACATGTCTGGCAGAAAGTCTCCCAGGACCCCCCTTGTTATCTGCATATTTCAAGTAACTTTGGGTTTCACCCTAAGTTACTAGGGGAATCCAGACGTGGACCCCTTGCTCACTATTCTTAGAGAGGCACAGCTACACCCTACTGATGAGGTTCAACCAGACCGAAACACGTGTCTGGGGTTTAATTGCCTAGCATTTCGGTGCTGGACTGCCCCAGGGCAGGACAAAGACTGATATGTTTGGGATATTTCTTCTCTGTGAAAGATAGTGAGCAAAAGATTTTGGGTAAGGCTCTTGTAAACAGGACTCATGTCTTGCAGAGAGTCTCCATTGAGCCCCCTTGTTATCTGCATATTTCAAGTAACTTTGGGTCTCACCCTAAGGTACTAGGGGAATGCAGACGTGGACCCCTTGCTCACTATTCCTAGAGAGGCACAGCTACACCCTACTGATGAGGTTCAACCAGACCGAAACGCGTGTCTGGGGTTGCTGTTGGTAGTCTTGTTCAGAGGAGAATTGCCTAGCATTCCGGTGCTGGACTGCCCCAGGGGAGGACAAAGTCTGATATGTTTGGGACATTTCTTCTCTGTGAAAGATAGTGAGCTAAAGACTCTGGGTAAGGCTCTTGTAAGCAGGACTCATCTCTGGCAGAGAGTTTCCCAGGACCCCCCTTGTTATCTACATATTTCAAGTAACTTTGGGTCTCACCCTAAGTTACTAGGGGAATCCAGACGTGGACCCCTTGCTCACTATTCTTAGAGAGGCACAGCTACACCCTACTGATGAGGTTCAACCAGACAGAAACACGTGTCTGGGGTTGCTGTTGGTACTCTTGTTCAGAGGAGAATTGCCTAGCATTTCAAAGCTGGACTACCCGAGGGCAGGACAAAGAATGATATGTTTGGGACATTTCTTCTCTGTGAAAGATAGTGAGCAAAAGACTCTGGGTAAGGCTCTTCTTACCAGGACTCATGTCTGGCAGAGAGTCTCCCAGGACCCACCTTGTTATCTGCATATTTAAAGTAACTTTGAGTCTCACCCTAAATTACTATGGGAATCCAGACGTGGACCCCTTGCTCACTATTCTTAGAGAGGCACAGCTACACCTTACTGATGAGGTTCAACCAGAATGAAACATGTGTCTGGGGTTGCTGTTGGTACTCTTGTTCAGAGGATAATTGCCTAGCATTTCGGTGCTTGACTGCCCCAGGGCAGGACAAAGATGATATGTTTGGGATATTTCTTCTCAGTGAAAAATAGTGAGCCACCGACTTTGGGTAAGGCTCTTGTAACCAGGACTCATGTCTGGCAGAGAGTCTTCATTGAGCCCCCTTGTGATCTGCATATTTCAAGTAACTTTGGGTCTCACCCAAAGTTGCTAGGGGAATCCAGACGTGGACTCATTGCTCACTATTCTTAGAGAGGCACAGCTACACCCTACTGATGAGGTTCAACCAGACCGAAACACGCGTCTGGGCTTGCTGTTGGTACTCTTGTTCAGAGGATAATTGCCTAGCATTTCGGTGCTGGACTGCCCCAGGGCAGGTCAAAGACTGATATGTTTGGGATATTTCTTCTCTGTGAAAGATAGTGAGCCTAAGACTCTGGGTAAGGCTCGTGTAACCAGGACTCATGTCTGGCAGAGAGTCTCCCAGGACCCCCCTTGTGATCTGCATATTTCAAGTAACTTTGGGTGTCACCCAAAGTTACTAGGGAAATCCAGACGTGGACCTCTTGCTCACTATTCTTAGAGGGGCACAGCTACACCCTACTGATGAGGTTCTACCAGACCAAAACACCTGTCTGGGGTTGCTGTTGGTACTCTTGTTCAGTGGATAATTTCCTAGCATTTCGGTGCTGGACTGCCCCAGGGCAGGACAAAGACTGATATGTTTGGGATATTTCTTCTCTGTGAAAGATAGTGAGCTAAAGACTCCGGGTAAGGCTCTTGTACCAGGACTCATGTATGGCAGAGAGTTTCCATGGACCCCCCTTGTTATCTGCATATTTCAAGTAACTTTGGGTCTCACCTTAAGTTACTAGGGGAATCCAGACGTGGACCCCTTGCTCACTATTCTTAGAGAGGCACAGCTACACCCTACTGATGAGGTTCAACCAGACTGAAACATGTGTCTGGGGTTGCTGTTGGTACTCTTGTTCAGAGGAGAATTGCCTAGCATTTCGGTGCTGGACTGCCCCAGGGCAGGACAAAGACTGATATGTTTGGGATATTTCTTCTCTGTGAAAGATGGTGAGCTTTAGACTCTGGGTAAGGCTCTTGTAACAAGGACTCATGTCTGGCAGAGAGTCTCCCAGGATCCCCTCTTGTTATCTGCATATTTGAAGTAACTTTGGGTCTCACCCTAAGTTACTAGGGGAATCCAGACGTGGACCCCTTGCTCACTATTCTTAGAGAGGCACAGCTACACCCTACTGATGAGGTTCAACCAGACCAAAACATGTGTCTGGGGTTGCTGTTGGTACTCTTGTTCAGCGGATCATTGCCTAGCATTTCGGTGCTGGACTACCCCAGGGCAGGACAAAGACTGATATGTTTGGGATATTTCTTCTCTGTGAAAGATAGTGAGCTAAAGACTTTGCTTAAGGCTCTTGTAACCAGGACTCATCTCTGGCAGAGAGTCTCCCAGGACCCCCCTTGTTATCTACATATTTCAAGTAACTTTGGGTCTCACCCTAAGTTACTAGGGGAATCCAGACGTGGACCCCTTGCTCACTATTCTTAGAGAGGCGCAGCTACACCCTACTGATGAGGTTCAACCAGACCGAAACACGTGTCTGGGGTTGCTGTTGGTACTCTTGTTCAGAGGAGAATTGCCTAGCATTTCAAAGCTGGACTACCCGAGGGCAGGACAAAGACTGATATGTTTGGTATATTTCTTCTCTGTGAAAGATAGTGAGCAAAAGTCTCTGGGTAAGGCTCCTGTTACCAGGACTCATGTCTGGCAGAGAGTCTCCCAGGACCCACCTTGTTATCTGCATATTTAAAGTAACTTTGAGTCTCACCCTAAATTACTATGGGAATCCAGACGTGGACCCCTTGCTCACTATTCTTAGAGAGGCACAGCTACACCTTACTGATGAGGTTCAACCAGAATGAAACATGTGTCTGGGGTTGCTGTTGGTACTCTTGTTCAGAGGATAATTGCCTAGCATTTCGTTGCTGGACTGCCCCAGGACAGGACAAAGATGATATGTTTGGGATATTTCTTCTCAGTGAAAAATAGTGAGCCAAAGACTTTGGGTAAGGCTCTTGTAACCAGGACTCATGTCTGGCAGAGAGTCTTCATTGAGCCCCCTTGTGATCTGCATATTTCAAGTAACTTTGGGTCTCACCCAAAGTTACTAGGGGAATCCAGACGTGGACCCATTGCTCACTATTCTTAGAGAGGCACAGCTACACCCTACTGATGAGGTTCAACCAGACCGAAACACGCGTCTGGGCTTGCTGTTGGTACTCTTGTTCAGAGGATAATTGCCTAGCATTTCGGTGCTGGACTGCCCCAGGGCAGGTCAAAGACTGATATGTTTGGGATATTTCTTCTCTGTGAAATATAGTGAGCCTAAGACTCTGGGTAAGGCTCGTGTAACCAGGACTCATGTCTGGCAGAGAGTCTCCCAGGACACCCCTTGTGATCTGCATATTTCAAGTAACTTTGGGTCTCACCCAAAGTTACTAGGGGAATCCAGACGTGGACCTCTTGCTCACTATTCTTAGAGGGGCACAGCTACACCCTACTGATGAGGTTCAACCAGACCAAAACACCTGTCTGGGGTTGCTGTTGGTACTCTTGTTCAGCGGATAATTTCCTAGCATTTCGGTGCTGGACTGCCCCAGGGCAGGACAAAGACTGATATGTTTGGGATATTTCTTCTTTGTGAAAGATAGTGAGTTAAAGACTCTGGGTAAGGCTCTTGTACCAGGACTCATGTCTGGCAGAGAGTTTCCATGGACCCCCCTTGTTATCTGCATATTTCAAGTAACTTTGGGTCTCACCTTAAGTTACTAGGGGAATCCAGACGTGGACCCCTTGCTCACTATTCTTAGAGAGGCACAGCTACACCCTACTGATGAGGTTCAACCGGACTGAAACACGTGTCTGGGGTTGCTGTTGGTACTCTTGTTCAGAGGAGAATTGCCTAGCATTTCGGTGATGGACTGCCCCAGGGCAGGACAAAGACTGATATGTTTGGGATATTTCTTCTCTGTGAAAGATGGTGAGCTTTAGACTCTGGGTAAGGCTCTTGTAACAAGGACTCATGTCTGGCAGAGAGTCTCCCAGGATCCCCTCTTGTTATCTGCATATTTCAAGTAACTTTGGGTCTCACCCTAAGTTACTAGGGGAATCCAGATGTGGACCCCTTGCTGACTATTCTTAGAGAGGCACAGCTACACCCTACTGATGAGGTTCAACCAGACCAAAACATGTGTCTGGTGTTGCTGTTGGTACTCTTGTTCAGCGGATAATTGCCTAGCATTTCGGTGCTGGACTACCCCAGGGCAGGACAAAGACTGATATGTTTGGGATATTTCTTCTCTGTGAAAGATAGTGAGCTAAAGACTCTGGGTAAGGCTCTTGTAACCAGGACTCATGCCTAGCAGAGAGTCTCCATTGACCCCCCTTGTTATCTGCATATTTCAAGTAACTTTGGATCTCACCCTAAATTACCAGGGGTATCCAGACATGGACCCCTTGCTCACTATTCTTAGAGAGGCACAGCTACACCCTACTGATGAGGTTCAACAAGATCGAAACACGTGTCTGGGGTTGCTGTTGGTACTCTTGTTCAGAGGAGAATTGCCTAGCATTTCGGTGCTGGACTGCTCCAGGGCAGGTCAAAGACTGATATGTTTGAGATATTTCTTCTCTGTGAAAGATAGTGAACCTAAGACTCTGGGTAAGGCTCGTGTAACCAGGACTCATGTCTGGCAGAGAGTCTGCCAGGACCCCCCTTGTGATCTGCATATTTCAAGTAACTTTGGGTCTCACCCAAAGTTACTAGGGGAATCCAGACGTGGACCTCTTGCTCACTATTCTTAGAGGGGCACAGCTACACCCTACTGATGAGGTTCAACCAGACCAAAACACCTGTCTGGGGTTGCTGTTGGTACTCTTGTTCAGCAGATAATTTCCTAGCATTTCGGTGCTGGACTGCCCCAGGGCAGGACAACGACTGATATGTTTGGGATATTTCTTCTTTGTGAAAGATAGTGAGTTAAAGACTCTGGGTAAGGCACTTGTACCAGGACTCATGTCTGGCAGAGAGTTTCCATGGACCCCCCTTGTTATCTGCATATTTCAAGTAACTTTGGGTCTCACCCTAAGTTACTAGGGGAATCCAGACGTGGACCCCTTGCTCACTATTCTTAGAGAGGCACAGCTACACCCTACTGATGAGGTTCAACCAGACTGAAACACGTGTCTGGGGTTGCTGTTGGTACTCTTGTTCAGAGGAGAATTGCCTAGCATTTCGGTGCTGGACTGCCCCAGGGCAGGACAAAGACTGATATGTTTGGGATATTTCTTCTCTGTGAAAGATATTGAGCTAAAGACTCTGGGTAATGCTCTTGTAACCAGGACTCATGTCTGGCAGAGAGTCTCCCCCTTGTTATCTGCATATCTCTATTTTGGTGCCTTTACGGGAGTTATTTTGTTCTTGTGTTGCCACAATATTGGCAGCAGAGGTTCATCTATTTGTGATATTTGGCTAATTAAATTAACTATATAATATACTATGAATACACACCTGCCTGGTTCCTATTCCATTGTGTCACCGGGTATTTGTTGGGGTTGGGTGCGAGACCTGTTGGAGGCATCACCAAAAAGAACCTGAATCAAAACCAAAGGGCTTTATCGTGCTCCACATTCATTGTGGGGAAAGGAACTCCGTGAGTTGGTTTTTTGACAGTGTAATAAACGCAACAACCCAGAAAGCATTATTTGTTACTATATTCACCCCACAGTGCAATTGGTGCCATTCTGACAACAGGATCAAAGAACACTGATTATAGAAACCATAACTAATTGTATTACAATCAAGAATAATATATATCAGCTGTGCCCACTCAACTGGAATGCCTCACTTTGACAGCCAGCATCAGCCATACTACGAACTATCTAAAGGGCTCCATGAATCTCCTTGTTTGATAGAGGTCCCAGCTTCACTCAGGTTTTTAAGTTATGTGCAAGTCCTACACTATGCTAAATACATCTCTCCCACTCAGCCTGCAGCACCCTTTTTAATTTCCACTCACTTCCCACCATATTTGAACATGCTTAACATATTCTTTAAAAGGATATGAGCTATGCACTGGTGACATTTTCCTGTATCTCTTAGTGAACAGTACCTGTAATTCATACAGGCATTCTGTTTGAGGTGTTGTTTATGACATGAGTCATAACTTGACAAATTCATTTCATGAGCAGACTTGCTGAATTAAAAATGCTTTTATTACAGCAGCTGCTATACATTTCCCAGCAGTGCTCGCAGTGTATATGGAATATGTCCTTGATTTGCATGACATTTGGCATTTACCCATGACTAATGTGCAATTTCCTACAAAATGTACCATGTCAAAGTTGCAGTTTTATGATTAATCTGATAAGGCAGTAGGAAAAAATGCAAATATCTAAATACATACACATGCAACAATTCGAGGGCATTTTTCTTTAAAAGCAAACGACAAAGTAAATATTTGTTTGAATCTCGGCCACATTTCCAGAGAGAGAAGATGAAAAAAAGAAGAACTTTGTGTAATATCGTGAATAATAATTAAATGGTTAGAGGCTCTTGCACACTGGGTCAAGACAAATAACCTGAGGCGCCAAAGGAAATGGGAAAAGCAACTGAAGAATTAGGAGATATGTTCACATGTTCATTTAGTTAAAATGAGTTGCTCTGGGAACGGCAGGCAGATAACATAGCAGTGTTATTTGGAAAGTGCCCGCAGACATTGCGGTAATGCATAGACCAGTTAGCTTTGCTATCCGCTGTGGAGAAAGCCCCAGAATATCAAACAGAGACATACTTAAGAGACGCACAGTTGGAACCAGACCTCCCAGTGGCGTGGAAAGAAAAGATGTTCTATCCTTGGCTGCCTGGGAGAATGGCATAACTCTCCCCATTAAGCGCACGTCCGAAGACATCCGAAGTCGCTCATTGGAATATTACAGACGCACCCATCTATGAAACTCAATTCTGCTTTCTTGACCAGTATACACCAAAGTGGGCGCCAGAAGGACTAAAGAAGGAATAGGGAAGAGCAGACGATGAGGCCAGAAAAGTAAACACACGTGTTCAATATGGCAAACAAGTGAAACATTATGAGCAGAGGCGTTGCTGGGGGGGGGCTAAGGGGGCTATAGCCCCCGTCTTTTGGTTGTAGCCCCGGATAGAAGCTCACAACCAGAATGCTAGCTAGCCCCGAGTCCCGCCAGTCCTGACATTAGCTTAGGCCCTGATCTATTCCAGACCTAGAAACACCCCTGATCATGACACAGGGAAAGTGGCATGCAGTAAGTCAAAATATGGCATTACATAATCAAAGACGCACAATGGGTGCACGAAAGCTGGTAAATATAATAAGCGAGTTGAGGAAATGCCAGGAAAAGCTCAACTTTTGAGAATCACATGTAAGATAGGAGACATCGAGGCACTGGCTCAATTTTAGTAGCCATTCTCGTCGATGGAAAATAGGACATTTTGAGAATTATATTTAGAAGGTAGGCCATGTGAATCGCATTTCCACTGCTGGAAAGTGTACCACAAGACATGTGTCTGCTCTCTCTGTCATTATGCCCCTCTGCTGTTCTGTCTCTCTATTGCTCTCTCTCTTTCTGTGCCTTACTGTCTGATTCCGTCCCCTTCTACTTCGCCTCCACTCTCATGGTCGTCTCCCACTTATCAAGCATCATCTCTTTCTCTCTGTCTCTTCTTCTATATCTCCCTCGCACTTGCTTTCTCTCTTTCTGTCGCTCTCACCCCTTTCCTATATTTGTATTTTCATTACACGAGGGTGTTTTGTGGCACTCAGCACCGCGACTGATGACTTTAGAGAGCTACTTCATTAATGACAAGAAAGCAGGGATAAATAAAATAAGAGGTGGCTCGAAGAACCCCACAGGAATGCATGAAGTAACGCGTGTGTCTACATTGAGATTCTAAGTTAAAAAGATGTCCATTGGACACTCCACTTCTTGGCATTTCATTTACTAAGGGCCTTTTTATTCTCTTGAAGTCGCTCAAGAATGCAATCCAGAGAGGACAATTGGTAGAGCAATGCCAGCCTAGGGGTGAGGCATGATGTTGTGTAGCCTTATTATGCAAGAATGCAATCCAGAGAGGACAATTGGTAGAGCAATGCCAGCCTAGGGGTGAGGCATGATGTTGTGTAGCCTTATTATGCAAGAATGCAATCCAGAGAGGACAATTGGTAGAGCAATGCCAGCCTAGGGGTGAGGCATGATGTTGTGTAGCCTTATTATGCAAGAATGCAATCCAGAGAGGACAATTGGTAGAGCAATGCCAGCCTAGGGGTGAGGCATGATGTTGTGTAGCCTTATTAGGCAAGAATGCAATCCAGAGAGGACAATTGGTAGAGCAATGCCAGCCTAGGGGTGAGGCATGATGTTGTGTAGCCTTATTATGCAAGAATGCAATCCAGAGAGGACAATTGGTAGAGCAATGCCAGCCTAGGGGTGAGGCATGATGTTGTGTAGCCTTATTATGCAAGAATGCAATCCAGAGAGGATAATTGGTAGAGCAATGCCAGCCTAGGGGTGAGGCATGATGTTGTGTAGCCTTATTAGGCAAGAATGCAATCCAGAGAGGACAATTGGTAGAGCAATGCCAACCTAGGGGTGAGGCATGATGTTGTGTAGCCTTATTATGCAAGAATGCAATCCAGAGAGGACAATTGGTAGAGCAATGCCAGCCTAGGGGTGAGGCATGATGTTGTGTAGCCTTATTATGTACTGAATATCCTGGAGCTGGGTTCAAGGCGGAGGTGCAGCAGTTGAACGTTCCAGAGTGACATGGTGTCAGAGTGCTGAGCTCCCAATACAATGTTATACTATCTGGTGCATGAAGAACACACTATCGAACGCCGATCACCACCTAGATGAGCGAAAGAGTGGTAGAACTTGCCACGGGCCATCCTTGTCCTTAATAACTCCTTGAGTTAATCATAGCATCCTGAAGTCAATGGACCTCATTACAAGTACAGTGGTGCAGGAAAAACAGCAGTGAAGTGTTGGTAATTCGATTACCGCCCCTTCGCAGCTGCATTACTGCACTGCCCTAAGATGAATTTGACGGTAAGGTTGAAGATTTACCTCCAGCAAAAAGCTGGAGTTAACTGTTCAACCTTATTACCAAGACTGTGAATTAATCACGTGTTCATCATGCTGGCGGTCAATCCACAAAGAAATCCCAATGGAGTCCTAACAAAGGGATTTAAACTACCTTACCACTACTACTTATCCTATTGTAATGCCAGGGGAGCAAATGGAGGTAACGGTAAACAGGTTTGCCACATTGCCACTGATTTCCCACCCGATTAACCCCATACTTATGATGAGTCCAAAGGTGTTTTCCAGAGGCCACTACTGAGTTCAGAGTTCAAGGCCCATGTAACGTGACCAGTTATACTCAGTATTAAAAATAATTATTAGGGTGAAACGAGCCTATCGATTCAGATCTGCCTGTACACTGATGCAAGCAATGAAATGGGTCCCTCATTCGGCCAACACTGAAGAAACAACTGTTACTAAATACCACACCTCTCGACACAAAATTTAATTTTGGTTGGACGCCAGTACAAGGCACAACGCAATATGACTCATGACACCTGACATCAAGTACAGCATTAATTTGTGACAACATCTGAGGCACCAACTATGTGTGTTTCTCTAAGCAATCCCATTGTAGAAGATAGTAAAATAAGTTTTAAACACGCATTTAAAATATGGCAGCGCACATAATATTGACTCTTGGTGATGGACCAATGAGAAACACCAGTCCAGCCATTGAGAACAAGTAAATAGCAAAGAAACCTGCAATAACAAAAATAAAACATACATCTTTAATTATGTCTTCATCATGTAAAGCAGGGTAGTGGCCGCCAGCTGTTTGTGAGAATACAATTCGAAATTAATCAAACAGACCCAAAAAGAACATTCTTGAGTGGGACATGCAGTTAAAATCTACTTCATTACTACAAAACATGGAATGGGAAAAAGGAAAGCAGTATTGAAAATTCCAACTAAAAAAATACTATCTTAGAACTCGCACACTCACTTCCGTAGCTGTTAATCAGTCGCACATGCTAATTCATATTTTTATCATTACCATATGTGCCTGCTGCCAGTGACCAGATCAGGGATCATGGAGGCAGGAGAAGAGAGTAAAAGTCAAGTCACACTATAAGGCTCTTTTATTAGCTAAAAGTAAATGACACCTGCCACTCATTAGTCAGGTTAGCAGTCCACCATGTCAGGGGCGTTCCTCAGGGTCTTGCTAGCTGTTTATAGGGCTCAGTTCAGCAGCTTAGCACCCTGTTCCTGCCCCTATCCTGAGGTGACTGTGTGAAAACGAAAGCGAAAACAAATAGCTATTGATCAGGGTAGCTGTGATGCCACTGGGTCTCGGGCTCTCAATTATGAATAAATAGAGCAACAACAATACCGTTTGAATGTGAAAAGCAGCGGGTGGGGTCGAATCTCGAGTTTGTTTTCGGCTCAATGTGCTGATACAAACACACACTTCTGTAGGGTAATAAAGTCTAATACTCTTGCAGTGCAATGAGCATTTTATGGATGAGCACTCAGGTGAGCAGTCACTAGTTGACCGGGATGTAAAGCTCTTTCCTAGGCTGCATTGCGGGCCTCAGTGCACCTGCATTAGTCTCACCAAAGTTCATGCGCTCCTACATCAACTTGTTTCAGTGTACTTGAATACTTATCAATGGTATTGCTTTTAAAAGTCCATATTGTTGCTAAAGGAGAGGAAGGATATAGAGAATTATACAACGAACAGTCCTCTTTGCTTTTATCTATTTATGCAGTGATCTCAGTTTTGGATTCATTTATTTTGGTTTATTTTCCTTCTTTTTTTCGAATTCTGTCCTCACTTCCACATTTAACCTTTTGCCAAAGGAGTTTAACCAGTCTCTAGGTCCCAACAAATGGACAAGGGGGCTGTGTCCATCCAAACGATACCTTATTTTTTCTTGGAAGTTCAATGGGGCTTAGCTGGGCTTCTCTCTGTTGTGCATGCAGTTCAAATTGGGCTCAAAGGCGTTGATCCAGGGTGGCGAGTCACGCTGACTCTGGTTGAAGCAGCTACTCTGTGCGGTTTGAAGTGGTATTGAGCAATGCAGGTGGAATGATTCACCAGAAGCAGATTGACAATCAAGCACGGTTCGGGTTAATGAGTCACACAGTGATCCAGCAGTTTGAGTCAGGCGGCAATAAAAGTCCTGGTGGTTTGATGGTTGGTTGGATATTAATGTATAAAGTTGAGTTCATGGTGTGCTAGATAGAGCTGAAGCCAGAAATGAGATGAGACTCTGCTTTGGAGAAGTGGCTGGTGATCCAGATGGGGAGCAAGCATTGAGTCAGGTTCAAAGTGATGCTCAACATGGTTTAAGGCAGTGTTTTATTAATGTTGATTGATTGGGAAACCATGGGTGGTTCAATATTGGATCCTAGCTCGAAGATAAAAATGTTGGTGGCTCGAGGTACTTGGATGAGAGTCATTGGTTCAAAGTCCTTCGACAGTGGCAAGCTTCTGATTTAAGCTGAGGCAACAACATTCTCAACTGGTATGGTACAGCAGCAAACTGGTCTGAATATGCAGCAGTAGTTCGAAGAGCTCGGGTGAGTGCCAAAGGCAACCGCTGAGGGTTCTGCTGGTTTGAATGTGTTGAACATACCTCAAATGTGGCTCAAAGCAGTTCGACATTGAAAAACATGATTTATGTGCTGTCCTGGTTTTCAGGATGCTGTGAGTGCCAATCCAGGGACTAATGAGATATGTGCCTTGTTCTCTTTCTTCCAACACTGGGGAGTCTGGAAAACTCTTTCAGGGGTCGTTTACCTTCATTGAGGTCCTGCATACTAATGTAGCTGGCAAAGAGGCAGGCCTTGCTCCAGCAACGATCAACTTTCAGTGTGCCCTGGGAGGGGTTATGGAGGAGACATTGCCTCTGTCTTGGAACAATCTATCTTTACCTCACTGATAGAGGGCTCTGGAAAGATCAACTCTGCCAAAATATGGCCAAACAAATTAGTTTTGACATCCAAGAATGAATCAAAGAAAGGGTGGGAAAACACTCTTTTATAGCCGAAATCCCATAAGGGATTTCACAAATGCAAGCCTGCTTCAAGAGTCCCAATCCCAGTTCTTGTGACAAGTGGTATTTGTCTGGTTGCATCATTTGCAAAGTTGGTTATGCTAAAGGAAGTGTAGGACATAGGAAGGAAATAGGGTTACATTGAAAAAACAAGATGGTGGAATCCATCCCTAACTGTACTGAGCTCCCTCTGACTACCCTGACTCCATCCCCTTCTCAGACCCATAGCATCAAATGCCTTTTGATATGCAACATCCTGGTGTGAAGCTAGTCCTTTTTTTACTAGGTGCTCTTTGATTCCTGTATTTCCAGGACTATTGTTCAGAGAAAGGTGTTACCCGACCTCAGACGGGATCAAAAGAGAGATACATTCTCTTAACCTGCCACCTGACAGAGACAGGCTGTCTGACTAAAGCACACACAACCCTTCCACAGCTGGCCTAGGCACACAGTGTTGACATGTATATGATTCTAATCAGATGATGCATTTTTGAAATTGTGTGAAATAGCAGCCACCATACCACACTATACCACACCATACCCCAAACTCAGGTATGGCTTTTGTTTAAAGATAACACTGCCACAAGGATGATCATCTCATCTGCACCATGAAAACAACAATACAGAAAAAGTGTTGCACGTGACAAAGGTAAAGACAATCCTCTGATTTCCACCTCTATCTCAATGCTCTTGAAAACTCCTTCTCTACTCTTGACTCTGCCAAACGTGACTTCTAGAATTCCCTCTGATTTTGTCTCAATCCTCTCAATTTAGGTGCCTCTGAAATTGTCCAAACTAAATTCTTTCACCTCCTAAACCCAGCTTCATCTCCTCTACGCTTCCTGCAAATGATCTTGCTCTATACTTTGCTTTTAAAATGTCTACCACTCACAACACCCTCACTACCCACCTTCTATCAACTCCTCCTGATCTCCACCACTGCTATCCTCCTCCTTGCTACTATGTCTTGTTTTGCCCCCAACAACCCTGATGAAATGAGTACCTTCTTCCCAATGCTAACAATTTCTATACATTCCTGTGCCCCTATTGACCCACTGTCCCTGCACCTTGTGAAGCACATTGTTCCCAGTGTTGCTCCACATCATGCTTCCTTCTTCAACTCCTCTCTTGACAATGCCACTTTCCCTCATCCTATAAGACAGCTACTGTCATCCCTCTCCTATGGAAACCTGATGTAGATCTAAACTACCCTGCCAATGTTTGCCCTGTCTCTCTTCTACCACACTATTGCAAAACCCTAGAAAAAGTAGTATTCAATTGACTTGATGAGATCGTTGATACTCCCAACCTATGGGGTCCTCTTCAATCTAGATTCCAACCACTGCATTCTACCGAGACTGTTCTCATCAATGTCAGCAACTTCATCTCTTGCGCTTGCCATGCCAACCTTTCACCTATTCTTATTCTTTTTAACCTCTCTCCTGCCTTTCATACTGTCGACCATTCTGGCCTTCTCTCTAAATTATATTTCCACAGAGATATGGCCCTAGCTTGGTTTGGTTTATACCTTTCGCCCAGATACTTTCGGGTGTCCTGAAACAGCATTACCTCTCCACTCACTCCCCTTACTGTTGGGAGTTCCCCAAGTGTCTGTTCTTGGTCCACTTGGCTTCACTCCCTGTATATCAGCTCTTGGTGTATCAACTCTCTGCTGAAGGCACTCACATCTTCTTCTCCTTTCACTCCTTAACCAACAATCTGTTGTCAAATATTTCCAAATGTCTGAACACCATCAAAAATTAGATGATGTTTCATTCGCTCCTGCCCAACTCTTCTAAGAATGAAGTTCCCTACTTCCCAGCCAAACAGGCTATTTCTTCCTCTCCCCCTCTTATTCTCTTCTCTCCTAACGTCCTGCCTTACTCTGCTTCCGCTCATAACCTTGGTGTCATTTTGAACTCATCATAACCCTTCTCGCTCTTCATCTCCAATTTTGCCACTGCAGCCAGACTCACCCTCCTCAATATCAGAAAAATCTGTCATAATCTACCCTTCAATACTGCTAAACGGATAATGTCCTCCTTAGTGGTTTCTAGATCTGACTACTGCACAAGTCTCCCCTATGGCCTTGCAAACTATGCTTTTTGACCACTGGAAAAAGTCCTCAACTTCACGGTCTGCAAGCTAATCAACATGTCTCGGTTTACCTCTACCTCCTCTGCACATCGCCAGATTGGCTGGCTATCCATGAAACAAAGGGCTTAGTGTAAACTTCTTCTCATCATCTTCAAAACTATCCATGGACTTGCCACACTCAAACTATCTGCTCATCTCACTCTCTAGTCGCCTCCTCGCTCGTTAGGGTCATTCTCAGCTCACCTCCTTACCACTACTACAGCCCCCTGTGCTCCCTCTCGTTTCCGCTCTCTTCCTCTCCTCGCTCTCCTACTTTGGAATGCTCTTCCCCTCCCTCTCTGTACTACTTCAACTCTACCACTATTTAAATCCAACCTCAAAGCCCTGCTTCTTTCTGAAGAACCGGTTTCCTATCAGTCTACACTACTGCATCACCCTGGTGTCCTCTCTCCTACCTTTCATGGGCAACTTCATCCTTAATTTAGCACTTCCTTCACCATCACGTTGATATGTCCTTCTCATACTTGTCCCTGGTTTATGTTTCCGCTTTCCCCTGCAACATCTGGTACATTTTTACAGCATTTTTGTGTCAAAAATGTATTGCTGTCCCTGTGATTTTTATAAATAAATAAATAACTAAATAAATGAATAAGTAATCCTTAATAATTATGTGGTTTTGTAACAGGTTTGGATTTCAATGCAACCTCTGTGCTGCACCAAATTGGTTGTCACAGCAGCTGTCAAATGGGCACCTGTGACCACTAGACCCACTCCATGGACCTGTAGATAAGGGACTGCAGATCAGTAGACGGATTCCGCAAGGCACATTTGTCACTATGCATATGGCATAGAATGTAATGAAAGGGGGAGCGATATGACATTTTCTAGCAGTTATAATAACATTATTATTTGTTGCGATACTAGCTTCTCGGGTTGTCTGGCGCATAGCATTACACATTTAGCGTTCACATTAAATTGCTGTGGAAACCACATTTTCCTGGGACCTCTCAATTTTTCATGCCGGCGTCCTTTCCATGCACACTAGGCCAGAAAAGACTTGCATCAACTAGAATTCCACCGATGGAAAGCTAGCAAATTATGTCCCGTACTTCACTGTAGCCAAAAACAAAACAATTCAGGATGATGTTAGTAAAATCGCTTTGACTTTGAAGCTCTGTTCTTTTAATCCAGCACCTGTTAAAGCTATTTGTGTTTTTTTTTATTCTCTAATATCCTTGGACTTAATTCTATCTCTACTTTTGGCTTTAAAACATTAATCATAAATATGACATCTTATTGGCTTCAGTTTCCCATAGCCAGGATATTTATTTTAAATGACTTCATTACTGTAATTGTCTCTCTCCCAAGGGATTGTTCCAATGGCTTTGAAGGCTTCCACTGTTCCCCCATTGCGTATCATCTGATACCCGTTCTACTCTGGCGAGCAAACAGTTTGGAAAAAAGGTGGTCCCTTCTCAACTGCAGGAGCATGTTGAGATGAAACAACCTTTTCTAGTCAGGGTTTCAGCCAAAAACAGCTTGTGTTGTCATTTGGGATGACATTCTGAAATATGCGGATGAGGAAGCCTTTACTCTCTTGATCACACTAGGCCTCTCTGCAGCCTTTGGTATGGTTGACTTGGACATTCTGTTGTCTAGGCTGTCTAGATTTGGACGTGTGTTTCAGCAGGCGTTAGGCTGGTTTTGTTCATTTTAGGATTACCGTATTCAATGTGTCAACTTTGGGACTTGTCTCTTTGATCCTATTGGAATTTCTTGCATTGTACCCCAGGGTTTCCCTTGTGTCTGATGCTTTTTAATATCTATATGCAGTTTATCACGTATATGTTCTCTGAATTCAATCTCTAATATCATTCTTTTGCAGATGACACGGAAGTATGTGTGTGTCAACAATTCTATAGATTATTTTCGGAAATGTGTCAACTGTACTTAAAATGTAAGATGACGGATCTCTAATAATCTTCAACTTAACCCTTTGAAAATATCATTTATCCTCTTTGGACCTAAACACCTGCTACGCGGCCCATTGTGAATAACACTGTATTTGTATGCAAAGTAAACCACTTTCGGCATTCCAATTTGAGCTGTGAACAACAAAATGGGGAACTAGTAAAATGTATCTTTTACAAAGTTTGGCTACTTCGTTTTGCTCTTCTCTTCATTTCTGCTTCTGCTATCCAGGGGTGGTTGGAACTCTGTATACTGGATTATGGGAATGTCATTTTAGCAGAAATTCCACTGAGTCAACTCTCTCATCTGCAGGTTTCTCAAAATGCTGCGGGCAGACTAATTTATCAAGTGCAAACAGCATCCCCCCATGTTTTACTTTCAGAGATCTCTTCATTGGTGCCCAGTCTGAAAGAGAATGACAAATCATCAAATAAATATCAAATCAATTGTATTGGTGTAGCAGAGCTTAGACTTTAATATCACATTCTTGCTGGATTACTGTAGTCGCCACTATACTAATGTAGAGCCCGAAAGACCACCATGTAACACCACTGTAGCAGCTCAGAGATAAGGATAATAACAGACCCACCAGACCCACCAGATCCACCTACCTGCACTGCCCCAATATACCCAAGTTTAATTTGATAACAGCAGGGGGCTCGAGTTTCCCAGTGCTTGCAGTCAAATGCTGGAACTTCCTCCCAACAGCTATTAGAGCTGAACCCTCATTTTGGTCCTTCAGATCCAAAGTAAATGATTGGCTCTTCGCCTAACTACCCCAGTTGCCTCACCTGAACGTAGCTTATCCGGGCCATCATCTGCGCAATGACCTTGTTGCTTATTTTGTATTGTTATCTACCACATTATTCTTTACTTTTTCTTCTTAATGTATATTCTCGACCTGCCCTTACTGGCTACTCTGCTCCAAGTTGTAGTCGTACTGATCACTATGTATTTAGAACTGTAATTTATCTGTTACCTTGCTTTGTCGATTATTGCCATTATCACCTTGACCACATGAAACCTGGTCCTCAGAACTATTAATTATACTGCACCTGTAACTGTTTAATTTACTGCATCTGTAACTGTAACCATTTGTCTATGCTCAAGCACCCAGATACCTCAGGGTTAGGTGTGCTCTATAAATAATAAACTGAATTAAATAGTGTAGTACGGCTTCTTAGGCCATCAGAGTTAAATCCTGATGCAGCACCAGCTCAAATCTGCACTTGTTCAGTACGCTCATAAGGATAACCATGCTACACTCCTGAATGGTGCATGAAATCGCCACTGGTGTAGTATAGTTATAGTATAGTAGACCTCGATTGATATTCATGTCAATCTCCAGATTTATTCAGTATAGGGATCACTACTGTACTCATGGAGTAGAGTCCAACGGAACAACATGTCAAACTATTGCTGCAGTAGAGGGGTCACAACGGTTATAGTGTAGTAGAGTCCCATAGACTATCATGCCAAGCTCCAGTCGCACTGTAGGGATCAACGCAGTAGTAGTATATTGGCATTTCATGTACAATCATTAACCGCTTTGGCTTCAGTGCATGTGTTCCCACTGTACCAGTGAAGTAGACAACGGTAACGAGCATCCCCCTTACAATGCTGCAGGTCAGAACTTGTCAGCAGGCCAACTTGTGGTTTCCTGTCTGGCAACACAGACCTCATCTTTACTATCACCTGGCGAACAAGTGCTTCTGACATGCATGCAACAATACAACTCCCCACTAAATCCAACCCTTCCCATTCCCCTACAGGTAATCGGAAAACGTCCACCGAAGGAAAGATGTTTTTCATCACAATACCCAGTTACAGTGCATCGTATTACTTTCTGTTACATTAAATTCACTGTGAAACTATAACTATAAATTGCTCTGTTTCCCTTTAGATAGCATAATCCTTGTTGCAGTTACATTAACAATGGCTTTGTATCCTGGTGAAGATAATTTAATGAACTTCATTTAAAATGGCTGAACTGAATGTTTACAATATCTGGATCTACACAGTTGTGAGAATGGGCCTCATTACAAGGTTGGTGGTCCAGTAATAACGATACCGGTAAGGGAATACCGGCATCGCTTACCGGACCGGGGCATTACGAGCTGCGATGCCGGTGCTACCGGCATCTGCAGGGACCCGTTGTGACTGGGTAGCACCTACCCAGAATGGGTACGGGCACTCGGCAGTCGTTCCAGTAACACCGGCATGCTGTAAGGAAGTGCACATCATGAGGTTCACGGACATGCACTTAGCGGCATCAAGATGCCAGTAAGAATGGGTACCATGATGCCGTTAACACCGGCATTGCGGGGCAGCCATTAATAGCAATCTGCTATGTTGAAACCCGCCACAGGTGCACACAATCAGCACAGATGGAGGCAATGGAGTCTGACACAGCACAAAAGAAGCACACCCACACACCACACCCCTTCCAAACACAAAATGCTGCCATTAGCAGTTGCAATACTGGGGGACATGCCTGCACTGCTACTACTCCAGCAGGCATTGAACCAGGGAATGCAGCTGAGGCGTATGAGGAGAAGGAGGGTGAGACAGGGCCAGCACATACCCCCAGGATAGGCAGCTGTACCCTGCAGGAAGCCACCAATACCTCACCTAAGGGACAGTCCATTTGACCTAACCCCTGCACAGATCTACACCCTGTACCGCCGGAACAGGAACACCATATGCACAATAGTGGACATCATCCATGACAACCTGGTAAACCTCATCAACATCCGGACAGGCATCCCCCCTTTGCTGAAGGTAGTGTCTGTTCTGCACTTCCTTGCCACAAGCTCCTACCAGCACATTGTGGGGCATCTGCATGGCATCTCACAACCATGTTTCTCCTGTGTACTCAACCAGGTGCTAGATGCCCTCCTAAAACATGGAAGGGACCTCATATATTTACCACGGACTGTGGAGGAGGTGAATGATACCAAAATAACATTCTATGCACTGGCAGGCATGCCTAACATAATTGGTGCCATCGACCTTACCCATGTGAAACTGGTAGTCCGGCATGCCGAGGAGGTAGGGTACCGCAACAGGAAGCTCTACCATTCCCTGAATGCCCAGATGGTATGCGATGCAAGGCAATTAATCACGCATTGCTGTGCAAGATTCCTGGGATCCACACATGATGCCATGGTGCTGCACAACTCCACGCTTCCCCGTTACATGGCACAACGCGCTGCACAACATACCTGGCTGCTGGGTAAGTCCATCAAAAGGGCAATGAGGGGCGTTGCCTGGGGGGCACAAGCATAGGCAAACTGTCTGCTGGCTCGGGTATGAGGGGTGTTGTTCAGGGAGGGGGTACACAGCGACCTGGGTGGCAAAACTGTGACCCCAATCACCTCAACACCTCCAATGGATGCAGATGTGGCATGCCTACACAGCTGTGCATAAATGCAAGCAACAAACACAGCACCCACCCCAGCACATGCACCATCCACAACATCCGACATGATTAACCACGAGTACCACGATGCACTACCCTGCAGACACAATGCCTAAAGTCCATCATGGAACATGCAGCCATGCCTGGGGCAAATCCAACTACCACACATGGAAATCTCTGTCACTGCACCCACCCCACATGTACACCACAGAACAGTATACCGGGCCAGGCATCTCTAAGATAAACTTACAAACCACAGTGTATCATGAGGCACATCAGGCAAATATGTCATGATGCATTTCCCATGTATAGTACAAATTTCAAATGGCTCACACCCATCAGATGTCGGCAGATGATGGTCATTATCCACTCATTTGTGTGAGTATCTCACCTGATGGAAAGGTCCCTTAGACGTGAATGGCACACATACCCCCCAAGCATGGGTCATGCCTAAGTGCATTTACCTGGGTCTCACTATGAGGAAATGTCAAGTGCAGTCATGATGAATCCGTAGCATGTGACCATGAACACTGACTGTACAAGCATTGCACACAAGGAATGATAACAATGTTTACAAATACACTTTCCATTGCTCCTGTGCAGGTGATGCCGGGTATCCCCTGAAGCCGTGGCTCCTGACCCCCATCAGACAACCAGTCAACAGGCACGAGAGGACTACAACCGTGCACATGCATGCACTCGTGTCATGATGGCCTGTTGAAGGCCCATTTCCACTGCCTCAGCAGGTCGGGTGGGGCACTCATATACAGGCCTGAGAAGTTGGGCAAGATAGTGTTGGCATGTGCCATGCTGCACAACATGTGCATCCAACGCAACATACCCCTGCCCCCTGAGATGGACCAGATTCCACCAGAAGAAGAGGAGGATGATGGTGGAAAAGATGCATATCGACCACGGCACAATGTGAATGAAGGATGTGTAGTGCGCCAAACTTTGATTGCACATTACTTTTGATGGATTGAGTTCGACAAGGCACTTGGAATGGGGGACACTGAATTCTGGGCACTGTTAAGAAACACATTGGCACATATTCAAAAAGCAATGTCCAGTCATGTGTTTTTATTATGCACACCAGGTGTATTAAATGATTCATAACTATGTAGAGTGAACAGGAACCCCTCAATATGCAACAAACTACCCCCATCCTCAACCCCTCAACATCCCCACACTCCCACCCCCCTCTCCCCAACATCCCCACATACCCACACACCCTGCCCCCAACCTCCCCCCAACATCCCCACACACCCATGCCCCCCACCCCCCTCCTCCCAACATCCCCACAAACCCCCACGCCCTGCACCCATTTCAAGTTCAACTGTGTCAGGATACTGACGCCCCCTTTTGTGTGGAGGGGGTTGTTCATCTGGCCAGCGCAGACTGCACATTGACCTGTGCAACAGGCTTGTCTGAGTGGAACTCGCCACTGTTGAGCTGGTCGGGGAGGAGGGGTTGTGGGTCAGGCTCTGCGGAGCGATGTTGGTCCATGGTGGCCACCAACGGGGTGACTGCCTCTGTCATTGCTGCCATGCCCTCATGCTTAAGGCTTCCCCTTCCGCTATATATTGTCTGACCATATCATGCATGGCCTGCTGGCGCTCCTCCATGCAGGTTAACCACCCCTCCAAGACCTGGATGGATTTTGCAGCTGGTGGTTGCATGGGAGAAGTGGATGTGGTGTCTGTGTCGTTCCCGGGATGCGTGCTACCACAGGCATGTCCTCAGTAGAGCTGCATCCATCAGAGCCAGGTTCGGAGGAGAACACTGGTGTAGACGGTATGGTAGGGGTGTGTGGCATTTCCTCAGACATGCAAAGGCCTGCGGTGTCCACCTCCTCCAGTTCCTCCTCCTCTGCGCTATGTTGTGCAGATTGTGTCACCTCACTGAGGTCACTTGTGGCCGTCAACTGTGGCCCCTCGACATCACTGCCCACTAGTGAGCCCTCCTCATCCACCTGAGGTGTATGCTGTGGTGCAGGAGTTTTTCTTGATGTCATCTTGGTGGCAGGTGTGCCTTTTGGCATAGTTGCCTTGATGGCACCAGTGTGTTGTTGCTGGGGCTCCTGGCTAGGTGTTGGAGCTAGGTGCTCATCTGCTTCTCCAGCCTATGTGCCCTGTTGACTGGGGGGCTGTGGCTTGGGAGCGGTGGTATGTCTGTGGCCAGCCCTTGATATCGACGGCCTGGAGGCGTCATCAGTCCCTCTGCTCAGGCGTGATGTTACCTTTTTCGCTGTTGCAGTGTGTTCGGCCTAGCTGTCTATTCCTGTGCCTGTGGGGGACAGAGAGGCACGGCTTCAGTCATGGGTGGACGTACATCCTATAAACATCAATGCTATTACATTTGAAGTCCTGTGCAATGTCGTGTGCATGTTGGAGGGGCGGCCATGGGGCTTACATGAGTTGGGGGGGTGCAGCGTTTGGGCATCCTTCTGGTGCAGCCATGATGGGCATGGTGTCTTTTGAGTGGCTGACAGGTGTATCGTGGCTTATGTCCTGCCATGCCCCAGGGGCTGTGTGCCATGTGGTGTCTAGATGTGGGCCCAACATGCTTACACAATGTGCATTGTTGCATTGGTGTTTATACTTCGTGCATATTTGTGTTATACAACCCACAAACGATTCTCTTTTCCCATTGCCAGCTTTGGTTGCCAAACGACTTTGTCTGGAACTTACACCTTTTATGACTAAGTTCGTCAACCTTTCACTTGTTCAGGGATTTGTCCCAGATGCTTTAAAAGCCTTGATTTTTACTCCCTTGTTGAAAAAAACTGGCCTGGATCCGGAAGACTACGGCAATTATCGCCCTATTGCGCGTCTTCTCTGGCCAGGCAAAATCCTGGAGAAAGTAGTGACTAAACAGTTACAGGACTTTGTTGAGGATCACAGCCTACTCCACCCTTTACAGTCTGGTTTCTGCCCATTACATGGGACAGATACTGTACTTATGGAAGTCTGGGATGACATGTTGCAGGCAGGAGATGCTGGGAAACTTTCCCTGCTTGTGATGCTCGATCTGACCTGCGTGACAGAGTTACCTGGGATGTAATGCCCCCATCTCAGCCAAGGTGCAGTCCGTATTCTATAGTATTCGCCTCCTGCACCAAGCTCTACCCTATGTGCCTAAAGTAGATTGTGCTGTAGTGGTGGGGGCATTGGTCAACTTAAACCTTGATTACTGCAACAGACTTCTGGCCGGAGCACCGAGTAACCAAATCCATCGTCTCCAGAAAGCACAAAATGCCGGAGTCAGACTGGTGTTTGGTGTGTCCAAAAATACCCACATATCTGGTCTCTGCCAATCACTGCATTGGCTGACAGTCGAAGATCGGGTAAATTTAAGACCGGTTGCCTGGTTTATCGATGCTTGCATGACATGGCACCTGTATATTTAATAAACAAATTGAAATGATCCCAACCTACTCGTCCTCTAGGGCGGAGGATCATATCCTCCTTGTAATTCCCAGGATGAAGTACAGATCTAGAGGAGATCAGTGTTTCTCAGTGACTGGACCCAGACTGTGGAACAGTCTCCCACTATATCTGAGACAAGCACTTGGGTGCCACCTGGGAAAAATTCCTTAAAGCTAAATTCGAATTACCTTTGGCTCATAAAAAAAAATGGTTTGAAAGATTACTCTGAATTTATTCTTGAGTGCTGTCCTTGGTCAATTGATGACATAGTCTTAGCTATCTCGAGACAAAAAGACTCAAAAGCAGCAGGGCCGGATGGGATCCCTCCATGTTTGATTAAGATGGATCCATATCTATGGTCTATAATTCTGAAAAACAAATTTGACAATATCTTTATAACCAGACAGATTCCCATCTCTTGGGAATCAGCAATTATTGTGCCTATTTATAAAAACGGTAGCACTATGGAACCAAATATTTATAGGCCAAGTGCGCTTACTGATGCCTCATATAAGATATTTACACAGCTAGTCCTCTTTGACCTATAGGAATTTCTAGCTGAAAATTATATTCTGCCCAAATTCCAAATTGGTTTTAGAAAGTTTATGGGGTGTTCACTCAATGCTACGATTGTGTCTCTTTTACAGCGTCAGACTAAGGAGGAACACACAGGGGCAATCTATATGGTGGCATTAGACCTGTGTGCAGCATTTGATACTGTTATCAGAGAAACACTTTGGAGCAAAATGACTCTTCTGGGTATCCCAATCCATCTCACTGCACTTATAGCACTCCTTCATAGTCAGATGAATTACAGGGTCTGAGTCAATAGCAGGGGTACCCTCTCTGATCCGATCACTACTGCAATTGGGCTCAAGCAGGGCTGCTCGCTTGCAGCCGTTTTGTTTAATTTATATCTTATTGATCTAGAGTGGAATTGGAGAGACATAATCAAATATCCGGCAAGAATTAATCATCTAAAAATTAATGCGATCAGTTTCGCTAATGACATACTCCTGATTGACAGAACTCCCTTTGGCCTCCAGAATAAACTTACCAATACCTTTGAATATGCCCAATCTAATAACTTGAAGATAAATGAATCTAAATCACAGAACATTATCTTCACAGATGTGAAATAGAGGACCAAAAAATTCAACTGGTCGATTGGTTTAGTTAATCTACAAGAGGTAGATGGAAACAAGGTATTTAGGTTATTACCTCACAGACCAATATTCTATTAAATGGTGGAAGGATATGCTAGAAGAAAAATGCAGACCACTCATGTCGCAGATGGGTCTCATTCGTAAAAAATATTGCAACATTTCCCTGATTCCGTTGGTTCAGTTTTACTTATCAAAAATTGAACCAATTATTCTCTATAGTCTTGATATCTGTACATCTGAGATCGATGATTTTCTCGACACAATGCAAGGTAAACGCTGGAAAAAAACATTGGGGCTAGCTTGGTCTATCCCCAACGATATTATTCAGCATGAATTTGGCCTATTACCATTATCAGTAAAGATAAACTGGAGATTGCTTAATAATTACACCAAAATGCTATCTCCTCCGAAAAATTCTTTGTATGAGGATTTATCAATTATGATAGCTGCTAGATCCTCCAAGGTTCTTAATGAATATGTCGAGAAAATGGAAACGAATCTAGATCTCATCAATGTTACTAAGGCTGAGCTTATAGCATGTCTTCCTTCAAACAAAAAAAAAATGTCAACGTTTTTTCTGGTGTATACAGTCTGACAGGATAGGAAATTACAAATCGTATTATAAATACACTTTATTCAGAATGAAATTGGTTGATTTACCGAGTTACATCCTAAACTTTCCAGGTCTAAAAGAAAGAAATGTGTACATACGATTTAGGCTCAACCAATTCCCCACATTCGAACGTATCACGCATTGGCCAATACACAAATCAAAACCCTTGGCAAAAGTGGTTCAGTGTCGGTTTTGTGATATTACAAGCACTGAAGAGTCCTTAAAACACCTAGTAATCTTTTGCTCAAAATTTGAAGTACTTAGAATGCATGAATTTGGAAAGTATTGTTATTCTGGAACATATAATGCCAGATTGTTGTTATGGAATAAATGTATGTGGGGTAAGAGTATTGGTTTGATTCTAAGGTTAACCAAATTTCTAGAGGTAATCAATGAGCATTTATTGGAAATCTGACCATAATGGATGCACGATAAGATTGTAAATTTAAATCTAATATACACCTGCAGCTGGGATGTGCTCTGTCTTGGTAGATGTCCCAAGCGTTTATATTCTATTTTATGTATTAGTTCAAAGATGACTAAATGATTTGTTTTATATATTCTATATGTTTTCTATCTGTAAGAAGTTTTAGAGAGATGAATTGAAAAATTTGATACAAATGCTTAAATAACCGTATATGTGTTTTTATTCAATGAAATTAGCGAAATATGTGTTTTGCTTAAGTTGTAAAGGTTATTTGACTAACCAAATACAATTAAAAAAATATATATATATCTGAGACAAGCAAACTCCTTGATGACTTTCAGAGCAGGGCTCAAAACTCATCTCTTTAAACAAACTTGTGACTCTGGATTACTCTTTGTCCGTTTTGGTCATGTTTTTCCCAGTTGGTCCTCCTAGCCTTCTGAGCCTTATTGTTTTGCTCCATCTGCGCCAGCATACAATTTGGTTTGTTGTGTGCGCGTTTACAAGTGTTTCAAAATTCAAAATTCAAAATTCATGGACATGGTGGGTGTGTCAAGTGTGCAATTGGCAGTAGTGATGTGTGCACCATGCAATGGGATGGCACAGTGGTCAGGCCTGTATCTTTGTGGTGATGTATATGTGTATGTGTGTGTGTATGCAGATGGTGCTTGTGTTTACAAATGGGGGCTTAAGTGGTTTGTGTCAGTGGGGTTAATTGTGTGTTTTCATGGCAGGGATGTTGCACTTTTTTAGGGGCTGACTTTAGGTGGGAGGTGATGGGCCATGTACTTGCTCACATCTACTTGCCATTTGGGCTCCAATTGCGGAATTGGATAAAATGAGAAGCCTGGAATTGTTATCATTATTAGAAATCATAAGACTATCTGTAGAGAACCATTATCCATTATTAGACTCACTGTTAGAATCATTAGAATCTTTGCTATGGAATCATTCCATTATTGCTATTCCATTATTACATTCTGTTTAGTTATCCATAGTACATTGCTGAAGTAGACACCATTACCCAATCAATATTAGACCTCACCTTTGTATGCATTTGCAATATGCTTTTAGAATGATATGTATGCATATAGTGCTTGCCATTTAGAATGATAGAGAAACATGCTGCCACTTTGCCATTTGAAATAGAATGACACTTGCAATTGCACATATTTGAAGTGCCATGTAGTGTTTTAGAGACACATCATATACTCACCATGATTTGCTATGTATTTATGTTTGCATTAGAAATAGCACTTAGGCTGAGAGAGAAAATGCATTGCTTGCACCACACACACACTGTCATATTTGAAATGCATGAAAAGCCATTCACACATTGTTATGCTTTGTAGAGACACATTAAGAGACTGTCATGTATGTATGTATGTATGTTGAGTCACTTAGAATGAGTTTGCATTATGTAGTGCTTGTATTGTGAGAGAAATCGTAAACACTAGAAAGCATTAGGCTGGCATTTGAATCCATTTTCTGATGAAGAGAGACAGAAGACACTGGGCTCAGTGCAGAGAAAGTATTCGTAAACATTGGCAGAGAGTACATATAACATGGACCCTTGTCCTTTTAGAGACGGCCTAGGAAGCTTATCAGCTTGGCTGGTGTGCTTCGCGGAGAGAACCACAAGGGTTGGGGCCATGAAGGGAGTGACATGGAGAGATGACGGGAGTGCTTTTGCATGAGAGGGACGGGGCCTAAGAGTGCATTTTGTAATACAGAGTGAAGCCTACAGTGGAGAGAATGGGTATGAACAGTGAATAGAGGGAATAGATGGTGTTTCGCACACAGAATGGCCATGAAAGAAAGATATGATGTTCCAATGTCACTTTGACACGCAGTAACAGGACATGCTGTGCAAGGAACACGCACGCACACAGACAGGCAGGCATATATGCTGACACAGAGAGAGACATTCTTAGAATGCAAGTAATTATAGAAATATGGTGCGTCATGGAAGACTATAACCAAGGAGGCTAGAATTGGCTGGAGTTAGTCTGCACGAGAAGGGACTGCATGAGAGACTGCATGAGAGAGTTGTTGGGGAGGAGCTGAGGAGAGCTAAGGAGATCGAAGTTGTTTGCTGGAGCTAGTTCGAGGGAGTTCGGGAGAGCCAGAAAGTTGTGGGGAGTTCCAGTTGTTGATTGCTGAAGGAGAGTTGCCAGAGAGTTGGAGAGAGCCACAGAGGGGTTGCTGAGGTTGCTGGCTGTTGGCTGGAGATGGTGATGAGGCTCTGATGAGATCGAGAGCTTGGGAGATCGAGTGACCAGATCTTGAGAGGCAGACACTGACTGACCTGGCACATGCAGAATGGGAACTATGGTTTTGGCCTTGGCTAAACTGATGGAACAGACAGACAGACACACACACACACACACACACACACACACACACACACACACACACAGACACTCACATAAGGGGTGAAGGGTAAAACCAGACAGGGGATTGTCTAGAGTGGATGGTGTGGATTGATGGTGTGGATTTATCCATGAAGGTGATGGATAAAGGATGATTGAAACTTGCATTAGATTGCATTAGAACCACACACTCGCAGCACAGGCTCATAGTTACTGCATGGTAGCTTTGCACCAGAAGTATAAAAGGTGCAAATTAGACATAGCATTATAACTGCCTGCATTGTTATGCATTATGCTTAGCTGTGTGTATATAAATAAATGTATCCCATTGCTATAAATTGAATCGATTCTTTGTGTCTTAATGTTATTTGTTATTGCCCACGGTAGTAAGATAGGTGTATGTTATTAGCAGTAATCTAGGATTAAGTAACCACCGTGCACATGGGGCCTGATACGAATGCAGTCAAGGGGGGGTATAGTGATCCATAACCCCCTAGGAGATTGTCAAAGCTTGTCTGAAGACCGGAGAGCGTGCTTGCCCAAAAAGGGGGGGCAACACGACGGTTAGAGGTTTGGTTTTTTCAGATTGACAAATAGAGGGGGCACCCGGATCTTCACTCAATGCTGACTGATAGAGATAGATGTTTTTCAGTTGGTCTGCTGGCACACTTATCGGTTTTGCAAGAGTCGAAGTTTGAACATCTTGTCTGTGCCACTGTGTTTTTTTTTTTCTGTTCGTTCGTCGTGGGAATAGGGATTTTCTTTTTGTTTGCTTCATGTTTTGTCTGTCTTTAGAGCATGCTGTCTGCAATTTCGTTCGTCGTAGGAAGGGGAGCGTAATTGTTTGACCTTGGTTGCCGGAACTGGTTGACATTAGTTGACAAATGTTTTATGAATAAATGTACATTAATTCACCGAGTGAGAGAAACAGTTTTTTTCTTGAAGACGCTCGGGATCATTGAAAATGCAGAATGAGTTCATTTCTTAATGACCTGAAGGCAATAAGAAATCGGCTTAAAAATACACTTGAGTCCTGGGATGTATCACAGGAATCAACTGTATTGAAAGTGAAAAGTGTAGCTACAGAAGGGAGCCCACATATTGTTGATTTGCACTCAGTAATATGTCGTCTCAGAGATGTTATTAGTACCTGGGAAAATGTCCCATTAAAAGCATAAAGCATCAGACCCATTAAAGGCATCAATTTCAACAGCAGTGATGGGCAGGAATATAGTTCATGTTGTTCATGGGGAGACAAAGTTACCTTGGAACAATGGAAGAGATTTGACAGACATGTGCAGTGTGCTAGAGAATTGGCTAGGGGAATGCATAGAGAGTTTGCCTATGAAGACTTGAGGCATTGTGAAACTGTGTCATTAGAGAGACGCCTGCATGAACAGAGTTATGTGCATGAAGGTAGTTATGTGCAGATATTTGATTTGAACAGAGAGTGAGACAGTTTTTGCAGCAGTGGTAACATCAGCACTTTGCCTACGTTTTCGAGTGAAAATAAAATATTGTCCAATGACTTAAATATTTTGGAAACATTGAGAGGGAAGATTGATAAATTTGGATGTTTTGAAAGCTTGCATTCCTGGAATTTTCGTAGTTTTAATGTGTGAATGGAGAGCATATTTGTTGACATTCGAGAACGCGTGGGACTGGCAGACTGTGTATTTGAAGCACGAGTTAGCCGTGCATGTTTGAATGTGAATTGTATTGTATATGAGAGAGGTTTTTTGGATTAAACTGATGTGATTTTTCAGCATGTAATAATTCAGCTTTGTGAATTCTTAATGAAGAAAAATGGGGAGAGTGTTGTGACATTTAGAGGACATGGAAGTGACACAGAAGGAGTGAAATTGAATGCAGTTGTGACATTTTTGAATGTGCATTTGAATGTGAAATGTCTGGAGTATGTGAAACTGGCTGTTTTGTTTTGTTTTGAAAAGGATAGGGATGGAATGGCAGGAGTCATGCATTAAGCATGCATGCATTATGATGCAGGGAGAGACAGGCCTAGTGAGACAATAGACAGAGGCACTAACACATTGATGAGACACAGGGGGAACTAGCATGGATGCCATTGAGAGACATGGGAAAGTGTAGAGATAGAGATGTGCACTTCAATGCACAATGAGAAATGCTGTTTTATTTTGGTTTTGAAAAACACCTGAAACTCAGTAAGACTGTTACTTGCACTTTTGTTTCTTTACATGAAATCTGGAGAAACCTTGACCAGACGAGATGGCACCGCCGCATGAAATGACCACACTAGACGACCGACAAAATGACCAGACTTTGATGATGGCTGACACCTTGTGACTTTGCATGGCCGTTTTGAAGCAGCACACAGAAAGAGACTGGCTTTTGTCACAGTGAAATGTGACTTTGCATCATGGCTGTTTGTTTGCAGCAATGATGAGACATTGGCATTTGACATTATCGCTTTGCAGCAGCACTTTTGGGGAATGCCGACCGACCGACTTGAGGCCTTAGGGTGTTGCCTTGTCCAATAGCTGTGCTCTGAGAATGTACCCAGAAAATCTGCTGCTAGAGAGACTTTGTGGCATGACACCTATTGCCATAGAGAGAGAAGATTGTGACCGACTGATGGTGAGAGATACACCTTGCAGCATCTGTGCCAAGTGATGAGAGTGAAAGAGCAGTGAGAAATTGTTCAGCAGTGAAGCAGCAGGAGAGGAGAGCAGAAGAAGAAATTCAAATTGCTTTATAATCTGCAGCGAGAAGAGAATCCTTTTGGAATACCTTTTGCACCACACAAGTTTGTGCCTGAGAAGCAATGAGCAGGAATACACGCTCTGAAAGCATTTCTGGCCTGATCCACATTTGAATAGCTCTTATTCTCTTGAGTGAAGGAGACAGAGCATGGTGCTTTGAAAGCATTTGCACTTGCATTTAACGTTGTCTGTCCCTCATTTGAAGAGCATGGGACTGGCTGGCATGAAACGGCATGACAACAGCATTACCTGGCAAGAGGAGAGAATTTGAAGCTAGAGATGGGCCTATGGAGAAGGGCCACACTGTGTCCAGAGGAGAGTAACCACCTGAAATGTCTTGCAAACACTCTGAATGAGTGCACCTGTCGCCTTTGTTCATGAAGTGAAGGGAAAAATGGAGCGTAAGCATTGATTGGCATCAATTGAAAGTCCTGACACACAGTTTTTCCCTGTGCTACCTTTGAAGTGAAGGGCATATGTTGATCACTCCATGGGGATGAAAGGGGCTCATATGGTACCTGACACTTGCTTGCTCCTTGATGGAGCCCTGTGCGAAAACCTTATTCTGACATTTATCAAGCAGGCCAACCTGAATTGGCTTGTACACGTTTCTGCTGCCTGAACATTGATTGCCTGAACAATATTGGCTTGAACACTTTGCTGCTTCACGTTTGCTTCACACTTTGCTGTTGTGGAGAACACTTCTCTACCTGAACTTTGACCTTTTGCTGAACTGTGATATGCTCGTTGTGAACACATGATCGTTTGTGAACACTCGCTTTGTTGACATTGCATCTTTGTTGACATTCCTTGGCTGAAACCTTTTTGCATTAGAACTAAATTCGTACTGTGCACGGTTGTGAGGACACACATACCTCATGAGAACTTGGAAATACCTTGGACTGGAATATGACCAATACACTGCATGTATACACTGATATGTATGCATTGATCAATGGAATGTTAGGCCTGTTTGGCTACTGACATCTGTACTGACCTTTGACACCTGTGAAAGTGATTGGCATATTTTTTGCTTGACACATTGAACTGGAAACTCCTGTATGCATAGTACTTATGTATTGATTCTATGCATTGCATTTTCGTTTTCTGCTTGTAGAGACACTTTCACACCTTTGGCTTGTAGACACTTTGACTTCTGACTTTTTGCTCGACTTTTGACCTTTGACATTTGGCTATGTTATTCTGTTTCTGACACATTTGCAGCTTTGCATTTGATATTTTGGCTTGCCACTGATAGAGTGGAATGCTTGCATTTTTTAGAAGGCTTTTTGCATCATGAGAGATATGTTTTTTTTCCCTTCAGTAACTTTGCTTGGTATTAGACTTTTGTTATGATTTATCTTATGATAAAAGGGAGGATTGTGGAATTGGATTAAATGAGAAGCCTGGAATTGTTATCATTATAAAAATCATAAAACTATCTGTAGAGAACCCTTATTAGACTCACTGTTAGAATCATTAGAATCTTTGCTATGGAATCATTCCATTATTGCTATTCCATTATTGCATTCTGTTTAGTTATCCATAGTACTTTGCTGAAGTAGACACCATTACCCAATCTATAATAGACTGTCACCTTTGTATTCATTTGCAATATGCTTTTAGAATGATATGTATGCATATAGTGCTTGCCATTTAGAATGATAGAGAAACATGCTGCCACTTTGCACTTTGCCATTTGAAATAGAATGACACTTGCACTTGCACATATTTGAAGTGCCATGTAGTGTTTTACAGACACAACATATACTCACCATGATTTGCTATGTATTTATGTTTGCATTAGAAATAGCACTTAGGCTGAGAGAGAAAATGCATTGCTTGCACCACACACACACTGTTATATTTGAAATGCATGAAAAGCCATTCACACATTGTTATGCTTTGTAGAGACACATGAAGAGACTGTCATGTATATATGTATGTTGAGTCACTTAGAATGAGTTTGCATTATGTAGTGCTTGTATTGTGAGAGAAATCGTAAACGCTAGAAAGCATTAGGCTGGCATTTGAATCCATTTTCTGATGGAGAGAGACAGAAGACACTGGGCTCAGTGCAGAGAAAGTATTCGTAAACATTGGCAGAGAGTACAGATAACATGGACCCTTGTCCTAGTAGAGACGGCCTAGGAAGCTTATCAGCTTGGCTGGTGTGCTTCGCGGAGAGAACCACGAGGGTTGGGGCCATGAAGGGAGTGACATGGAGAGATGGAGGGAGTGCTTTTGCATGAGAGGGACGGGGCCTAAGAGTGCATTTTGTAATACAGAGTGAAGCCTACAGTGGAGAGAATGGGTATGCACAGTGAATAGAGGGAATAGATGGTGTTTTGCAGACAGAATGGCCATGAAAGAAAGATATGATGTTCCAATGTCACTTTGACACGCAGTAACAGGACATGCCGTGCAAGGAACACGCACAAACACAGACAGGCAGGCAGGCATATATGCTGACACAGAGAGAGACATTCTTAGAATGCAAGTAATTATAGAAATATGGTGCGTCATGGAAGACTATAACCAAGGAGGCTAGAATTGGCTGGAGTTAGTCTGCACGAGAGGAGTCTGCACGAGAAAAGACTGCATGAGAGTCTGCACGAGAGAGTTGTTGGGGAGGAGCTGAGGAGAGCTAAGGAGATCGGAAGTTGTTTGCTGGAGCTAGTTTGAGGGAATTTGGGAGAGCCAGAGAGTTCCAGTTGTTGATTGCTGAAGGAGAGTTGCCAGAGAGTTGGAGAGAGCCACAGAGGGGTTGCTGAGGTTGCTGGCTGTTGGCTGGAGATGGTGATGAGGCTCTGATGAGATCGAGAGCTTGGGAGTTCGAGTGACCAGATCTTGAGAGGCAGACACTGACTGACCTGGCACATGCAGAATGGGAAGTATGGTTTTGGCCTTGGCTAAACTGATGGAACAGACAGACAGACACACACAGACACACACACACACAGACACTCACATAAGGGGTGAAGTGTAAAACCAGGCAGGGGATTGTCTAGAGTGGATAGTGTGGATTGATAGTGTGGATTTATCAATGAAGGTGATGGATGATTGAAGCTTGCATTAGATTGCATTAGAACCACACATTCGCAGCACAGGCTCATAGTTACTGCATGGTAGCTTTGCACCAGAAGAATAAAAGGTGCAAATTAGACATAGCATTAGAACTGCCTGTATTGTTATGCATTATGCTTAGCTGTGTGTATATAAATAAATGTATCCCATTGTTATAAATTGAATTGATTCTTTGTGTCTTAATGTTATTTGTAATAGCCCACGGTAGTAAGATAGGTGTATGTAATTAGCAGTAATCTAGGAGTAAGTACCCACAGTGCACATGGGGCCTGATACAAATGCAGTAAAGGGGGGGTATAGTGATCCATAACCCCCTAGGAGATTGTCAAATATTGTCTGAAGACCAGAGAGGATGCTTGCCCAAAAAGGGGGGCAACACGATGGTTAGGGGTTTGGTTTTTTCAGACTGACACAACATTGTACTGGGGTATTGGGTGTGTGTGGTGACATTTGTGTTATGCTAAGGGTCGTTCACCATCATTCGCCGATGATGGGACTCCCATCTCCGAATGGCCAACACCCTCAATGGCCTCCATATCTATTACTGAGCTGCAGGTTTCCTCCCACTGTGCCAGCTTTATAGGCGATGATGCTCCACCACCTTTTGCCTGGGCCTGGCTGCGGTTTGCCGACAGGAGGTTGCAGACACGCAGCTGCAGATCGTCCCAACGTTTCCTGCAGTCTTTGACTGTGCGTGGGGTTTTCCCGAATGCAGAGACTTTCTGCGCTACCTCCTCCCAATTGTTCTTTTTTCTTATTTGTGCCACACGGCGCAAGTCTGCACAGAACACGACATCTGCGTGCTGGACCAGAGTGTCGGTGAGCATGTTGAGTTCCTCATCTAAAAAACGTGGCTTTCGCTGCTGCACTGTGCCTTTCCGGGCTGCCTTGGCCATGTCTTGCTAACACTGTGCACAGTTTTCAAATCATGTTGCTGTAGGCAGAGGATTGCAATGGATGGTTTTTTTAAAGATGGTCGTCGGAGCATTTCACGGTTTAAATGGTACCGGTATGAACGTTACCATTCTTTACGGCATCTAGGATGCCGGTGCCTGTGTCTGCGGCATGGATGATGCCGCTATCGGGGGTTTGGAGGGCTTTACCAGCATGTTGTTGCAGCTGTTACCGGCATGCCAGTATGGGCATGCCCGCTGACTCGGAATCCGCCATTGATTCCAGCAGCAGTGCTACACGGACACGGCTGCACCGGCATGCCGGCAATTTGATTTTTTTAGCACCCAACTCGTAATGAGGCCCATGTCTCTCTAATGACCTACATCTTCGGAAATATACTGTATTATTTAATCTCCTTTTTTGTAAGCCAAATTCAACTTGCATGTTTTTCCATGCACCATAATTCCCAGCAATGTTTAACATGTCCAACTTTTTTTCAATGCACTTATAAAACATCAATGGGCTCCCACAAATGTTTATACGTGGTCATTAAAAACACATCAAAAGCCCTTTTTTTGCTCATTGACTATGATAGTCTGGTGGGAGCCATGGGGGATTCCCAGATGTCGATTTTTGATTACATTCTAGTGACAGGGATCCTGACAGATAGCCACTGAGTCAATGACCTGGCCCGCCCCCTTACGCCTTTTGAAAAAGTGATTGTCGAATCCACGTCTAGGAGAGAGTCCCTGTCTAAATTGTATAATACCTTAATTACAGCGGATGTTGAGATTAGGAGAGTTTCAAGAAGCAGTTGGAGGGAAGGGTGGGGGAGTGGTGGGGGAATCCACATGGACTGCTATCTTTAAATCTCTTTTCTCTGGCTCCCTGTACACAGCAGCTATGGAGCACAACTTTAAGATACTCCATGCATGGCTCCTCACACTAGAGAGACTTGTGAAATGTACCCTCTCTGCCAGAGGAACTGTGGCCAGCGCAGAACATGTTTCCATCTTTGGTGGGAGTGCTCTGCTATACAGATATATCGGTCAGATCTTTGGAGTTGGATTAAAGAGATCTTGGGTGCCAACCTGCCCCTGCTTCCCCTCAAACTTCTCTTTGGCATCTGACCACGGAGGCGATCTCGGCCGCCTTGCCGAGGTTGGTGCAGGTCATGTTGCGAGCAGGGAGATTCCTTGCTCAAAGGTGAAAAAGTGGCTTGGTGCCCTCTAAGTTAGACTGGCTTGCCAAACTCTGGGTGATATTTACATTTGAGAAACTTTGAGCTTTAACCCACAATACCATGAAGTAATTCCTTCAAGATTGGATGGTAAGTCTACTTCATGAGGACTGTGAATCGATGAGACTTCGAGATCTTTTGGTGTAGTGTGATTTACGCTATGTATAAATCCTCCAACAACGGTTCCCTCTTTTTTCTTTTTTCCTTTTTGGTTGAGCCCACATTGTCAGCCTTAGTTGTTTGTTCGGTCCCTGGCTGTTTGGTATCTGAGTCTCCATCACCCATATGGGTTCGGTTGTATATGAGCGGGGGGTGGGAGAGGGTGGAGAGGGGGTTTATCTGCTGTTTGTTGTTTATGTCATCAATGTTTTATTGCTATGCATCTTTCTTGGAAAATGTTCAATCAAATGTAAGTGAAAAAAAAGCATTGTAACAATTTGGATGTTTTTATTTCTTTAATAAATACCTTATTACCCTTCTGACTACTAATTAAAGGTGTTTGAACTTCCCAAATGATACCCTGGTGCAATGAGAAGCTTTTGGGGGTGAATTTAATTTGCCTTGTGGGATTCCTGCATGATGAACGAAACCCACTGTGAGTCTGAAGGCAGGATAAGGGGCCAAGACAGAACCCCTGCAGCAGAGAAGAAATAATGGGCAGGGCCATATTGCAGAGAAAGAACATGCTCTCTGTTTAGCATTGTTTTCATATCCTACCCAACAGGATAGCAAATGTGTTGTGAAAAGAACCTGTACCACATACAAACAAATGAAGTACAGTTGTGTGATATCTATCAGGTGATATCTTTTACTAAACTAAACTAAAAATACTAAATTACTAAAAAATACTAAAATAGGAGCCTAGCAGGCCCTGCATTTTAAAGTGTCCCGTTTGTAGAACAAAGGAAGAAATTAAAGGAAACAAGTTCCATTTGTGAAGCACACTATACACGTTACCACTTAAGGGTGGACACAGAATCCAACACTCAGAAAACCAAAAAACGGAGTGAGGGTGAACAGAATCAGAAAGGATAAGTTTGCCTCTACTACTACGGCCATATCTTAACTCCAAGCGAGACATTGAAGCTTATTAAGAAAAATGATGAGAGTGTTTAGAGTGATATAATCTGGAGGGTTAGATAGATTGATGCTATAAATATATGTAGCAATCGACAAGTTGCAATCACCTGCCACTTTTTGTGTTATAAAAGGATAAGGAGCACACCATCCAACTGCAAGACCAATGGGGAGTTTCAGCTGCTAAACCAAGGTCAAAAATCATCTTGCTTCCTGCTTCCTTTCTGAGTGTTGTTCGGCTATTGAGTTAGCTGTTGGGAAGACATCACTGGCTCAGAAATGAGTATTATTTATAAGAGTTCCTTTCTTTCTTGGTAAATTTAGGAGACTGTAGGAGTATTCTGAGGGAGTTTGTTAGTTTTTAGGTGTATTTCTTGTGTTTCTTGATCATCATGTTATCCCCTTCCGTCTATTTGTATTTTCTCTGTTCCCCTTGTATAGCCCCAGATATGTAAACACAAAAAAGCTCGTGTGTATCTTTCCTTTCATTATCTTTTAGCAAGACATTGTGTATGTAAAGTTATAAAGTCTGCCTGTGCAGTGATCTGTCACCTTCCCTACTGTTTATTTATGTATTGTTTGCTTCTTAGGCACCTATTGAGAAAATACATTCTGTTTGAAATATACCAAAAATACAGTGGGGGAAGGGATGGCCGAGCCTACTAAGCCTTGTGAGTTTTCAGAACGTGCATGTGCAGCAAGGAAGAGGGCAGTGGGGTAGGTGCTGGGGTGTCCGTGCTCGAGGGTTAGCCACAGATGAAGTGCAAGGTATGGTAAGTGCTATGCATCCAGGAGCTGTGTTGGCTGGAAAAGTGTAGGTCTCCAGTGTGGATGGTGTGCCGAGGCAAGTGCTGAAGGAGGTAGACAGAAGCTGGTGAGATTAGATTTGAGTGGTCAGGGGCCCGAGGATGCATAAGGGTTCAATACACCAATCACAGCCACTGTTAGATTAGCATAGGAGGGAAAAAGGTAAGGGGGAGGATAAGAGGAAAGTCTTGAGGTGCTTTCTGAACTTAAGAAGGTCCTGCTCAAGATGTAAAGGGAGGGAGACGGAAATAGGGAAGGAGGAGTATAAGAGGAAAGTCTTGAGATGCTTTCTGAACTTAAGAAGGTCCTGCTCAAGACGTAGAGGGAGGGAGAGGCTGTTCCATAGGAGGGATCCAGCTGAGGAAAGCAAACAACCTCCTGCTCTCTGTTTATCAAAACGCTTTACACAGAGGGAGTTGGTGCCAGAGGAACGTAGAAGTCTAGAAGGAGCATTTTTGTGAGAGAGAGTTGCAGATAGTGTGGTCCTTGGCACCAGACAGCCTTGTGGATGATGCAGAGGGATTTGAATTTGATCTGTGCAGCAACCGGGAGCCAGTGTTCCCTTTGGTTTGTGTGTTTTGCCAACCCTTTCACTATGTGCAAGCTTTGCAATAATCCCTATGTTTGTATTTGTCACTTGTTTTGTTTTTTGCGCTTTGGCATCTTAGGCACAATAGACACTTGTGTTTTGCACATTGAGAACTTAGGAAACATGTTCTTTGGGGTGAGAAGATGGACTACTCCTCAACCTTTTTCGTGTCAGAGATTGGGTAGAGCACAAATCCAAAGAGACAGGAAGATGTAGGTTGAGATAGAACATGAGGAACCAAAAACAAAGGTAGAGGACGGGAAGACGGTGGTTGGTGAGGGTTAATCAGTTGCTGAGGAGAGGGATACATTGGAGGAGGAGGGGGAGGTAGTTGTTGAAGAGGGAGTGATATAGTGGTTGAACAGTAGAGATGAAGGTTGAATATGGTGAGATGGTGATTTTGAAGGAGGAGATGGCTGTCAATGTGGTTCTGGTGTCAGTAATACTTTCAGCAGGTGGGTGAGTACCATGACTTTGGAGTTGTTGGAGAGAAGAAGGTACTGCACAGGCATCAGGGTAAGGTAACTAAACATGTCAAGTGTGGTGAAGAGAATAAGGGAGATGAGGAGGAGGTGGAAGAGGAGATAGTGTTGCTGCAGGAGATGAAAAGCTAGAGATCTACCCACAGTGCATGACTCTTAGGGAGGATACTGGTGCCACTGTAATATGGCTTGCCTATACGAAGAGGGCATGGCAGGCTTTCCGCAAGAGGGTGATGTTAGGTCAGAAGACGTGTAATATAATGTAAAGTAATGACATGTGTTTACATATATTGCCCTTCTGCCATTACTGTTGGCCTCAGTGAACCTGACTCGGTAAGAAAAGATGGAGGGGCTTGTTGGAGAGCTAGCATGTGAGGTAGATGTGAAACCTGTGGTGTTGATGAGTCCAGGATACAAATACCCAGGACCTGAGTGCTGCTCCTATGGGTCTGTCCACTGCAAGCATTTAATTTAAAGGAGGTAGCTCAGTATATCATAGACTAAAACTCTTTGGGTCTGGTTGACTGCTGCTAGAGGCTACTACTGTGAGGGAATCTGATAGGGCTTAAAAGGAGATCTTATTCATTGCATGATTAGAGTAGATGTGCTAGACTCTAGTCCTTTGTTTCAACCTGAGGGGGATGTGTGTGAGTGTGTGTATGTAGTGTTAGGTAGTAGGAAATCCTAGACGGGAGCAGGTTAGTCAGGGATAGATGGCGTTAGGCCTTACCAGGCAGAACAAGCTATCATCCTATGTGCACTCCTACCTCTGTCCTCTATCAGAGAGGTCCCATTTTGCGTTCTCATTTGCCACTGTCAATCTCTCTCCCTCCCTTTCTCTTTTGTATGTATGTCTGTCTGTCTCTCTCTCTCTACTTCTCTCTCTCGAATTTTACATGAATTCCCATGTTCATCAAGGATTTGGGGAATTAGCTGATGAGGAAAGGGGCAGTCTGGATGTTTCTCGGAAAATTGTCCTTAGACCATTTTTGCAGAGATGCTGTTCCCACTTCCTGTTTTGGTTCACCAGGCAAAGTTTTTCAATGGCTTTGTTCTGCCCCCTGTCTCCCCTGGTGTGTGGGAGACACCCCCACAGAACTCAGCTTTCATCCCTTCACCAGCCACCTCCTACCAGCCCTCTATTCTGTTGTACGATGGACACTCACACAAATCCCAATCTCTGCTAGGCCCCATTTCCTCCTTCCTACAAGTCTCCCCCCACCTGCTGATCCTCCATGCCCCTTCTTACAAAACTCCCCCATCCCCACCCTACTCCTTACCTTTCTCTCCTACGACTTTCCCCAATGTCCTTGTACTCTGGCTTCCTCTCTGTATGGGTAAAGCGCATGCAGTAAATTCCGACAGGTTGCGGTGACCGGAATGCAGCCTGCCCAGAAAATGCCTTTGGAAATAGAAGGCATTTCGGTCTGGAAACTCAACACATTACCATAAGCTGCAAGTTGAGGGTTATGGGAGACAAGAACATTTATTTCAGAGAAAGGTCTACTTGAAATGTGAGGACCTCAGGCACCAATTTCATTTCCCGCGATATGTTAGTTAGCAGTTTGTGGACCACCTCAAACTGCATATTCACTTGCTCACATGTTGTGCTTTTTACCCAGTTGGGAATTTCACCTGCTGCAACAAAGCCCATCAGGGCAGCAAACATTGTCAGGAAGACAAAGCAGGGGGCAAAATACCTGGTCATTTCTCCCAGTGATCAACCCCAGTTTCTTCCACAAGCTTCAGGCACCCCCCACACAGTGCACACTTCAACACTGTAGAATAAATGTTCTCTCTATCTACACTGGTTGCGGTAGATCTATAACATCTATAACAGAATTTTCAGAAGAATGCTGACCCCTGCAGGGGGTTCAACACAATGGCCCTCATTACGACCCTGGCGGAAAGTGACTGACCGGACCGCCACAGCGTAAATAGCGTTTCCGCCATTGCACGATGGAGCAAAGTGCGGCCCATTCCGACCCATCGGGCACGAGCACCACGCCATGGCGGAAGTGCAAAGTCCGCATTGGCGGAAATGACCCCAAAACGGCCCACACCGCCGCCGTATGGCGCCCTAGGTGCAATACCGCCACCCATCTTAGCGGACACCGCACTGAGCGCCAACCGGAAAGTACGGTGACCGTAAATATACGGAAACGGAAGTAAAAACATGGTCCCGGAACGGGAAACATCACGCCGTACACCTATAAAACCACAAAATCCACACAACCACTAAAAACACTACCCTGAGACACATCCCAACCCGTCATCCACCCTAGTGTAACCAAGAAAAATGGGAAAAGTAGCGAAGAAAGCGTGCGACCGCAAGCGGCAGGTCCACTTCTCCCGTGAGGAACTCACCGTGCTCACAGAGACCCTCCAGGAGAATGCTGCCGCCGTCTTCTCCACGCAAATGACCAGGACGGCACTTGCGAACAAGAAGGCCATATGGGCCCTGGTGGCACAGCGGGTAAGTGCGGTGGGGACCGCACCCCGCAACCCACAGCAATGCAGAAAGCGATGGGACGACCTGCGGATACGCGTCCGTAGCATACTTTCTGCCAACCGCAACATTGCCACAGCCACCGGGGGAGGATCGGAATCACCCATCAAGTTGACCCCCTGGGAAGAAATCTGTGCCTCCACCATTGGAATGGAAAGTATAGAGGGAGTCGGAGGGATGGAGAAAGGAGTGCAGACATCAGAAGAATCCGGTAGGTGGCCCAAATAAAACCATGCCAAATCCACAATGTCCAATCATGTGAATCACCATAGCGCAACAGTAACACATGTCCAGGAGAACGTCCACACACATTGGCCTGACAGCGCACTTTAAAACTCACAATAAATACATAAATAATTAAAAAACCCAAAAACACCCTCTACACGTGCAGCAGGCACACCCTAACTGCAGGCTGCCAAACAACTGCACCCTCACTCCACTCACAAATGAAAGCACCTCCAAGGCCCCGACCCAAATCACCCTCAGGTACCACCCCAATGCATGTGATACATTGCCATTCCAATTCCCACAGACCCATTAATAACGCTCGCCCTCCTTTACTCCACCACAGGGTCCGATCCAAACGACGAGCTTCAGGACACCCCTACCAGCACACCTGCAAAGAGGGCCAAGACCAACGGCCAAAGACCCTCCACCTCAGCTGCACGCATCAAGACACGGCAGCAGCACAAATCAAGTGGCAGCACAGAGGAGGGAACTCCAACAGGCACCCCAGCAGCCAGCATGCCCACAACAGCACCACCACAGGTCCCCCCAATGGATGCCACAGAAGGCACTGCCTCTGGTGGCAGCAGCACCATAGGTGACACTCCATTAATGGCAGCATGCTCCGACACAGAAGACGGGGATGTCGAAGTCAGATCCATCCATGACCTGTCCCAATCACCCTGTCTGTTCCATCCCGTACACCATGAGGATACCACGCAGGGGCACCCACAAGACGACGACTGGCCATCCCCCACAAGCCCTGTGGCAGGGCAACATGAGGCGAACAGCCACTCTGTGACACCACCGCAAATGGCCATGGCCCAGCAGAGGCAACAGTCCCTCGACCAGTTAATCGTGCAACAGCAGCAACTGGCCACGCTCCTCAAGGACCATGCCGATGAATGTGGGGGCACTAAGGCAGACATAGAAACATCAACTGAGACACTTAGGGCAGAAATGGAGAGAAGTACAGAGACACTAAGGGCACAAATGGAGAGTAGCACCGAGAGCCTGAGAGTCCAAATGGAGAGTAGCACCGAGAGCCTGAGAGTCCAAATGGAGAGAAGCACCGAGAGCCTGAGGGGGGAACTGCATGCGACGTCCAAAGACGTATGTGCCGAACTTGCCGCAGTGCGCCGTGTGCTCACTGAGCTCTCACAAACCCTTAGGGACATGCATGGACGTGAGCAGGCAGAGACATCATCCGTAGCAAATTCCGTCCAGGGCAGCCCCCAACGTAGATCTGGGAGGAACCTGCGCTCCACAGGCAGGGGTGCCCCTGATACCCGCAGAGGGGGCTTGCAATAGCGACTGCCCACTGACAATGAGCATCTTTGGACACTGGTGTTCGGGGGGAGGTAGGAGGGTGGAGGGGGGGTGTTGGGCTCACTTGGGTGGCGGGTCGATAGGGTGTTCAACATGATATCACATATGCCATAAACAATGCACAATCAACCAATGAGATGTGTGGACATTGATCTTTGTGTACGAGGCCATCATAGGCGTACAGTCCATATTGTGCATGTACCAGACACACACAGTGCCACGAGTCCCGTGTCCATGTATCAGCCACCAGGCGTGAGTGCTAGAAGCATGCATCTATGAGATGCTGACGGATGTCACGGCCCTCCTGTGCCTCGCAGACTCCTTGAGGTGCTGCCACATCCCCACCCTCATCATGACCATCTTCAGGTGCTTGCAGTTCTGCGTCAGGGGGCATGGGCACATTTCTACGTACGCACATGTTGTGTAGCATGACACATGCCATCACCATCTTTGCAACCTTCACATGGCGGTACAGGAGTGCCCCGCCAGACCTGCTGAGGCACCGGAAACGAGTCTTCAGTAGGCCGAATGCCTGTTCAATGACTACACGGGTACGTGAGCGGGCATGGTTGTAGTCCTCCTCATGCTGGTCCCGTGGGTTCCGGACTGGTGTGAGGAGCCATCTCTTCAGTGGATATCCGGCATCACCTGTATGTGGACGATAAACGAATAATGTGGAATGCCATTGCTACGTACGCACCCCCCCCTTCCTGCCAGGTCATTGCCGCATCACATACCCCACATCAGCATGCATGAAATGAGACTCACCGAGTAGCCAGGATCTGTTCCCTGCGTGTCGCTCCATGTAGAGTGGTATTGTTGAGTTCCTCAAGACCATAGAATCATGGGTTGATCCAGGGAATCGGGCACAACAATGTGTAATGATCCTGTTGGAGTCACACACCATTTGTACATTCAGTGAATGAAATTGTTTTCGGTTGCGGTACTGGGCCTCCATGGCATGTGGGACGACCAATTCCACATGGGTGCAGTCGATGGCACCAATGCAACCCGGTATGCCGGCAAGTGCATGGAATCCCACTTTTGTGTTGGTAATTTCCTGCTCCGAGCGTGGTAGAGAGATGTAGTCGTCTGCGTGCTTCAGGAGGGCATCGAGCACTTGCAATAGTGTCCGTGAGAACAGTGGCTGTGAGATGCCATGCAAATGTCCGACTGTGTGCTGGTAGATGCCTGTGGCCAGGAAGTGGAGTACAGACACCACCTTCAGTAGGGGTGGGATGGCGGTTGGCCTATCTATCATGCTGACAAGGTCAGCCTGTGTCATGTCCACAACGGCGGCTATGGTGTCCCGGTCCAAACGGTAGAGGGTGTGGATCTGCTCATCAGTGAGGTTGAACGGATGTGCTCGGAGGCGTGGGATTGCGGGCTGCCTGCGTGGTGGTAGTGGCTCTGCTGGCGGCCCTTGCTGGCCCTGCCTTGCCCTCCTCCTCCTCCTGTGTCTCCTCCGTGCGGCCGGTTGTAGTTGGTGTTCGTCTTCTTCTTGGAGTTGGAGTACTTGCAGTGCTATCAGGTCCCCCAGGGCCAACATCGCGAGTCCTGCCGGTAGCATTTCGGAGTGGGTGTGGTTGTGGGAGGAGACTGGGTGTGCTATTTATGTGTTTTCAGGCTGTATGGCCTCCACCTGTGGTGATTCATTCCACCTGTGGAAGCTGCTCTCCCCTTTGTGCGAGCACGTCCCGCACACAACGCTGCAATTCGAGGAATGGCATCTTGCTATTACAATCATGTATTTGTACCCGATGGCAGTGTAACATTGGTTGATATGTTCATTCGGCTATGGTCCCATTGTTTCACATACTATCTTAGCAGTCGCGAACAGACTTGTGAAGGGTCAGTGGAACGTAGTACTCGAGTAACGGTGGACCCTCATGCATCACTGTACCGAGTTTCAACGACGGGCGGGGCGTCCCATTTGTGAGTGAAGGCAGTTGCCATTTACACACACAGCCGCACTAGATGGATTAATTTGTGATTTCAAGCGGCCACAGATGCCTTTTCGACGTGATGTTGCAAATGAGGAATTCGAAGGGCGGCGCTTTCGGTTTTCAGCTAGCGGCGAGGAGATGCCCACAGGTCTGACTGCAAATATAACGTTCTATTGTTCAATGTCCTTGGGACAGGGGCCATGGCGAGGATGCAATGATTGATATGAATAGTTTGGGATGCGCAATAGCGAAGTGGACGATGAGGCCGGACGTTCCCAAATACATGTTACTTCACAACACTGGAATTACGGGCTGGGGCACAGTGGATTATGCAGGCTGCATGACGCACAGACTCAATGGAATTTTCACATGTTATGTGAGTATGGAAACAGGCGTTATCATTACGGGATGAGGGAATGATGAATGGATGCATGGACAGATGATTTGATACAGAGTTTGCCATGTACAGGGCTTCTTGGGATCTGTCCGCCTCCCCTGCGCTATGTGATGCAGGGCTGCCATAGTGGGACAATCGTCTATCTGGCCTTGTTGAGCCCTCCCTGTCTCGACGCGCCTTCAGACACTTGTGTCCATGCACGTTACCAATCCCATCTGATGGATTCTGTTTTAACAGACGCATGCACAGGTACACTCGTTTGTGATGGTGTTTTCACCTCGATATAGATAGTTATGAGTCGCAAGTGGTTTTTGGGTGGTGATGATCCTTTGGAGTGGGCTAGCATGCATATGGCTGTGGATTTGGTGTGATTATTGAAGTGAGTAATTCAAATGTAGTTCTGATGGCCATTCTATTCTTTTTCTTTTCATTTGGTTGACAGGTATCTCCTCCCCTTTTGCCACTGCCATCTGTATGCCACTCCTGCAGATGGATTTTACTCCCGACACCTGCTGCTTCGTGTTAATCAGTGGAGCAGCATTACGATCTTATGGGACGATCGCCAATGGGCCACATGCCCTTACGCAGTACTAGTGGCTCGGAGCAACATTTCGGCCTTTCAGCTGGACTAGTGCCTCCCCATTGGGTCGGCCCTGCGGTTCTGGGCGCTTCCATGTTGCCTTTTCGTACGAGAATGTGGCCCTGTGTACCATGAAGGAACAAGGCGTCACACAAGAAGTAGCTGGTCATTTATTGCGGATGCAGCCCACAATGGTGAAATGTGTTTTGGAGTTCATGGCCTAATGGCTGTATGGGCTTGGTGAATTTGTTGTGCATTAAATTTCTATTCTGATATGGGCCGTGTAGCGTTCTTCTTTGCAAGTGATGTGGCATATTCCTATTTGGGGAGCGATGTATTGTGAGGAGATCTGCATTGGGTTCCAGCTTCGGAGTATAGTTGCGTGGTACTGTGCTGGACGCGTTTGCCTACGGAGCCCAGTGAGGTCAGGGATAAGGGCTGCCAATATGACTGTTTGAATGATGTCATGCTCAGGGGCGGGGGATTAGGTTTTGTGTAACAGATGCCGGTCAGCCAGGTGGATTGGTGGAATGATGTGATTTTCTGAATATTGCTGGTCACAGGTGCCTGTGTTTGCGTGCGTTTCTTGGTGGGAGACTGAGGTCATGTCCATTGGAATAGCTTCTGTATTCGTGCCATCTGTGCCCTGCAGCTCCCATTGGCCCCTCTTGAGATTCTTTTGTTCGTTGGCATGCATGGGTGACTTGTACATTTCACTGGTTGCATTGTGACTTCATTGCACCTACGGGGAGTTGTACAATGTGGCCAGGGAGCGGTGTACAGGCACTCAGTGGGGCCGTTTACGGTTGATTCGCGATGCCGTACTTCTCACCATGGCGGAATGGTACTTTCCGTCGTGCTTGATGGTGTAAGGTGCATGTCCGCTAGGGTCAGAATTCGCGTACCGTTGCGCCATGGTGGTATTTACGGTTTGGCATGGCGCGCGCGGGCGTACTTGGTGCAGTTATCGTTGGCTTTCACTACGGTGTCGCTAATGGCATCGTACTTTGCGGTGACGGGTCATAATCGCACCGAGCGCTATTCGATGGCGGTATTGCATTTCCGCCATCGTTTTTCGATTTCCGCCAGGGTCGTAATGAGGGCCAATGACATGAGTAGCCGAACAGACCAAAGGTGGAGTGTGGCGTCATCAAATAGCCCCGCAAATCTAGTGGTATCCTCCTTTGGCAGAATCAGGGTTAGGCATCTGCAGGGATGTGAAAAGAAGCATACTGACAGTGAAAGAAAGGGTGTTTGGGTGTGATGGATCGGATTGGTAGTCCAATCACATTGCAATCTCAAATATGAAATCTCTCATGACCCATACTAATTAATGATTCCTTTCTGAGCTTCTTGGATAGCTTTGTGCAAGAGCTAAATATTGAGACCTGGGCAAAAGCAGGTATGCAGTATTAAACTCATTATACAGGCTGTCCTTCCAAAGAGAAAGAGTGGTTGTCAATGATTAAGATATACTCAAGGTTTGAGCTGTCACCGAACAGGTTCTCCTAGTGCACTAAAAAGAGAGATGGGCTTCTTTTCTGGAGTAAGGTGGCAATAACTGATTTGCGTCATAACATGCATTCTTATACAAAATGTGGTACAATTTCTGGGATGATTTTCATATAATTGCATTTTCATAGTTTATACCTAATTCGAAAAGCTATGAAAATGGCATATGTTGTCATGTGGGCCTCCTTTGGTTTCCTGGTGGGTTTTTTTCTTTTAAGGTGATGCGCAGCAAAGTTTATAACGGCTGAGGGGTGTGGAACGATAGAGGGGATGCCTTACTGGTGTAAAGTGGGACTGACTTTTTTTTTCTTTAAATAATGTACACCTTTCAAAATCTTTGTATGATTTCTAGGATACGTGTAAGATCGTGTTTTTTTTGTTTTAAGGTCATTCCAAAATCTACATAATGATACATGTTGTGGCCACACAAGCTCCTTAGATAGCCTGGTAATGTTCTGCAGCTCTGTCACGTGCTGGCTTTTCATGTTATGATGGCATGCCTTTTGCTGACACTTTCTCTTAGCGATTACCATGACTTCTCTTGGCACACTGGACTTCTCTCTACCAAGAAGTATGCACTGCTCCATCAAGTCACCTCCACCATGGCTTGTGGAATTTCCTGCTAACCCCAATAGCTGGAGATCTGCAGTGTCCTCCACTATCCTGGCCTGCAGCAAACACTCCAACAATTGTGCATGGGCACCTACATGACACCCAATTCCTCACCTGCTTCAGTTTCCTCCTCCATTCCACTGCCAACAGAGCACCAGCAATTCCCCTCTGCACTGACCTGCATTATGCTTTGCTATCACACTACCAAGGCACCTACATAGTTCCAGCTATTTACCTCACCCATGACATAATTGCTGAGCTGGTAATGAGTCTAGGCCTTCATCTTACCAGAACGTGTAGCTTTTAAGGAGAGGCAAGCACAGTAATATGTAACCTCTGCCAGAAGAAATTAATTGGGGTAACCCAAGCAAGAGTGCTTGAGTACCTTCTCAATGCACAAACACTTTATGCTGTGGCAAAATGATGTGTTCATTGAGCCGAGTGACACCACCATCTAGCAGGCCCACTTTACCATCACAAGCACATCAGGCCTCTTATCAAGGGTGGTAGAGATTAAGGTGTGGTGCCACAAGACAGAAAATGGGGGTGAGGGGGCAGAGTAGAAACTACAATAAATGGTCCTACCAGGCCTTGTGACATTCTGACCATGCAGGTGCAGTGGCAATAAGTGCAGAGGTAGACGACAGGACAGGGTGGAAATACTGTGATAGGGAAAATGGTGGAGGGAAGAAGTGCAGGAGGGATGGGGCCTCAAGGGTAGGGCATGTGCTCAGGGGAGACCATTGGGGCAAGTGCCAGGGGAACCGGGGTTAGGGGTAAACTAGTGTGAGGTTTGGGGGGCAAGATTTAGGCTAGTCGGGGATGGGTGGCTGAGGGCAAGTGCTAGTTAATGGATGCTGGGGAAGACTGGACGAGGAGGGCCTGGCCACTGTAAGGCACATAGGGGACCAGCTGAGAGCTGGATGATAAGATAACGGTGGATGTTATGGAGAAACACATGTTCCTGAACCACCCTACTCTCTTCTTCATGAGTGGGCAAACATTTAGTAAAATGGGGGGAATGGAGCACTGGGCGAGTGTGCAATAAAAAGCATTAGTTGCTCTTCTAATTGGTACAGCTAAATAAATAGGAAGGGAGCTTCCATTCTGTAGGTGTAGTACTCGGATTTCAAGTGTGGCTTCATTTGTAGAATGAGTATAATAATTTGAGGATGAAGGAACAATGCATGATGTATTTTTATAAATACACTCAACCACTAGTGTCAGAGTCAAGGTGTCCAGCACTTTTCTCCATGCCACTTCATCTGCCCAACTGTAACTGTCTTGAAGAATAATAGTAATTATCTACAGAATCTGTTGTGTGGTCTTCCAAGAGAGGTGTCTGCTGTTTTCTCCCACAAAAGATTGCGCTTTGGCAGGGCTTGTGGACATCTGTGAATCAGCATGATTATCTGGTGTGTTGAGGATGGTGGTGCAGATGTGTCTATTGGCTCCAGCTGAAGGTTGGGAGCCTGGCATATCTCCTTGTCCTTTGGCCAGGAATGTGGATGATGCAATGTTGTGTGGGATCACAGAGAAGAGATGCCCACATTAAAACCTGCCTTTCCTCAAAATACTTTTTTTTTGTGTATATGGTAGGTGGACAGATATTCTTGTTGCCTGTTCTTGTTGCTTGTCTTCTGTAAAATACATTGACACTCCAAATTGTGTTAAACATACGGAGATGGGCCATATCTGAACCTCCTTTATGGGTTGCTTGGTGTACTTTGCAGTGGATGATGTGTGGGTGCTATTGACTAAAGATCTGGTACTGTTGATGTGAATGACTGCTATTTGATTAGAACCAATATTGATGCTCAATCTATTGCACCACAAGGCAATTTGAGTATTGAGGGAGCACACTCAGAGATGCAAGTCACCTGTCCTAAATTTGTCTTTTCTTTCTACCAGTAGATTGTGAAAACATTGATGACTTGATAAGTAAACTTAAACCCACTAATTTCAGTTATGACCCTATTTTTGCCTATTTGGCCAAACAACATGCACATGCTCTCAGTGGGATTATTCACGCTCTGTTAAATGCCTCCTTAACCCAAGGCTCTGTGCCATCAGAATTGAAAACATTCTATCTCACACCTCTTCTAAAAACACCAACACTGGCCCATAAAATACTGTGCAACTATTGCCATATTGCTGATCTTTGTGGCCTGCAAACATTCTGGAAACAATTGTGACCACACAGCTACAGATTTGTTTGGAAGATCACGGCATCCTGGATCTATACCAATCAAGATTTAGACCAGGTCATGACACTGAGACGGTGCTAACAGCCATCTGTGATGACCGGCTCGAGGCTGCTGACAATGGTGACATTAGCATGCTTGTCATGCTAGGCCTGTCAACAGCCTTTGGCACAGTTGATTTCAAGGTTCTTAGGATGAGATTATTACTTTTGGTACAAGTATCCAACAATGCACTCAATGGTTTATCTCTTTCATGACAAAACATTCCCATAAGGTTAAAGCCATTCCTTACTTGTCTGATTAATTGCCAGCTACATGTGGAGTGCCCCAGGGCTCCTCTCTGTGTCTGCTGTTGTTTAATGCCTACATCCGCCCCATTCCTTATCATCTTTTCCCAGTTCGATTTAGGGATACCCAAATTGTTCGTTTACAATTGTTCGAATTTAAAGGGTCACAATTGACCTTTTCACAATTGACCATATATATATATATATATATATATATATATATATATATATATATATATATATATATATATATATATGGGTTTGGCGTTGGGTGGGGGGTTGTGGGGGGTATGCAGATGACACCCAGATCATGGTCAGGCTAAAGCAACTACAGGAGGCTGGGTGGTATCTCAGTGCTAATTGTGCCACGATACCGCCCAACACTATTAGCACGGACCCACTGGGGGTTTCTTGGCTCTATTAGCATCTGCACAATTAGTGATGCGCTAATAGAGCCGAAAACGGGTGTAAAATGGTAATTTCTACCTCCAACAGAAAGCTGGCGGTAAAACTCCCATTTTCCACCCATCTCGAGATTGGATGGAGCAGTAAATGCAGCGGCAATAGAGTTACCACCTCATTTTACTGCTTCACCCAGCTTGTGATGAGGCCCAAAGCTGGACGCTGGAAAACAAGCCCAAAATGAATACAGAAAAAACAGAGATAATTGTCTTTGGCTCAAAAAACAAGCTAGCAAATGTTTTAAATTCAGTCCCTTGGCCAACTCTCTTTGGGATCCCCACTAAATTCACCAAGACTCTGCGAAATCTAGGCTGCATCTGGCAGTCTAGTATGAGCTGTAACTCGCATATCGACCAGACTGTCAAGTATGTATATTCTCAAATTAAACTTCTTAAGCCCCTACTTGCTCTCCTCTGTGAGAAGGATCTCCATATTGTAGTCGACACACTCACAAATTCCAAGTTGGACTATTGTAATGACCTCCTGATGGGCATACCGAGATATCAGTTGCAGAGATTGCAGGTTGCTCAGAATTCGGTGGGGATACTGATTTTTACACTGCCATTTTGCACTTCATTGTAAATGCAAATTGTCACAGGTTTTGTTTTCCAAAGAAATCCTGCTGAAAGGAGTTTGGAACCTATTGCTGTAACAAATGGCCCTTGTCTTCCGAAATCATCACCAGAGAGAAGGAAGGAAGCCCTGACACAAATCAAGATGCTGGAGCCCCAGCCCAGGCCTACCTGCCCTCTCTGGCTACTATAACTCCATCCCCTCTCGATGCTTGCTGAGTTCAAAGGAAGTCTACTGTGTGGCACCCTGATAGGGGTTTGGCTTGTTATGACAGTGTTGCCTTTGAAACACTGTCTCCCAGGCGATCTCCAAATGTTACCCTTCCCCTCTTTGAATTCATGAGGCTAAACATCTTGGCTATTTTCTTATTTAGTAGTAGAGACAGCCAGACTAGCCATGGGTTCACATTGCCCTGACATAGCAAGGCCTGGGCTCACAAAGTTAACACTTGCATGTTATCAAATGGTTGCGACTTTCATAATTGTGCAATCTTATAAGTCACCATTTGCTAGATCATTGTGGGGAGGGCCGGAGCCCACCACCAGCACAGCTGCAGTAGCAGCGTCACTCCTACTGCCACGAGCAACCATCCAAAAAGGCATCGACCCCTGCAGGTAGCTAGCTGGATGCATGCAGATGCATCCACTTTTGTGACAATAGCATCAAGGATCTGTGCCTGCATCATCGCGCTACATTCAGAAGCCCAAAAATCTTCTAAATTTGAAATCGGAAAACGGCTGGCCCATCGGCGTTGCAGCATTAGCAGCATTACCTGTTTTCTGCCTATTGCTAGGCAACAGACAAGCTGAGCTTTACTTCAGCCTATCTGCATCCGACGGCAGGCAGAAGCCGGCCCTTGTTCGACACCCTGTGTTAAAAGGTATCTGTCCAAATCCTTATTGCAAGATCATCGCGGGGATGGCAGGAGCCCACCATCAGCACAGCTGCAATAGCAGCATCGCTCCTACTGCCACGAGCAACAATCCGCAATGAGACAGTACCAGTAGCAATGCCTGTTTGAAGGAAAGGCATCGACCCCTGCAGGTAGCCAGCTGGATGCGTGCAGATGCATCCACTTTCGTGAAAATAGCATCAAGGATCTGTGCCTGCATCACCGCGCTACATTCAGAAGCCCCAAAATCTCCTAAATTTAAAATCGGAAGGTGACCGGTGCATCAGCGTTGTGGCATTAGCAGCATTTCCTGTTTACTGTCTGTTGATAAGTAACAGACCATCTGAGCTCTACTTTAGTCTATCTTTGTCTGCCGGCAGGTAGAAGCCGGCCCTTGTTTAAAGGCCTGTGTTAAAAGGGCCCTGTCCCGAGCCTGTCTGGAGACAGGTGGACTGCGTGGCCCCTCCGTGTTCCTGGATGGCTCGCCACAATCACCGTTCTACGAAACACTCCTGAACTTGGTAAGATTCTTACTTTGGTGTCCCTGGCTTCAAAGCCTGAGCCCCTACCCCTGCCTTTCATACAAACTCAATCCATTGTGCAGTCTATTGTGTCTTATTTAGGCATTCAAGCCAGCACTGACTGCATTAGGCTGCGTGCACTTCAACATCCGCTAACAGTTTTTGAAACCTCATGACTGAACCCCTGGTACTTGGGTCCTGTTCTCTCCCTCTACACTCATACCTCTAACCACATGCCTTCTTCCACGCTCCGTACTGTCCTCCCAAATTGGCCTTGGGTTTTCCCTCTAACATTGCATCAAGCTTGAATGCTGATGACCAGTATTCTCGCCGGAAAGTGAGGCAAAGTGTTCTGTGGTTTTTTGTGCCTACTCTCTTCCTTGAAGCTACATTTTCTGCTGTGTAACTGTGCCTTTAAGGCATTTTCCCAGAGGAGCTTGTTACCTGCTGCCTTTAAAAGGTTTCATTTTGGCGAAAGCGAAGAAAAAGTGAGGCAAAGTGTCTGCGGTGTTCAGCGGGATTCGGCGGGGCCGTGAATCCAGAAAGAAAACCATGATTTCAACTGTGCCCGCTTGACTGACAGCTCCTCTGAAAGCCCTTGCTCCAAGACATGTGGTAAGCAGGTGGGGTTGGGAAGCGACTGCCTAAAGTCGAGCTAACATTTCCCAGCTGACTTTTTATACTTGGCAAATATATTTATTTAGAATCCTTGAGCGGAATCTGCACTGACTTGGTCTCATCCCGCCATCCCTTGACTTACCCTGTGCACGGGACTCCTCACGGCCAGTCTCCTTGAAGGGACCTGTGGATGTTGTTGTCCTTGACTCGGCTTTGACCCGCTTTTGATCCGTCTCCCTTGAAAGGCGGCGGACCGCTTGGGTTCTCTGCGGCTGGCGTGGTCTGTTTTGTTTGTGATTCATTGTTTTTTACGGGGACTGCGGACGCTTGCGTCTTTGACCCGCCACTGCCAAACTATGGAGAATTTCCTGGAGTGTCGGCAACTGGCGTTTGCGAGCTGAAACTGCAAATGCTGGCTCTTAGTTTTTTGCCTGTGATCCTTTGTCCGGGAGCTGGAATCTGTACTCCCGGCGGACGTCTATGTCTTTGACCCGTATCCGGACTACACTTTGAAAAGAGCTGTTATTTCTTGCCGAACTTGGACAGGAACTGCTGATGTTCTCCAACTAACTAGAACACAACAGTGGTTGACTCTGTTGACAAAATAATCAATGACGTGACTCTTTTCATTTCTCCTACTTCTATTCTCTTATTTTAAAGAACGTAAAAAAGATTCAAAGGGGGTATCATGACCGGCTACAATTTACAAAGCACCATGTCAGGTATGGATGCACGTGCACCTGAATTTCATGAACCATCTACCAGAGACAACTATTTACCACCGGTTAATCGAACAATATTAAATCACTGGCGTGCAATAAAAAAAAACAGCTCTTTTTGGAATACAAAGCATTTACCCTGATGATGAACAGGTTCCTTCTGTCTCTGGTCTGTCACATTTAATTATAAATAAAAAATATTGGTGCGTCTACTCCAAAAAATTAGGAAAGTCAACATCATGTATTGTCACGTAAAGACTATACTCTAACAACAACGACATTAAAAAACACAATACTTAATTATTTTCCACGAGAACAAGATGGACATTGTTCTAAAAATGATATTGCACAAAGAAATATAGAATCAATGGAAACAAAAATACAGACATTGATTTGCCAGAACAGGCACTGATTCATTCTGATAACCCACCTAATGTAGGATTTTCCTTTGAACGAAATGCAATATCAGCCTTGATGGATGATACTGAGATTGAAAAAAATCAACACAGAAACTCATTTGGAAATGAGAAAGAAAAACACGACTATGGTCATAAGAAACCTGAAGAAGAATCAGTAAAAGACTGCACAACCTCATCCACAATGATAGCCTTGAATTATGTCTTGACTTCACTGGTTAAAGCTTTCGAAGAAATTTGTTCTGAGGTACGTTCTCATACAGGGCACTTATTTTAGATTACTAAAGATTTAGAAATCAGTGATACTACTCTGGTTGCATTAAAAAATGCTATGAATGATCTTTCAATTTTGAACAAAACTGAAGCTCAAATACACCTCTAAATGTCTTAACAACATAGCTCCTCCTTAACTGGCAGACAGAGTCAACAAGAGAACCTCAAACCGACCCACAAGAATGTCCAACGCCTACAATTTAGTGGTGCCCAGATACAAAAAGAGCACAACCGGTGGCTCTAGCTTTCCAGTCATAGCTGCCCAAACCTGGAATAGACTCCCTTTAGATCTCAGATCTGACCAACCCTACCCCAGCTTCAGGCGGAAGGTCCTTACCTGGATACGATCTAACGATACTTAACTTGACTGCGCCTCCCCACAGGACCCCTCGCTTTGCCACCCCTTGGATTATCCCGCCCCTCCCGAACACACTTTACCATCTGCTGTTAGCATCATGGAATGTCATTGGGTCCCTCTTGACCTCTGCCAACTGATGGTTGCACTTATTTCACTTTGATTTTGTCACCCTGTTCTCATTGTTCTCTTTTTACTTACAGTAAGTAAATATGTTTCCTAATTTGACTGTATTACTGCATTATTCTATAACTAAGTTCTCAAGTAAGACAGTGAATGTTCCACCATTGAATGCGCTGCCAGCTCCCACAAGTTAAGCATCTACATTAACAAAGATCGTCATGGTCATGTTCAGTCCGTATACAATATATATTTTTCTTTTGAGACGTGGATGGATTTTTGCGTTATTTAATTGTATTCAATTCCAATCACAGAGTTGCTTGCCAACACGTGTTCCGACCTCCACAGGTCTTTCTCAAGGCAGGACTCTGCTCCACATAGGTAAGATACAAAATATCAGAACAAATGTGTGTCATCATGCAATAACAGGGTCCAACAGTACAGGAGAAAACACACAACAAACGGAGAATTAAGGTATACATTACCCAATCCAGATGTCATAAAAAGTAGACACACCAACATATCATCAGCAGCACATAAAGAGAGAATAAATAAAAATAAGAGAAGAGAAACCTCCTCCAATATCCATGAACAAAAGTAAATCCACTGGTGTGCTTGTAAAAATATCATCTAAGTATTGTATTGACATTTACTAGAACTCATGCCATGCATTCACTCGTGCCACCTCTAATAGTCGAGTGTCAACAGCTAGAGCACCTGTCACCACAACCACTGGGACAAATATACATTCATTTGCGTGAGGTCAATAGATGGGTAAATGCGTGTTCGGTTATTACAAACCACTGTGTGAAGTGAGATTTGTCAACCCCCTCATAATCATGCAATATCACCAAGTATCAGCTAAATAATTACCAAGTAGAAAGTCACACTTATAAGTGTCCATTTCTGAATACAACCAAAAGAATCAATGTTCATGACACTGACATCCTGTGTTGCCAAGAGGAGAACCTAGTAAAATCATACAATAGAATGCTCCATATTACCACTTGACTTAAAGACTCTGCGTAAGGTGAAGTCCCAATTGTAAAAGGAATGATGTTACCTTCACTAATTAGTGACTAGAACTGTCCTGGTCAATAATTCATATTTCTCAAGCAGCATGTGAAAAATATGAAATTGACAATTACTTTTTTTCTCCAAAATGCGGAGCGCTTTCAAATGGGTTTCAGTCCCAGTCTTCGTTGAACCATATTAACAGATGCCCGGTTGAATAACCATTGCACTAGGTTATCATGCTTATGGATGGATAAGATAGTAAACTATTTAGGACTGATTAACCTGGTGGTACCGAATATGCACAGATAAGCCAAGAACGATTAAATAAAGAGAAGGAATATCTTATTAACACTACTCTATTTGGCCCAAGGATGCAGCACCGGCGCTCCGCCGGTCCCCCAGACTCCAGCAGTGACACCAGTGAATAGAAGTGCGTCCGATAGAGGGTACCACATCCTCCCACCCATCTACAGAAAAACATGCAATTCCGTATCGCTGTTGATTCCCAAAGTAGTACATCGTAACTTGCATATAGTTCGAGCTTCCAGTTGTCGTAGCAATGTAAGACGGTCCCCCCCTCTGGGGTGAGGTCTTGCTAGCATGAGACCAATAAACCTAATGTCGCTGACGCTTTCCATTTGATGGGATTCCTGCCAGTGTTGAAAGAGGTAGTTTGGAATCAAATTCTGTCAAACTGGCAAGGTGTTCCCTAATGTGAATTCATAATTCCCTAATGGTAGAACCCACGTAAACTCTGCCACAAATGCAAAGGATCGCATACACCACAAATTTCATTTTGCAGTTGATGAAATCACATATTTTGATTGATAAACCATTATGACATGAGAAGGTGTCAGATTGAATAACAAACTTACAAAAATTACATGTGCCACATTTGAAGAAATCATTTGGCTTAGGCGGTAACCAAGATACGGAATCTGCAACATTTGTTTGAGGAGCTAAGAAAGATGGGCACAAATGCCCTTTAATTGTGAGGTTGCGCGTGAAGATAAACCTAGGTTTGTCCACTATATAGGGCAAAATATCTGAGTCAAGTGGAAGTAGATACCAATGTTTTGCCAGTAATCTATATAACATATCTGAATTTTGCGCATACTTTGTAATGATGCATACATCCGAGAAGCCAGTAGGCTTTTGCCTCTCATGATCAGACAACATCTCTGCTTGTGATATATTTCTTGCTCGTTGTATGCCATCCTGAATACTACGTTTGGAATAACCTCTTTTTTTTAACCTCTCTTGAATCCGTACCACTTCATCAGTGAAGTCTGACATATCACTACAGTTCCTGCAAGCTCAGTAAAATTATCCAAATGGTATATTCTCTATAACTGATCTTTTGTGGCAACTTTTGGTGTGTAAAATTGAGTTAACAGCAGTAGGCTTTCTGAATGTTTGTGTATGTATCTGACAATTTGAAATGCTGATGACAAGATCCAAAAATGCAATTCTATTTGTGCTTACATGTCCTACAAATTCAATACCAAAAGTGTTGTGATTCAAATAATCTGTGAACTCACGAAAAATGTCTATGGAGCCATTCCAAATCAATAAAACATTGTCAATATATCTCTTCCATACTATTATTTGATCTTGAAATTTATGTGAGTTATGAATGTAATGGTATTCAAAATATCCCATAAATAGGTTTGGTAATGTGTGGGCATACTTAGCCCCCATAGCCACCCCTCGGGTTTGCACATAATAGTGTCCATTGAATAGAAACTTGGTATGTTGTGACGTGAAAGCCAGAAAATCTTTAATCATGGAAATGTGATCTGCATAAGAGGCTGAATGATTCCTGAAGGAAAAATCAATAGTGTCCGGTGCTAACTTATGTTGAATTGCAGTGTATAATGATTTCACATCATAGGTTGCTAACAGGAAGTTTTCAGACCATTTGATGGAAGATAAGATCTGTAAAGTGTGAATGGTATCTCGCAAATAGGCAGGCAGTGTGGTAATCAAACCTTTAATGGTGGTATCGATATATTGTGAAAGCCCTTATGTGGCCCATCCCAAACCACTTAACATTGGTCTAACTTGTGGTAATCCTACATATTCTTTATGAATCTTAGGTAGAAAATACATGGTCGGCATAACTGGAGCGGTACGTTGCAAGTAATGTTTCTCATCATCAGTGATTAGGCCATGTGAGTGCCAGTTTTGAATAAGGTTTGATAGATTTGTAACTGTTTGCACAGTGGGATTCCCAGGGAGATGTTGAGGATTCCCAGGGAGATGTTGATAACAGCCTGGGGTGGCAAGGTGATCATTTGCCATCTTAATATAATCGTCTCTATTTAGTATGACTATATTACCGCCTTTGTCAGCTTTCTTGATAAGTACGCTCGAATCCAGCATCAATTCATTTAAAGCTAATGATTCTGCTTTAGAGAGATTATTATATCGTTGTGATGCATGCTTGGGATGATCTATAAGTTGGTGTAAATCATGTGTGACTGCCTGATAAAATGTATCTATTACACTTTCATGATGTGATGCCGGTACAAATTTAGATGCCTTCTTATGTTCCGTCAGTTTTAAATTCATTTGTTGTATGCCCAGTTCTAGTTGTAATTGCCCTTCCTGGTAACCAGATACCTCTGACAAAGACAGCAATAATGCTGTATCTTCTATGTCCGATAACGTAACGTGACTAGGAGAACTGGGAATACTTCTGGGTGTGCATTGCTTAACCTGTGTATGAAAAAAAATGTTAAGCTTCAATTTACGTATGAATTTAAGCAAATTGATTTGAAAGTCAATGAGATCAGGTTGACTTCTTGGTGCAAATGACAAACCTTTATTCAAGAGTGACAACTCTGCCGGGGTAAGTACTTTGGAAGACAAATTATGCACTAAGTTTTCAGAATCGATTTGGCTTGTAGATTCTTGAGACTGGCTCTTATGTGACGTCTGTTCATTTTGTGCCCTGTATCTAGCTCTGGATCCCCTTCCTCTTCTTCCTCAGATGATGTGGTGGGTTTTGCAGTAACTCGCCCTAAAGGGACGGCACATCTAACATGTTTATTAGTAGGAACATAATTTGAAAAGTTACCTTTCTTATGCCTTTTGATTTCAGCCATAAAGCCTCTTCTACGATGCGTTAAGGAAGCAGTAGGATTTTCTCCCATTGTACCCTCTATTCTGTTCAAAGGTTCTTCCTCAGAATCAACTTCTGAGGAAGCTGGACTTCCAGTGGGTGTTTTAACAAGTGGGCCTATATTGTCTTTGTCATACTTAGCCTGAAATGTATACACCCGATCATTATTATAATCTCTCTCATCCCGAAAAAACTTTCAAAATTTGCAGATTTTAATCTCATCTTGGTAGTCTCTCAGAATGGTGTGCATAGTATTATAATTCTTTTCTTTAACAGCCGTGGGATTACCCATTGCTTCTATTTCTTTATGTAAAGCTTCAATTTGGGTGGAAACTCTTTCATGTTCCCGTTCTGCATGTGTTATCAAAAGTTTCAACATTTTCTCTGAGCTTAATGTGAAATTCTCTTCCCACTCTTGGGCAAGGTCCTGATCCGCGTTGTTGGTAAAATCAGGGAATATAAGTATTCTCAGTCCCCTGGGTATCATATTATGCTCTAGATAGTTGGCTAGTGAGACTTTTTCCCAATACTTATTTGTTTCCCACTTGGCCAATCTCTCAAGTTTGACAAATTTATTGGCTAGGGTCTCTGGCTGTGAACTGCTGCCAGCGAAAGAATGACCTGGGATACCTTTGGGGGAGAACAATGCTACCCTATCCCTTTCTCGGTTGACTATGTATTCGGCCATTTTATAAGAACTCCTAATGCTACAAGTCTGTGCACTGCTCAGCAAATGCCCCACCTGGCATGGGAAGGAAAACAGGAAACAGTATAGCTGAGGTATGCCAGGTCAATGGAAGCGCTTGAGCTTATGTATTTAGAAAAATCTTTCCTCAAACACACCGAACTGGCTGCTGCACCCAGGGGGAACAAGTAGGTACCTCAAACCCACTGAACATTAAAGGAAGACAGTGAATGTTCCACCATTGGATGCGCTGCCAGCTCCCACAAGTTATGCATCTACATCAACAAAGATCGTCATGGTCATGTTCAGTTTCTCTTCTCTTATTTTTATTTATTCTCTCTTTATGCGCTGCTGATGATATGTTGGTCTGTCTACTTTTTATGACATCTGGATTGGGTAATGTATACCTTAATTCTCCATTTGTTGTGTGTTTTCTCCTGTACTGTTGGACCCTGTTATTGCATGATGGCACACATGTGTTCTGATATTTTGTATCTTACCTATGTGGAGCAGAGTCCTGCCTTGAGAAAGACCTGTGGAGGTTGAAACACGTGTTGGCAAGCAACTCTGTGATTGGAATTCAATACAATTAAATAACGCAAAAATCCATCCACGTCTCAAAAGAAAAATATATATTGTATACGGACTGAACATGACCATGACAATCTTTGTTAATGTAGATGCATAACTTGTGGGAGCTGGCAGCGCATCCAATGGTGTAACATTCACTGTCTTCCTTCAATGTTGAGTGGGTTTGAGGTACCTACTTGTTCCCCCTGGGCGCATCAGCCAGTTCAGTGTGTTTGACAAAAAGATTTTTCTAAATACATAAGCTCAAGGGCTTTCATTGACCTGGCATACCTCAGCTATACTGTTTCCTAAATTCTCAAGTATCCTTTGTAATGTTCTGCGCCCAGCTACCATCGGTTTTGGTTTCGCGCTATATCAAATAAACAAAAAACAAAAAAAAAAACATCTCCAAGAATTAATGGAACCATTTCATAACAGCAAACAAAGAGATGAGGAAACAAAAAAGATGATAGAGAATCTATCTGCCAAAATACAAGAGTTTGTAAATCACTCTTGTACATAACAGAAAAAGACTTGTGCCTGCAAATCAAATTGAAATGAAAATCAAGGAGAGGATGACACCCCATTGTCTGAATCGATGATGGAAGAACTTATTCGTCTTGCGCAATTAGTAGAAAATGAAGAAGAAATTAATACAGAAAAAAGGAAAGATCGAGATGATAATCATGACCTAAAATTAGGAAATCATGAGAGTTCCAATAAAAAGAAAATGAAAGACCCATGCAAACGAATGAGAAAGAAAAAGCAAAACAATAATAAGAAAAAACTTGACCCTGAAGACGACACACAAGCTGTAGAAGATGGCGGCAATCAGAGTGAAGTCATTGCGAACACCAAAAAGAGGATAAACAAGACCAGAGAGTCTAATAGATTCATCCACAAATTTTAAAAAAAACATGCTTACCAGATGCTAAAGGAAATAATAGAGAGAAAGAAACTTCACAAACAAATTCCAGAGAAAACTAAACAAGAAGAAAATATGAATCTCCTAAAAAACTATTGAAAATAGCTTTGATATTTCTTAAACCAATAAAGCCTGCAATTAAACTTGCCCCAATTTTTGTGAAAAATAAAGGAAAGATTCTTAATCATAATAAATCACCAATGAAAAAGGCTGATGGAGTAAATACGGAAGGAAACATCGAAAATATCCACCCAACAAAAGACATCCTTCATCTAGCTTCTATAATTAATTTAACAGAAGAAACAATCAACGAAATACGAGAACAGATATGTAAAACATTGACACAATGTGTTTTATCCAATGACAAACACACAAACCAACAAATCGTAAACTATAAAGAAGTTTGTAAAGATACTCCAAACTCTGATCCTAAAATGCCACTGACAATTAAAGAAGTCCGCGAGGAGATGGAAAGGCCTCTGAATGGCAAGAAAAGTGATGGGAAGATTTGAACACCGCAATCTTAGAACAACTGACGAAACTCCCATCCTCTTAAACTCGTGTTTATCTGGGAAAAATGATACTAAAAAAGACCTTGATAAAGAAATGCAAGAGGATCGAGAACAACAAGACGTCACCATAAATCCTATTCAGGGAGAAAACCTCAATCCAAGAAAATTAATGGATAACACTACTCACCTTAATCAAGATTACATAGGCAAACAAATACAAAGGTGTATGTCTATACACAATATGATAAATCATGAGATCTTGCAAAAGGAACACACAACAAGAGATCCTTTCTTTCCACAGAAAAAAATGATAACTAAACAGGATCAAACAATAAAAAGCCATGCTCCAAGTATGGTACACTTTACACAGAAACCAATGAAGGTGTCTGACTCCATGAAGGAATGGATGTCACCACGTAATGACATCAGAAACAATCAACACTTAAATGAAACACCTCCTTTGACTCAGAGACAAGACCCGCAAATGATGCGATCTGTAAGCTCCCCACAGAATACTAGCAAAAATCAAATGATAATATGTTGTAGAAGTCATCCTTTTGTGCAAAATGATCTGAACAGAGCTAGTATTCTAAATATATTCCATGAGATTCTAAACTTGAGAAATACTGCCTCCAATGATCTAGACAGAGTCAATTTCTTGGATGGCATTGATTTAACAGCTGCTCGCATCACCCTGAAATTCCAGAATGGTCCTGGATGTCTTACTAAAAGAAGCTGCAGTCTTAAAGAAACTAGGCTTCATGATACATCACGAGGTCCCAAATATGCAAGGCACCTTTCGAAACATTGGTGGTAAAACACTTTACAAGACCTCTATTACCGTTCATAACGGCCCATGAATGGGAAATATACCATCTGGTATCATGGAATTCGAAAGGCCATCGTCATCTGGTTAACTCCATTACACATGAGTTAGAACTCCATGAAATTGTAGTCATCCAAGAATCCTGGTTGCATACTATGCCTCTCTGGGACCAACATGACATATGCATGATATCTGCTGATACTTCCACGCAGGGCAGACCAACCTCGGGACTTTTAGTGGCTGTAACAAAAAAAAACAAAGGTTATACAATAACAGCATGGTTGTCACCCAGTAATCATCTTCAACTGGTAAAAGTCACCGTTCAACATCTGACAATATCCTTACTGAAAATATACTGGGGCTGTGCTAATTTGTCTGCTACTAATTTCTTTAAACAAATGGAACTTGTGTTGGAAGCAATCACATTAGACAAGAACATAACACACATATTAATAATGGGTGACTTGAATCTTTATCTCATGAAAAAAGCGATGGGTAGTGAAGAGCTAGTAAAGGACAGATGGAACAACTTAATGAAAGAACATTCATACATCATGTTAAATGGAACATTGCCAGGGGACATTCTGGCAAAAAAAAAAAAAACATGGCAAAGAGGAACACAAGAAGCTATAATAGATTTCATCTATTGCAATTCCTCGTTATATTATTGTGTAACAGCCTAAAAATAAAACATAATGATCATAGTGATCACAAACAACTTTGTTTAGAATGGTATGCAGTAAAATCTGTCAAAGCAGTTGACACAATTAAAAATCTAGGTCAATTTATGATAAGTAATCAAGGAAATAGGATCAAATGTTCAACAAAGAAATTAACTCCCTTTTATTCTGAACTGGAGAAAAATATACAAGGAAACATCGACCCGGATATATATATTACATCCATGCAACTTTTTAAGACGACTAACCTAAGAAATGGTCAATCAGTAGTCAGACATACTCACATTTTCAATGATCAAATAAAAATGAGAAAAAACACATTAAGAAAACAAATAAACAAATTAATGACATCTCCTTAAAAAAAAAACGTGTAGAAATCAAACATTTAAAATGTGAGTACAGAAATTGGATTAGAATCCAAAAACAATTGCCTTTACAAAATGATGTTGAAATTATGCTAAGGCGAATAACTTCCAAATCATCGGCTGCTATCTGGCAACTATTGAACTCAGCATCAAATGATGAACAAAAAACAATACAAATAAATGCAGTATCTGAAGCAAGATGGCTCAATTACTATGAAACTACTTACAAGACTCCATTTCCATGTCTGATGTTAAATACACCAAGATGAACCATACCTTTGCCATCGATCGAGCAGACATCCTACAATCATTTACCAAACCGAGCTCCTCTCGAGCTCCCGTTCCAGATGGACGTTATGATAAAACAATGAAATCTGATCCGGAACGATGCGCTGATATCCTGACTGTGATCTTCAAAGCTATAGTGAAGAGAGGAATCATCCCTCTCTCCTGGAGGAAAGCAATAATTACACCTATCTTCAAGAAAGGAAACAGATCCGATCCATCAGCATACAGACCCATTGCACTGCTAGATATGCCAGGAAAACAATTTGCTGGCCTTCTACTCAAAGAATTCAACACATGGGTGAAGAATAATAATCTTAATGACCCTTTCCAGACGGGTTTCGTTCGTGGAATTGGAACCAACATTAACCTATTAATCATCAATATTTTAAAAGCGAATGCTGGGGAAAATTACCAAATGCTTTCGACTACATATATAGACATCAAAATGGCATTCGACTCCATACCCAGAGAAATGCTAATAAAAAAACTCATTGACGCACAGTGTCCAGAATTCTTAATAAATTACATTTACATTTACCAACCCCACATGGAAACTACTGTTCAAATTCGAATAACTACGGATGGTATGCTTACCAATCCTATTTCCACTGCTAAAGGGTTGAAAAAGGGATGTACCTTCGCTTCTGATTTATTTAATTACTCTATCTCTGATATAGGCAACAACTTTAAACAAATAAAGTCAGACTCTCCAAAATTAGGGAAAAAACATATCCAATGGTTGTTATATGCCGACAACCTCGTTCTAATATCGAAAACACTAGGAACTTGGCATTTGCTGAAACAGGTACTCCCAATAACCAATGTATATATCTATCTGGGATTCAACATCAATAATCATCATAAAGACGAGTCATATTAAGTAACAATTAAAAGTAAAATCACAACTGCTATTTCCCAGTCAAGAATTATGAATGCAAAATATGGAAAATTCTCACTCATTCCGGTGCTGACATACTACAAACAAAAGGTCATACCTGTAATTCTCTATGGTGCCGAAACCAGTGAAACCCGAACTCTACTGGCAAAAACTCGAAGCCCGATATTGGAGAGCAGTTCTACATTTATCAATTTCTGAACCGATACCAATTTTGCAATACGAAATGGGACTTATCTCTCTATCTGCAATGTACAAGTGGAGAAAGTGTGCACTATATAGCAAATGTGTTACAGCTAAAGATGCAGACAATGTACTGTCCTTTCTAGTGAGTTATCTAATTACTTCCATCTGAAAAATGTGTTAGATTATGGAGAGAATCGGTGGAATTGACTTTAAAAGACGGTGATGCTACAGTTGAACTTTTAATAGCTGATACAGATAAAACCAAACTAAAACTATGGCGAGCAGACTGGATACAAACTAGCGATCAATGCATTGGATACAAAGACTTTGGTCCTAGCTTTTATAGCGCAAAGAAATAGGGCCAACTTCCATAGTACCTGACAAAATCTCCCAGCCTAATTTACAGAACAATCATTATGAGATTTCGACTGAATTTATATAACCGCTGTAATAAACTTTTGAAAAAATATGGACTTAAATTAGGATTATACAAAAATCAAATCAGTGGATTGACTTCTTTCTTTTTTCTTTTCTTTTTAAGGATAATTGAAAATAAATTTTGATAAGAATATTGTTCACATTGATTTGCTAAAGATTTTGATTATTGTTTTAATGTTTTTCTTATATTGAAAAGCTGATTGTAATCAGCTGTATCAATAAATAACAAAAAATAATAAAAAATACTCCCGCCTCCTGACATGGCTGCTACGTGCCCCATATGCTCAGGATTTTGTTAGTCATTCTTTTCAGCAGGTTTTCAATTATTATTTAAAGATTTTTTTTTTAATGTTTTCAGCTGTTATTTAAGATGTCTTTTCTGCCTTTTTTCTACCTAACCAACCAGCACTCGTCTGGACCTTGTTTTGATCTTACATGTGCACATTTTATGATACCCAGCCTTTTTCTTGTTCAGCTTGGGGGCACCCTGCGCTGTCCCTGCCGTGCATTACCTAAATTTTGCCTTCTGAAATACCGTGGTTCAGCCTGCCAGCTACATCCCGTATCCACCTACACATGTTGCTTAGCCCTGTACTGCATTCATCTCGATTAACGTAGGAAACACCATCCTCTCAGATTCTAACTCACTCAGAAGCCTCACCATCAGGCCTCCTACCCTACCTACAGTCAACTGTATCTACAGGAGCATATTCTAAGCATCTCATCCTCAGACCTGAGTTGTCTACTCGCCATGGATCCCATGGCTAACCTTCAGAAAATAACCCTCACTATTGCCTCCCTCTTACCCTTATTTAATACCATTGCACCAACCAAATTCCTCCGACCCCTGGCAATCCTCAACATTTAAGACTCAACTACTAGTAACTGCCTCCTCTCTCCAATTCAATGGATCCAACAAAATGCCTCTCAGCCTGCTCCTAACATACGCTGCCCCATTGGCCTTAGAAATGCTAGGCTAGGATCCTCCATTAGTAACACATGGCTGCCCAGCACTCAGCGCAAGATTTTCCTACATCATACGCTGCCACATACAAGACCTACATTAGTCAACACTGTTCATAACATATCCAACAATACCTTGCCTCCTCAGGTTTCTGAACTCCCAATTGCAGGTACTCCTATAGCTGAGGCACCTCAAAGGAGCCCTCATTAACACCAGGTCCTTGATTGCTCACATGCTAGAAATAGCAGACCTCATCTCATCCAATCACCTTGACATTTTACCAGTCACAAACACTTTGTTACACCCAGCTGTGGGTCCGCTCCCTATCACTAGCGTGGCCTGAAAATTACACAATCATCAGCTATAACATCCAGCAGAGGTGGAGGAGCCACATTTATTGCCAAAAACCGACTTGACCTCAGAGAATTTTCTAACTAACCATTCTCCTGAGGAGAACTCCTCTTCGTCAAACTCCCTCTATCAGCAGCACAAACCTTACTTATCCACCTCCTGTACAGACCCCCAGGACCTCTCTCTTCTTTTAAGGAAGCATCACACACCTTCTCACCCGGAACACCAAACCTGGCTCCCAAATTATGCTACTGGGCGATCTTAACTTAGTCCTCCGTGACACACTTGATGCTAACACTACAGCCATAGAGAACACTCTTACAGAGCATGGTTTCTCACATTGCATAACCAAACCAATGCATTGCAAAGGCAGAACTTTGGATTGGTTAGCAGACCTATACGGCAACACTAAGATCCTTTCCAGTTCTCCTTGTGCATGGTCTGGACATCACGACATATTCTTTATGATCCAGGATACCGGCCGTCCTTTCTCCACCGACACAAAAGTACCTCCTGCCTTAACCCGCAACAATTCCTTGGTCACTCTGGAGAACCTACTTCCCATACTTCAGCCTATCACAGACCCTACCAAGAATTAAAATAAGGATCCGGCCCTTCTGGTGGACCTATATAATCACAATCTACTCCAAGCCTTAGACCTTATAGCTCCTCTAAAAATGACAAAATCTAAGCCACCTGCACACCTAAACAAGTGGTTCTCTCTAGAATTGAAAGCTTTAAATAGATCCAAAAGATGCTCCGAAGCTACTTGGAAGAAAAAAAAACACTGTCCAGAACAAGGAAAATGTCACTACTGCCTCTAACGCCTACAATGCTGCCATCCTAAAAACCAAAAGTGACACCTCAATGATGGAATTCAAAATAAAGAGCTTTTCACTATCCTTAGGGAGTTAGAGTCACCAGTCCCTCCTTCTGAATCCTGCATTAAAGATGCCTTGTGTTGTGTTCAACTTTCAAAAGGCCCTACTGAACAAAATCGCCCTATTACAAGTGAAAATACAAGCAAAAAAACTCAGCCTCACATCAAGCCCAGAACCTAGCGAGGTCCATCGCCCCCCCAAACCTTGCAGCTTATTCAAATTCAACCCGGTTGAAGCTATCATGTCAAACCTAAAACCCTCAAGCTGTCAAGACGACATCTGCCCAGCAAGAATCATAAAGGAGAGGCTGAACGAATTTGATCCATTCATCACCTCCCTCATTAAAGTTTCATTCGAATTATGTGCTGTTCCAAACAATCTCAAAGATGCCTGGGTCATGCCACTCCTTAAAAACCCCAATCCCGACCCTAGCATTTATTTATTTATTTTTTTAAAATTTTTATTTAATATTTGTATTGCGCCGGTAGCTCGCGAGCCTCGGGGCGCAGAGACAAGAACACGATAGACAGACGGACAAGAACAAACAGCAAAGACGGGACAGAAACATGCAGAGATTATTCCAGCTGGAATTTGGACGTATGGTAATTTATTTGAAGATGTGGGTTTTTAGCGATTTGCGGAAGCGGATGTAATTAGGCTCTATTCTTAGGTGGTCCGGGAGGTTGTTCCAGAGATTGGCTGCGAGGGACGGAAAGGCTCTGCCTAGGCCGCTTTTAAGTTTATGTGGGGCTATTGCAATTTTGCCGAGTTGAGATGATCTCAGTGTTCTATTTGGAACGTATGGTCTGATTCTCGTTTTTAGGTATGTTTGTGCTTTTCCGTGAATGCATTTATGGACAATAGTTAGGGTCTTGAAGTGCACCGTATCTTCAATTTTTAGCCAGTGAAGCTCCCTTCTGGAGTCGCTGATGTGCTCTGTTCTAGATTTAAGCTTCACAGTTCTTACTGCGTTGTTCTGTACAACTTGGTAGCTTTGTAGGCACCGTTTGGAGGCACCCAGAAGTAAGGCATTGCCATAGTCGAGGCGCGACAAGATGGTGGCTCTAGCTATGGTCGCGCAATTTTCCTCTGATAAGAAGGGTCTGATGGCTTTTATTAGACGGAGGTGGTAAGCACAGTTTTTCTTAACGTATTGTGCTTGGGCCTCTGCCCCTAATGATGCTTCAAGCATCATACCGAGGGTTTTGACCTTGCCTAATACTGATATAGGTGTGTCTTTGATCTGAAAGGATGCGTAGGATGTAGGTAACTTAGCTCGGGCGTATGATGAGCCAAAAATCATGAGCTCCGTTTTTTTCCCATTAAGACACATCAAATTGGAGTCCATCCATTGATCCACGTAATTATAAATCGTGTTGAGTTGCTCACTGTCCTTCTGATAATCGCCACTTAGTTCAAATACCAGCTGCGTATCATCAGCATAGTTAGTGAAGTAGGTATTAATATGGTCAAGAACTAGGCATAAGTACCTCAAGTAGATGTTAAACAGCAATGGTGACATGTTTGCCCCTTGGGGGACTCCACAGAGGATTTCTTTTTCTAAAGAGAACTTGTCCCCCCAGTGCACCCTGGATATTCTGATTTTTAAGAAGGACATTATCCAGCTGATGGCTTCATCAGAGCAATTGGTGGACTTTTTCAAAGCATCCTGGAGTAGGTTGTGATCAAGGAGGTCAAAAGCGGCACTGAGGTCGAGTAAAACAAGAAGGCCTGTCTTACCCTTGTCAATAATGCCGAGCATTTTGGTCTGGAGATCTAGCATGGCTGTCTCGGTACTGTGGGCGGGTCGAAAGCCAGATTGTTTTGGGTGGAGGGCGTTTGACTCCTCCACATATGTCTGAAGTTGCATGGTGGCAATTTTATCCATAATTTTGAGAATGAAATTGCTATTAGTTATGGGTCTAAGGTTGTTCAGGTCCCTTTGGTCCAGATTGGGTTTTTTTACCAGGGGGGTTACTGTAACCTTTTTGATGGCATCAGGTACTTTCTGATCTCTGAAGGAGGCATTTATGATCTTTGTCAAGGTGGGGGCGAATATGTCAATGTTATCCGTATTATTTTGGGAGGGATGATGTTCTCTGCACAAGTCGTAGGTTTCATTGTTGTCAATACCTTGATCATGTCACTACTGTTGATCTCTGTGAATTTAAAGGTTTCAATACCTGGTGTTGAAATCTCGACTGGCAGGGTCTCTATCATTTGTTTTTTAGACAAAGAGTTAATAATTGAATCCCTGGCTTTGGCAATTTTATTGAAGAAGGCGATCTGAGTAGTGTTGCATTCTTCTTGTGAAGGTAAGAAAGGAGGGGTGATAGCTTTTGGTTTTTCTATAGATTTGAGAATATTGAACAATTTGCTTGTGGAGTTGGCTGCTGTGGAAATCTGTTCATTATAGAAGTTTTTTTTAGCCATGATTATCATGTGTTTGTATTTTGTTTCACTTTCTTTCCAAAGGGCTTTATTGGCTGACGAGGGGTCTTTAAGCCAGGCATTTTCTCTGTTTCGTTTATCTCTTTTTTGTTCTGCTAGTTCTTTGGAGAACCATTGTTGGTTCTTTTGGATAGATCTGGTTGACTTGGTTTGGAGGGGAGCTACTTGGTCTATAAGTTTATCGAGGTGACTAAGTAAATTTACTAGCATGGTTTCACATGTGTCATTCTCAGCTTGCTTTTTTTTCAACCTCAGCCAAGCAGTGTATGAGATGGTTCCTGTCAATGTTTTTGTAATTCCGATAGGTCGAGAGAATGGGGCTGTTGGGGATTTTAGGTTTAGGAAGGGGTAAGCTGATGTGAAAGGATATGCTGTAGTGGTTGGACCATATGCATGCTTCCGTCTTGAACTCTCTTGTTTCTAGATTTTTAGAGATGACCCAGTCAAGAAGGTGGCCGTTGTTCATTGTGGGCTCTTGATTATTGATCTCAAAGTCAATGTTGTTTAGGGATTTTTGTAATTTTCTAGCTTCTTTGTCTTTGGGATCATCGTACCAGCGATTGAAATCTCCCATCACTAGAGTGGCTGTATTGGGTCCTTTAAGCATGTTAAGTTGGTGAGTTATTTCGTCATTAAAGTCTGGCATGGACGATAGTAGAGTACTATCAAGTTTAGGCTACTATTGGCTGTGGGAGTGTGTTTAAGGTGAAGTATTTCACAGCCTGTGCAAGCTATGCTGTTTGGGAACATGTGGATGTAGTCTCTGGCAATGACTGCAACCCCCCCCCCTGTCCTTCTTCTCTATTGGAGTAGAAGATGGAATAGCCTTCTGGTACTGCGATGTCGCAGGTGGGGCCGATGGGGTCCTTAAGCCAGGTTTCAGTGATGCAGAAGATGTCTATTTGTTCGTCAACAATCTTGTCGTGAACACATTGTGAGTGTTTATTGAGGGAGCATGTGTTTAGTAGGCAAATTTTTAGGTCGAGCTTTGTTGGGGGGTGAGTGGACGCTTTTTCCTTTTTTGAGGGCCTTTTAATGGCGAGTTGTTCTCTAGTGTCTTGACTGTTACGGTCAAGGACAGAGTCCACCGCTTTTTTGACCAGGTTAATGCGCGCAAGTTTACTAAGGTCTGATGTAAGCTTGTCAAAAGGGAGCATCCCCATGGTTGCCTGTGCGGAGGATACTTACGTTTAGTGCAGAATTGAGCAGCGGTTTTCGCCCTGAACGCCGCGGACGGCGTGGATCGGCGTAGACCGGCTTGCCCCTGAAAGCGCCGGCGCTGAAAGCGCCTGACGTGTCAAGATGTAGGCGGCAAGGGCACCTGGGAACAGTAGTTCCAAAAAGAAATGCAGCAAAGTTGCAAAGTAAACAAAATACGAGTGCTTGCTCGTTGCGCTTATTATATAAGGAAAACTCTTAAACAAACAAAGCAGTTACAAGTCTTTCTGAATTGACAAAGAAATCAAAATATAATGCAGTCAAAACACTTTTCCCAAATGACAAAGGGCCTCATTAGGACCCAGGCGGTAAGGGGTTTACGGCGGCATAAACAGCGCCGACCCTTACCGCCTGATTCCGAGGTCCCTTAGCGCCATGGCGGATTTAACACCTGCTTTTAGCAGGTGTTAAAATCCATGGCGCTAAGGGACCATGTTGTTAATTACGCCACCGTAATTTACGGTGGCGTAATTAACGCCTTCCCCACTCCCATTATGCCCTATGGGGCAAAAATGGGAATGGGGAAGGGTAAATGGGGATTGGGGACTTACCGCCCCGCCAACCTCGGAATGGGGCGGTAAGTCCGCCAACCACCATGGCGTAAACGTAGTTTACGCCATGGTGGTAAAGGTACGACCCAGGCGGTAACTTACCGCTTGGGTCGTAATGAGGCCCAAAGTATTCTAGGAACGTGCGTTATAACGTTGCCTGGTAGGGAAATGGAATGGGGAATGGGCTGTGCTTCTGGCCCACCCACAAAAATGCTGTTACCTTTCTAATCCTACCATTCCTACCAATTTCAGACATATAACTACTCTACCTATTATTTTGAAAATCTTGGGTAAAGCGGCATACATCCAAATTCAAACCATCTCGAAGCCAACAACCTTCCAGGCCTTCGCCAATCTGGGTTTAGACCAAGACACGGCACAGAGACAGCCCTGGACTTAAAAATCCAGATGGATGAATCCAATGATAATGGAAATCCGGCCTTACTCCTCTTGCTCGACTTATCGGCAGCTTTTGATTTAGTCGACCATAATATCCTCACTAAACATTTGACAGCAGCAGCTTCCTTCTCCCCTAAAGCTGTTATCTGGATTCAGTCTTTCCTAGCAGACAGAACCATGAGGGTGCAGCAAAACCTGCCCCAATCACATGCAGAGTCCATCAGGGTTCCTCTGTCTCTCCGACCCTCTACAATACCTTTACAAAGCTATTCTTTGACCATTTAGATGACTTGGGTACACTAACTACGCAGATGACACGCAAATCCTCATCACTCTTACAGGTTCATATGACAAAGAATCTAAACTACTAAACGAAACATGCCTCAGAATCCAGGCTTGGATGGCCAATAATGGTCTATGCCTCAATGACGATAAGACCGAGCTACTACTCATCCGTTCAAGACCGCGACTTAACAAATTAGATTCCCAATATACCTCTTTCAACATTACGGTGAATAACATCAAAGTCTCCAATGATGTCAAAACTCTAGGAGTATACCTGGGCTCCACCCTCTTCCTCTCCAGCCATGTTAATGCAACAGTCACAGCAACAGCTTCCACCTCCAAGTGGATTAATGTGTGCAGGCCCTTCTGGTCCACTAACAGCTGTATCACATTTGCTACAGAACTCATACTTTCGAAATTGGACTACTGTAACACTTTATACTAGCAAACGAAACCTGAATAAGTTACACGATTTACAAAACAATGCTCTTAGAACTGCTTTAAACATTCCTCATTCCAACCACATCTCGGAAGTAAGACGTCACACCAACTGGCTCCCAGTACAAGAGAGGATCACATTCAGAAAACTAGTGATCACTCACAAATGCCTTTCCAATTCTGCCCCAAATATCTGGTCTACAAATTCACCAGAATGCTATCCACCATACCCATGAGATCTAACTACTCACATTGCCTTAATATTCCCAAATACCAACTACAGATAGCCGGTGGGTCCATTTTCCCAGTCCTAGCAGCTATGTCCTGGAACTCCCTACCTTCAGCGCTAAGAGCCGAACCTTCTATTTGGTCCTTCAGAAATAAGGTAAAAGCCGGGCTCTTTTTCCAGCTAAACTAAGGTCCACAAACTACCGTACCACAACTCACTTGCCTATTTCCGGGTCTTTTGTCTAAATATGTAACATTAGGCGCTCGTTACTCAAGTGCTCTTTTTGTAACTGTATTTATTTATTCTGCCAGGCACGTTATCTTAATCTGTAACACAAGTCAACTGCCTACCTCTTTCTACCTTATTGTACTACCCATATGTATGTAACACTTATATTGCACTTCCTATTTGTATGTAACACTTGTTGCATGTATAAGCAAAAGCGCCCAGATACCCTCGGGTTAGGTGCGCTATGTAAGCAAATACACTAAAATAAACTAAACTAAACTAACCCATTCGACAACCAGACATGGATTATTTTTAGAAATTGCCCTGCCACCAGAGTGAATAAGACAGACAATTAATATAAAATAGATCAGAGATGCAGAAGTCAATATACTAACTATGGTTGCATTGACTTTGTGTCCCATCAATTATCAGTGCTGTAAAGGTGACATTTTCTAACCAGCACTGTAGCACAGCACAGTTGGTGCTGACATTTCAGTAGACGGTTTACAGCAAGGCCCCTGTGTGCATTATCATTTTGGTATGCAACATTTTGAAAGGGGGGTCTGATTGGATGGCCTCCCTTTCAGAAACAGATTTACTAGCACCATTTTATGTAAATGTAACAAGGGTTATCATACCCTTGCAGATACAATCCATCATAATCAGTTGGTACATCAAGTACAGTCTTTCACGAAATAAATAAAGTTATGCCTCCACTCACCAAAAAGAGGCCACAGAATTCAGAGATCAGTCCAGTGAAACGTCTTCACCATGCTTCTTATGTCGCCACAGGAGCTGCCGTGCCACAGCCCCCCGCAGACTCACGCAGAATGCTCACTCTTCATCACACTCCATGGTGTGCTCACACGCTGCCTTCTTGTTATCAAACGCGCTGGTTTTGCATTGAACGGCTCCCTCTGGAAACAATGAGAAATACAAAGGTGCATCCTCCTGCAGGCTCTTCACTCTTTGCCACACTCCATCATGCTCCATATACCTGTAATTCTATTTAAATATCACATGCATTGTCAGAACATCTGAACTTTCCGCAAGTTTTTAAAACTCACATGTTTAAAAGGCCCAATCAGGCAAGCCGGCAGGGTAATGCCGGGCCGCCTCCAAAGGCCCACATCCAGAGAAACCTCTGCGTGAGCCCTCCACTGCCTCCATTCATCAGAAATAACCATCCAGGTCACAGGCCTCTCTGCTGAACACCACAAGGCTTCTACCACCAGCAACACCAAAGCTAAGCCTTCTTGGGTTTTATGGGGCATTAAGCATACACCCTACACCTGTGGTGCATGGTGCGCACATTCATCTGTTAAGAAACAACAATGTTTTAATTTACTGAAAGAAAAGTCTTTAATTGTAAAATCGCTGCCACAGCATTTGTTCTTTTTTGGCTGATGTGTGCTATTTCCAGTATCGGTGTGGTATTTGCCAGCCTCTTCATCATGGCTGTCCCAGAACTACAGTGATGAGAGAACCAGCCCTACTGTGGCAAAGCTCACCATGATTGGGCCCCTCTTCCAGCAAAAGGCCCAATCAGGCAAGCCGGCAAGCGAATGCTGGCCCACCTCGCAAGGCCCACATCTAATGCCCTGCTTGTTCCTGTCAGTGCCTGGCCGGGCCTCCGGGCCCCCACTCTCTTACATCCACTGCCTAATATGCTCTATCATATTGGATACTCCATCCATGCAGTCACGGACTGTGACCTCCCCCTCTTGTCATTACGTGAGTACTGCTTGTTGCTTGGTGGCTGCTTTGTCTCTACTTGACTCACCCCCTCTGCCTCTCTGCCCATTCACATTTCCCCTGTACTATGGTGAAACTTCCCTGAGTTACATTTCCACTGACGCCAACTCTGTATTGTTGTGCTGCAGTTCCTGTGTTGTCCAGCATTGTATTTAATCTGTTAGTGTACACATCGAATTTAGGTGTGCCTTCTTTGAGCATTGTTTTGTTCTGTTAGTGTAGAAATCAAATTTAGGCATGCCTTCTTCAAGCATTGCATTTGTCTGTTTAGTGTAAAAATAACATGTGGGTGTATTTGTGTGTTTAGTGTAAAAATCAGATTTGCGTGTGCCTTCTTCCAGCACTGTTTTGTTCTGTTTAGTGTTAAAATAACATGTTGGTGTGCCTTCTTCCAGCATTATTTTGTTCTGTTAGTGTAAACAATCAAATTTAGGTGTTCATTCATCCAGCATTGTATTTGTCTGTTTAGCGTAAAAATCGAATTTAGGTGTGCCTTCATCTAGCATTGTATTCGTCTGTTTAGTGTTAAAATCGAATTTAAGTGTGCCGTTATCCAGCATTGTATTTAATTGTTTAGTGTAAAAATCGAATTTAGGTGTGCCTTCTTCCAGCATTGTTTTGTTATGTTAGTGTAGAAATCAAATTTAGGTGTGCCTTCTTCAAAGATTGTATTTGTCTGTTTAGTGTAAAAATAACACGTGGGTGCATTTGTCTGTTTAGTGTAAAAATCAGATTTGGGTGTGCCTTCTTCCAGCACTGTTTTGTCCTGTTAGTTTAAACAATCAAATTTAGGTGTGTCTTCATTGATTTGTGCTCTTAGTGTAAAGAAAACAAACAAATTTAGGTGTGCCTTCATCCAGCATTGTCTTGTTTTTACTCTTGACACCCATCTGGCCTGTGGGATGTTTCAATCCACACATCCAAGCCCTACAACATCATTGTGCATTACTGACATGGGAAACATCATAATGGCCGCCGGAAAGCATGCGGCTGGCTAGAAATCACCAATAATGCGCAGTGAAAACCTGACAGATAGGCCAACATCCACTTTGCCTCTGTCAGTGTTAATAAAGGAGACCATTGCCAGACCCTTTTTTTTGGCTGCACACAGAGCAAAATCAGTGCAAATTAATATAGTGCTGGTCAAAATCCGTTTTAATTGATGTCAAAAATTGCCAAAATCATGGCTCACAGAACCACTAAAAAGGTCCACCTCCTTGTTGGGGGGTCATCATCAATCTCCTGCAATAATCTACATTAATCTGAGGTCCACAGAAGTGCACCTATATTTGAACAAAGTATAATTTGAGGACTGCTTACTGGTAAGGCAGTTGTCAAAAATGGCTGCAATACCGGTGCTTGACACTAACCGGCGCTAGCGATCTAAATTCTGACAGGAGACTTGTATTTCAGAAGCTAAACAGCATCCTAAGTTAGCTGAGACTTCAAAAGGCTTGCTGGTCAATGAGAATTCTTAACACCTACTCTTCTCAGGCCCTACACCAACAGCACAGGATATCACAGGGTCCTGTTGATTAAAAAGGGAGGAGAGTTCCCTGCAGCCTGGAAGAAAGAGACAATGGATGCCTTCAGCTGAATAGAATATGCTGATTTTGGGTGTGAACTGTCAACAGTTGCTCTGGCAGGAAGACATCTGATCTCTCTGACTCACCAAGTTCCCGGGGGCGGGGACAACCAAATGGGTGTACTGCAGGAAAAGCAAATGTATGTTTTATTAAATTGCTTATAAAATATTGTATTAAGCGACTAAAATGTACAATTTGGAGATTCTTTATATGAAAAATGTACCCACAATTTTAGACTAAGCTCAACTCTGTGTGACGTTCTGAGACCAAACCCCGCGATTTATTCATATTGTAGACACTGGGTTTATGCTAGAAACATCATAACTTATAGTAATATGCTCAGGTCTGTGTAAAATCTGATGCAGAACCGACCATGGCAAAACCCATGAAAAGCGCAAAATGTTGTTGTTTCTGAACTCAAGCTCTTGGAAAGATCAGGGTTGGACAGAGACCTGTCTTAATTCATCTGTGATGTGTACATGTATTATGAACCACGTGTGTATCTGGGAAACCTGTTTGTTATGAAAAATGAATTTTCTAAGTGAAACCAAAGGGGCGTTTCTTCAATAGATTGTAAAATAGTAGCATCACTCTGACTCATAGCTCAGTTCTCCAGTCAGGCGACAGAGAATCCTCTAACCTATCAGGATCCTTAGTGTGTTGGGCATAGAAAGTCAGCCTTCCCACCCACTTTCAAAAGACATTAAAAGAAACACTGAAAGCCAGATAGGGACTGCTCTTTCCACTTTCTTGTGCAGCACTTTGCCGGACCAGACAATATCCAGAAGGACCATAGACTCCAGATAGAGTCCAGAACTTAAAGCAGAGGGGCCTGAACCACAAGCTGGATCCTTTTCAGTAGGCCTCAAAATCTTTTGCAAACTGATTCTCAACAGCCGGGCGAGCTGTTTTGCTTCTGGCTAGAACTCTGTGCTAGAACCAGACCCAGAAAGCAGAGCTGTATCCAGAACCCGTCAGACCCAGACCAGACCGCTGTGCAGCGCCGATAGCAGACCAGACCAGACCGCTGTGCAGTGCCAATAGCAGACCAGACCAGACCGCTGTGCAGTGCCAAGAACTTTTGCCAGACCAGAGTTCCAGACCAGCAGAGCAGAACTGACACAGATAGCTGTGACTTCAGAACCACTCTCCAGAAGTCCAGTCTAAACCTGTTGACCAGATCTTGACGGCCTATTTCAGATTTATAGTGTGAGTATCCAGACAGATCTGTACAGAACCAATCTCTTAGTTTAAAATAATATTATTTAAACCGTTTTAACCTGTCCAGAACTGCACCATAGAATTGTGTGTCCATTCTGTGATTTCAAAATCTGTCAAAGCGCAATTGTCATTCTGAAATCTTGATTTTATTTCTGAAAGTCTACCTCCACAAAAACGTCGTATCTTTTGAACCGTATGCGAGATTTAACTTTCATTTTAAAGCTAAGAACCTAAACTTTCCAATGAACCTAATACGACATCCCAACTCCTTGTAGTTTTTCCGTAATCGCGATCGACGCACTCAGAAAAAAAGCAGCAAATTGCAAACTAGCTCAATTTCACCACTTGTCAAAATAGCTGCTTCTTGCTTTCCACTGCTGAAATTCGTTTTCACTCTGATAATCATTCCTGAATCATTGTTAGTGTTGACCTGAACTAATTCAAAGTAGCTATCACCTACCCTGAATCTCCTATAGGAAATTAAAATCATTTTTAGCATATTTTTCACTTCATTGCAAATCACATGTCAAAGTATTTTTGACTGTTTAAAAGCATACCGGTTGCTCTAAGCTTGCAAGGGGGGAACTGAACTGCTTTTGATTGTATTCCTGAAAACCTGTGTGCCCTCATTTCCATCTCTTCATATTGCATAGGGGGGGAGTGAGTTGTCATAAAGAAAAAAGTGATCATCTTATCTATTGTTGAAACCCTATCAGTTTATTTCTGTGCTGCATTCTTTCCATCATTGCTTTTCCTTGAAACCACAAAAGTATTCTCTGCTACCTTATCCTTTCTATACCAACTCCTAAGTAATTAAAGCATTGTGCTACTGTAATATTACCCATTGTTGATCAACATTATATTCATAAGTGTGCTATCAAATATTAATTTATTCATAAAAGTGATATATATATATATTGTTTAATTTTTCAAATAAATCTTTTAATTTGCAAATCAAACCTACTTCTTGGCTCAGTGAGGTCAGGGAGATTCAAATAGAGGGGCGTTATGTAAGGGTTCATCATCCAGATTTATGAACTAGTCATAAAAATATATAAATAAGTGCTTCCATTGGGCATCCCAGACCAGGCATTGACTTAGTTGGATTGCTAGATTGGAGTCACTTACAGGCCAACTCTGTATCTGGTTAAGAACTTTGCATTGCAGCACTCACACCCCCACCCCACATCTCCCATCTTCAGCCTCTCACTTCCTCCTCTCGATCGAAGGTGGCATTATCCATCTCCCCAATCTTCTCCAACTGCTACTTATCCTCCCTCTCTCACAAAATCTGGATGGGAAAAAGCCTAGAAAAGACATCCTTGCTGCAAACCCCGGCCTCCCAATTGCAGGCACCTATTTCAGTGCTTTCTCAAGAGAAATCTTAACTGACATCCACTTTTTTGTCGCATCTCCTGACCTATGGACCATTCACCTCACTGCCACTCTCCCACCTTACTCTTCCACATCCATTATTGCTGGCACAAAATGGGAAGTCATCCTTTCAGGCTTCTTCTCATCCCACTGCTGCATCAATGTTTATCTCACAGGCACAGTCCTGGTTCAATGCCCTCAGGCCAACCTCCTTCTCTTTGACCGGATCCTGCCATCTCTCATCAATTTCCTTCCTGCCCCGGCCTCCCCCCTTCTATCCCCTCTGCCCCACCACTTCAGACTGAAGCCCCATGAACCTACACTCTGCATCAAAAAACCTTCAAATGCTGCCATCGTCTCCACCTTGCGAACCTCAACTCATGCTCTGCTGTCAAACACTCTGCTGACATCTGCCTTCTCCTTGAAGATACTGATCTGGACATACTTGCACTTACTGAAACCTGGTTCAATAACAGCTCAGTTACCTCCTTTAATTCACTCATACCTGACAGCTTTAAGATCACCTCAAAGCCTCAAACCCACCTTGCTGGCGGAGGAGTTGCCTTAATCTTTCCGGAGTGGTTTAATTCTTCCATCCTACCCACTCAGCCTTATTCATCCTTTGAGAGCCTAGCATGAAAATTGGTAATCTTTCCTACCACCGCTTGACCATTGCTACCATCTACTGGTCACCAGACACCTCTGCTCTCTTCCTTTCAGAGTGGGCAAACTTCTGTTCCTCCCCACTCTCTTCTACCTCCAACCTGTAACTACTAGGTGAAATCAACTTCCACCTAGAATCACTTTGCACAGCAATCACCCTATCCATTGACCTCTGTTCCTCTCTATGCCTCTCCTTTCTTTACTCTGGCCCTACCCATTCTGTTGGACACACCGTAGATGCCATCATCCACTCTAACCTCACTCTCTCTTCTCCTCTGGTCACCACTCTCTACTGGTCTGACTACTCTCTCCTCTCCCCACATCTAGGTAAATATGGCCTTGTGGCAACTCCTCATAAAGCTCTGCCAACCTTGTTCATGAACATCTGTCCAAGAAACAAGTGTCATCTGTTGCCTTCTCTTCCACGTTCATTCCTCCAAGCACACCCAACACAGACTCTACCACTGATTCTGCCCTCAGCAAACTCTATGTATCCATTACCAACACCCATGACATTCTTGCCCTAGTCATGAGGATCTGCCTGAAATCTGCCTATAAGTGTAACACCTGGTGCGACTTTGAACTTGCAGACCAACTGCCGCCTGACCCAGAGGCACTACAGACTCTCCATCCATGCCAGAAAAAAGAGCTCACATTCAGGCCTGAGTGTCCCATGCCTCCAACAACAGGGCTTCAAGATCTGCAGGGAACTTGCCAACCCGTCTGCATTATCTTCTGCCCCTACTCCTTCCCAGGCCCTATGCAATTCACTCGCCTCTCAATATATTTCCAAAACCCAAGACATACTGAACAGCCTTGTCAAACACACTTCAAACACAACCCTCCCCCTCTCCTTCCTTACCACCCACCCTCCTCCTTCTCATCCTTCGCTCCTGTCTCCTCTGAAGAAGTCACCATAGTTGTCAACCACATGAAGATCTCTTCCAAACAGGTTGCCCCCTGCTTTTCCAAAACCATCAAGGACACCATATCCTCTCTTTCCCATGCTCTTGCTGATCTCTGCAGCCACTCCTTTGATACTGTTTCCTCCCTCAAGCACTCCCTTGTGCCCCCTCCTTAAAAAAATCCTCTGTAGACCCTTCCTGCCAAGCCAACTATCGACCCATTTCCATCACCCCCTTCCTGGGGAAATTGCTTGAGAAGCTGGCCCTTCCTAAACTCAACTCTCATACCGAAATTGTTGGCGGTCTATACGACCACCAGTCTGGATTTGGAGCATCCAGAGGCACAGAAACTGCTCTTCTGAACAACTGTGAAGAACTACTTGCATTCCTTGACTCCAACTCCTCTGTTGTCCTCATCCGCCTTGATCTCTCTTAGGCATTTGACACAGTGAACCATTCCATCCTAATAAAAAGGAACCATGATACCCTTGGAATCTCAGATCGGGCACTGGACTGGCTCACCTCCTTCCTTACTGACCATTCCTCCAACACCATTCTGGGTGCTTTCTTCCCCCCTACTTCCTCAAACACCTGTGGCACACCCCAAGGGCTTCATTCTCTTGCGCTGGCTCTTTAACATATACCTTTCTCTGCTGGCACGCATCATTTCCTCCTTCTGCCCCAACTTCCAGTGCTATGCTGAAGCCACACAATTCTTATTCAAACTTTTCTGATGCCCTTGCACCTTCCTTCATCCCTGACTGCCTCTCTGCCATCCAGGCCTGGAGCACTGCTAATTGTAAAGACTTCAGGGGGGTATCTGTACTCCTGATCCTATATGGCAGAGCAGAGGCACAGAGCACCCCAGCCAAGATTCTCTGGGCCTGATCACGACTTTGGCGGTAACGCCGGTGGTATTACCGCTAGCGGTATTAGCCCTACCGCCGAACTCCCCGGCGCTAATACGCTAATAGCGCTGGATCACGAGTTCGGCGGTAATGTAATTCCCCATTTCCCCATTGGGCTCAATGGGGAAAATTCACGCTCTTACTGCCGGCGGATTTACCGCCGGTGGTAATAGCGCACATTTTCGGTGGATTTCCCCCCAACCAAGAGCTGGGGCAAAATCTGCCGAATTCCTGATTTGGCGGACCCTTAAATCCGGCGGTAATAGCGCGACCGCCGGATTTAAGGGTTACTGCCAAAGTCGTTATGAGGCCCTCTATCTGGTAAACATGAACGAGCAATCAAGGCTTAAGCTCTCATGAGGTCATGCAGGCTGGTTCTTAAGTACAATGTAGTCCTCAAGCACCCACAAAGGAATGGCCACACACTATGTTAGTGAAAACACAGTTCTTTATATAAATAAGGTGTTGATTATGTACACATACAATAACACACTTTGCACTCAGGCAATTCTAAAATGATAAATATATACAGGGCCTCATTACACGTTGTGCGGTAAGGGAATAACGGTACCGGTAAGCGATTACCGGTACCGCTAAATTCCCTAGCTAATTACGACCCGGACTTGCCGCTATTAGCGGAACCGGTGAGTACGGTGCCACTAATAACGACAAGTCCGTGGGCGAGCGCGCCCCAGACCGGAAATAGCAGCATGGCGCTAATTGCACGGCACCACAAGCCATGCGGACATGGCAATAGCGGACCAGCATAGCGCTAATACCGGCATCGCGAACCACCCGTTAAGAGACCTGAGCAGTGTTCACACCTGCCACAGGTGGACACATCCAGCACAGGTGGAGGCAATGGAGACTTACAGCACAAAACAGCACACCACACCCCTTCCCACACACCTTCCCACACCAAAATGGTTCCAATACTGGCAGCATTACATGGGCTGGAGGACACGATTGCAGTGTGGCAGCACCAACAACAGGCAGCACAGAGGAGATGCAGGAGGAGGAGGAGGAGGGTAAGACAGGCGCAGCAAGCACCACCAGGGCACCCAGAAATACCACAGAGCCAGCCACCAATACCCAGGATCCAAGTCAGTCCATTTAACCAAACACCTGAGCACATACATACCCCGTACCATCTGCACCGGGATACCATCACCAGCAAGGTGGATAAGATACATGATGACAGCGTGAGCCTCATAGACATCAGAACTGCAATCCCCCATCTACTGAAGGTGGTGACTGTGCACCACTTCCTGGCCACAGGCTCCTAGCAGCATACTGTGTGGCAGATGCATGGCATCTCACAACCAGTATTCCCATGCACGCCGAACCAGGCACACAATGCCCTCCTGAAGCTTGCACATAAACACATATTCCTGCCACGGACTGTCCAGGAGATTGCAAATACCAAAGTTGCCTTCTATTCACTTGCAACCATCCCAAGCAGCATCGGGGCCATCAACTGTACCCATGTGGAATTGGTGGTCCCACATCACAATGAAGTAGTCCAACGAAACAGAAAACAATTCCACTCCATCATTGTTTGAATGGCATGTGACGCAAACAAGATAATCACACATTGTTGCTCCAGACATCCCGGCTCAACCCATGATTCAATGGTCCTGTAGAACTCAACCACACCACGCAACATGGAGCGACAAGCCGGCCAACGATCGTGGCAACTTGGTGATTAGCAGGGCATGTACATGGCGGTGTGATTTGGGGGGGAGAGAAACATACACCAACTGGGAGTTGACTGTCGTGCGTGGGACAAATGGTCATACAGATGTACGCCAATGTCCATCGGGGAACGCCACAATGTACTTGAGAAGATCCCACATGAAATGTGAAGCTGCACAACATTGAAAACAATCCAACTTTCGAAAGATTACACATCTATCCACACCCACATTTCACATCATGCAACACCACATAATACACAAATCAGCAACATGCCGTCAAGACAGTCATACAGAATTTGGGCAGCACACCATCAATACAGCAATGTGCCCTAGAATGCATGCAAAGGGATCACCCCTAGCCATAGCATCTGACCACAAACCCATAGCACCACTGAAGTGATGCTTCACAGCATAGCAACATGGATGTTGGAATGGCAGTACACTGGCATTGCGGTACTAAATTTGCCTGGGCCCAAGGACACCTGAGACCTGGCCTCACCCAGGACATATCTATTACTGTTGAAGACATGATTCGGGCATGTCGACTTGCATGGTCAAGCTCAGCTTTGCACATTGCAGTCACACAGATCGTCTGCATGCATGCTGTCAGTTGTGATTTCCAATCACAATGCAAAGACGATTTGTGTGACATGTACATGCCGCACCAGAGGTGGCCGGTAACAGGTACCCATTCTTCGCCCCATACAGGCAAAGCCGGCTATCCACTGAAGAGGTGGCTCCTAACCCCTGTATGGAACCCACAGAACCAGCAGGAAGAGGACAACAATATTGCACATACCCATACCCGCGTCGTCATGGAGCAGACATTTGGCCTTTCAAACACACAGCTCTGGTGCCTAAGCGTGCCGGGTGAGGCTCTCCTGTACGGCCATGACAAAGTGCCGAAGATAACCATGACATGTGTGACGCAGCAAAAAATGTGCATCAGACGGAATATGCCTATGCCACCTGACATGCAACCACCAGATGAGGATGATGTGGATGGTGATGAGGATGGTTGAAATGGCCCGCCAGGACTTGTATCAGATTCCATGAGATACAAGGGAAAACTATTATGGATGGAGATGGGTATTGTTGCCCTGATGCATGTGGTGACTCCCACAAAGAACCATCTCCCCAATACAGTACACATACACAATGATGAAGACCAAGCCTGTATTTCAAATTCTCAACAGTGTATTGTGAACAAAATTCAAACAAAAAGTGCATGGCCCCAACTGTGCAAACGACCTCCCCCTCCTCCCCCCAAAACACTCCCAAGAACACCCTTACCCCCCTCCCCCCACAACACTCCCAAGAACACCATTACCCCCCCTCCCCCCACAACACTCCCAAGAACACCCTTACCCCCTCCCCCCACAACACTCCCAAGAACACCCTTACCCCCCTCCCCCCACAACACCCCCATGTGAGCCTCATAGTGTGTACGTGTCCTTCTCCACATGTGCAACCTAGTCCTTGCTGGCCCTAATTCTCAGTGCCTCCTCCGCCATTGGGTGGTTGGAATGTGGTGCGCCTCAGGTTGCGCAGAGAGTGGCTCAGGGGGCTTGTTTGCCGGGAACTCCCAGAGGAGGAGGTGCCCGGTTGATCCGGTGTTGTGGGTGGGGATTGGCGCTCAATTGCGTCCGCTATACGGATCACGGCCGGCCTGAGTTGGGCCATTTCATTGCAAATCCTGTTTGTGCAGACCTCCATGCCCTCCCTTGTCTGCCTTGCATACATGCAGAGGTCCTCCCTCAGACGGGTTGCCTCGGCCACATGCTGCCCTACCAGGCCAGTGATCTCTGCCTGCCTCTGGCTGATGGATGCAAGGTCATGTTGCGTGCTACGAGCAGGAGGGATGACTGCTGCGCCTTGGTCCATGCCTCTGGCATCAGGTGAGGACACCTGGGGGCTCCATGCCCCTTCCACGGTGTGGGTGGCTGATCCTCCATGGCTACCTGACCCTGATGACAACCTTGGGCTTGCCTCAATGGAGCATGTTGGGCTGGGGGTCTGGCTTCGCTCCACAATGTCAAGTGCTTCCTACTCGTCCGAAAGTGGAGCAGTGGCTGCTGCCTCATAGTTGAACTGGTGGCAGCAGAGTGTGTGCCCTCCGTGCTGATTTCACATGCAACGGGACACACTGCCGTGGGTACAACAATGGCAGCAGCCATGGCCTCAGGCTGCGTGGAACTTGTGCTCCTGCTGCCTTTGTCCCTCTGCTGCTGGACACTCCTCCCGGTTACCCTTGAGGTGGTGGCGGTGTCCCCTGTCTCATCTCTCCTGGGCTTTTTTGTAGATGGGGGAGCAGGTGTCGCAGTGCATGGGTCCTCAGTTTCTGTCTGTGATCCTGTAGGTGTGAGAAATGGGGAATATCATCGTTTATGGTTCTACCTGCCTTATGCTGAATGTTTACGTCATGCCGCTCTATGCATTGGGGCATCTTTATTGTGGATTCCGGTAATGGGGATGTCGGGTGGGTCATACATGAATGGGTCTGTGTTGCACGTGTATGTGGTGATGCATGCATGTATGTTTGTGGCTGGATCCATGGCCTGAATATGGACACATATTTGGGGGGCCCCTCACACTTCACTGCGCATTTTTTGATGTATACACTCACCTCCATCGGATGAAGTGGCCACACCATGCTCCATTTCTCCAACACCCTCTATCGATTCCACTCCAATTGTGGATGCACAGGTCTCCTCCCACTCACAGAGTTTCAGAGGTGAATCGCTGCCACCTCCTGTGCCCATTGCCAGCTTGCGGTTCACTGACAGTATATTTCTGACACAGAGTCGGAGGTCGTCCCACCTCTTACGGCAGTCCTTGACTGTGTGGGTGTTGGTGCCCACCGCACTGACTTTGTGGGCAACCTCTGCCCAGATGGCCTTCTTCTTGAGGATTGTCTCCCGCCGCATGTCATTGCTGAAGACTACATCTGCATTTGCCGATATTGTCTCTGTGAGCATGATCAGCTCCTCATCGCTGAATTTTTCCTTACGTTGGCGATCAGCAGTTTTTTTTACGGCCTTGGGCATCTTTGGGCTATCCGGGAGGGATTTGTGTCGTAATTTCCTTGAAAGGGGTCCTGGATGTGGAGGATGGCAATGGATTGTGTTTTTAAAGATGGCCGCCGTGCTCTTTCCCGTTCCTGTGCGATGACGCTATTTCCGGTTCCGATTTTTAACGGTGACCGCTAATAGCGGTGACCGCTAATGTCAGTGACCACTAATAGCTTTGACCGCAATTTACATGCAGCGTGAAGGCAGAGGTGCTATTAGCACTTTAGTCGAAACCGGTAAAGGACTTTTGGGGGACTTTTACGGCATGGCGGTAGGGCCATTACCGGCATGGCGCTATGCTCGTGTCTGTGTACTCGTAATAGTACGCAATTAGCGGCCTCTTGCGAGGGCGGAGACGGAAATAACGCCATGCCAGTAAATGGCTTTATTTACCGCACAACGTGTAATGAGGCCCATAGTCTCTATGAGGTACCACAATTACTCCTTTGATTCAATTAAAATACATCAACTGTAGATAGTTTTAAAATGGCATACACATCAACTAATAAAGTGAACCAACGATAGACTTGAGGAGGAAAACATGTTAGTTAAACTTTTGGCAGAATTCTGGCCCCTACCTGTAGACACAGTTCTGTGTGAGGATCCCCCCACCTGGACAACCTGAAAATAAATATATTAAACAAGCCCAGTCCATACATTGTTTGTAAGGTTCTTATTTCCTTCTACAAAGTTCTACCACCCTAATGTACCTGGTTTGGCAGAGTTCGATGTTGGTTCATCGACAGTTCCTTCTGGAGTGAACTCCCTTTAAGGCAGGAGCCACGTATCGTAGAGATCCCTTGAAGAAAAGGTGAACAACGGTGTTGAGGCAGCAGCTACGGTCCTGGTGGTGCTCATCGACAATCTGTCATGGACGTCCTGTGAAGATGAGGCGGGCGGTGCACCTCGACGATGATAGTTGTTGCCGCAAAGAGTCAATGAAGGACTGTGGCCCACCAAGGGTCTCAGGTCGTCGGTGTCTTTGTGGTCTTTGGGTGGCGGGAAACCCACCGGCGGATTCTCCTCGGTTCATTGTCGACCTTGACTTTCTCTGGCGGGACAAAGTAGTCGATGTTGATGATCAATGGAGTCCTGGATTCAAAGTCAATCAGGCTCACAGTGCATTCAGGCCATTCACTTCCCTCCAGACACTCACACAGGGAATGTGTATCAGGACAAGTACCCAGCCATTCAGCACTTCACACTGCATTCATACCATTTTCGGGCAGGACTGTCTCATTCATTGTGTTACATACCAAAAACCAGATACCCATAAAATGAAGTGCATAGTGATCACACACTCCATTCACCCGGTCCCACCCCAATGGTGTACCCACAGCATACAGTCATTGGGAAGGCTCCAGCGAGTCTGGCCTAGACTTCCACACAATACCACTTATGGAATTTCCACCCAACAGCCAGTCAGGGGAAGGGAGAGTGTCAGGGCTTCCCAGGACTTTGGGAACACAAGGTAACAGGCAATAGGAAGCAAGAGGCCACAGGCACCATCCTGTCTTCTATCAGGAATCAACTGATTCCAATGGCAGGGCTTGGGCATCCATAAATGGAGGATACTCAGAGCACCTGTCAAATTCAGCATGGAGCTGCCACCAGCTGATACCCTGCTCTGTGGGCCACAAACATGTGCCCAAAAACATACATTAGGGGTACAGTGGTGTACCCCCACCCATAGGTGCCATAAGGGTATCCCAAGGGTCTGTTCACCAAACCAAAAAGAGGAAGGGCTGCACTGCCAGGAGTCCCACATGGACTTCTGTGCAGATAATAACACATAACACACATGATAAAAGACTACAGGACAAGGATATGGAGGCCCTGTCCTTCCAATGCATTTCTATTATCACAGTCGCCCCCCCCCCCAGAGTGTGCTTAGGGTGGTCTAATATCCCACATGATTGACACCCTCATCCAGACAGTCAGCATACCTTCTGGAAAGGCCATCTGCATTATCATTGTATTGTATTGTGTTTTGTTTATATAGCGCACCGCGCCCTGAGACAACTGGGCATATTTCTTGGGTACATATGCAGATACATTAATACATTATTTACAGTTACAGTCATATCATACAGTGGAATATACAATTATGTACATAGGTTATACAGTTTACAGATGGTACTGTGTGACACAGGAAATTTACATAGTGGGAACAGAAGTAGGAGACATGAACTATTTTTCATTCACAGTGAGCTAAGTTCTGGCATCTATTCTGAATTTGTGGAGAGACGGTTCTAGTCTGATGTTGGGTGGTAGGGCATTCCATGTTTTAGCTGCGAGGACTGGGGAGCTTTTTCCTCCTGCTTTTTGCAACTTGTACATAAGTATGATGAGGTAGATGGATAGCGATGATATGGTTTGTCTAGTTGTGGAGGTTGAATTTATCGCTGAGGTATTTAGGTGTTTGGTTGTGTATATATTTGTGTGTGAGGGAAAGGGTCTTAAGCTTGATTCTTTGGTTGATTGAGAGCCAACGAACACTGCGTCTCTTTTCTGATATGTGCAATTTCCTAGGGAAGTTAGTTGCTGCTCTGATTGCATTGTTTTGATAAGTCTGAAGTTTGCATAGATTGTGCTGACTGGTGCCTAGGTATAATGTGTTGCAGTAATCTAGTTTGGCTAGTACAAGAGCCCTGGCCAGAGTGATAAAGTTGGCAGGTGTTAAGAAGGATCTGCAAGCGTTACTGAGCTTACAAGTGTAGGCCGTAGGAGATGATGTGGCATTGATATGTCTTCCCAATGCAAGAGTGGAGTCGATGTACATAGCTAGCGTTTTGACATCTTTGGAGACTTTAATGTTATTGCCGTCAATGATGAAGGTGTTAAATTTGTCATCAAGTTTGTTAATTCTAGCTTGGGTACCTACAAGGAGAAGCTCAGTCTTGTCGTCGTTGAGACAGAGGCCGTGTTGTGCTATCCATGCTTGGATGATGAGATAAATGTCGTTGAGTTGTTGAGAGTCTGTGTCATGATTGCCTGTGATGTGAATGAGGATTTGTGTGTCATCAGCGTAGTTTGTGTAAGAAATGTCTAGGCTGTCAAGTTTGTCGAATAGTGGTTTTGTAAATATATTGTAAAGTGTAGGGGAGACACAGTATCCTTGTGGTATGCCGCAGGTGACATTTGATGGGGATGCAGAAGCTGCAGGTGCTAACACTCTAATTGTTCTTTTGTTCAGAAAAGATTGCATCCAGGCAATGGCGTCATTGAAGAAGTGTGCTGCAGTGGACAGATGATTGCAAAGGGTTTTGTGGTCGACAAGGTCAAATTCCGCTGAGAGATCTAGAAAGAGCAAGAGGGCGAGGTTGCCTAAGTATTTAATGTATTCCATTTCGGTTACTAAGTCTACCAGGGCATATTCCATACCATGTCTTGGTCGGAATCCATTTTCTTAGCCCAAGCAGGTTGTTATCTTCCAGATGGTGCTGGATCTGCAAATAGGCTGCTCTGTCGATGATTTTCAGGAGGAAGGGTACTGTGGTGATTGGCCTATAATTCAAAGGGTTGTTAGGGTCTAGTGTTGGTTTCTTATGGAGTGGCATGACCCATGCGTCCTTAGGTTGGCCGGGATTGTGTTGGTCTTGAAGGTGGCGTTGATTAGGGTGGTGATAAATGGTGCAATCTCATTTGCTGTCTCTTTTATGATGGGTGCAGGGCAGGTGTCACCCATGCATCTGGATGTTTTAAGCTTAGGATAATATCTTCCACTTCTCTGACACTAAGTGAAGTGAATTTGAATAATATACCTTGGTCAGGAGGTTGTGAGGGCGTATCAGGAATAGGAGGGGTTATAGGCAGGCTGGCCTATTTGGACTTGATTTTTCTTTGTAACAACTCAATTTTGTCTGACAGTGCTTTTTGGATGTTCTGACACGAGGTAGAGTCCTTGGTGCAGTTTGGTGGGGAGGATGGAGACTCCAGCTCGCTAAGTATAGTAAATATTTCTTTAGTGTTGGATTTGGCATTGAGGATACAGTCGCTGTATGAGTCGGATTTAGCTAGGAAGATTGCAGATGTGTATGTAGCTAAGGCTGCTTGGAAGTTTTCCTTTTTGAGATCTAAAGGGAGCGTGTTCCACCTCGATTGAGCTGCTCTTTTTGTTTTTCACAGCGATCTCAGGTGTGGGGTAAACCACATATTTAAATGGGCGTGTGGTTTGGTTTTTTTGAAGCTTTTGTGGTGCCATTTTGTCAATAGCTTTAAGGATGGTGGTATTGTGTAGATTAACCAGCTCTACAGGGTCATGATTGGTTGTGGTGTCCACCTGCGAGAGTGGCTGCAGGAGTGGGAGTAGTTTAAGGACTGTTATATTCCTGGGGTTTCAAGCCAGTCTAGGTGGGGGCTATTGTTTTCTCTTGGGAGGGGGAACTTCTCGGAAGGGAGAAGAGGATGGAGTGATGGTCGGTCCAGGCAGGCGAGTGGTTAGCGGTGATGTGGTGTTGCAGTTGCAGTCAGCTATCCAATCTACTTGTCTCCCTTTAGAATGCATGGGTTGTGAGAGTCGTTGAGTAAGGCCTAGTTCAGCGATGCTGTTGCTGATTATTAGTTCATTTTTGTCATTGTTATTGTTGAGGCCAAGGTTAAAGTCCCTGAGGAGGAAAGTTTGTGAGCTCGGTTTAACATTGTTAGTTAGGAGTAATGTGATGTCATCTTCGAAGGAAGAGAGAGGGCCTGTGGGTCTGTAAATTAGGTGGGTTGTGATGGTTAGTGAGGGTGATAGAGGCAGTTTAAATGTTAGATGTTCTGTGGATAGGAGTGTTTGGCTAGGAACATGTCTAAGGCCTGGGGAGGTTTTGGCGATAATGGCAATGCCGCCGCCTTTAGAGGAGGTTCTGTCTTGTCTGTTAATTGTGTACTGGTCTGGGATGGCTAGTAATAATAAAGGGCCAGAGGCAGTGTGGAGCCAAGTCTATGTGATGGCTAGGAGGTCTAGGTCATTGGACGAAATGAGGTCATTGGTATCAAGTGCATGCGCTGTTAGTGATCTTGCATTAATGAGGCCTCCTCTTAGGGTTGCTGAGGTGTTAGTTAGTTTTAGTTGGTGGCTAGTGTTTTTTGTTGGAGTGTTGGTTGAGCTGTGTGGGCTACTTGGGATGTGGGCTATGTTGTAGTCAGCGTTGAGAGACTGTATCACGGCGTGGTTTAGGAGTGCCTTGGGGTGTCTTTTCAGGATATCTGTGACCTAGCCTTGAGTTCCTAATTGAGGTGGAGCACGATATGTTTGGAGTAGGTTTCCGGGCAAAGAGGTTAATCCATTGTTCTTTTGTGAGGTGTTTGTGAAGGGAAATGGGAGTATGTTTTACACTGGTTTGCTCAGCGATTGGTAGGAAGGTGGTAGGTTTGATGTTGGCTGAGCATGGTAGTGTTGTAGCTATAGACATAGTTTGGTTGCAAACTGCCTTGCCTAATGGGCAGAGGAATTTGGATTGATTCCTTAGTGGGCTGTTGACGGTTTGGAAATCCAGACCATTTAGTTGGGGTCTGCAGGTGTGTGTGTAGGCCGGTAGAATGAGAGTTAGTAGGATTGTCAGGCTTAGTAGAGTCCTGGCTGCTATAGTATGTGGCAATAGGGCCATGAGTATGTTGTCGCTGGCATAGGAGGCAACTGAGGTACTGCTGTTGGGCAGTAGATGTGGGCAGTAAGTGGGTTTTTGGTGTCAGGTGATTTGCTGTGAATGTGTGCTATGTTATGTGGTTGAGGCAGCCCTTATCAAGGAAGGTCAACTGGTGACTGAGTGGGCTAGAAGACTCTTGAAGCAGGGAGGTAAGAGTTTGTTTTCAGTGTTTTGGTAGTTTTGGCACAGTTAAAACATGTTTAGGCATACATTCTAGAGCCTGACACGTTGTTGAGCATTTGATTAAAACGTGCGCACATGCATATAGGGAATCGTAATACATCAGATGTAGTATTTAGCTAAGTACAGTAGGCAACGCGGATAGTTATGCAGGGCAAGGTTGTGCATGAACAAAGCTGAGGTATACGATTGAATCAGTAATTACTATCCATTGAACGTTAATATGGCATAGCTAGTTAGCATCAGCTTGTTAGTTGATAAGCGATAGAAAGCATTGTAATAGTATAGTAGTAGTTTTAGGTGCCCAATGCAATGATATCGACTTAATTAGATGATTAGAGAGCATGGGTCTAACAGGCAATAGAGTCTTTGTATTTGATACACTATTCAGTACCTGCTCAATCTCGATGCCGGTTTCAGTCTTGGTAGCGTCCTAGGCTGCACGTAGATAGTGAGTGTTCAGTGGCAGCATGGTCTCTCTGTAGGCGTACGTGTTCCCAGGCTGGAGTGAGCTAAAGCAAGAGAGTATGAACATAGGAACAATGGGGTAGGAGTGTGGGGAACAGGGGTGCAGGAACAAATAGTCTTCCCAGTGTCCTGCGCCGTACTGCCGGTGCGGACAGGTGCAGACAGGAGGGGCCTTGGTCTGCGTGGGCTTTAAGCGAGGTGGGCCGGCTTCCACCTCTGGCTCACCTTATAGCCTATGGGCACAATGAGGAAGGTGGCTAGGCAACCAATGTAATCACCAGCCGTGTGATTCGAACAGTGGCCATTTTAGGAGCAGGTAAGGCAGAGCAACGGCTCCTCGTGGCAAGTGGCTGGTACTGGCTGGTCCGTACCTTATAGTAGGGGTAATGGGCCTTCTCAGGGTTCCGCAATGCTGTAGATCCCGGCAGTGGAATATCAGGATCAGCTTGGCTGGATTGTGCATCAGGCACAGTTCGGGTGAAGTCTAGCTGCCCCTGCAGCATGACAACTTCACCGGAGGGCAGCGCAGCTCAGCGCAGCAGCTGCTAGGTGTTGCAGGCTCCGGCCCTGGGGAAGAGTGGGCTCATGTGCAGACAAGAGGGGCCTTGGTCTGCGTGGGCCTTAGGCGAGGTGGGCCGGCTTCCGCCTCCGGCTCACCTTACAGCCAGTGGGCACAAACGAGGAAGGTTCCTAGGCAACCAATGTAAACAACCGCCGTGTGATTCGAACGGCGGTCATCTTAGGAGCAGGTAAGGCAGAGCAACGGATCCTCGTGGCAAGTGGCTTGTAGTGTCTGGTCCGTACCTTAGAGTAGGGGTAATGGGCCTTCTCAGAGTGCCGTAATGCTGTAGATGCTAGCAGTGGAATGTCAGGATCAGCTGGGCTGGATTGTGTGTCGTGCACAGTTTGGGTGACGTCTAGCTTCCCCTTCCCTGGCCTATGCTCAATTGTTAAGTCTAGGCCTTGCAGGCTAATAGACAACCTGAGCAGTTTGGGGTTTTCACCCTTCATCTGCATAAGCCATTTTAAGGCCTTATGGTCTGTTTGGACCTTGAAGGTAGATCCCGTAAGGTAGGGCATAAAACGCCTAAGGCTCCAATCTATGCTAAAACATTCCTTTTCAACAGTAGCCCACTTAAGTTCTCTACCCTTGAGTTGTCTACTGATAAATATGATAGGATGTTCTCTCCCTTTGTCATCTAACTGGGACAAGACAGCTCCAATTCCAGTGTCGCAGGCATCAGTCTGAACAATAAAGGGTTTGCTGTAATCAGGTGCGCACAACACAGCTGCCCTACACAAACTATCCTTCAAGCCAGTAAAGGCCTTCTGACAGTCTTCCATCCAATGAACCTCCCTCTGTTGTTTGGGCAATGTCAGAGCTGTCAGAGGGGCAGCTATGGTTCCATAGTCCACCATGAAGTTACGATAATACCAGTGAGGCCCAAAAAGGCTCTCACCTGGGTTTGAGCAGTGGGAGTCTCCCAGTCATGTACATCCTGTACTAGCTGGGGAGAAGTTGGATTCGACCCCCCCTCCCACATCATGACCAAGATGACTTTCCATTGAGCTATATGGCACTTGGAAGTCTAGATAGTGAGGTTAGCCCTTTTCAAGGCCTGAAAAACCTTATTCAAATGAGTGAAATACTCTTCTCAGGTGGAACTGCAGATAGCAATGTCATCTAGGTAGGCCACACAAAAGACCTCCAGCCCACTGAGTGCATGGTTGAATAATCTTTGGAAGGTGGCAGTTGCATTCTTCAACCCAAAAGGCATGATTCTAAACTGGTAGAGCCCCTCAGGTGTTGGAAATGCAGTCTATTCCTTGACATGGTCCATCAGAGCTATTTGCTAATAGCATGAGGTGAGGTCAAAGGTGCTCACAAATCTGGCAGCACCTATGGTGTACACAAGCTCATCATCCCTGGGCAATGGGTGCGTATCAGTTTTGGTGACGGCATTGACCCCTCTGTAGTCCACACAGAACCACCAATCCTTGGTACCTGCCTGGGAACTTGCCTTGGGGACAAGTACCACTGGACTGGGGTTTCAATAACAACCAGCTCCAACATCTTGATGACCTCAACCTGGATGTGGTTCTTCACAGTGTCCGACATCCTGTAGTATCTGCTTTTGACAGGTACGATGTCACCAGCCTCAATTTCGTGCCTGTAACACGGGGTGAGGCCTGGCGTCAGCGAGAACAGAGGGGCATACTGCTGGAGCAAAGCACTGCAGGCTCTCTGCTCCTGTGGTGTCAGATCCGGTGAGAGATGCACTCCCTCCACTGAGGTTGCAATGAAGCAAATCAGGAAGGGGCTCATGCTTGTCCTCTTCTTGCTCTGAAGCTAGCAAGAGACATGAGACTTCTGCTCGCCTATGGAAAGGCTTGAGCTTGTTCACGTGGAATACCTGAGGGACTTCACCGGGAACTCCCATGCCAACCAGATCATTGAATTTGCCCATATTGCAGATGATCCTGAAGGGTCCAGAAGACTTATCTGCCAAAGCTCTAGGGTTGATAGGCTCTATCACAAGGATCTCCTGTCCTGGAGTCCGTTCCACTTGTGATACTTTAAGGTCATGCCAGTATTTGTTCAATTCTTGGCTTGCCTTAAGATTCGCTGTTGCTTGGCCCATCATCTGTGTCATCCTGCGTCTGAGGCCAAACACATAGTCCCCCACTTGCTTGGCAGGACCTGGAGGCGTGGCATCTGACCCTTCTCTGATCAAGGCAAGGGGCCCCCTCATGGGATGTCCAAAGTGTAACTCAAAGGGGCTGAAACCAACACTCTCTTGAGGTACCTCTCTGTAAGCGAACAGCAGGCATGGCACAAGGAGATCACAATTCCTCCTTAGGTGCTCTTCCAAATCACCCAGTATGGCCTTGTGAGTTTTATTAAATCTCTCAGCTAGACAATTGGTCTGGGGATGGTAGGAGGTGGAGAACTTGTTGTTAACTCTGCACTCTTTCCTCATCGTTTTCATGTAACGCGACATGAAGTTGGATGCTCTGTCAGAGACTACCTCTTTAGGGAATCCAACTCCGACTGAAAATGCCCAGGAGAGCCCTGGCAACCACCTTGGCAGTAACAGTCCCAAGGGGTATAGCCTCAGTGTACCTGGTGGCATGATCTACCAAGACCAGGATAAACAGATTTCCATCTGAAGTGGGAGGGTCAAGGGGACTGACAATGTCAATGCAAACCCTCTCAAATGGTGTGCCAACCACTGGAAATGGCTGCAGTGGGGGCAATGACTCTGACTCCAGTCTTGCCAGACAACTGACAAGTGGGGCAGGTCCTGCAGTGGGACCCTACTTCCACTCCTATCCGGGGCCAGTAGAAATATGCTGAGAGCCTCTGCCTAGTCTTCTTGGCACCAAGATGACCAGCTAAGGGCACCTCATGCGCCAACTGCAACAGGAAGAGCCTGTACACCTGGGGAACCACCAACGTCTTGAGGGCATCAGGTTCAGGCTTAGTGGGCTCACTACAAAGGAGCTCACTCTCCCTATAAATCTGGAATGATCAGGCACAATGTGCGAGGGCCTGTTTCCTTCCTCAGACCCTCAAGAGAGTGGCGTTCCCTCTGCCCCTTACGGAAGTTGCCCTTAGAGAGCCCCCCTTCAGCCAGCATGCATTCAAGGTCGGGGGGTTCCTCTGGGTTGAGCACCTCTCCTGCAGGAGGGTCTTCTGTCTCTTCTCCCTCTGGAGTTGAGCTTGGTTTTACCACTGGAACCAGTCAGTCTGGAGCATGAATCCCAGTGGGTGCAGCTGAAGCAGCAGGAAGAGAAAGTGCCACCTTCACAGAGGTGGCCTTCTTGCTCTTCTTTCTTGCCTTGGTTTTCCCCTTTGGCTTGGGAACCTGACTCAAAGTCATACCCGGTGTTACCTGTACCCTAGTGACTGCAGCAGCAGTCCGGGGGAGACCTTCAGAGATCAACCCCAACTCCACTAGATCATTGCCTAACAAAATGTTAGCAGGTACATTGTCCTGAACCAGGACAGGAAGCTTTGCTGTCTTGTCTCCAAGCATTATTGTGACTAGGGCTACAGGAGATAATTTGGGATGCCCACCAGCTAACCTGGTAGTTCTCAGAGAAGCATCTACATGGTCCTCTGGCATGATCAGGGTCCTGTCCACCACTGTCATACTTGCCCCAGTGTCTCTCAAACCAAACCAGTAGAAGGCTGGCCATTCAAAAGGATACTTCTCAAAAACGTACGGGTGTTCTGTGGGATTGTAGCCACTACTTCTGCGTACTGGTCCCAGGCCCCAAGGGACACTAGGGAGATCTCTGCAGGAGCAGCAAATGTGATTCCTGCAGAGGAGGCGAGGACAGTGGCCTCCACCTCAAGCATGGGGTAGTGGTGGGTCAGGTTGACAGTCTGGACTCCAAGTGCTTTACCTTTACACTTGGGGTCACCCTTCTTGTGGTCCAGGGCCCCACAATCGCATCAAGTGCCAGCAATGAGGGGTACGGTACTGGAGCCACTGGGAGCCTGCTTTGCAGCAGGAGGACCACTACTCTTACTCCCACCCACATAGGACTTATCCCCACTAGATTGTTGGGCCTTAGAAGAGGGAGGTTTTGGTTTACCCGACAGTGAGTGCTTCTGGGACTCCTCAGACTTCTGAGAGGTCCCCTTTTCTTTGTCCTTGTCCTTCCCACTGGGTTCCTTAGGGAGACCCACTTGTCAGCCAGCCTGTCCAGCTTAAAGGGATCTAAAATGGTCTGTTCCGCAATGTACGACACGGCGCTGGTGAACAGGCTTCAGAAAAATGCTCAAAAAGCAAAAAGTGGGACAATTCAACAAAAGTTTTCACTTTGTAACCATCAATCCACCCCATCATGTTCATATGTGCAACACTCACCCAGTCAATCAAAGACACATTCTCTTTTTTCTTATATTCCCTGAACATTTTAAGGTATTGGATAGGTTTCTTGCCAAACTTGGCAATCAAAGCAGATTTCATGCACTCATACTGATCCCTTTCTTCCACACTCAATTTCAGAAGACATTCATACCCAGTCTGAGGCACTCTGCTTATCAAACACTTAGCTCAATCTCTTTTATCAACATCATGGATTTCACAAACCATTTCAAATTCTTCAATCCACTGGAGGATATCAGAACCCTCCACATACACACCAACACAATCTTTAATGAGCTTTGTGGCAGGGGACCTGACATTCTCAACTGGTTTTGCCGAAATCTCCAGCTTTCGCCAACTGGATTCTTTGACATTCAGTGTCCCTATCTTTCAGTATCACTTGCTGTGCCAACTCCTATTTCTTAAGATCAGCTTCTGTTTCCAACTTTTTATATTCAAAGGCCAATGTCATCCTTAATATTTCAAGTTCCAAGGGATTCCCTGACGAAACATTGGTGGGGTTCGGAATATAGGCAGCAGGAGTGGTGGCACTCCCAGAAACAGATTTGGTAACAACCCTAGGGGCAGGGGCCTCAATGGTTGCACCCCCCCTTCATTAGGAGTACCACCATCATTCTTGTAGTCCACCAGGGCAGCTATCAGCTCAGCCCTAGACTTATCCTCAAAGTCTAACTGCCTGGCTTCACAAGCACTCTGGAGAGCCTCTAAGCTCATCCTAGTCAATTTTCTATTTGCAATAGATTCCATTGTTTGTAATGTAGTTATCTACTACACAAGTTCTCAGTTTAACAAAGTGTAGATATTTTGTAAGTGGCAAGGTTACACCCTGATTCTTAAAACCATTAGCATCCCACCGCTGCCACCAGTGTAAAGACTTGAGGGGAGTATCTGTTTCTCTGCTTCCTACATGGCAGAGCAGAGGCACAGAGCAGCTTAGCCAAGATTCTCTTTTTGGTAAACGTGGACAAGCAATCCAGGCTTAAGCTCTCAGGAGGTGATGCAGGCTTGTTCAGAAGTACACTGTAGTCCCTAAGCACCCACAAAGGAATGCCCACACACTGTTAGTGAAAACACAGTTCTTTATATAAATAAGGCTTTGATTACGTACACATACAATACCACACTTTGTGCTCAGGCAATTCTAAAATGATAAATATATACTGTCTCTATGTGGTACCACAATTACTCCTTTGATTCCATTAAAATGCCTCTACTGTAGACAGTTTCAAAATGGCATAAAAATCAATCATTAAAGTGAAATAACAGTAGACTTGAGGAGGAAAACAAGTTAGATAAACAATTGGCAGAATTTGGGTCCCTACCACTAGACACAGTTCTGTGTGAGGATCCCCACACCTGGGTAACTTGTAAATAAAGATATTCAACTAGCCCAGTCCATATATTGTTTATAAGAGTTTAATTTCCTTGGTACCTGGTTTAGCAGAGTTCGATGTCAGGCCGTCGACATATCCTTCTCGAGTGAACTCCCTTTAAGACACGAGCCACCCACAGATCATCGAAATCCCTTGAAGAAAATGTGAACAATGGATCCGAGGCAGCAGCTCCAGTCCTGGCGGTGCTCGTCAATGATCGGTCATGAACTTCCTGCTAAGATGAGGCATTTGGTGAACCTCGACGACGATAGTTTGTTGCTGCAAAGAGTCAATGAAGAACTTTGGCAGAGCAAAGGCATCGGGTCGTCGGCGTCTTTGTGATCTTCGTGTGGCTGGAAACTTACCGGTGGATTCTCCTCTGTTTGTCGACGACCTTGACTTTCTCCGGCGGGACAAAGTGGTTGACATTGATGAGCAAGGGAGTCATGGATTTAAAGTGTTCTTGAGCAATGGAGCGTTGCAGCTCCAGTCATCAGTGGCACAGTGTTAAGCTGTCCCTGCTTCTGGGAAACACACTTTGATGACCGTCCAGCGGTTACAGCGGTCCTCCGAACCCTGGGTGACGACGGTGGACGGATGTCCGGTTGCTTCTCTTCAGTTTCCTAGGCAGTCCCGATCCCTGGTCGGCAGCCTTTCGAGGACTGACTTGTAGGGAGCCTTGGTGAAGGTTAGCTGGTGCAAGACGGTCCCTTGTAACTCAGGAAGAGGTCCCCTAGCCAGGCCCTCTCTTAGATCAGTTTCTTGAAGACACAGCAGCTTTCAGATTGCATCGAAGGCAAACAATAGTTAACCTTTTTCTTGCGGCTCGGCATTCAGAATAGCATCAAGTTTCGTCTTCAGCTTCTGAACGATTTCCATCAGTGAGAGGTCCCCAGATATACTGTTTGGTCTCTCATGCCCTCTGCTGGGTCACACTCGGGCAACCAATCATTCAGAAGGGCATTCATGCAGGCAGGCAGCCAATCAGACTCACAGTCCATTTAAGCCATTCACTTCCTTCCAGACACTCACAACAAGGAATGTGTATCGGGATAAGTACCCAGCCATTCAGCACTCCACACTGCATGCATACCAGTTTTGGGCAGGGCTGTCTCATTCATTGTGTTACATACCAGAAACCAGACACCCATAACATGAAGTGCATATTGGTCGCAAAATCCATCTACCCAGGTCCCACCCAAAGGGCGTACCCAAACCATACATTCATTGGGAAGGCTCCAGCCAGTCTGGCCTGGACTTCCCCACAACACCATATATGGAACTTCTACCCACAGCCAGTCAGGCGAAGGGACAGAGTCAGGGCTTCCCAGGACTTTGGGAAAACAAGGTAACAGGCAATAGAAAGCAAGAGGCCACAGAGGTCATCTTGTCTTCTATCAGGAATCAATTGATTCCAATGGCAGGGCCTGGGTATCCCCAAATGGAGGATGCTCAGAGCACCTGTCAAATTCAGCATGGAGCTGCCACCAGCCCATACACTGCTCTGTGGGCCACACACAGGTGCCCAAAAACCTGCACTAGGGGTAGAGGGTTGTACCCAAACCCATGGGTGCCATAAGGGTATCCCAAGGGTATGTTCACCAAACCAAAAAGATGAAGAGCTGCACTGCCAGTAGTCACACATGGACTCCTGTGCAGAAAATAACACAGAGCACACATGATAAAAGTACTACAGGACAAGGACATGGAGGCCCTGTCCCACCAATGCATTTTCAGCATCACACTAATGACCTCTGCCTCAATGCCAGCAAAACATATATTCTCCCTAGTGGGTCCCCTGCACCCTATTTCTTCCCCTCACTCTTCCTCCATGGGCTCCTCCCTGCCCCCTCCTCTCTAGCTAGGAATCTCGGAGTCATCTTTGATCCCTCATATTCAGGGCATTGTCAAGAAGTCCAACTTTCAACTCTTCCTTCTCAAAGGAACTCTACCCTTCCTCACCTTTAGAAACTTTTATGATGTTGCCATCAATGACAAAAGATTGATATATGGGGTCGAGTTAATTGAGACGGGCCTGTGATCCAACTATCAGCAGTTCCGTCTTGTCATCATTTAAGCAGAGGCTATTTGGTGGCCATCCATGCTTGGATTTCAAGGTAGATCTCATTTAGCTTTGTAACATCCTCATCATAGCATCCTGAGAGCGCGATGAGGACCTGAGTATCCTCAGCATAGTTAGTATATGTGACTCGCAGGTCGTCAAGGTGGTCAAAGCTTAGTGAAGATGTTGTAAAGTGTAGGGGAGATGCAAAAACCTTGAGGGACTCCACATTGGATCGGGACAGGGTCCGCCGCGGCACCACCTGAAGGGCGAAGACCCTGGTTGTTCTGTACGAGAGGAAGGATCGAATCCACTTGGTGGCATCCTGGGAGAATGCAGCAGCTGAGGAGAGGTGTTTGGTGAATATTTGGTGGTCGAATAAGTCGAAGACCGCAGACAAATCTAACAGGAGCAAGATGGCCAGATTGCCCTTGTCTTTGGCTTTGTCCATTTGGATTTTTAGGTCCAAGAGAGCATTTCAGTCCCGTGCCTGGGTCTAAAGCCAGATTGTCGTAGGCCTAGAAGGTTGTTGTCTTCCAAATGTTGTTGTATTTGGAGGTAGGCTACTTTGTCTATTATTTTTAGAAGAAAGGGGACAGTCGTGATGGGTCTGTAGTTCGTAGGTGTATTGGGGTCATGGTTAGGCTTTTTTGAGTAAAGGTAGGACCCAGGCCTCTTTGAGGTTGTGTAGGACTACCAAATTTTTGAAGGAGGAGTTGATCAAGGCAGTGCTAAATGGGGCTAGTTCTTTAGCATAGGTCGCTTAGACAGTTAGCTAGGTTGCCTAGACAGTTAGATGGCTTTAGGCTGGCAATTATATTAATGACTTTGTCCTCTGTGACTGGCGAGAAGTGGAAGAGAGGGCAGTTAGTATGGTGTGAGCTAAGTGTGTGGTTTGTATGGTCTTTGGTGGCGAAATTGGCTTTTTTGAATTCTATTTTGGTTTGCAGGAGGGCTATATGATACAAAAGAGCTAGTTGGATGTTATTGAACCAGGTTTTGTCCTTGATGTAATCCTCAGTGGTGGGCACGGGAGATTCTAATTCTTTTAGGATGGAGAATAACTCTTTTTTGTTGGATTTGGCATTGTGGATTCTAGTATTAAAGATCTCTTTTTTGGCATTTGTGATAGCGGCTTTGTATGTAGCTGTTGTTGAAGAGAATTTTTCTTGAGTGGCCAATAAAGGGGCTTTTCTACAGATAAATTCATCTGTTCTCTTGAGGTTGCGGAGTGCTTTTAGTTCTGCTGAGAACCATTTATTCACATGGGCAGTTGGCTTGATCTGTCTTAGTCTTAGTGGTGCTATTTGGTTCAAGGCTAGTTCTATTGTGTCATTGTAGAGTTTGACTAGGGATGTGGTATCAGAGTTGGGGGTGGTAAGAGCAGCCGCTGTGATTGGGTGCAGTAGTGTTCTGAGGCACTCAATGGTGATTATGTGTTTGTTTCTGGCTAATGATTGCAGTGTGATGGAGAGGGGTGGACTTTTTTGTGTCGTTATAGGTATAGTAAGGCTGATAAAATGGTGGTCTGACCATGCGCATGGTGTGATGTTGGTCAGAGAAATGTTGCAGTTGACGTCAGTGAACCAGTCAAGTGTTCTGCCTTTGGCATGTGTTGGCATGTTAATGCGTTGTGTCAGGACTAATTGTGTGATGGTGTAATTGATCAGGGACGCATTAGTATCATTAGGGTCATGAAGGCCAAAGTTGAGGTGCCCAATAATATAATTTGTGATCCTGGTTTTGTATTGGAGGTCAATAGGTGAGAGATGTCCTCCTCAAAAGAGGAGATTGCGCCTGAGGGTCTGTACACAAGATGAGAAAGTATAGTTTTGACACTGTACAATGGGATTTTAAAGGATAGAAGTTCAGCAGAAGAAATGTCAGGGTTAGTGACTTCGCGGATATTGAGATTGGTTTTAGAAATGACGGCCATCCCAAGCTATCCCAAGAGTTCTGTCTGCTCTGATAATGGAGTAGTTTTCTGGGGTGGCAATTTAAATAGATGGTCCGGCAGAGGCATGTAACCACGTTTCTGTTACAGCAAGGAAGTCTAAATTGTTAGCTGTGATCACATCTGCGATATTCAGAGTATTGGCTATTAGAGAACGTGCGTTGATGAGTGCACCTTTGATAGTTGTGGTAGCGGGGGCCGCTGAGTTGTCATGTCAGAGATCACAAGGTGATGATGGCTAATTGTATAAGTGCCTAACAAATAACCAATAAATACATAAATACACAAATAGATATTTCCCTTCTGGCTATAAGCCTCTTAAAAGATGTGTGTTCATGGGATTCCTCTTTTTGTTATTGTAAATTGTATCTTTATCGATTTTGTCTTTGTGTTTTGTATTATGGATTGTTTGTATGCATTCATTTTGTCAACTAGATGTGCCAAGGACAAGTCAAAATGAAAATAAATACAACATAAGAAACAAGTATCTTTTCAGGATTTTAGTTGTGTTAGTTATACGATTTTAAACCTTTCACATTGTGATCACTTCAGGACATCAGTGTGCCTGTTTAGCAGCATGCACTTTTCTGCTGTAGAGAAACCACCTTCAGTTTCCACAGCCAAAATGAACTGTACTTTTGGAAGAGCTTTTTTTTTTTCATTGCACAATTGAGACATACATTTTAAACTATGTGACTCTCACAGCTGTGAGAACCCTTAAATCTCATGTTCTCATATGGTATGGGACTTTAGTATTTGATGCATTGTTCTAGATTACACACCTTCCCCTAACATGATCCGAAGTACGTTCAAATCGTTTGTAAATTATGCTTTCATATCATGAACTGTAAACTCTTCCATGTATTTGGGAAGCATATGGCCTCTAATGATTGATGAATCCATCATTCTTTTTCTTTCCACTTCTGCATCCTGACAGACATATCCATCATGGTATACAACAGATTCTCTTGAGCTATTCTGCAGGGTTTACGATTACAGTTACATCTGATAGGAGGAGGCAGGTTGCAATGAGTTAAACTGTTTTGTAATAGAGCTCGTTCGGCTTGTGTGCAACACAGTTACTGTAACCCTCGGGCTCTCTGCAGTGCGTTAGTAGGTTGCTTGATACACACAGGTCTCGATGTTCCCATGGAGTTTGAAATGAATGCTATCATTGAACAGAATAATGATCACAGAAGAGAAAAGTGCTCTCAGGCAATATGCTAAATAAAGCTGTTTGAATATGTCAAGTGCTGCTCCAAGAATAATTTAATAAAGCCAGAAAATGTTCAAATCAATTTAAAAAATGTGTATGTGCTGTGTTGACTAACAATCGTTCTGCGGGTTTTAAACATATGTTAGGAATATTACATTTTCTGAGAACGTGTATATTGACATTTTGCAGAGAAATGTTTCACTTTAAGGATTGACACTTGTCTAAATGTATTATTTGGACATTCTTAGACTCCATGAAAAGCCTCTGCTGTGCATAATATTTCGATGCATTCTAGGTACTAAATTGATGTGGGCTCTTCTCAGAATTAAGTATATATCCACATGTTCCGATTCCTTCTCCATATTTTTTAGGCATAATGGGACGTAACTGATGGAAAACATGCACTCATCTGATCATGCAAGAACTGTCAGCGCAGAACAGTACTTTTGACGCATGCACCATATTTACATCAGCAGCGTGCATGCTTTGCATGTGTTGGCTGATTTAGCACCCTTGTCATATAAAGTGCACAATCTGTTTGTACCATAGAGGCTCAAATTAAAATCATACCAACCATATACCTAGAGACCTTTAATGTAAGGTAGAGGAACACACTCTAGCAATCACTTTCCTAATCGTGTTGTGCCGAATTGAATATCTGCCATTGTTAGAGACACTGCTTGTATTCAGCGTGCTTGTATACCTGCATCCAAAAAAATGTCAATTACTGCGATTCAGACTCGGGCCAGTGAAGACCAGTTATTCTGTTTTAATCAGGGGTGGGTGGCATGGAGCATTTGGCCCCAACTGCAAACACAAAAAAAAAAATGGAATCCATGCAGTGCTTTGGTTGTTGAACCTCTTAGATACATCACAAAATAGCCTGCAGAATGACCGAGTAACGTGTACAACTTAAACACTTCAGGCACTGGGATACGTAAGCAATGGCAGACGAATTCCTAATCCAGGTCAAATATCACAGAGCAACAGTCAGGAGCTAGAGGGTCTGACGATAAAGAAAGTGATTATTTGCCTTCATAAATGATTGAATGTCCTCTGAGACTCATTGTACCACAACGTCTATCTCTTGGGTATAGCTTCTCACTTTTCAGAGATAAGTGCCATAAAAAACCAAATCAAAAAGCTGCATTTCAGAATAATGTTTTAAATAAAAAAAATAGATTATTGAAGAAGTTGGTCATGACAAAAAATAAAAATAAAACGTACATATCATTAGACAATGATTACACGTATACAGTTCCACATCAGGATAACTTCGGGTTAAAACGTTTCAGCATGGTGTAAAGAGCTTCCATTGTGAATGTTGCCATTGCAAAACATATCGACATAGGACAATGACAAAGATAGAAAAGAGACAGGTGGCATTTTAAAACTCCTGAAGATAAATGTCCTTGCCCTGGATTTAGAGAATGCCAATAGTTTTGGCGTTTACTGCCGTTCTTTGCATTATGCGTTTATAGGCATCAGGGTACAAGGAAGAGAGTGCAACGTTTCAAAGGAGGATGCGATAAGGAGTTCAGCTGTGCACTAGAATGAGAAGGGGAGTATAGCAAGGGAGGAAGCCATTGATGGTGCACTCGATGATGTGCAAGAGGAAATATGAGTGAGAAAGGGTGAGAGTGTGAGAAATAAAGCAAGACTAAGAGAGGAAGGATGAACGTAGAGGGGGTAAGGTGGGTGGATGAATGGAGGGAGTAGAGCAGGTGGGGGAACAAGTGGGTGTGACTAGAGGGAGGGAGTAGGGTGTATGGTGGGATAAATAGAGAGGGGGTATGGTTTGATTAGAGAAAGAGGGGTTAGGATGGGTTGTGGTAGAGAGAGTGGGGTAGGGTTGTTGGGGTAGAGAGAGTGATGGTACTATGCCTTGGGGTAGAGAAAGTGGGGGTAAGGCAGGAGAGGGTAGAGAGAGTGAGGTAGGGTGTGTGGTGGTAGAGTGGAGTGGGTGAATGTAGACAAAGTGAGGGTAGGTTGGGTGTGTACCGCTATAGAGAGTGGGGGCGGAGGGATTGCTGGGGGTAGAGAAAGTAGAGAAGCGTGCGTGGGTGTGGTTGGAGCAATTGGGTTGAGGTGGGTTTCCGTGGGTTGAGCGAGTGGAGGTATGGTGGGTGGGGGTTGAGAGAGTGGGAGTAGAATTGGTGGGTGGGTTTAGAGACAGTTGGTGTATGTAGAGCGAGTGCGGATAGGGTGGGTGGGTACGGATAGAGTCGGGCTAGGGTGGCAGGGAGTGGGGGTAGAGTGAGTTGGAGTAGAGTGGGTGGAAGTAGAGAGAGGGGGTTAGGGTGGATGGGAGGTGGTAGAAAGAGAAGGGGTATGGTGGGTGTTCTTGGGTAGAGCGAAAAGGGGTAGGGTGGGTGGCGATAGAGAATATTAGGATGCAGTTCCAACACCCTAAACGTGGAGGGAAGTACAAGCTGTGGAAATTCTATTAGCATCAGGATTCCGTCATTTTTAGTGTCAGTGTTTCTGTCATTTGTCTCAGCATTTCAGACCATTTTTGAATTGTATTTGTTTTGCCACATTCTAGAGAGCACTAGGCTACAGAGTATGTGGTGGTATGATGGGCATCAAAAGATATTGTTACTGGTTTCCAATAGCACAAACGCCTCTTCCTCCCATGTTGAATTAGGCCCCATCAGAGTTGTATATTTCTGCTGTTCAGGGCACTAGGCAGCAGAGGTCCTTCCATTTAATTAAACTTTATTCCTGCTTCCTACAGCGAGCGTTCAGCGTGCCAAGGTCCTTGGATGAAGGGTGAGGTGATGCACACACATTAGTTATTGCTGCAGGGTGTTATAGTGTTGTCCTTGTGTTGTGGAGCAAGGCACCTGAATGTTTCAGCGTGCCTGTCGTGTCAGTGTGGAATGTATGTTGTGATGGAGTATTTGAGTGACCTGGAGGTTCCAGGGTGGATGGTTGGTAATGGCAGTTGGGGGGAAGGTACTGCCTGGAAGGGTGTTGGAAAACCAGAGTCTCTGCTATCTACTTATATCTACAATGTCCCAGTGTGTGTTTTGTCTTGTGTACCTATGTACCCACCTATGACTATCCTGTGTTTATGGTGAACCAAGGAACAATAACACCTCTACTACAGTTACACTTACCATGTACTGTGTCTTCAGTGCACCGAACCACCTATCCTAACATTGGTGAGGAGTTGGTCTCAGCACTGGTACAGAGAGGGACTCCAGGACTGCAGTGGGGGTAGAAGTGGCGCAGAGACAGACATTGCCCCTCAAGGCTATCGCCACATCCAGGCAACAGGAGCAGTTTTAGGCATCGTAGCAGCCAGCATCAGGTTTCCTGCCCACACCGGGTCCTTCTAGGCTTGCCGGGGTGGTGCAGGAGGAATGGGGATGGCTGCGGGGATGGTGGGGATGGTGCAGGAGGGTGTCATTTTTGAGGCTGGCCCAGTGTGGTGGCCTATGAGCGCTGGGACGGGGCGCAGGCCAGCAAAGTAAAACTTAGGCAGCAGGTACCGCGCCTGTGTCCTGTGCTGTTCCGGGTAGGTTAGCGCATGGTATGGTGGGTGTGAAGAGGTGTCAGTGGCTCCGCAGAGGGCCATGCTGACAGACAGAGGACTGGTATTCGGAGGCTGGAGGAGGTCCACTGTCCTCCACCCCTGGAAGCGGAATGATGATGTCACAAAGTGAGGCCATAGCTGTGCCGTACCATGGGGTGGAACATCAGCCTGCTTGCATTCGCAGCACCTCCGAGGACGTGGATGGCGGAATTTCTTCAGCCAAGTCGAGATTCTGTAAAAGGGCCTCAATAGCAAAGAGGTGGCTTTTGGAGAGCGTGTCAGGTGTCCGTGGCAAATGGGTTACCAGTGAACAGGAAGTTGCGGAGCAGTCGTTGCCCCGCAACATGTGGACTATGCTTGGAGGGAGACTGGCTTGCTGACTTCCCTGTTCACACACACTACAGTATTGGGTCATTTTGGCAGGACTGCACATCAGAAGTTGCATGCATTTGTTTAGACCAATGAGGGTCTTCTGTTTTAGTAAACGTTACATGTATAACTTTAGCCAATCAGGATGGAATATTTTTTGCTGACTGCACAATTAAGTAATACATAGGGGGCTGTACTTAGAATGGTCACAGGTAATATACTAAGCAATAGTGTATGATAGTGTAAGTGTGATTAACTTGTACTTGATACTTGCAATGTATTAAAATGTTATGGTTTTTGTCTTTAAATACTGTAACTCAATGTGAGCGGGTCGAGTGCATTTTCAGCTTTCAGTTCTAAGGAGCTGATGGGCCCTCCCGGACGTAATTTGCATTTATTAAAGAGTTTTACTTGGAAATCATGCATCCCATTAGTGCTTCCCTGGATTTATTTTTCTGATCATTTTTTGGGCCTATGGTACAAGAGAGTGGGGTACGGTGGGTGGGTAGAGATAGAGAGTGGTGGTGGGGTGGGTGTGTGATGATATCAAGAGTCAGGGTTTGGTTGGTGGGGATAGTGACAATGGGGGTAAGGTGGGTGGGGAGGGTGGATGGGGCAGGGTGGTTGAGATAGAAAGAGTGGCAGTAGGGTGGGTGGATGGATGTAGAAGAGTGGGGATAGGGTGTATGAGTGGGGGTAGAGAGAGTGGGGGTAGGTAGAGGTAGCGAGAGTTGGGGTAGGGAAGATGAGGTAGAGAGAGTGGGGCTAGGGTGGGTGGAAGGGGTAGAGAGAGTGTGGGTAGGGGGTGTGGGAGTGGGGTGCAGAGTGTGGAGGTAGGGTGAGTAGGGGTGGAGTTGAAAGAGTGGGGGTAAGGTGGGTAGGGTTGAGATAGTGGGGTGCGTGAGAGTTTTCCATGCTCCCTGTGGCACAGAAGGAAGAGGAAGTATGGAGACCTTTGCTGCACCACCACCACAGCAGTACCTTTGACAAAACCTTGGCTCTGAGGATGGCTTTCACTGGATTGCAGTGAGGTAGCTGCTCTGCTACATTTGAAACCCTGACCCAGATTCAGGTAGTCTATGAATGATTTTGCACCACATTCACCACAAACATGTGGTACACAGGCAAGAGAGGTGGCACCCTTCTGTCAACAGTTGAGTCCTGAGGCAAATGGCTCTATGCACCTGCCCAGAGGTTGGCTATCGTGGGCCAACTGAGGCTCCACAGCACTGCAGTAGCGTTATGGTTTAAGGGGAGTCTGACTTAGAGGCATTTTGTCATAACCCACAGATGGTAGCTTTGCACCAATGGCTCCTCATAAAGCACATACATCAAGTGTCTGAACCTGCGGTTCCTCTTGTGCTGAGTTGGATTACTATTGTAGCAACATATCATCAGTAAAGTAAAACTAACCTGTGTATGCTCTAATGGTCTAACCCCAGCTCACATTACATATTAGTTTGTGAACAATCAAACATTTGGTGAACTCTGTTTCACAATAATAAAAAGAGCCAACATGGAAGGATCAAAATGTGATGTCACTATGAACGCCTGGTTGCCACAAGACTGTTATCCCTGTGGTAATTTACTGACACCTCATGCTTGAAACCCAAAACCTACAAAGTCTGAATGATTGTGAGGCCCCTCTTTCATAGTCTGTAGTCATACTGAAAATTAAGCTCCAGCGAGCTTTTACCCTTCTGCTCCACGAGAGGTTTCTTTCCTCCCTGAGCTTGCCTTAGGACATCTATGTTATTGTTTGACAGGTGTACTGCCCCAGTCAAACTCCTTACCTGACGCTGTCCCTGAAGTTGGTTGCGCCCGGCTGGAGCTGTGCGTTTTGAGCCATAAGCAACAGCCCCATGGGGCTTACACCCGCCTCACCGGGTAAGTGAAAAATCAATAAGAGTAGTGGTATTTCACTGCTTGGCCTGAGGGCCTTACTCTTATCATACACCTCTCATGTCTCTTAACAGTGCCAGACTACAGTCAAGCTGAACAAGGTCTTATTTTCCAGCTGGTTCTGCCAAGACTGTTCCCTTGGCTTTCGTTTTGCTAGATAGTAGGTAGGGACAGTGGGAATCATGTACATCCATTCATGCGTGTCACTAATTAGATGACAAGGAATTGGCAAATTTTGTACCACTGGAGTGACTCTTTCCAGGTTAATGGCTGCCCATCAGCTGTCATTTATTGTTTTTTTAAGCTAATAGCATAATCATAAACAACACCTAAACCCACTATAGGCTTCCCTGGTGCAGTACATACAACAGATGAACATACCTGCAACAATAAGTCACTTGAGACACTTCTTAAAAATATTATCTAAGAATATATATTCATTTATGACATTTACAAAAGTCTATAATATTGGAGGGTAGGCACCTCATTGGAGTGATGGTCCCAACACAAACATTGACTTGAAAGTTTAAGGTCTGAATCCAGATCCCTCCACAGAATCAATTTAGGAGTCGGTCTTGAAAGAGCATGATTTACAGGAAGAGTTATCCCTCCATGGCTATGACCTTCATTAACCATCCATACTCTGGAGCTCTTCACAGGCCTATGCCCGGCAGGCATCCTAGAGTGCTCTTTCTGATTCATGAATGTTGGCAGTCTTCCATCAATTTGTAGTCCATCTCTATTATAACTCCCTCGATCTCTTCGTGCCTTAATGATGAGATCTTGACGCCTTGCAGGTTACCAATTAGACTGGGCGGTCTTGCAATCAATTTACGATGCCTATCTACGTCTACCTTCTCTCCCGGCTCAATCTTATCCATCACACCCAGTGTGTGGGGTTTGGATTTGTGAGAGGAAGCAACCCCAACTTCCTAACAAGGGTTTGTTGATCCAGGAAATACCTCATCTGGAAATGGTTGGTTTCGATTCATCATTTCTCTTGGCACACCTAGCTACCAGACCATGGTCAGCATAGGTGGAGATGTTATACCCTTTTTGCTCATCCTCAAACAGACTACTATTACACAGGACTCATCCAACAGGGATAGTTACCAGCGGGACCATGCAGAGGTAAGGAACACAATGACGAGAAAGGTTAAGAGAGTCAAAGTTACTCCTGCTGTTTACTCACACTTCATTGAATTTCTTCACTTTGAAATTCATAGCACTGGACAGAAATCACATCCCGCCACAAGCTTTGCAATGTTTTGTTTTAATTGAATGGTTGGATTCCCCTGGTCGGCACCAGTTCTAAGTCAGCTACTATGCATCGGCCGAGTCTGAATGCCGGCCCTAAACTCCGGGAAGAGAACAGAGAGAGCCGATCACCTGAGCTGGGGTGATCCACAGGGAGGGCTGGCTTGCATCCAGAGTGGGCAGGCTCCCGGGTGGGACACCTCGACCAGCCACAGTGCATCCCTACCTACCAACCCCAACCCTACTTTGCAACCAAGTCTGACTGACCCAGCCCTTAGAGCCAATCCTTAACCCAAAGTTATGGATCTGACTTGTCGACTTCCCTTGCTTACATTGCTCCAACATGCCAGAGTCTGTCTACCTTGGAGACCTGCTGTGGAAATGGGCACACCCAATCCACAATATTTACACCATCTACCTTGGATTTTCAAGGACCAGGGTGAGCTCACCAGACACCGGCAGAACCACAAAGCTTTCCAATACTTGGGTGCCCCTTTCAGGGCAAACCCATTCCAGGTTGCCATGCCCTTCATGAAGAAAATAGAACTCTCTCCAGGGAGACCACCAGATTCTCTGGGAATGTTTACAATGAATGCCGCCAGGGTGCCTGTCTCTCCCACTCTGTGTTCGGGATATGAGCCTGACTCCCTCTCAATCATCTGAGGTTAACAGAGGCCATCGCCCATCCCTTCCAAACAATTCTTGCACATCTCTTAGGAATAACTGATCCATGTTCAACCACTTTTTCACATGGAATGCACCTCTACTTTGGCCTTCAAAGTTCTTATTTCAATATTTGTTACTACCACCAAGATCAGCACCTGTGGGGACTCCACTTTGGCACTCACCCTGGGCTAAGGTGCGCATTGAAGCAGCCCACCTATTTGTTGCAGCTTAGTCCCTGTGGCTCTGAGTGCTGGCAGTAGCTGGATATGGGTTTGATGCTCCAGCGCCATCTATTGTAAGGGCTTGTTGATTCGGCAGGTGAGTTGCTACACACTCCTTACCAGATTCCAACTTCCATGGCTACCGTTCTGCTATCTATATCAACCAACACCTCTTCAGGGGTCTGATGAGAGTTGCAATTGTGCGCCTTAACCTGATGTTTTGTTCATCCCAAAGCTCCAGTTCAGCTTATCAAGGGTAGGCACACTGGGCACAGGCTTTCAATGCCCAGATCCTTCTCTGGTGCATGACTGGGGATGTTCTGGCAGGATAAACCAACCCTGCTGGACATCCCCAGCCTCCCTCTTGATCACAGAGCCCTCCAGTGGAACGGGTCCCACTCCCCAGTGCCTTGCACCCCATAAACTGTGGCCTCGGACCACTCCACTGGCCGGACCGCAGTGCAAGAAGCACCCCGGGCTGTGGGTGTGTGTGTCTGGTACACAACCGAGTTTGAAACAGCAGTTCTCCCTCCACCTGGGCCACCTTTAATAACCCTTCTGCAGGTTCACCTACGGATACCTTGTTACAACTTTTAGTTCTTTTAGATAGTCAAGTTTGATGATATTCTTGGTGCTCTGCCAGGGACATTGCTGACCCCGGCGGTGCTGATCCGAGGCAATGAAACATCCAACCGGAAGTTGCGATGGGCAGTGTGTACAAAGTGCAGGCCCTTAATCAATGTGAGTTCATGGCCCACACTTACTGGGAATTCCTCTTTCATGGAAAATAATTGCAATCCCCATCCCTATAATCAGGTGTAGGGTAGGGTCAGATAGCGCAGAGAGTAGAACGCTCGCTTTGATATCCGTGCAGAGCCTGCCGACTCAGGTTCAGGTTCGAATCGCTGTAGGGCCACACCGAGGCTTTCATCCTTCAGAGGTGGATAAACGAGCACCACACACCATGGATAAGCAGCGCTCATATGCCTGAGGTTTCATAGCGCTATATAAATGCAAATTACTATTATTATTATCATGAATGGGGTTCAGCGGGTTACCCACACCTGTCGGCATAGGCTAGACACACACTGATATGTTCAATATAGTACACATGCAGCCCGACACATCTAAGGCCATGACAGACCTATTATTGTACGATCTGGTGTGGCTGAATGCCACTTGTCCCCCTAAGAAATTCAATGGCAACCGTTGGGGGTTGTGCAACTAGGTAGCATGGAGGAGATTTGTTTGTCATCAGAATCAACTAAACAAATAGCTCCACCAACTAAGAACGGCCATGCACCTTGTAGGGGAGGATAGGCCAATAGGACCCCCTCTCCCACTGCATCTCCCACCCTGGTAAAGACTCATGACTCGTCAGCAGCCCACCTGCCCCCGGGCCCAGGTGGTAGGGCAGCTGTAGACTGACACGTGTGGCTGCACCACCACGTTATGTGGCAGAGCACAGACGCCATCTTGTACTAAGCCAACTCCATTTTGCTAGAAACGTTCAGATCTAACCCAGGCGGAGCCAACGTGCACACTGAAAGCTGCAGCTTGACCCGCACTCGACCACGCTCACAAAGGCCCATGCTTCCCCCCACACCCCACCGCATGGCAGATCCGCTGAGGAATCGTTCTCACGAGCCACCAGACACGAACAAACAACAAAATAAAACACTGTAGCTGTTAACCTTCCGCAGTACATCATTTCCCCAGCCATGAACGTGAACATTAGGAAGTAACTGAAACCAGCCCAAAAACCTGCATGCGCTGACCCTGTACCAAGCCCCCAGCGTTAGACGGTGTGGCGCCCTACACCCCTACCTACCCCGAAAACTCTTGTAATGTGTATAAACCATTTATATAATATATGTCATGTTGACTAACGTCCGCTGCTAATGTGAAGAAGAATGGGTAAAGAGTAATATGCAACAGATATTGTTTATAATGTAAAGATGTACGAAGGCTGGCTAGCTGATGACAATACGCAATAACATGTGTTGCCCTCTTTATACATACACCTGCCTAACACTACCTCATGTTCGTATGTCAACTATAGATGTTAATTGTTGTGCTAAAGGGTATGGTCCCCAGTTAGTATCCCTTCTAATTCAAATGCATACGAGTCCTCTTAGAGACCCCACGTGTTGTTATTCGCCCCTCACCCACAGGACAGTCTACCGCCTTGTGCAGGATGCCGCGCACAGAGCTGCAAGGCCATCTCCCCCTCATCCCACCCAGGTCCTCCAGAGATAGCTGGTGTTCAAACAGCACAGCCTCGCCTCCCCTCCTGACCCTGCTGGACCCATTTCAAGCATCCGCCTCCCCCATGTCAGAGGCTGCCACAGCCTGACTCCATGACTTACGAGCTACCTGGTCCTAAGGCACTAGTCACATGCCCCCATGAGTGGTATCTCCGTCGACCCCAAGTTAATGGCCCTTAAAAGGGGGGCGCCCACACGTGTACGAACAGATCGTAATATCATCCCTCACCTAATCTACCAAGACAGGGTGGTCAAGTGACCCCTCCCATGCCCCTGACTATGCACATGGGACCAGATTGTTTGAACCTAAGGTATCCTCGAAACTGATGTATTGGGACACTTCAGATTGCATATCAATGTTCCTGTCTGCATATTGATCTAAGGTCAGCGCTTACAAGAGTTGCAAACCAACGGAATGCATAAAGTGTGATGAATGGGTGTGAATGTGTGGCCAAAAGGGCAAATGTTAGTTTAGTTACCAATCATCGTTACAAGGCATGTCCGGCCCGGCACTCCACCCCAATGAGCCCATCTGACCTTCCAACCCCACGTGGCGCAGCACCAACGTCAGCCAATCCTGGGGGAGCAGCTACCTACTGTGTATACCCCCTAGACATCATTACCCAATCCCCACGATTATGTGTCCCCTATAGCTTGTGTCACCCATGACGTGTTCTGGAAATAAGTAGGCCTGTCTTTGCTATTGTCAGACAGAGCGCTCTCAGAGTTTGCAGAGTCCTTTGCATGCCCTATATTGATCTATATAAAGCTCTTTTGATCTCACCAGCACTTGTTCCAGGTCTCATTCCCCTTCTGAGCTGTGTCCTGCATTGCTTCTCACTAAGGGGGGTGCGTTTCTGGGGACGCTTACATTCACCCTCCACCCACACAATTGGAGAAGAGCTATCAAATGTCAATACTTTCTGTTTTCGGGCCGGGTGAGGTTTCCCTTTCTGAGTCAAATTAAGCCGCAGTCTCCACTCCTGGTGGTGACCTTCCATTAATTCCTTTGAGTTTCATCTTTGCAACCATATCCACCCCACCCAAAACCTAAAGACTTTGGACTCCCAAAAGCTGGCCAGTGGGTCATGGGAATAACGCTGCCAAATCGCTACTTGGCATCGGTCCAAGAATGTCACCTCTTTGGCACAATTTCAAATGCCCCCAACAATCCCTCTTAATTAATGCACCAGTTCGGAAAGCCAACAAAATAGAACAAGAGTCCTATTGCATCATTCCTAGCTGAAGTATTTAGGTGATCGGCCTGCTTTGAACACTCTATGTTTTCAAAGCAAACACTTCAGACCCCATGACACTCAGTCAAGAGCATCCAGGGGGTGCCGAGAGGCAGGGGCTGGGACAGGTGTTAGCTCGCCTCACACCGGACCACCAGCTCCAGATCCAAATACAAGCTTTTTAACTGCAGCAACTTCAATATACGCTATTGCAGCTGGAATTACCATGGCTGCTGCCACTAGACTTGCCCTCCAATAGATCCTTATTAAAGGATTTAAAGTGAATTAATTTCAATTACAGGTCCTCGAAAGAGTCCAGTATTGCTATTTTCTGTTACTGACTCCCCAAGTCAGGCGTGTGCAATTTGCGTGCCTTCATTAGATGTTTCAGCTGTTTATTGGGCTCCCTCTCTGGAATCAAAGCCTGATTTCCCATTACCCATGGTCACCATGGTAGGCACAGAAAGTACCATTGGATGTTGATAGGGCAGACATCCGAACGTATTGTCGCTGTCACAGGGATATGCCATTTTCTCAGGTTAGATAGGATTGGTTTTAGTTCGATAAATGCATGAATCCCAAAAGGTCAGCATTTGTTGGCATGTATTCACTGTAGAATTACCATGGTTAACCTATCAAAGGAACCATAACTAATTCAATGAACAATTTGCAGTGTCACTGTACCAGCAGTGTGTACGTACACATGCATGGCTCACTCTTTGAGACAAGCATATGCTACTGGCAGCAGCAACCAGGTAGCTGCACCTGCTGGTGGGTGGCATTGGGGGGAGATGTGCGCCCTCCCTGGGCCGACCTTCACACGCTCAGGGCTGTCTGCGGGACCCAAGCATCAGAGTGTGCCCACCACCAACACTTGGGAGGGGCTGGACAGGTCAACACAGGTACCGGTGGCCCACGCTGCTCCCAGGCCGGGGGGGTACAAGGGTTGAGATTGGGCCCAGGTAAAACTTAAAGTGGGAGGGGTTTATCCCTGCACCACCGTCGCTGCGGTGACAAGGGGGTTTAGCACCCCATGGAAAGATTATTCAAAACTGCTGCAGGTATGTGCTTGTGGAGACGGGGCAACATTATAGCTTAAATGGCCCACACTGGGGCTAACAATACCCGACACTGTCCACTCTGTTCTGAAAACTAGTGAGTTGCCAGGCTTATCAGCCTTCACTCTGCTTGGAGGGGGAGCCACCCACATAAAGGTGCCCTCTGTGAGGGGGCATACACATGACATGTTTCAAAGGCGGGTGGAACTGAATTGCTTGAAACAAAAGCTGAGGCCGGCCAACCAGTCCAACCCAAGTCCAAGTTCTAAAAATATGTATATATTTATGACCATATAACACTATGAAAAATGACTACTGGCATGTAATTTTATCACACAATACTAAATAAAAGATACATATATTCAACATACATAAAAAAAGCCCTGCAAAGGAAATTAGTCATTAGTATGCAGCACTACAGGTCCACAGAGATATAACACTAACTATAAAAGTCCATGCCTAAGATGTATGGAACCCTGTGCCCAAAAGTTCACCAAAATTCCACACAGTTTTGCGAGACAGGAAAGGTTTAGTAGAGGGGTTCTGGGATCCAACAAATAGTTACTCCAAAGGATAGAGAACAAGTTATTTTAGCTAACAAATGTGTCCCCCACTTTTGTAGTCCTTGCACGAACAAGCAATGGTAATGCCAAACTGTTATAAAGTTTCTAAAAGTTACCAAACCTTTAAAAGGGAGTTAGGGGTTCAGGCAATGACTGTTACAACTCACCTCCCATACTCTGATTCTTCTTCAGACTTGGTCTCGTTTCCCACCTTCAGCTCCAGTCCCTGATACTCATTTGTTGCAGGTAAGAGCACTTCTCCGATTGGTGACAAATCTGTGCAAGCTCAACAGATTGGAGAATGCAGGGCCCCAGCATAGGACTGGATACAGAAAAGATGTTTCAGACAGCCACCGATGCACAGCAATGTGGGGGGACACACTTACCACAGTCAGACTTTGCCTCGTATCTCGGGTGCCCTTGATGCCGGAACCATGCAGTTTGTGCAGTTTGGCAGAGATGAGTCATGTAGCAACAGCTGTCGATCCCCAAAGTTCCAGCCCTCAAAATGGAATGGTGACGTCTGTGGAACGGTAGCCCAAACTCTGAGCTGGGCAGGCACTATATCATCCAGGGGCACTTCCGAGGGCTCTTCTTAACAGGACTCCAAGCTGATGTTGAGAATGGATGTTCCCGACACTCCAAGGGTTGCAGGTCCTTTGCAGAACTGCTGAAGTTCATCGACAATACATGGCCCTTCCGGGATAGCAGAGGTTGGTCGCCAGGCCTTCACCCAATGGGTCTACAGTCTGCTTACATGTCTTGCAGCAGGAGAGGATACTTTGCTCCTTCAGGTTTCTTCCAGGATCTCTGAAGAGTATGTACAGGTGTCCTCTACTTATCCAAAAAGCAGGTAAGAGCAGACACTCACTCTAGCCAATCAATCAAAGATCTAGCCCACACACACACACCCCAGCAGTGGTCCAATCAGGACCACTGGTTGCACAGCTCATGCATACCATTCAGACACACTCAAACCAGTTTGTGGATTGGGACCAGGTAATCAGTGAGAATTGTTAGCTCCTCATCTGAAAAGCGTGTCTTCCTTTGCGGCCCCTTCTCCTTGACCTGTGCCTCTTCATGGGGTCTGCCGCTTCCTGCTCTGCAGGCTGACCCTCTTGCCCCTAGTGGAACTTGGTGGTGTAGAGTCACCTGTAAGCTCACCACCATGTGTAGCAGATGGACGCTTCTTCTGCCCTCTTCCCTATCCTCATCCTCCCCCTCTCGGCAGAGCCCTCCACACATGGGACGGTTAGGGCAAGCTACCTGTAAATCTGGGTGCAGAATCCACGCGGCACACCCCAGAAAATACCAGTGTTGTATCCCTTACAATGTCTGTCTCCACACATGACAGGAAATGATTGTTGCACCCCTTACAATTTCCATCTCTGCATGACAGGAAATGCAAATTGCACCCCCTAACTATCTCCGTCTCTTCACATGACAGGAAATTAACTACTCATTGCTCCTCCTAAATGTTTCCATTTCCGTGCATGACAGGAAATGTGTGTTGCACCCCCTAAATGTCTCTGGCACTGTGCAGACAAAGGAGCATATGTCATATACAGTGTTATGTGCATAGGCACTCTGCAGCGCATTAATTACACATTTAAGCCCCTTCCTCTGATCTTCACACTGCTCCCTCGTTAATTTATTTGGAGACACCTGTTCCTCCTGCCTCATTCCATATCTTGCCTCCTCCTACCCTAGATAGCCTCCAAACCTTACCATCTCCTACTTCCTGGTCGAGTGTGATTGGCTGCTGACCACCAGCACTGCCTGGGAATGTCTGGCATTCACTTATAGTCTGTTCTCTAGTGGCTCGCCAGTCAGTCTCTGTGACCACCACCACAGAGCCACAGCATGCGTTGCCAGGGCACAGCTCCACCCCACTAACCTCAAGGGGAGCAATTCTGGAACATCGACTAACACCCCCAAGGCAAGGCTAAGGGCTGTCAACTTCAGTACAGCAGAAGTTGGGATCCTAGGTGAGCAGTTCCTGGCCTATTGCGGTGCCCTCTTCAGCCTGCAGCAACAGGTTGGGATGTGTGGGCATCTGAAGATCTGTGCATACATCACGGCTGCTATCAATGCAGAGAGGGTGGCAGTCCATACTGTGGACCATACCGAGAAGTGCTGGACAACCTCAGGATCCACAGCCAAGTGAAGGTGAAGGCGGACCTCCTGGCAATGCCACCATGGAGGTGCACCATGCAGGCCGCCATCAGGTGTCAACCCTTCCCCTGCGGGTCCTGGAGAGGGTTATCCTAGACTTCCACGCCCAGGGTCTGGACCTCTAGGCACCTATCCAAGCTGATGGTGAGTAGCCACATTCAACGCAGTTCATGTATCCTGTATGAGTATGCATGATGTGAGAAAGTCTGTTGTTTACACTGCATGTGTGTTACATTATTCTTAACTGCCATGCAGCCTAATGTCGATGCTTGGCAGATGTGATGGCACACTACTATGAAGTATAGAGGGGTAGTGATCTGTGTTAATGGCAATTTAGTGCATTTGACTATCTGGGACAGCATTGTGATCTTTCAGGCCACAAAATGAGGGGTCATATCTGGCATGTCATCGTGGAATTTGTAGTGGTTGGAAGCAACAGCATTGCTGCTTGATCCTCAGCAATGGGTACATTTACATATTGCATGCTTTAATATAGGAATGTCAGGGGTGCATGTAGCTAGATGTAGTTGGATGGAGATGTGCCTATGGTGCTATGGACACATTTGGCCAGGTGCCCTTCCCATGGCCCTGTCTGCAGGATACTCTTGAGCTACTGCAACATTTTAATTGTGATCTGGAATGAAATTTTGCCATGTGTATCTTGCCACACATCAATGTGCCCAGTTCACATGTGCATGTCTCATCATTCTGACTCTTCATTTTTTCGTAGTCTTTTCTGACTGTATTCGTTCTGATTGCAGGACATGGGCCTGTGTGTGTGTGTGGCAGTTGCTGGTTGACTCATGCTGACTGCATGCTACTTAAACTATTGTGTAGCCTACACATGCATTGGCACTATTGATTGATGACAATGTTCTTTGTTCCATTTTCCACAGTTGCTGCAGCTGACAAAGAGGGTGCAAGCAGTGCTGTGGATCAGAAACCCAGGGACAAGGCCTCCAAACACAGACACAGACCCCAGCCACACCCAGTTGGGTCAACCTCTTCTGAGAGTGATGTCGCTAGGGGAGTGTCACATACATTGGACAATGCTGATGAGGGTTAGTCACAGAAAATCATTGGCAATTGTGGGACAGTGTGGCAGTGATGTTGTCACTCATAGCCCCAGACCATTGATACCTCTCTGGAGGTATCTGGGTTGATGGAGGAGGAGGCCATTGCAGCCCTGCCCACGGTGTCAGGTGGGGATACCGAAGGGTGTGTGCAGGCTGCATACCTGGCCCTGAGGCAGGAAGATGTACAGTCCAGCATGGAGGTGTCAGCACAACCTCCTTTCCCAGAGCCAACTGCTGCAGCGCTACCCATCTTCAACGATGCCTGCACCCAGATCGAGGCCACACTTATAGCTGATATAGCCATCCGGAATCAGGTGCTGCCCCTGCTCATGGGTGCCTTGAGGCGGCCGCCTTTTATGCATGATGCTGTGCAAGCATCTTGTGAGATGCTTGTAGAGTATCACATGCAGGTGGGTCGCTATTTGGCACAAATGGCAACAGCATTTCTTTCTGGTGGTCTCTCTAGGCTGGCCACTGCAATGCCCTCCTCCACCTCCTCACCAGTGCCCCAGCCATCCTCCGGTGAGGCCTCCATACCAGCTACCACCATGGCCCACTGTGCAGCAGTCCGACCATTGCCCTGTCTGCATGTGTCAGTGTCTCTGGTGGAGGTGTACGTCCATACAATGGCAGATGAGGTGGAAAATGAGCATGCCTAGGAGCCTACAGGGGAACAGGCTATGGAGGTACACCAGGTGCTGTACTTTCCTGACCCAGACTGTCATCCAATCAGAGGGAGTACCTGCGCTGCACATGCAATGCCCGGCAGCAGGGGATGGAGACAGCGAGGAGGCAATTCCTGGAAAGCATTGCCAGTAGGAGTAAGCAACAAGACACTAACATGGCAGAAGTGAGGTAGGAGACATGACAGTGCCTGTGGGCTCTAGTGCTGGCCCAGGTGGACTATGTGAGGCAGCAGGAAGTGGAGAGGCAGGAGGCACGTGATGTAGCAATTTCCAGGACCAGGGCCACGATGGAGGAGAGGTTGGTGCAGGTGCATGTTGCCCTCCTGGGGGAGACTTCCATGGCAGCAGAGGATTTCGAGTTTCAAATGAGGGAAGCCCTGCAAGCCCGCCTGGCCGAAAAAGGAGGGCCCGTTTGTAGGCGGCAGAGGTGGAGGGGGATAGGCCTTTGCAGAGACATTGTCAGAAATCACAACAGAATAGCCCGCTGACTCGTGTACATATGTATTTAGTTGTAGGTTTCCTTTTTTATGTATTTATTTTTTCATGTACAATTTTTGTACATTTTATTATCATGATTCCACCACAACGCTGGCTGTCTTCTTTGTCCATGTGCACCTTTGGTTTGGCCATGTTCTCCAAGTGAGTGTTTCCTATGGCTGTCATGTGGGTGGGGGGCACACTCTGTGGGTCATCTTGTAACTGTGCTGTTTTCTGGGGGACATGTGTGCAGGCTTTGTGTGTGTGGAATGTTTATTATGTTGCCTCCATGTTCGATGAACTCATGTGGTCATGTGGTCTATTGTAAATGTGGGGAGATGACATGTTTTAGGATTCATGTGTTTCACATCTTTGACATGCACATCTGTTTCTTGCCCACTTCGGTATTTTGCAGTACAGCCATATTGGCCATTTGTGTACCTGGTGTGTGTGAGTGCGTGATACACGTATGCTCTGGTTGACATGGCACTTCTTTGGCGAATATGTTCATGGGTGTTGAGTGATGTTGTGGGTTGTTTTTTGGTTTCCATGGTGGCATTACTTTGATTGACTTGGACATGTGGACATATGTCTCACATGCAAGGAAGTGACCATCAGTTGACTGGAGTTGGCAAGGGCTGGTTATCTGATACCATTCCTTGTGCAAGGGCACTGCATGTTTGTTGTCCATGTATCAGTGTTGGTTAAGTTAGTTATTGATTGTGTGCCTCATGGTATCAATGTGTGGACGCATTTGGTGATAAGTGAGATGTTTCATGATGGTGTTTGGGGTCTCTCATTGGGGATGGATGCTAATTTATTCATGTGTCTTGCCACACAGTCAACAAGGTTTAGATCTGTGTTGTATCAGGTGACAGATGATTTACCTCTACCCATTTTGTACTCAAGGTTCTTTTCATTGTACTTTGTGTTCCATTCAGGTCCACTAGTGTCTTTTGGACACTTGCTTGCTCACACTTCATTCACAGGTTTGGTCCACTGGCAATGAGGAAGTTGAGGTGGGATGTGGCCTCACTGTGGATCACTGGGCTACGCACACCATTTGTGCACTATGCAACATGTACATCGAGGGACCACAGTGTAGCTGCTGTAACTGTCTGGTTGGCTGTTGACATGCAGCTGAGTGTGAGCCAAAAGGGAGCCATGGAAGAGGCTACGGTCCTGGAATCACCGGCACTGATCCTAGGTGTTCATGTTGGGGAAGGATGTCTGTTAGGTGTGCTTCATAGCGGGCCAGGTCAGAAGAGTTGAGGTAAAGGGGCAGTTCCGTCATGGTATGCAGTTGCTGCTTTAAGTTAGGGGGTTGTGGTGCAGTTTTATCTGGGTATGCGGGTGCTGTTTTAAGTTAGGGGGGCAAAGGCTCAGTTTTGTCAGGGTACACGGGTGCTGCTTTAAGTTAAGGGGCTGAGGTGCACTTTCCTCAGGGTACGTGGGTGCTGCTTTAAGTTATGGTGCCTAAACACAGTTTTGGCAGGTATGCATGTGCTGCTTTCTTCACGTGTGTATTTCTACCTCGACCATATTCCTGATTGGAACACATTCACTGCTAATCAGTTTGATGGGACATTTCAGACATTGTAGGAAATATTTCACATTTTTGAAGAAATCCTCTGTGCACCACGGGACTACTGGGTTCCGATGAGCTTGCACTTAGCAAGAAGGGCTTCACACTTAATCAGATAAACAAATAACAGGCAGCTAGCTAAACTGGCGGGGCTCCCCCTCCCCTTGCTCCTTGACATTCTTCCATGACATTCTTCCATGAGAAGGGTAGGCTGCCTCTGCCTAATACATTTACGATCATTGGCAGTTTGGGAGACTGTGAATGAGCTATTGTGTCACAGCCTTAAGAAGCTTATATTCAATTATCTAACATCTATACACAGCATCATTTTTGCCTCCCGATGCTCCAGCATGGGTGAGCCTTTTGGGTGCCTCTTATGCAGGTCTGGTGCGCTCTTACACACCCTTCATTGTTGTATGCAACATTTTGGCCTCATAAGTCATGAGTAAACATGATGTGATATTTTATATGTATCGCGCTCATGCACAAGTGTTTGCGACGAGGCAATGGAGGGGAACAGGGGAGAACAAACCACGATCTTACTAGGCCCAGTGACATTGAGAACGGGGAAGGTGCAGGGGGGAGGGGAGAAATGGAAAGTGCTGAGCAAAGGATAAAAAACAACAAAAAGTGGTAGTGCAGCCAGCAAGGTGGCAAGTGCTAGGTTTAAAGAACAGACAGGGGGTGTCTGATAAGGGCAGGAAAGGGGACTGTGGGGTTACATATACAGACCCAATTGAAGGGTTGCCCGTAGGCAGTGTGGGTGCGTGGCAGGGTGGGCATGAACCTGGGCCTGAAATCAGATGGTAACCAGGTGCAACCGTGCCAAAGCAGATAGATCTGCAGGAGAGAGGAGGGTTTAAGGCAGAGGCAAAAAGGAAGGTCTTGGGGTGCTTCCGGAACCCGAGATGGTTCTCCTAAAGTTTCAGAGTGGCAGGGAGGCTGTTCCAGAGGGAGGCCCCAGCTGTAGACAGAGATCTACTGCCAACTCATTGCTTGGAGAAATGACTGATCCTGGGGGAGTTGGAGATGGAGGAGCGAAGAGCTCGAGTGGGAAGGTAATTACGGAGGGAGAGTTGAAGGTATTTTGTACCCAGGCCCCAGAAAGCCTTGTGGACAATGCACAGGGACTTGAATTTAATCCTTGCAGCCACTGGGAGCCAATGAAGAGATTTCAGGGCTGGAGACATACGACCCCAGGGCTTGAGGCCAAGGAAAGTCCCTCAGTCCTGTTCAGGATGGGCTGCTAAGGGCCAAGAGTAGAAGCAGGTGGATATAGAAAGAGGCTTTTGTAGTAATCCATCCTAGAGAGAACCAGGGCTTGAGAGACATTAAGCTTCTGGGGGAAGGAGAGGAAAGGCAGAATACCTCTGAGGAGGTGCAGTTGGAAGTTTGACTTCTTAGAGACATCAGAGATGTGGGCAGAAAGGGAAAGTGTGGAGTCGAAGATGACTCTGAGGTTCTTAGCCTTGCAGGTGGGGGAAGGAAGAGGGCCAAGGAGGGCTGGCCAGAGAGTGACAGGAAAGGAGGGTGAAGGTGTGCCGATGAGGAGGACCTCTGTTTTACTGGCATTAAGGCAGAAATCATTGGCAGCACACCACTCCTGGATAGCAGACAGACAGTCTGAGATGAGAGAAGGAAAAGAGGTGGCAGAGGGAAGCCTGAAAATGAGTTGAAAGTCATCCACATAGCAGAATTGGAGCAGAAAACAGCAATGCAGAGGTTGAAAAGCCAGGCAGAGAGTTTAGACACTTGGGGAACACCAGAGGGGGGGGGAGAGAGAGAGAGAGAGAGAGAGAGAGAAGAGAGAGAGAGAGAGAGAGAGAGAGAGAGAGAGAGAGAGAGAGAGGAAAGGAAGGATCCAAGTAGGACCTGGGAGGGTCAAGTAAACCAGGCCAGAGCCTGATCAGTGATATGCAGGTTCTCACAGAGACAGTTGAGCAAGATGGCATGGTTGACTGTGTCGAAGGCAGAAGAGAGTTTGAGTCGGATGAGGACAGAAGGGATGTTGGAGTCAAGGTTGATGAGCAGGTCTTCGCAGATATTCAGGAGAGCAGTTTCTGTGCTTCTGGCAGCTCTTAATCCAGACTGATGGTCATGGAGATAACCAACAGTATCAATGTGAAGGTTAAGCTGTGAGATCACGCCCAAAGGCATCATGGCGCTGGAAGGAAGCTACCCAGTCGGAGAAGACCAGTGGAGTGGTCAGGCTTAGAACAGGTTAGTTTTCAAAGCTCTTCTGAATCCGAGATGGTTAACAGTGGCCTTAAGAGGTTCAGGGAGGCTGTTCCAAAGTATGGTCGCAGTAACAGAGAAGGCTCTACCACCGAGCCTTGCCCGGTTAAACCTGGGGACAGGAAGCAGGTTAGAAGTAGCAGAGCGGAGGTGCCGGTCCGGACAATATCGGGTGAATTTAAGCTGCAAAAATTCAGCACCCTGACCGTGAACAATACACAGAGATTTAAACTGAATTCGTTGGTTCACTGGGAGCCAATGCAGTTGGCGAAGCACTGGTGTAATGTGGGCACCATAAGGAGAGCCAGGTGCAAGCCTAGCAGCCAGGTTCTGCATACGCTGAAGGCGATGGATAAGGCCGATAGGTTGAGACAGATAGAGCGAATTGCAATAGTCCAGTCGTGTGAGGACTAACGCGGCTACCACAGGGGGGCGGAGGGCTACCGGGATCAAGGGCATGACCCTCTTAAGGATTCTGATCTGGTGGTGAGTGGACTGGCACACGGCCGCAACCTGGTTAGACATTGACAAAGAAGCGGAGAGGATAACTCCTAAATTCTTGACTTTGCTAACTGGGTTGAGTAGCGGGCCCAAGGCAGCGGGCCAGAAAGCAGGGGTCCACAGGGAGAGGTTGGGGGGGGGGGCAGCCTACCAGCAGTACATCTGTTTTATCACCATTTAACTTTAGCCAATTCTGGTCCATCCAGATCCCGACTGCCCTAAGGCAGTCGTGGAGGCATACAGAGGTCTCTGATTGATCCTGGTCCAGACGGATCAGGGTTTGGGTATCATCTGCATATAAGTAGCAGTTTAACCCATAGGAGCGGATGAGACAAATCAGGGCCCAGATGTAGATGTTAAACAGAATTGGCGATAGAGAGGATCCCTGAGGGACACCACAAGTGAGAAAGCAAGAGGGGGAGAGAAACGGTGGCATAGCGAGGGTCTGAGTGCGATCCGAATGAAACAAAGTAAACCAGGCAAGGACAGCACCGGATATCCCAATCTGTGAGAGACGAGAGAGAAGGATGGAGTGGTCTACCGTGTCAAATTGTAAGTGATATTCAATCAACACTACAGCTAAGTCAATGCCTAGTCTGGGATGCTGAGGAAAACCCTTATTGATGTATTTTTATGTACAGTTCAGTACTCTGGATGACAACCCTTGTATAACACCCCCCTCTTAGAATCCCCCTGACCCCACTGAGCCAAGAAGTAGGTTTGTTTTCCAAATTAAAAGGTTTATATGAAAAATTAACAATATATATATATATATATCACACTTTATAATAAATTAATATCTGATAGTACACTTAGACATATGATGTTGATCAACAATGGGTAATCTGGCACTAGCACACTTCTTTACGATCAATGAGGAGTTAGTATAGGATGGATAAAGTAGCAAAAATACTTTAATGGTTTCAAGGGAAAAGCAATGAGGAATAAAATGCAGTACAGAAATACTTGATATGATTTTAGCAAAAGATAAGATAATCACTTTTTCTCTGGCAATTCACCCCCCTCCCCTATGCAATGTAAGAAATGGAAGGCGTTGGAAAGAGGAGCACACAGTTCTCAGGAATGCAATCAAATACAATACGAAATTCAGTTCCCCCCCAGCAAGCTTAGAGGAAACAGGTAGGAGTTTGAAACACAGGCCCCAAAATGCTTTTTAAATGTGATGGCAATGGATGGGAAAATGTGCCAACTGATTTTAATTCCCTCTAGAGATTCAGGGTGAGTGGGAGATGCGTGTTGGTATTAGTTCAGGCTCACTTTAGCAATGCTCTATGAGTTATTACCAAGTTGCAAACGGATTTGAACAAAAGAAAGAATGGAGCTGCTATTTTGACAAGTGGAGAAATTGAGCAAAAATCGCAAATCGCGGTAAATTTCGCAAGTGCGTAAATCGTGATTGCGGAAAAAGTATAAGGAGTAGGAAGTCGGTTCTAGGTTCCTTGGAAAGCCTAGAATCACAGCTTTTTCCTAGCCCAAACGGTTCCAGAGATACGGACGATTTAATAAAGGTAGATTTTCGGATTTAAAGTAAAACTCAAAATGACAGGTGACAGCTTGCAGCTGCAGAATTGACAGGTGACAGTTGTGCAGCTTTAAAAATGACAGATGACACGATTTCTAGGAGGCTGTTCTACTTAGCTTAAAATAGTTTGGATTAGATTATTTTAACTAAGAGATTGCTTCTGAACACTTCTGCTAGGTACTCACAATATCAATTTGAAATAGGCCTCGTCACGGTTGGTCAGGTTGGACGGGACTTCCGGCGGGTGGTTCTGAAGTCCCGGCTATCTGGGTCAGCTCTGCTCTCTGGGTCTGCCAAGCACCTGATCTGCTCACAACGGTCTGGTTTGTGGTTCTCTCGGGTTCCAGATACAGCACTGCTTTCTGGATACTGCTACAGGTTCTTGCAAAAATTCTTGGCAAAAATTCAAACAGCTCGCCCGGCTGTTGAATAGTTTGGTTGGTTTTGAGGCCTGCTGAAGAGGATTCAGCTGGTGGATTCAGGCCTCACTGCTACAAATTCTGGAGTTAATTTCTGCTACAGGTTCTGGAGATTGATGGATTTGAAGTCTGGATCTCTGGATGTGAAGTCGTCGGTCAGCATGCTCCGCAGCAAATGGAATTGAATGTCTCTACCTGTCCCAGCAGTCTCTTTTTATGTGTTTTGAAAATGGGTGTGTGCCTGGGCCTAGCTAAGCCTGCCCTTCTCTACTTGTCATTGGCCTAGCTTTCCTCTCTCCCTTGATTGGGGGGAAGAAATGGAGTGTCAGAGTGATGCTGTAGGTTTTATGGTCAGAGGAACCTCCCCTTGTCAAATTGCACACAAATCTATTTCTGATCCAAATACATATTTATCTATGTACCATTTCTCTCATATTATAGGTCCAGTTAACATATTTTCTGTAGCACCAAACCATCCGATCCCTGTCTTTGTACGATGTTGTGTCCACTGATGACAGAATTCTCCCCTTCTCATCCAGATAACGACCTCTAAACCTTTCCAGATTTTACACAAATGTGCACCAGGGATATGGGTTTCAGATGATAAAGTGTCAGATTTTTAACATGCAGCCATTTGGAGTAAGACCCTATTTTCCGCTAGCAACCCCCCAGAATAAACCACAGAGTCCTAACACCTCTTAAAACGTGCACAGAAAAATCACAAGAATAATAATATTACTTATATAATTCTGAAAAGTCTATACTATGAATTATCCATCTTTTTTAAAATTATGCCCTGGTCAAAAAGGGGTGTGGCTTCCCACATCACAGGGTGAAATAACTGGTTTATCCACTTCCCCCAAGCTCAGCTTCTAGCAGAGGCACAGCCCCACCCAGTTCTCCCAAGAGGAAGCCACTTTACGGCCCCCCCCAATATAACATTTGCCTGAGTCCAGGACAAGGCTTTGTTCAACCTCCTGCAGTCTGCAGGTCCCCTCCCTTAATTCAATCAGGGAGGTGTGATCTCTTTTTGGCGGGGAAGCGGGAGGCAGCCAGGCCTGGGAATGCAGTTTGATCAAGTTTCAACTCCTGTCGGGGGTAGTTGTCAGGCAGAATTCAGCTAAATGTCACTTTAGTTCCCAGTTTAAATCAAAACTTACAATTTTTACATATAAATTACATAATTACTTCCTTCAAGTCATTTCAGAATATAGTTTTACATTGTGTCCACCTCTTAGCAAGTCTTTCCTTGGCCTGGTTTTGGTTCCTCTGTTCAGTTTTACACAAAGGTCTGGTGGTTTTAAAACGCCGGCTTTCTGATAGTGGTGAGTACCGGTATTGCAACCATTTTTGGGATTAAGAAAATGAATTCGCCACAGTTCTGGGTTGCTTTTGGCAATCAGCATTGCCATTCCCAATGGTTTCAGGCTACTGTGTGTGTAGCCCAATGTTGGTTTTAGGCAGTGCCCTCCTGTGCTCACAACATAGGCAAACATGGGTGGCAGCCTATTCTTCATGTTTTCCCTATGCACTCTCTGGGGAGTTCTGGCCATCATGATGTTTTCCATGCCAGTACTGCACAGTTTTATGGTAGGGCTTGGATGCATGGGTAAAAACATCCCACAAAATGCGGCGGAGAGATCTAACAGGATCAGGGCCCCAACTCCGCCAGCATCGACAAGTCTGGACATGTCGTCCTGCACCGAGACCAGGACACTTTCCGTACCTCTCCCAGTCCTAAAACCCGTCTGGGCATGATTCCAAAAAAGAGGACAGAAGCGGTATGACCAGTGATTCCAGCAGTTTGGACAGAAACGGAAGTAGAGAAATAGGGCAGAAATTAGCCGGGATAGTGGGGTCAAGAGAAGCCTTTTTAAGGAGGGCATTAACCCTAGCAGATTTCAGTTCTGGGGGAACAAATCCCGACTGACACGAGTTGTTTATTGCCAATGTGATCTCAGTCAGAATATCAGGAGCAATAACCTTCATAATAGAGGCTGGGATGGAGTCCTCGGGAGATGATGATTTAATCTTCAAAATGGCTGTCAAGACCTCTGCCTCGGTGAATGGAGGGAAAGAGGACCAACTAGCCAAGGTATCAGTAGAGGGCACAAAGCTGGGGGTTTCAGGAGGCAATATCGCAAGAGATTTAGCAATGTTGCTCGTATAGCATCAATTTTGGTGGTAAAAAAGGAGGCCAGGTCATTGCACAGTTCCTGAGAGGGCTTAACCATAGAGGTCAGCGTCTCCGAAGAGGATAACAAATGCACAATGGAAAAGAGAGTTTTTGGTTTGCACAGAGCGTGTTCAATTTTCTGGGCAAAGAAGGAGGATTTAGCCAGTTTAACGCTTGCCAGGTATGTGGACAGATTGCGTTTATATATATCTCTGAGCTCTGGGTTATAACCAGAACGCCATTTCCGTTTACCTTGTCTAAGATGGAGGCGAGCCGTTTTAAGCTGGTCAGTAAATCAGGGTTGGGAGGGAAGTCTACGGCCTTGAATCAGTTTCAGTGGGGCGAAAAGGTCGGCCACGGTGGTTAAAGAGTGGGACAGTTAGGATAAAGATAGTTGCTTCAAGGGGGCACAGTTAGATACAATCTGATCAGTTAGAGCCTTTAGGTCAACTGAGCGCCAGGAACGCAAAGGCATCTTAGGAGGGCGAGCTTTACAGGAGGAGCCGGTAGGAAAAAGAGCATGAGACTAGATAATGATCTGACCATGTCACTGGCTCGATAGGACCAGCACATAACAGCGAGTCATTCGCAAACACTAAGTCCAAGGTATTACCACGTACGTGAGTAGGAGCCTGGACTAGTTGATGCAGTTGCAGATCTAACAGACTGTCAGAGAGAGATGTAATTTCAGCCGAACTAGACAAATTAGAATGCAAGTTGAAATCACCCAGGATTACAAGATTGGAAAAACGCAAGTTCAAATTTGCTATAAGATCAGCCAGCCCTTTGCAAAAGGATCCTAATGGACCCGGGGGGCGATAAAGGAGCAGGAGATGAAAAATCCTGGAACGAGGGATAGAACAATGGATAAACAGTGCTTCCATACTGAGTGTGTGGGGACATGGTAATTTAACCACGGTGCATTTCTCATTAAAACGTTTGGCATGGTATAAACACAAAATGTTCACTACATGATTGCAACATGGCAAAGTGTGGCCTAGTAGTAATACAGAATGTTATTAGCACCAGGATAAACTTTGCCCCAGTGAAAAAAATGCATTGAATGTATCTTTTTGGCACTACTCGATGGGACCCCTGAGGATGGATCCCCCTTGCAGGAAGGTGTCGCTGGGATGCTGAGGCCAAGAGAAAAAGAGGACTCAAGCACTTTGGGAAAGTCATGAGTTTCAGTCTTCGCTGGGGTCTCCTTTGGTCAGTGGTTACTCTGTGCGTAGAAGTCCTAGGAAGGTGAACCTTGCTGAGGACTCCAAAAAGTCTGGCTGAAGAAGGTACAACCCATTGGAATCTTGGATGCCTTTCGGTGGCAACGGGTGCAGTGGCAGAAGTAGCTATCGGGTTTCTAAATTTCACTGTTCACCGACTCTCAAATCTTTGGTGCTGCAGCCGCAGCACAGACTTATCGATGGCCTCCGATAACCAGGACCCGACCATTGGATTGAACTATGGACCCTCACAAAAGCTGGATCTTCGGGACATCTTCTTCAGACTTTGGGTTCAGGAAACCCACTGATGGACCTTCCTCTGCACACAGCAAACTGGAATATTCTTTGGTGGGAAAAAGTGGTTGGATGTCATATCAGGGATGTCCGTTGAAGGATTATTTAATTAGGTGGAACATTCACAGCTCTGAGTGTCAAGCAGCACGATGCCGGGTACCCCCTCTTCTGGGTGGTTTGACAGCAATCTGGCTTCCAGTGGTCACAAACACTATTCTGGACCCTGGGTGACACAGCTGAACTTCTTCGACTCAAGATGTCCAAGCACTCCTCTTCTGGACTCAGGAAGACCCCTTATCTGGATGACATTCGCTCAGGACTAGCTTCCAGGGTACTTTGGATGAAGAGTAGCAGGTACACCATGGACCCTCATAGCTCGGAATAGGTCTTCTATCTGGGTCCTCTCCTGGATCAGTCCTTGGAAGAACACAGCGGCTTTTGGATCTTTTGAAGAAAATTCTGCAGCAGATGTCTTCCTCCAGCTGGGCTCCAGGGAACAGCTTCTTCTTGCTTCAGCTTCGACTTCAGTTTCAAGGTTTGCTTATGAACAATACACAGTGGTTCCCCAGTCACTCAGGCTCAGCCAGGATTAGCAGCCATTCATTGGCGAGTGCATTCATGCAGGCAGGCAGCCACTCAGGTTTACATGCTTCAGGCCATTCACTCTACCCAGACACCCATAACAAAGAATGTGGATTGGGGTAAGCACCCAGCCTTTCAGCACACTTCACTGCATTTACTCCAGTTTCAGTCATGACTGTTTCAGGCATTGTGTCACACACACCACACACAGGGACAGACAACACAGAATGTGAGTTCACTTCAGACTACATTCACCAAGTCCTACTCCAAGGGTGTACCCACCACACACAGCCCCTAGGAAGGCTCCAGTCTGCCTGACAGAAGGCAGCCCCAGAGCTGTGTATCTTATTTTCACCCAACAGCCTGCCAGGAGTAAATTGGCAGAGGCAGGTCTTCACAGGACTTTGAGAAACAAGGTAAAAGGCAATACAATCCGATATGCTACAGTGGCCATATTACCTTTCATCAGAAATCCATTAGTTCAAATGGTAGGGCCTAGGTGTCCCAAAAATGAAGCCACTGAGAGCCAGCGCAAAGTCAGCATTTAGCTACCTCCAGCCCATACTCTGCTCTGTGGGTAACACACAGGTGCCCAGAAAAAAACACATATGGTGTACAAGTGTGTACCCCCACCCATGGGTGCCATAAGGGTATCCAATGGGTGTTGTTCACCAAAAGGAACGTACAGTATGAATGATTCCAAAGCTGCTGTTGATTTAGGATCTAATCCTCTTTTTTTCAATGAGTGTATCCAAAAAACAGATATCACTTTACACTTTTTCCCACTAAGGATCAAAATGTAAACATCAACTTTGTCAAACAAAGATTTTTTGGCCCTGATTCATGGATTATTTGCACCAAAAAAAAACAGGATTTGTGCGCCATTCTGCCCGCAAATCCATGTTTAACAAATGGGGATTTGCGTGCAGAATGGCGCACAAATCCCGTTTTTTTCGGCTCAAATAATGCATGAATCAGGGTCTTTATTTTTAGAGTTGAATTGTAAAACATAAACGTTTATAGTGAATACACAAACAAAAACAAAGTTATTGTCAAATACACATGAATAAAGTTAGGAAAAAACAAGTTGCAATAAAAAACACAGAATGTTTTAAAAACTTTTTAAGTAAGTATCTAACTTGTTCACATAGTTTACTGATTTCTTTTCTCACAGCAGGTCTGCCTACGTATGTGAGAACATCATCACTGTGGGATGTTTTAACTCATGCATACAAGCCCTACAATAGTACTGTGCATTGCTGGCAGTAGAAACATCAGAATGGCCACTGGAAAGCATGCTGCTCACTCAAAACCATCAAAAAATGTGCTGCCACCCACTTTTGCCTATATTAGTGAGCAAAGGAGGTCACTGCCTAAAACCACCATTGGGCTACACACACAGTAGCCTGAAAACACTTGGAAATAGCAATAATGATTGCCAAAAGCAACCCAGTGCTGTTTGGGAATTCATTTTCTTGATTGTCAAAATTTGCTAAAATCATGGCTCACAAATCACCAAAAAGATCCAACCTCCTTGTTGGGTGGTCCACATCATTATACTGCAAGAATCTACAGAAACACAATGTCAGCAAGAATCATATGCTATCAAGCTAAATCTCATTTTAAAGATATTGATGTAAGGACAGCTGTCAAAAATGGGTGTCGTACCATTGCTCACCTCTACCAGAAAGCCGGCGTTTTAAAACAATTCCTTGTAAATACTGAACAACTGAACCCAAACTATGCCAAAGAAATACTGGCTATCAGAAGCCTAAGGGGTGGAGACAATGTAAAACTATATTCTGAAATGACTTGAAGGAAGCAATTGTTTAATGTAGGTATTAAAAATGTGGGTTATATTGTAAGAAAAGACAAATTGTAACATGGGTGTCAGAGTTAAAAAGTGTTCCACACTGGGATCAGACAGATTCCACACCTCCCCCCGAACAAAATAAGCTTCCTTCTGCCCCAAGCCAAGAGATTGACAAGTTGGTGTGAAAGGAACTGGGGAGTGGCACCCTGGACTGGGGCTCTGCTGGCAGGAAAAAGAGACAATGTATTCTTTCAGCTGAATAGAATATGCTGATTTGGGTGTGACTTGTCAACAGCTGCTCTAGCAGGAAAGCAGGCCATGTGACCATCTGACTCACCAAGATTCTGGGGGGCGGACCAGACTAAGATGTGAATTGAATTACAGGCAAATATATGTTTTATGAAATTGCAATTTACAAAGTTTACCAAGCTGACAGAAGTGTCAAACTTGGAGATTCTTAAAATGACAAATTCACTCACAGTTCAAGACTAAGCTGGACGCCGTGTGATGTTCTGAGACCAAACCCCATAATTATTAATATTGTAGCTGCAGTGTTTATGCTAGAAACATGAAAACGTACAGTAATATGCTCAGAGAGGTTGTGTATGTCTGTGTAAAATTGGGTGCAGAACCAATCTTGGCAAATTCATCAAAAACGAAAATAAGTAGACATTTCTGAACCCAAACTTGTAGGAACATGGGGTTTGAACAGAGACATGCCTTAATTCATCTGTGAGGTGTACATGTATTCTTAACAACTTGTGTATCTGGGAAATATGTTTTTGGGAAAAATTGGTTTTCTAAGTAAAAGCAAAGGAGGAGTTTCTTCACTAGATTGTAAAACACAGCATCACTCTGGCTCATTCTGACACGCTAATCCTTTCTCCAGTCAGGTCACAGGGAATTCTCTAACCTATCAAATCCTTAGGGGGTTGGGCATGTAGAATCAGCCTTCCCACCCACTTTGAAAACACATAAAAAGAGACTGCTTAGGACAGGCGAGGTCACACTCATTTTTCCACTTCAACTGATTCCTGCGCAGCACTCTGCCGGACCAGATCCAGACAATATCCAGACTCCAGATAGATCCAGAGACCAGACTCTAGAACCAAGCTCTAGTACCCAAAGCAGAGGCCTAACCCAAAATCTGAACTCTTCTCAGCAGGCCTGTAGAATCTAGAAACTTGATTCTCACATTCAACAGCCAGGCTGAGCTGTTCTATTCTAGCCAAGAACCCTGTGCTGGGACCGAGGTCCAGACCCATAAAGCAGCACTGTATCCTGAACCCGTCAGACCCCAACCAGAGGCTGTGCTGTGAGCAGAACCAGTGCCTGAGACCGTCCAGCGGCGAGTGAAGTCCAAACGTGACCAGATCGGTGACAAGGCCCATTTCCATTCCATTCCAAAACTAGGAGTGAGTATCTAGTCTAGAACTTTACTGAACCAATCTCTTAGTTTAAATTAATCCTCTTCCATTCATTTCGACCGATCCAGAACTGCATTATAGAATTTTGTGTCTATCCTGTTGTTGGTAAATCTCTAAGGCGCATCTGTCATTCTGAAATCTTGACTTTATTTCTGTAAATCTACATCCACTAAAACGTCCATATCCTTTGAACCATATGTCCTAGAAGTGGACTTTAACTGTCATTTTAAAGCTACGATCTTCAGCTTTCCAACACACCTAAAACGACATTCCTATTCTTTACAGTTTTTCCGTAATCGCGATTTATGCACACAGAAAAAGTGCTGCAAATTGCAATTTAGCTCAATTTCATCTTCTGTCAAAATAACTGCTCCTTGTTCTCAATTGCTGAATTTCGTTTTCAACCTGGTAATCACTCATGAATCATTGCTAGTGTTGACCTGAACCAATCTGAAGTAACTATCACTTATTCTGAATATCCCTTAGTGAATTGAAATCATTTTAGCATATTCTCCCATCCATTGCAATCACATTCCACAGCGTTTTGACCTATGTTTTAAAATCATTCCTGTGTCTCTCTAAGCTTACTGGGGGGAACTGGAATTGAACTGCATTATTGATTGTATTCTTGAAACCTGTGTACCCTCCTTCCCATTTATTCATACTGCATAGTGGAGGGGAGTGAGTAGTCACAGGGGAAAAAGTGACCATATTATCTTTTGATTGAAATCATATCAAGTCTATTTCTGTGTTGCATTCTTTCCCATTATTGCATTTCCTTGAATTACATAAAGTATTCTCTGCTACAGTATCTTTCATATTCATACTCCTAAGTGATTAAAGAGATTCTCATTTTGTAATATTACCTATTGTTGATTACCGTCCATATTCATAAGTGTGCTATTCAAATATTATTTTATTAATAAAAGTGTGATGTATATATATTGTTTAATTATTCAAATAAACCTTTTAATTTGCAAAACAAACCTACTTCTTGGCTCAGTGAGGTCAGGGGGTTTCAAAGAGAGGGGTGTTATATAAGGGTTCATCATCCAGATTTAGAAACTTTGACATAAAAAATATATATAAATAAGGGCTTCCATTGGGCATCCCAGACTAGGCATTGACTTAGTTGGAGTGCTGAATTGAAGTCACTTACATCACAATAGTTCATTATTTTGTAATTTATAGGGTTGTTGTTAATCAAATATGTAGACACCCAAATATGTTTCGGCAAAGCTAGCCACCTGCTGGGCATGATGTCAACAGTCTTCCTCAAGGCTGATTTGTCACATGACCCTAGGGTGAAGCAGACAACAAATTTTGGAAGAAATTCTTCTTTAAGAATGTTGGAGTAAAAGAATATGAAGAAAATGTTTACATGCAGTAGGGGACTGTTTTAATAATTGCAATACGTTACAAATGACTGTCTTTAATCATTTGTCCTGTAAGAAAACTTACCCAATCATTATAATGGGTAATCAAAAAGTAGAGCAAGCAGGTAGTAACCCTTGCTAGTGCGAGGCATGCAGTGCAGATCGAAAGGAAATCCAACCAGTGATCAATCTAACAAATCTGTGGGAAAAAAAAACAAATGCTTGTTGTTTATCGGTGGCAAACCTTTTGAAACTTTGAAACACCATTAGGGGTGTTTATGTAATAGAATTCTAAAGCTTCTCTCTATTTGCTGCCTTGACTACACTTTTGTACTCATTCAAATTACGTTTGTTTTGTCATACCTGGTCGATTTTATGCTTCAAAATCAGTTCTGCCAGAAAAATCGCTGAATGCAGAGTTAGTACAGTTACCTTATTGTAAAAGAAAACTAGATTTTTGCAAAGGTATTCTAAATTCTTGATGGATGTGCAATATTCAGTGCTAGTTTTGTCAAAATATTCAAATTATGACTGTCCACTGGAACCTACCTTGTGGAAAAAGGGGCGAAAAAGTAGGTTGAACGTTCTAACTTCCTTGGTTGGAATGCGCTTTTTTTCAGTCACACGAAAGCCAATATGTTTGGTAGTTTTTAGTGCCGTAGTTGGATCGCCAGGGATGCCTGCCTACATGAAAAAATATATTTCCTCTAGTTAATTATTTGTTGTGGTTTAGTCATCATATTTTCTCTTAATGACAAAGGCTTGCTGCGTAGCAGAGATAGACGTTTTTGTAGTTTGTTAACTTGAGCGTCCCAGCTTGATGCTTAAATGGCTGCCTTTCTTCTACAGAACTCCACGTTGCAGACCGACAGTCAGCGAGTGCCTAACTAGACTAAGTGCCTCATTACGACCTGTGCAGAATGCGTTTAACGGCACCGGTAATGGTGCCAGTGCCATTAAACGCATTCCACTCTATTACGAGGTTCCCTCGCGGGACCCGATGTGGATGTCTGGTTTTACCAGATGTCCAGAGCGGGTTCCGCGAGGGGACCAGGGAGCTAACAATGGGCCGGTCATAATCGGCCCGTTGTTAGTTCCCGCACCCATTCCCATTAAACCCTAGGGGGGATGAAATGGGAAGGTGGAAGGTCCGGGTTCCCTGAAGGAGGAATTACCGGGCCCTCCAAACTTGGAATAGCCTGGTAATTCCCCATTCAGGGAACGCAGACCTGATTTTGGAGGCAGCCATGCTCTTATTAAGGGGATGGCTACCTCCAAAGTCGTAATGAGGCCCTAAGTTTTCTTTCTAACAAACAGAGTTCCTTTCCTAGTGGTCAGGGGGTGCATGCCTCCTACTCTCATATGAGTCCTGCATTCTGATTGGACCTTAGGAACCAAGCTTCACAAGGACGCTAGAGTCGTTGTCATCTTAACATAGTTTGGAATGTTTGCATGGGATATTCCAAACCCGGCATCCAACTACTTTCAAGACATAGCTATGCCTGCACTGATACAGCATTGAATTTGGTGCTTGCCATTGTGTTTATTAAAATGTTGGATTTCACAAAGCCATTGTTGCCATGATCGGATGACTCGATGTTAGCATGAAAGGTTCATCAAAAGGAAAACATGCAGAGCTACACCTCCAGACGTCCAGGCTGGAGCTCGGTGGCAGAAAACATAGAGAAAACACAAACAGAGAAGGTGTGGGAAGGGAATTAACTCATCCCACCCCCTATGCGCTTTAGGTTAAGGCGAGTCCCACTAGGAGACTTGTACTAGGCTGCGGGTTAACAGGCATACTAATGAGCCCTGCAAAATCATAATATTATGCACATTTTAGATCTTTAGACTTAGTGTGCGCATATAAACAGATGCCATTTTGTAGCCATGGCGGAAGTATAGGTCCTGCATAGCAGCCTGTTAGACACAGGCCGCAAACTTGATGAAGAAATCTGTATAGGCGCAAGCACTGATGAGAGAGAGACCTGCGCTGCTAATTTCCACAAAAAACGTCCTTTTTTCTAAAACTGTTGCCAATACATTTATCCCGATAAATAATTAATCCAGCAAGGCCATGAGGCAGTGCTAGGTGCTTTGCTGCATGTTTTATCACAAACAGGCCAGAGCAAGCCTCTGACCCCCTCCCACCCAACTATGAGTTATAGCCCCTAAACTGTTCTAGTCCCAAGACCCCTGAATTCCGAGATCCCAACTGACCCCAGGCCACTCACTATAAACCAGTCAACCATAAATGATCTAAGAGAATGGTTATCTTATTTTTTACTTTATACTTACATGATTTGGAATGCGAGGTACAGGGAGGGATACATTATAGTTCAAATGCAAGGGTGGAAGCTTTGTAAGCTGAAAGACCAACTGGAATGAGTGAAATGTGTGCTCGTCAGAGTGACCTCGAGACTCACCCTGTGCCAGATAACGATCATTCCAGGTGCCCTTTCTAATGATAGAGTAGCACTGTGAGTGTAATGTAGCTAATTTACTTTTTCGACTTTGGTTCCCTTGTGATGATGAGCCCAGCTGATCCCACACGATGGAAGACAGACAGATGGTGCTAGGGTCAATGGCCTGGTATCCCCTATGGAGTAGGCTGACCATTTATAGGATCACACCAACCAGCCGCATGGATTTTTACTATATATGAATGACACTGTATCCCCTTTTAAGCTTTTGCTTGCACCCTTTTTGCTCATCACATTCCTGGGCAGCAGAATTATTTGATGACGCACCTATTCTTTGTATAATTAAAACGTGTTATCCTTATAAGAATCTCTTGGCCTTTTCTCCCTAGCGAGCTGTATTAATTCTGGTGTGAGTGTTTTGAGGTCGTGCCTTCAATTAATTAGGACAAGGACTAGGAGGCCCTGTCCCTCCAAAAGGCATTTCCAGCATCGCAGTCACACCTTGCTTTCTGATTTAAAATATGTATGTGTGATTAAATGCAGCTTTATGCAATTCCTTGGATCAATGCAGCTGCTGCTTAGGAAGATACTTAATACGTCTAATTATTGAGGTTCCTTTTCAAATGGGTCTGTAAATTGGAATGTGGCAGCTGAGGAACTCTACCAGGCCCCGTGTAGGCATGGTTTTGTGGATGATTATTTTAATATCACATTGGGCCCTGCAAATGGAAGGCAACCTCAGGGAGCTTAAGCCAGCAGGTGCAAAAAACTTGACAATAGATATGACATCCCTCATTGAGGACAACTAAGTATGAAAATACAGGGAAGGTGGGAAGACAGGCATGGGGAAGATTGTGAATCTGGTCTGCTTCGTTGAACATCTGTATAGGATTCTTCTAAGTACAGGGATATGACTTGAATTTCTTTTAGGTGGGGAAGGAAATGTTTGCTCCAGCACAAATGGAGTGGAACCTTTCACATCAAATGTTTACTGTAAATAGAACCATGATCACCCTTGGGTTCTCTACCATAAACTAAAACATACTGCTCGAGGGCATATAACTGGCACTAATAAGCACATGCAGGGATTTTGAATATTCTCTTTCTTTACAGAGATGTATGTCAATTTCAGAATCAGAAAGGTCGTGGGATTTACCCAGATTTTGACCAGTACTGTCAAGTCACACTCAAAGGCAAGCCCTACAGATAATCAGCGTACCAGACCATTTTACTCCTTAAAACATTAACATACTCTGAAAAATAAATAGGGTGTAAATCTAGTGTACACCAAAAAGAAAAGAGTTGCATCAGACTGTGTGCCTACTTTCAGACACACCGCTTCATTTATATTTTTGGATCACTAGTACCAGCGTGCCAGTGCCACAGTAAGACATTCCAATATTATTGAACATGATCTGAAGAGGAACTTTAAGGTCAAAATTGAGCTTTTACTTTGCATGAATTGCTATACGCAAACATGTATGGAATCCAAACAAAAATCTCTTTAAGGGATTAAATATGTTTGTTGTTCACCCTTAAAATAACCCCATTAGCATTCAGAATTACACACTTACTCCCTACAAATCCTTTTACTCCCAACTTTAAAATCAGATATTAATACAGCAAACACCTTATCTGGAAACCTGATACTGGGAATATATTTATATTAGTGAGCTATGCGCTAGCTATGATGGCTATCCAATATGACCTTTAGGTGACAGATTCGAGTCCCAGGAGAGCTCTCCAAAAACTTGTGTTCTGGTGAACCCTGCATTTATGATGATTATGATGTGTGTGTTGGCTGTTGAAACTGGTTTGCTGTCATGAATTGGGTACTGGTAAATGCACAAGACCCTAAATAGAATGGTCCTCCACCACCATCCCCAAACATAATAATTGACAAAGGTTGCTCTTTTGCCAGTCCATACAAGGACATGGAACCCTCAGTTTAGGGGGAAAAAAGAAAAACAGTCAGACCACATACATTTAAAAAAAAACACACAAATGTTAAAATGCATGCGTGTCGCAGCTTCAAACTTCACAGAAAAACATATATGGAATGATTTTGCTTTCAGATAAAATGAAAGTATATCTTTTGCAATTAAATAATAAACTTATCATTTACACTCTGGGGGTCATTACAAGGTGGGCAGTAAGGGATACCGGGCACCGGTAAGGAGACCAGTGGCGGTAATCCCTTACCGCCCTATTCCAAGGTCCCTTGGCGGGGACCGTAAGGAACGTGTGGTCTGACCACACGTCCCTTATGGGTCCCGCTAAGGGACCAGGGCGCTAATAATAGGCTTGCAAGTCGCGAGCCCGTTATTAGCGCCCTCCGCATTCCCATTGAGCCCTATGGGGGCTCAAATGCGAATGGGGAATGGTCTGTTCAATGGGGACTTACCGGTCCTGCCAGGGTCGGACTATAACGGTAAGTCCCCATTGAACAAGACCAGACACGGGCACAGTATGGGAGGCAGCCATGGAGCTAATTGCGCCATGGCTACCACCCATCTCGTAATGAGGCCCTCTGTTTTTCATGCCTCGCCCTATTCCATCTAGGATAGCCCACCGTTCCTTTCCTCAGGTAGTCTGCTATTTCTCCCCACGATTCCAATCTATGTTCCCCTCCAATGTCTACAGATGCTTTGTCTGTTTTTCACTTTGGTCTTCTCAATGCCCGTTCAGTCTGCAATAAGTCTCACTTGATTTTTAATCTGTCTTTCTGTCCTAATTTGTATTTTCTTTGTTTACTGAAACTTGAATTACACCTGACAACCCTTTCATGCATGCTTCATTTCATACTGCTTCTACCCTATTCTCTCATAGCCCCTACCCTCTCAGATGTGGCAGGGGTAAAGGGGTTCTCTATAATATATTCTGGACTCTCTTACCATGTTTTTCTGGTCTCCCTGCCTTTAATTCTTTTGAATATCATTTGTCTTCCTTCTCTGGTCCATTTCCCTTCTCTCTTCTTGTGTATCATCCCTTGGGCCCAGCCGGTGATTTTCTGGATCAACATGATCTCCTTCTATCATTTCTTCTTCCTTCTTCGTCACCTTTTTTTCCATTTTGGGTGACTTTAATCTTCCTTCTGCTAATCATTCCAGCTCTCAGTTGATCTCACTTACTGACTCCTATTATCTTCTGTTTTTTCCCATCCCAGCCCTCCCATCTGTCTGGCTTCTCTCTTGACCTAATTTCCATTGTATGTCTCTGATCATGTTTTACTTTCCTTTTCTCTCTCTACCCTTACACTTTCTGCTACTCCTCCTTCTTTACCTATTTGTACTTGTTGTAATCGTTGTTCTTTTGAATTTGTATCTTTTCTCTCTTCTCTACACTCTTCTCTCCCATCTATTCCTATTTTCTCTTCTTTGCCGTCTCCTGATGTGGCTGCCAGTACCCTTCATTCTACATTGCTGTCTGTACTTGATTATGCCTCTTATCTTTGTTCTTTTACTCCCACTCATAAAACTCCTCAACCTTGGCTTACTTCTGATCTTATCTCCCTCCGCTGCCATCAGCTTTAGGCTGAGCAGCACTGGAAATAATCTAGATCACAGCACTTTAATCTTTACACTCTTCTTTTGACTCTGCCCTACTTGCAGCAACAAAATCGTACTATTCTGATCTTACTGTTTCTCTTTTTCACCATCATCGTTGATTTTTCCATCTTCTCCACACCATCCTGTCTCCTAAATCTCCTGACCCGTCCCTGCTTTCATCTCTTTCTTCCTCTCTCTTCCTCTTTCTTCCTCTGACTTTGCTGGTTACTTCACATCTAAAGTTGCTAATCTTCGTTCTCCTTTTGCTTCTTCTCCCACCTCTTCTTCCAGTTTACCTTCATAGTCTTTACGTCATTCTCTCCTCTTACCGATTCTGAAACTACTGCCCTTCTTACCCATGCTCATCCAATGATGTCTCCTTCTGGTCCTCTTACCTCTTCTCTTATTCCACACGTCTATCCTCATCGTATTCCTTATCTTACTTCACTCATCAATTCTTCTCTTTTAAACTGTTAGGACTGATTTTCAACACTCTGGCCTGGTGGACAGATGTATAGAAGACCAACCTATATTGTGACAGGGAAAACTCTGGGAAGCTGTAGCCAAACCAGTTTAGGTAGCAGTGACAGGCGGTCTAGCCTAAGTTCTTCAGAGGTGGTGAGCTTGTAAAGGGTCCACAATGAGGTCACACAATGGGAGTTACAAATTGCAGGATGTACAAAAATATACCAGTTCCAGCATGACCAAATTGATCATATCCTCAAAGGTGGTTACCTGATAAGCTTCTATCCAGCCACTCAAGTTTTTCAGAGAATCTGCAACAAAACTTACATAGGTCATACATTCTTTTTTCTTTTATTCTCTGATGAAATTCCCCAAAAAGTGGGGAAAAGACACTGCTGCCACCAGCTTATATTTTAAGCACATCTAGAGTAACCGAAAATCCTTTGAGGGTTAGCCAAGGGCAAATAAAATTGCACCCCATTGCACTGCAGTGTAAGCTGCTTTGTACAATGAGAAATGGTTACCACAAGTGATACAAAAGTAACCACAAGTAGCAACATAGTAACATAACTAAGGGAACAAGTGTTTCCCAGTACTGATAGCCTGGAGGACATATCAGTTTCCCCATAACATATGAGCAAAGGCCAGTTCAGTGAAGCTTAAGGCTTCACTGTATTGTAAAAAGTACAGGTCAGATTGAAAAATAAAAAGCAAAAAGTTTACCATTCCATAAAGATGGAAGGAAAGGTGCAGTAAAGAGAATCTTTCCTAACACTAACTCATGTGTAGCTGCTACTTTAAGCATGCTCTTAATCTCCCTAGTCTAAAAAAAAGACACCTGCCCTTCTACTCCTGCTATTTTTCACCCAATTGTGCTTCTTCCCTTTCTCTCTAAATGATTGAGCGGGCTACATATGTCCAGTTTGCTAGTTTTCTAAATCTTAATTCTCTTCAAACACCTTTTCAATCTGGATTGTGTCCTTCTCACTCTGCTGAGGCTCTTTTGCTTGTCTCTGACTCTCTTATCTCTGCTTGTCATTCTAAGCTCTCCTCTATACTTATTCGTCTTGATCTATCTGCTGCATTCAATACTGTTGATCACACTCTTCTTATTTCCTCACTTTCTACTTTGGGTATTGCTAGGCCTGACCTTCAGTGGTTTGGTTCCTATCTTTCTCATTGATCCTATTCTGTAACTTGGGCTGGACACACCTCTTCTTCACTTCTTCTTCTCTAGAGCGTCTCTCAAGGTCCTGTACTTAATCCTCTCCTTTTTACTCTCTACACTGCCCCACTCTCTGCTCTTATTTCTTAATATAATATTTTGTTTCATCTGTACGCAGATGATACACAAAGCTCTCCCTCTTTTTTGTCCTTTAACTCTATTCTGTACTCCACTGTATCAGTTTGCCTTTCTGCTGTCCAAAACTGAAGTCTTCTCATTTTCTACACCTCAATCCTTCTACATCTGTGGTTCTGTTTTTTCTGACTTCAGCTATTCCGTAGACTCTTCCTCCATGTCTTTCCTTTTTCCTCCTTCCTTCTCTGCCCTTCTCCTCTCCTGCACACAATTTGGGGGTAATCTATGATCCATCACTTTTCTTTAAACTGCATATCTCTTCTATTGCTCGCTCCTGCCGCTATGCCCTTTTTAATATCTGTTGTGCTCGCCTCTATCTCTCATTTCATGCTACTAACTTGTTCTGTTCTGCCTGGTCTTTTCAAACATCGACTACAGCTCTTTGTAATGATCTCATCTTAATGGTGCAATGGTTAGGATCTCTCAGTGTGTGAGGCAATATGTTTGGAATGTAATCCTAGGTGGAAAGTTGTGTGCTGGGTGTTCTGGTTGTGACCGTTAGAGAGAGAGAGTGCCAGCGTATGAAGGGGCTGGTGGATGTCTTAATGCTCTATCCTGAACTTCTATATTACATCTGCAACTAGCACCAAGAATCAATAAAAGTGCTTGAATCATCTGAGCCTCCGGACCTCTTGTATATGTAACCCACTTCGTTACATTTGGTGACGAGGATGGCTTCCGGATATCGGGCTGCAGCAGTTTGCACAACAGATGCAGGAAGAACCGTCAGAAGTCAGTGCAGGCGGCATCAGCCAGCCATGATAGGACTGTTTGTGCACAACTCTGAAGTTAGTGTAAACAGTGGCAGCAAGAGGATGAGGTGCTGCTCTGTATAAGAGGCTGCTGCTGGCCAGTGTGTGCTGGAAGAGCACTAAGGAGACATCCACCAGCCCCTCCCCGGGGCCCCAGGTGAGCGGGGCTTTGTCCTGCTTTGGATTTGAGTTTGGGCACCGGGAGAACACTGTAGAAGCCAAGAGGGGGGGGGGGGGTCCACGAGGGCTGATAAGGATTGGGGCGCAACAGAGAGACAACTGTGGGGTGTGTGCCCTTTAAGACTCTGGGGGACATCCCCAGAAGATCATTTAAGATGTTGGTATTGACCAGGGTTTCTCTGGCCATACCTACATCATGCTATTAGGAGGGCGAGTATTCACACCTGTCGGTACACATGGCGTGTACGTGAAGTGTGCTTTTATAGTGGAAGCATATCGATAGCCAGATCGGACTATTAGAAAGGCAACAAGTGTTTTTTCAGTACACAGGGTGTGTACCTTGCGCTATTGGCAGTTGGGTTTCGGAGCTCTGTACAGCTGGAGGTCAGAGGTGGAAAGATGACGTCAAGGGGCGTGTCATCTGTTACAGAGTTATCACTGAACACTGGCAAAGTTAGATTGACATCAGGAGGCGTGTCTAAGTCTGCAGAGGTTCTGTTTCCAATCAAGGAAAAGTCGCACTTGGGAAGCGGAAAGAGCCCGGTGGTGCAGTTTTGTTTTGGACGATGCATAGTGGCTTCCAGGGCGATGCTGGTGATGCTGGCCACAAGATTAAGAACAAGATAGCAGGCAACGATCGGCAGCAGACACATGATGTGTTGGAGTATGGCAAAAGAATCAGGTTGGCGTGTGGGGAGGAGGGCGCTGAGGCCTGTTTTTCTTGTATTGACTTGAATATACAGTGAGAGGGAGCCTCTCAACCGCAAGCACATTCTAAGGAGGAGCTGCATTTATCACAATTGGATGTTGGGGGTGCTCAAGGTTTGGGGAAGGCAATGTGTTCTAAGGGCTGCTGGGTTTATCGCGACAGGGGTGTTGCTCTGCGTAATTGCTGCATTGGTGCACTACAGCAGTTGGACACTCATTGAGAGGAAACCTGGGGTCACTGCAGGTCTTGTGGGAGCTCATTGGGGAGCCTGCAGACACATCATTGTTGGTTTTAGAAGACCTTGACCCAGATTTCCTGAAGTTATTTAGGGAGTTGTCTTGTTATAGTAGAGAGTTTAAGGTTGCATTTAGAAGACGTGATGTAAGGCCTTTGGTGTGAGTGTTCCAAGTGGTGTATCTCTGAGTTGCTGGATTGGATGGTAACATGTCGTGGCCTTTGGTAGTTAGTAAGATGAAAATTGTACATGTATATGTGTTGCATTTATTGAAATTTTAGATATTGATTAGAAGATGTTATCCACATGCTTATTTTTGTTTTGTTCACAGGTCACTGGGCAATTTTGGATTCTTTGGATGATGTTATGTACATGTATAATTTCCATCTATTGTTTCAGGTCATCGAGCAATTTATGGACTGTTTTGAGAGAGTTATGCAACTATTTCAATTTTATTGCTGTTATGGTTTACCAGTGTTTCATATGTCTAATTTATGAAAAGCTATGCAACTGTCTGGGTGGTATGATGTTGTGTGAGAGGTTAAAGGTCAAGAGCACACATATTTTCTGAAATGTTAAGTAGTGCAATGTGTAATATGTTTATGGTGGTGTATACAGCGTGATTTTTGGGCAATGTTGGGTAATATTTATGTTTGGTAATTCTTTTGAGGGGGTTTGGAACTCTGGTCAATGTTCTTGGTTGTGAATTTAGAATGTTTGAGGGAATTTGAGTTCCAGTGTTGTTGAAGGGAGTTTGGGAACTCCGGCTTTGGCCAATCTGGTAAAGGTAGAATTGGTCTGGGGAATTTGGCATTCCGGCTTTGCCCATGTGTTTTGGGGGAGTTTATTTAACTCTGGCTTTGTGTTTTGGGAGTGTTAAGAAGGTCAGGATGTTAGTTGTAGTACATTCTGAGGACCACTGGTGAATTTCTCTGGGCACAGGGTGAGTTTGTCGAACGCTGTATGCAGTCTGTATCATTTCTAGTTGTTATGAGGGATCTCGGGTAGCCTCATGGTGTTAAATGTAGTTATAGTTGCAAGGCTATTTGTTTCTCTCTTGCATTTGCAACTGTGTGTGTAGATGAGGCTGGTGTGGTGTTGGTTTCTGATTAACTGATGGTTGGGATGATGGACGTTTGATGCTGGTTTAGTTTTGAGATTGAGGATTATGGAGCTGGTCTCTTTGGTTTTGGTTTACTGCAGGGCCCGCAGTATTGTTGGTTCAGTGTGTTAAGCACTAGGGTTATGGTCTTAATTGAGGGAAAGTGTTTGGCAGTTTTTGACTATAGGTTGTTATGATTCGTAGGTTAGATCTGTTTGGTGTCAATGTCTTAAGGGAGGGAGATAGGTAATTATCATATCCTAATGGTGCAATGGTTAGGATCTCTCAGTGTGTGAGGCAATATGTTTGGAATGTAATCCTAGGTTGAATGTTGTGTGGTGGGTGTTCTGGTGGTGACCGTTAGAGAGAGAGAGTGCCAGTTTATGAAGAGGCTGGTGGATGCCTTAATGCTCTATCCTGAATTTCTATATTACATCTGCAACTAGCACCAAGAATCAATAAAAGTGCTTGAATCATCTGAGCTTCCCGACCACTTGTATATGTAACCCACTTCATTACACTCTTCTCTTCTTTGTGGCCTTCCCAACTCACGTCTTCTTCCTCTCCAATCTGTTCATAATTCTTCAGTTTGTCTTCTCTTCTCTTTACCTTTTCACTCCACTATCAAATCTTCTTTATTATTTCACTCCTTCCCTTTGAATCACATCTCCTCTACCATTTTCTTTCTATTGTTTTTAAATGTACTCATGGCTTGAATCCTCCATATCTTCCTTCATTAGTCTCATTCTATTCTCCCTTTCTGACTCTCTGACCACATAATCTGCTTCTTCTGATTGTCCCCACACCCACCTTTGCTTTTTACCGTTTCCAAACTTTTGCCCTCTTAGCCCCTAAACACTGGAATTCTCTCTCTTCTTTCTACGTAGTGAGTTTCTGTTTCTCTCCCCAACTTCTGTGTTTAGTTTTTTTTTTTACATTATCATGTACATTGTACAATTTTTCAAATGTTTTGTAATAACACTTTTGGCGAAAGGTTCTTTATAAATTCATTAAATTAAATGAAATAGTGTGGTGGATTCAATTGTAATTGATAATGTCATGATTGTGTGGCCTTAGAAATGCTAGGCAACACATGTAAACGCTCCTTAATTATAATAGTGCTGGACAAATAAAATCCCTTCCCTTCCTCCACCAACAGTACTTCTCTACTTGGAGCAATGCTGGCACTCTCCTGTTGTAAAGTGCTCTGCTGCTCTCTAACTAGGTTTGTGCAAAAAGAAATAACATGGATCAAATAAAATAATATGTCACCTGCATACATTATAGAGAGATAGATAGGTATAGAAAGACAGGGAGAGACAGATAGTGATAGACATAGAGGTTTAAATATAGAAATAGATATCGATATATACAAGGAGAGACAGAGAGAGAGAGAGAGAGAGCTATGCAGATATTGACAGAAAGAAACAAAGATATAGGTGTGGCTGTCCAACAGCAAAATTGCCACATAACCGAGGAACTCGCCTCTTGAGCCCCAGAATTGATAACTTAATCAGGACCCCAAGTATGAGGACATTATGTCAGAAGGCGGCTGACAATGCAGAATGGAATGTGGATTAAAGACATCAGGAAAGGACTGACGACTTAAGCACAAAATTAGCTGATCAGAGAACCAGGTCCTAGAGCTGGCATGTAAAATGGCCAGCGACAGAGCACAGCGCTTCAAACCCTAATACTGTATGGCAGACAAGGCTGAAACAAGCAAGCCTAAATAAACATGAACCTGCATTGTGCTGCATGAAGGGGCCGGTAGACGGGTGCTACAGGACCTTTGATGTGAGCAACAGTGAGGACCAGATCCCCCAAGCACAGAGGAGATGGGTTCTTCAAATTGCTAACGTTACTAACAAAGGGGGGAAGTACTCCTGCCTCATGGAGGTGGAGAAAAATGATGCTGTGCCTATAAATCCAGGAAAAGGAAATCTCCATAATGTGTAGTTAAATTATGGCATTTGGCTTCAGAACAGCTAGTGCTGCAAATCGCAGTATACTTGTCTGATCAACAACGGCGGCCATCTTGGAGATGCTCGCTTTTTAATCTATTGCTGATGCTGCAGGCCAGGCTAAGTGAGAAAACAAAGGGAAACATCAAAGTAATCACAGTGAATTCACCAGAACACATGCAACGCTTTGGGTCTTAGTACATTTACGAGAATGCTCACTTTGAAGAAAGGGATTTGACTACAAAAGTCAGCAGAGGTGGAGGAACTGAGAACTTTGAAACCCTAGCTAAAACCCTGAAAACAAACATCACTATAATGCTGACAGACCTGGAAGATATCAAATAACATACTGCAGGAGTGGATAAAAGAACAATGGAAGTTCAAGATGAAATGAGGGGAATACATGCCAAGATGAAAACTATGGCGGGTAGAATATAAGATACAGAAGACTATATGACCATATAAGAGGAAAGAGCAATAGGTATAGAACACCTTCAACTCAGAGTGCAGGAGTTAGAAACCCTTTGCACAGACTTGGAAGATAAAAACAAGTGAGACAGCATTTGCATCTATTGTGTCCCTGAACAACTAGAGGGCAATGATGCAGTCAAGTTCATGGAAGCTTGGATGTCACAGATGTGGAATATTAAGCTAAAAACTCCTTTAGAGCTACAGAAATCTCATTAGATCAGGCTAACAACCCAGACAAGGAGGTCGGCACTAGACACCCATAATCTGTGTACTAAGACATCAATATGCCAGACAGGTCTTGCTAACAGTTAAAAGGGCTGCCTTGGTCATCTATAATGGGCAGAAGATATTTATCCCAGTTTATTTTCCGAGGTAAATTGTCTCCATATGTAAAATATTCTTGGAACTGAGACTTTGCCTATATCAGAGGCAACAAAGAATTGCACTAATAGACCCGGCTAAAATTATTATCACAGACCAACTAGGCAAAACGTGGGTCCTCATGCCCCAACAAAGTGAAGAGTTTCATGCAGTGGCAGACTCCAGAGGACATGGGCAGAGTACATAAAATGGAAGATTCAAAACAAGAAAGACCATGGAGGGACTCGGTCAATACACCATCCAAATCTGACTGTTGGCCTGGTAAAAGAAGACTGCTGGACCATATTTCTTCACCATTCGAACCGCTCAGTAAAAGACAGCCTGGAAACGTAGTGCCTGTGGCGCTGCACCTTGAAGGGATGCGCATGCGGCGGCCTGACATTGCACGCCGCCGCGTGCAGTATAATTAAAAGGGGCGTTCCCGGCCGTGGGAGTGAGACCGGGAAGCCTGAGCAGTACGACCGTGTGTGTGTGAGTCTGTACTGGCTGGGGGGTTTACAGGCATCGCTGGGGGTCAGGACAAACCCCCAACAGCACCCGGATTCCAACGTGAAACTACCTGCTGCTCTGATGGGAACACATTTTTTTAATTGTTCAATGATTATATTCCGAGCAGAGCAGGCCGTGAGTGGGCTGTCCCCTGCTGCAGGGGGCGCTTACTAGCTCACCTCACCTGCAGTCCATAAAACTCCTTGTGGCTCGCTCCATGGATCGGAGCAGGCCTGTAAACAGGCTGTTCCCTGCTGCAGTAGCCCAGAGGAGGGGCACACAGGGCGAGCGTACTCATTCACCTCACTTGCAGTCCATACAGCTCCCTGTGGCTCGCTCTACGCAGCGGAGCAGGCCCGTAAACAGGTGGTTATCCACTGCAGTAGCCCGGAGGAAGGGGCACACAGGGGGAATTTACTCTCTCACCTCACCTCCATTGCATAAAGCTCCCTGTGGCTCAATCCACGGAATGGAGCAGGCATGTAAACAGGTTGTTCCCTAGAGGAGTAGCACACGGGGAAATTGTACTCCCTTACTCACCTGCAGTTCATAAAGCTCCTTGTGACTCGGTCTGCGTAGCATGGATCTAAGTGGGCTGTTTCCCGCTGTTAACTGATGTTGCTGCTGATAGGGTGTAGTGGTTTAGACAAGACTCAACACCGTAAATTTGGGAAGAGGCTTTAATGAATCCGTCCAATGCCAGCATACACTGGCAATGTTAACAAGCAGGTAATGAGACTCTGAACTACATGGGAACAGCAGTTACTTCACTGCTTCATTAGTCCATCGCTGATTGTCAGTTATGCTCTTTGTGCCAGCTCTTCAAGATTGTATGCTTTCCTTAAAGGAGGAACGCCATGGAGCCTCTGCTTGATGCTTTATTTTGTGTCCCTCCTTTGTGCCAAACTCACGCGCATGCGCATTGCATGCACATTGCCGTCTAACAATAGGATCAATAGGAGCAGGTCAGGGGGTCCAGACAGAAGGGAGGCTGGGGAAGATTTTTTTTTTTCATTTTTAAGCCTTTTACTGTTGTTACAGGAATCAGCAACCATTATGTTACCACATGGATGTACACAGTCTATATTATTGTGGGGATAAAAATAGTCCAAAATAGGTGCACAATGAACTGATCCGCTGGTATTTAGCAACAGCTGTAAAACCTGCAGGTTCAATCTGATCTACTAGGCAAGGCGTTAAGGGTATTTTTAATAGCTGGTGCAACATGCAAAGTGGCAATGATTGAAGGCTGGCTCGGCTCGAGTAAACCCTGAAGCCGCCAACCAAGTTCTTCTGTGTTTTTTAATATTTGGGCTACATGGACAGGGGCAAAGCAGAAGGACAAGAACCTACAGTATAAAAAAAAAACTCCTGCAAATGTACTGAAAACCTTTAGTTAAGGGAGAGTTAAGGTTTTATGATTTATCACAACAAAAACCCTTGAAATTCAGTAGGTGTGGGAAGTGATAAGCATGTTAACTCATCAAGGAGGCAGTCAAATCAGGTGTTGCTGGATAGGCCAGGTTTGTAGCCTCAGGTAATTATGGTAGCTGCAGTTCATAAAGGAACCAACTCTCCCCCCGTTACATAATGGAATGCATTGGAGGCTGCACATATACATCAGTGTTGGCGTTTTTAAGGCAATCAAAGGAAGGTGCAACTGTGAGATTTATGGTCACAAGACCAGTGATTCGTCTCTAATTAGTAACAGTGACAATAGGAGACAGTGATAATACGAGGTGCCCAAAATGGCCGCCGTCACATTGATGAATGATGGTAACTTTGGAAGTGCATGAATACCGTAAATCATTTAAGTAAACATTCCCTGACGAATGATTAAGGAAAATCGATTATATTCCAAGCAAACTTAAAATATTTGCCCCCTTGAAAGGCAGACAAGTGGCAAACAGATGCTATCAAAGACGTACCTAAATATGTAATTGAACATTATTTTGAAGATAATGCCTTACCCGCGCATTCCAACGTGCATTATTGGATTGTTTCTGGATCATTCAATCATCCAAGGCGAATCTCAGGAGCATCCAGTTACCAGTATAGCATAATGAGTTGAGTCCAATTAAAACCTGATCAAAGACGCATTAGTGTTGTCATTGTGTGCTTATAAATGATTGAACAGAAATATGATCATAGATACGTAGAACAATAGAGTTTAGGACATTATTCAACAGGAAATGTCCAAATGGCCCCACAGAAGTAACATAGTCTCCTTTAATCAATAAGCTGTTTTTAGCTCGCCTTTTCCAAAAATACTGTGTTGCCATTTTTATATTTAATGAGCTGTCACTTCAGAGTCATTTACTTTTGTGCATCGTTTGCAAAAACATAGTTCAGCACAGAAGCCCAGAACGTCATCAACCTGCGCAGTGTGTAAAAATGCCATTTTATAAAACTAATGATCCAGAAGTGGAAGCGATCATTAAAATGTGTGCACGTAAATGCAATATTGTGCTTGTGATATGTGTGCCTAATATCGTCCCTTGTATCTGAAGGGACCATAATTTGTCAATTGTTTTTGAGTCTTCAAAGTAGGAATATTCTGCTGTAATTATGGGTGTATTTCATAGAATTCGGCACGCAAGTGGCGCACGCGGCTGGTGCACATAGTGCACGTGCGGCAGTCTGCGCCAGCCACGTACGCCAAAACCCATTTCAGCGCACAGCGTATTCATGGATTTCAACATCCATAACCAGCCGTGGCGCAGAGCAGCGCAGCAACCCTGCAGCAGCACCAGTTATGCCCCCAACCCCGCCCTGTGCACCAAAAGCATTGTACAAATCCCCTACATGGCGCAAAGGCCAGTGGACCAGCATACATCCCCCAACCACGAAAACGCGTGTAAAAGTCCACGCGCTCCCCCGGAATACACGTACCCTGCTCATGCTAGTGAAAATGTGTGTAAAAGTCCACACGCACCACCAGAATATATGTACCTCGCTCACGATGATGAAAATGCATGAAAAAGTCCACGCGCACCCCCGGAATATGCCTACCCGACTCGCGCTAGCGAAAACACGTGTAAAAGTCCACGCGCATCCCCGGAATACATGTACCCAACCCACGCTAGCGAAAACACGTGTGAAAGTCCACGCGCACCCCCTTAATACACGTACTGCTTCCCACGAAGAGCACGTACTGAGCGATGGAAACCCACATGGGACCTTCAACCAGTGGTGAGAAAAACGCCCACGCACACGTTACATCACCTACATGCTTACGCGCTAAGGACCTTTCCTCGGAATTTATGCAAACGTGCTGTTTTTCACATGCCAAATCACTCTGTATCAAGCTGGCCACGCGACAACACACCGAAGACCACGCTCCTGCCCAGAAGGCCGAATTACTGCCCCCCAGAACCTCGAGCAGCCTCCCACGAGCCATCTGCTGCTGCCTGCCTGCCTGCTGCCACCGTGCCCTGCCATTTGTTGCCGCAACATCTGCCATCTGCAGGGGTCCAGTTGCTGTGACCACCCCTGCTGGAACAAAAGACTCCCGACTGAAGTTCCATCACTCCACAGCCCAGCCCCAGGAGCCAGGTGCCCACCCACACCTGCCTCGGGGGTTGCCATGTCTGACACAACACCTTCCGGCACCAGTGGCAACCCACCAGCAGAGAGGCAGAGGGCTACCAGCTTCAGTGAAAATTAAGTTGGTATCCTGGTGGAGCAAGTTCTGGGGCATTATGATGCCCTCTTCACACCATTGCGCGCCGACAAGGAAGGACGGAAGAGGATCTGGAAGGACATAATGGGTGACATCAAGGCGGAGGGGGTGGCACCCTGCGACATCAAACACGTCCAGAAGCGCTGGGAGGACTCAATTCCAGGAGCCTCAAGAAGGCCCGGCGCCTCTTGGAAGCAGCGGATGCAGTGGGGCGCCAGGTCAATCTTAAAACCCAGCAGACGAGGGTGCTGGAGCGCATTCGCCCGGTGCTTCACCACCAGATCCTGAGGATGCAGGCCCGACTGGAGTCGAGCTGTAAGTGGCCATGCATTCACGTTTAAAAAAGGGCATGTTGCAGTGCGCTGGTAGTTAGCTACTTGGCTGCATGCGTGACATGGGTCATGTTTGGATGTGTGTGTGCAGGGACATGATGGTGCTGCATGTGAGTCCAGTCAGGCGTGACCCACATGGATGGTGTATGTGTTACAATGCATCTTGCGGGGCAGCATGCAGAACACACACGCATGTATGCATGCCTGTGTCTATACTTTGACATGTTTGGGGTGTGAGAGATGTGTGCTGCTGTCATGGACATGCATGATGTACATGTCTATGTGTCTGAGTAGTGTGTGGGCCATGGATGCATGACATATGTCCGTGACGATGTGTTCATTCACTGATACAGCCTAGTCATCCCTGTACCCAATGTGTCTGGGGGTATACCGGGCCAGATGCATGACCCTCTGGTGATGTGTGTGCATGTGACCAGCATGTCCCATGATGCATGTGAGTATCAGCCCACCATTGGATGCAACTACGGTGCCTTGGACATGGATGCCAATGTATGTTGCATGCGCCATGCTTGTTCCTGCATGTGTGTTGCCTGCACTGACCCATGTGTTGTGGAGGGACATGATGGAAGTGACATTTGACAGTGCCACTCATGAGCTATTTCTTTGCGTCTAGGGGACTATAGTTCAGTACCCTGATGCTTGTGTTCAATGTCTCCCTTTACACAGCGGTGAGTGAAGAAGAGGGCAGAGACAGCGCTGTGGAGGAAAGCGGCAGGGATGCCTCATACAGCCGGCGATGCAAGGCCCAGTCACCCTCCCAAGAAATTCCATCATCCAGGAGCGAGGGGACTGGTGCCGCATCTGCCACTACAGCTGCAGCGGAAGGGGTGGATGAGCCCCCACAGGGGCTTGCAACGACGGATGACAGTGCAGAGCCATCAAGGTTGCTGGTGTGTATAGAGGATGAGGAGGCCACTACAGAGCCGCACATGGGGCCTGGTGGGGGTGGTACCACTGGTGCAAGTGGTGCAGTTCAGGGGCAGGGGCAGGAGACACCACAGGTCACCGCGGAGGTACCTGTGCATGTCTCTGTCCCTGACACTGTGACTGCATCACCATGCACCAGCAGGGATGCCCCGTCCCATGCCCGTCCACAGGTAGGGGGGAGGTCCACGTCATCTGGCACTCCTATACCTACAGACGAGGGGACCCATGACCAGATTGAGTCCGTCCTGATTGGTGTCGCGTTGCACACACGTGACATTCGTGATGACGTGCGTGCTTCCTGGGGGGACCATGCACGTCATCTTGAAGAGCTGTGTGCCAACGTGGCCCAGTTGGGAGGGACCATGGTCGGGGGTTTCGTCCATGTGTCGGCCAGTATTGCAGCCCTCTCCTCCTCAGTGCACACTATACGACAGTCGTTCTCCGTGCCGTCTTCCGGCCCAGATGCCACCAGGACCCCCTGTGGACCTGCCCCAACTAACACAGCCAGCCTGGCGGAGATTCCATCCCTGCCACAGTCGGGAGTCAGAGGTCCAGAATGGGTGGCCACCCCATCAACTGGACCCTAGCGGATGGAGGATGTGCAAGCATCATTGGGCAGGACATGTTCACGACGGCACCGGTGGATTCCCTCATCCCGGATGCCATCGTGGTGGCAGAGGCAGTTGCGTTGGAGGCAGCAGCAGGCTCAGTGTGGGAGGCATCATGGCTCGGGGTCATAAACATCACAGGGGCAGGCATCGGCCAGAGGGCACGAGGACCCTGGATTGGGAGTGTCTTCCATGTGGCAGCGGTTGGGCCAGCAGATAGATGCGGAGTGGCGGCGGGCAGAGGAGGCACGGCTCACTATGGTTAGGGTGGAGAACACCGTGCGCAGGGCATTGAGGCGAGCTGAGTGCCTCAAAGCAACTTGCAGGGGGTTGGAGGAGGGCATGGCTGCATCCCTGCGAGACCTTGAGGCCAGGGAAGAGGCCTGCCATCTCGACGTTGAAGAGGAGTTCGATGATGCCCTGGCCCGGAACATCAAAGAGTGAGCTGTAGGACTTGCCCACCACCTTTGTACATGGTTCTTTAGGGTTAGGTTTCCTTTGTTTAATATTTTAATTTGGGGTTCATGAACATTGCTCCACTTTATGTATATAGTTTTTTATTCATAGGACTTTTTTGTATGTTTCCTTTTGTTTGTGGATCAATGGAATTCCATTGTATATAGCGCAGACTTGTGCATACTTTCTTTCTTTGGACATTCCATGGAGAAATGGTTTTTATGTTTTTTGTTTAATGTACTTTATATGGACAATGGCAATGGACCACTCTTTCTAGTTTCCTGTTGTGGATGTTTGTTTTACATTGGAATTCTTTCATTTTATTTTTTTCCTTTCATTATTTCTTAATTAGCACATTTGATTTTTCATTTTGTTATTTCATTATGTTTTTCAATACATTTCATATTCCTTCATTATTGGTGTGGTGTACTCTCATTGGCTTTGTGCATGTCTCTATGAGCATTGCCTCAGCCATATGTTGCCACTGTGTGGCTCTGTTGTACACTCAGGCATGGCCATGCTGGTTCTTTTGAGACTCTAATGGCATGGCTAATTTGGGAGTGTGTGCAGGGGGGATTTGGGTTGGCATTAGGGCCATTGGTCTGTTTTGTCATGACATGTTGTTTGGTTGGCCATGTGTCGGGGCCCACCATATTGGGGACATGAGTTGAGGCCTGCTGGCAGGTGCCCGTTAATGGTGGATGGGTGATTGGGGGACATGAGTCAGCGCCTGCTGGCAGGTGCCCGTCAATGGTGAGTGGGTGGATGGGGGACATGAGTCGGGCCTGCTGGCAGGTGCCCGTCATGGTGGATGGGTGGCTGGGGGACATGAGTCAGGGCCTGCTGGCAGGTGCCCGTCAATGGTGGGGGGGACCTGTGTTGGGGCTCACAAGTGCATGGTGCCATGTGGGCTGCCTGCAGGGCATGGTCAGGGGTGTAAGGAAGTCTCCTGTGGTGTGTGCTGCCTGTGGGGCCTGCCCAGGGTGGATGGGCTGCCTGCAGGGCATGGTCAGGGGTGTAGGGTAGTCCTCTGTGGTGTGGGCTGCCTGCAGGGCCTGGGGAGGGGGAAAGGGCACACCTGGGAGGCTAGCACGAGCGGGGTACGTGTATTCCGGGGGTGCGCGTGGACTTTTGCATGCGATTTGGAAGTGTGTGCCCTCCTGGTTGTGCCAGCCCTCCCCATGCCCCGCAGGCAGCTCATCACCCCACAACATGCCCCACAGGTAGCCCACATGGCACCATGCACTCGGGAGCACCAACACATGTCCCCCACCCACCCCCATTGACGGACACCTGCCAGCAGTTCCCGATTTATGTCCCCCTACACACCCACCCACCACCATTGACGGGCACCTGCCAGCAGGCCCCGACTCATGTCCCCCCACACACCCACCCACCCCCTTTGACGGGCACCTGCCAGAAGGCCCCGACTCATGTCCCCTCACACTCCCACTCACCCCCATTGACGGGCACCTGCCAGCAGGCCCTGACTCATGTCCTTCCACACCCCCACCCACCCCAATTGATGGGCACCTGCCAGCAGGTCCCAGCTCATGTACCCCCACATCCCCACCCACCCCCATTGACTGGCCCCTGCCAGCAGGCCCCGGCTCATGTCCCCCACACCCCCACCCACCCCATTGACGGGCACCTTCCAGCAGCCCCCGAAACATGGCCCACCAAACAACATGCCCTAACAAAACAGACCCATAGCCCTAATGCCAACCCAAATCCCCCTTGCTCCCCAGTACAAGCATGTAACCACCCACAGCACCCACTCCTAAATTACCCATGCCATGACAGTCTTAAAAGAACCACCATGCCCATGCATAAATGCACAACAGAGCCACAAAGTGGCATCATATGACTGAGGCAATGTTCATTGAGACATGCACAAAACCAATGATAGAACACAAAACCAATCATGAAGTTAGACAAAATGTATTAAAAACATAATGAAGTAACATAGAGGAAATCAAACTTGAAAATCAATATACAATGACAGATATAACCAAAAGAAATGGTAATCCAATGGAAAAGAAAAAGAAACGTCATGTTGAAAAAAACAAGTGGTGCATTGCCAAATTCAATAAGAAATAAATAATCCAAATAAAAGAAGACCATTGATCCATGAGAAAATTGAAAAAGAAATTATGTACAAGTCTTCAACTATGTACAGTCCAAGTCCAAAGGGTCCATGATCCCCAAAACAAATGAAACCTACAAAAAAGTCCTATGAATAAAAAACTATATACATGAAGTGGAGCAAAGTCCATTAACTCCAAAATAAAAGAAAAAACAAAGGAAACCTAACACTAATGAACTATGTACAATAGCGGCGGGCAAGTCCAATGGCTCACTTGTGGATGTTCCGGGCCAGGGCATCATCGAACTCCATGTCGATGTCCCGAAGGCGGGCCTCTCCCCTGGCCTTGAGGTCTCGCAGGGATGCAGTCATGGCATCCTCCAACGCCCTGCGACAGAACACAGGCATCAGGGCACTGAACAATGGTCGGATACACATGTTAAAGTTGCACATGAGTGGCAGTGTCAAACTTCACAGATGCCATCACACTCCCCAACACTCATATCATTTGAACCCACATACATGCAGAATTTGACAGGAATCATGCAGCAGGAAGCACCATCCATACACACACAACAGCATGAACAATCGAAGGTTGGCATGACGTCACAAGCAACATCGGAAGTGCCAAACACTTGCACACGCGCCAACAGGCAGACATGCATCTGTACATCTCCACTACCTGTCACAGTGCAATCATCGGCAACTATGTCACATCTGCCAATCAGGTTCATATATGTCTGTGTCACATGCATCCATGTTGTATCACTGTCGCACATGTGCAACCCACACATGCACATGTATGCCTTGCACATACACAAAGGTGTAACCAGCATCCATGTGTCACACCCCAACCATGCCATAGTACATACACATAAATACCAACATGTGTGCATCTCCACATGCAGTTGTGCATCATGCCTTGGAACACATACACCATTGATGTGCATCACTCATGACAGGACTCACATGCAGCACGGTCACGTCCCTGCACATACACATCCATACATGGACCTTTTCAGACATATGTCCAAGCTGTACACTCCTTGCACACCTCAACATGCACTGCGTCCAATAAGTACGCATGGACACTTACCGCTCGACTCTGGACTGGACTCCCTCTCGAGGACCTGGTGGTGAAGCGCTAGGTTAATACATTCCAGGACCCTCATGTCATTGGTGGCAAGTTGGACCCAGCACCTCACTGCATGCGCTGCTCCCAAGAGGCGTAGGGCCTTCAGGAGGGTCCTGGACCTGAAGTCCTCACAGCGCTTACGGATGTGTTGTATGTCGCGGGTTGCCACCCCCTCCGCGTTGATTGCAACCATGATGTCCAGCCAGATCCTCTCCCATCCATCCTTGTCAGCGCGTCTTCTTCCATAGAGGGCATCATAATGCCCCAGGACTTGCTCCACCAGGATGCCAACCTCTCCTGCTGAGAAGCTGGCAGCCCAATGCCTCTCTGGCTGGGAGTTGCCAGTGGTGTCAGATGATGTTTCCCCTGACATGGCAACCCCCAAGGCAGGTGTGGGTGGACAACTGGGTCCTAGGGCTGGGCTATGGAGCGATGGAACTTCAGTCGGGAGTCTTCTGTTCCAGCAACGGGTGGTCACAGCAACTGGACCCCTGCAGATGGCTGATGTGCAGGCACCAAATGGCAGGGCACGTGGCCAGCAGGCAGGCAGGCAGCAGCAGATGGCAGGTGGGAGTCTGCTCAGGACTCTGGGGGCCAGGAAAATGGCCTTATGGGCCGGAACGTGGTCTTCTGTGTGTTGTCACGTGGCCAGCTTGATACGGAGTGATTTGGCATGTGAAAAAACAGCACGTCAGTGTGTAATTTGAGGAAAGGCTCTTAGCACGTAAACACGTATGTCATGTGAGACGCGCGGGCGTTTCCCTCATCACGGGTGCATAGTGATTCTGCACGTGAAAAAGAAGCATGTCTGGGTGTAATGCGTGTAATTCGAGGAAAGGGCGTAAGTGACGTGACACGCGCAGGCATTTCCCTCAGCACGGATTAAAGGTGAGTGGGGCCAGCAGTTCACTGTACGGGTCTTTCGTGGAGACCGACGTGTGTTGCTACTTCTGGTTGTTTCACGCGCCATCATAACTTCACAGTGGATTAAGGACGTATCTCTTCTTTTGGCGGGGGTATTGGCTACACATGTTTTTCATTATCACGCTAGTCAGACGGTGAGTCACACACACTATTTTTGCTACTGCAGGTCCCTCTGTGTATCGCGTACCCGTTTTCGAGGTCATAGTAGCCTGCGTGTCCCACGCGTATGTGTTTTTCATGTCCCACACGCGTGGGCTACCGGGGGTTGCGTGCACGGTTTTACTGCAGTTTTGGGGTGCCTGAGCATTGCACGACCCATCACATTATCACCAGGGTCACATACAGCCTTGCAGGTGCACAGGGGTTCTGTTATCATCTTGTATCCCACCCCCTTCACCCCAATTGCCCAGGACAATTGTTGTGTACACCTCCCATTGGCACTACTACATCTGTGCCGGCACTACTACATTTGTGCCATGGGTGAGAGGCCACGAAAGGTGAAGGGCACCTCAACTAGGCGTACTCCACATGGCAGGCGTGGTCAGGGATGTGGCTGGGGTGACCAGGGAGTGGGGGGACTCCAGGGTGTCGAGGGTGGCTGCAGAGGGGGAAGAGGCAGGGGTGCGCCACTTCGGCACGATGTTGTGCCACATGTTGGTGCAGTCTTGCCACCACCTCTTGTGGTTCTGGGAAATGCAGCTCTTGCATCTGGCACTGGCGCCCATGTGACCCAGCAGACCGTTTCATCGACTGCCACAGGCCCAAGGGTAGTGGTAGCTGCAGGTGCAGCTGTGGGCACCACCACCCGGGCTCAGGTTCGGCCAGCGCATGTTGCGTAGGCTCCTGAAGAATCCTAGGATGATTTCCAGAAGGTTAGAAGGCGCACAGTAAGTGCACGCAGGGCTGCCCTAACCGAGGCACATGTGCCTGAGGCAGTATTGACATCTGCTGACCCGAGCAGCCGGGTGTTGGCAAGTGCATGGGCAGATGCAGCCAACAGTCCCGGTCAGTAACCTTGGCGCAGCAGATGTTGCTGCACAGGGTCAAGTCAAGGGCACCCAGCAGCCACTGACGCAAGTCAGGGCTTCCATCCTTGTTCCACCTGCCACTCCCTCATTTCAATCCACCAACGGCACAGCCCATACTGATCAGGGCGGCATTTGCCAGTCAGGGTCCGGACCACTGTCCAAGAGGAGGAAGGTTGCATCTGCAGCAGAGGCTGGGACCCCAGACCCAGCAGCAGCCTCCGGTACGTGGAAGAAGAAGCCTTTCTGTAAGCAGGAACGGAACTTCCGAATTGTCACACTATGGCTGCCCAGCATTTGTCACACTGGAAGCATGTGCGGAGGGTGTCCGTGCAATCGGCCATGAGGTGCACACAGCTCAGGTGTGCAAAACGCGTTGGGATGACCTCCGACGCTCGGCTAAGCTAAAGTGTGACTCTAATTACAACATGACTCTGGTGACTGGCAGTGGGCCACCACCTGAGGAGGAAGATCTCACTTCGCACGAGTCAGTCGCTGCAGAGTTCATACCGCCAGAATTACGTACGAAGGAGTGGGAGAGATGCTGGACTTTGATGCCCCGTCCAGTGAGTGTTGTCACGTGTTTGTACAGACCATGTGTGGTTTGCTTGTGTGATGTGTTGTGCTTGACTGCCACTACATGCTATGTGTACATGGTTCTCGTGTGCAAGTCATGCAATGCTTCACTGATGTGTGCCTGCTGTGCAGCATGCTGGACATGTAGAGTAGACAGGGACTGTCCTCATCACCACACCTGCACCCTGCTCACATGCTAGTCACCCGGCAGCCCCTCCGGCAGCCCCTCCGGTCCATTTTCCAGCTCACTGGCCCTTTTGCATGTAGCCTGGGTGTCTTTCCACTCAGCACTGGAACTATGTCATCGCATGACTGACGTGCATGTGGGTTCTGCCTGAATGCGCACTGGTGGGTATCATGTTGGAGTACTGCAATGGGCTGTCCAACGCTCCTGTGTACATGCACACTTCCCCCTGCAAACCTGGCAGACACATACAGGGGGGTACATTCTTTATCCTTTAGGCAAGGTGTCACACTCGGACTGTGCAGATGGCAGATCCTCCGCAGGGACATGAGTGCCCATTCATGCTCCATGTGCATTCTATGCATGCCCCTATGTGTCCTTGCCTGGATGATCATTGTAGTACGTGTACAGGATGACATACATTTAATGGCATTTGATCATCCATTCCATGCCCACTCTGGCTCAGTCCTGCATCACGCACATGTTTAGGGTGTCACAGTCTGTGTGGGGCACAGGCCTCCCCCTGTTTCAGGCCCCCTGACTCTGTTTAACTGGTGTAGTGGCTTCTGCACACATGAGTGTACTACTGAGGGTTCATCATGTGTCCTGCTTACTGTCCCACTCTCATCTGCTGTGTTGTCAGTTGACTCAGATGATGCAATTGACGCTAGTCAACACTGTCTGCCAATACACAGTTCTCTGGTCACCCGTTCGCTGCCATGCAATCCCTCCATGCATTTTCACTAAGGGGAGGGGGTTGCCTGTAGCCATGCAATCCATTGCATGCACATTGCACATGATGCCTGAACTTGCCCTTACACTGCCTTCATGTTTATTGAATGACATCATCATGATGAACTTGATCATGTAGATAGTAGGTATGGTACACATGTTCTGCACTGCGTCAACCCACTTCTGAGCTGTGTTACACTGTTCTACATGCCTACTTACTGCTGCAATGTCAAAGTGACCTGACATGTATGGTCGGATTTTCATCCTTTTACTGTCAGGAATGCCACGGGCACAGGTGCATCCTGTGACACATGTACTCAGTATTGGAACACCCTAGTGCAGTGGTCTTCAAACTTTTTTGGCCTGGGCCCCCCCTGAGCAAAATTTGGGTAGGCCGGGCTGCCCCAAATGTGCCAGATGAACTTTTGCGTGCCATTACCACACCCTACTCCCAGTAAAGGCCCTGACCTCTCCCCACCCTGCTACCACCACTATTGTCCTGCCCATCGTGCTCCCACCACAGTCCCGTAACACAATCATTCACACATCCATACACATATTTAAATAAAAAATAAATCACCATAAACGTACCTTCCTCAGCGACCTGTGCGTGGTTGCTAAAATGCCCCGCTCCAGCTTGCTCTGCCCGTATGTGCAAGGAAGCACAGGAGCACCCTCTCGCACATACATACATGCAGTGCCCCAGCCAACATTTCCAATGAGCTATACAAGGCTGGCAAAGCAAAACACCCCAGCGTTGCATGGCTCAGTGAGCATGTGCAGCTGGGGAACTGAACTATCAAAGGCAAACAGTGTTTCCCTTTGACAGTTCAGCCAGCCCAGGAGCACTCCCTCAGCTGGAAAAAGCAGCTGAGGGAGTGCTCAGTGTTTCACAGGGCTGGCTCCTTGGCTCCTCCATAATGGGTGAGGGGGCCAGAGGGTGGACGCCCCCTGACCCAATATGGATGAGCCGCCAGACTTGGACTGGCCTATAGGGCAATAGGGCGATGAGTGTACCAAAAATGCAAAATGCTAGTGTAGGCCAGTCAAAATGGGCCATTTTTTTTGGCCAATGTGGGCCAGTTTGAGGAGATACTTCACTATGCAGCTAGTAGTTTTGACCATTATTGCTGAATAAACATTCTTTAAATATCACAATTTATTTACATTTGAACAAAAAACACACCCTTGGGTACTATTCAAACAGTCAGTGATTAAAGGACAGAATATCCATTTGCAACATCTGGCCACTTTTTCATTGATGCCTAAGGCCGTTTTATGGTCCAGTCTGACTATGTGAGCTGCCCGTGCCCATTTGCTTCAATCTAAAGAAACTTTTTTTTTTTTACACATTTCATGCTGGGCTCTCACTCCCCCCTGGGATGCGTCCACGCCCCCCTGGGGGGCGCGCCCCACAGTTTGAAGACCTCTGCCCTAGTGGGTATTTAGCAAAGTTGATTGGTCAATCTGCAGCCTATACCAACAGGTTTAGAGCGCAGATTGATTGTAGCCTCCCAATCGGGTTGTAATGACTGTGGAGCTGCCTTCACGTGTGCATGTGTACACTTTCAGATACATCAAAGCAAGTAGCGTTGTAGCTGCTTGCTTTGCTGTATTGGATGCTGTTCAGGTTCACAATACAGGTGTATAGGGAAAGGGTGTTTTTGCACACTTTCACATGTACATATGCAAGCAGCTTCAACGTTGTGTAGTACAACATTACGGCTACTCACTTATGTGTGTGTGAAAGTGCTCATTTACACATGTGTCTTACGCAGCTTTTTGGTTGACTGACTAATATGTAGCTGATTGATGTTAATGCTGGTGAGATTTCAGCATTGCGCCCGTTATGTTCAACTGGCATAATCCGGAAGGATAACTGTTGTGCAGTATGTATACGCCCAGACCCACTTTGATAATATGGTGGGGCATGGCCGTGATGAATTTACACACAGAATAATGGAATAGGGCACATTCATAGCACAATGTGCTCAATCAGGCCCTGAGAAGTGTTCTGGAGGCTTCATGCCCTGCAGCTTGGACTGTACTGGGCGTTATGGTCCCTCACGCCTGGTTGCAGGCCCTCGCTTTGCTCGTGTCATTCACTATGTCTACATGGCCCATGACGCCCGGTACGGGCTGAGCTGCAGATGCATGAAACTATATTGGTGATTATGGTTTAGTGATGCATGTGTACATGCATATTACGTGTGTCATTGTGTGTTTGGATTCACGTGCAGCTGTTGGCATTTAGCAGTTCAGACATGCTTATGGTATGTGCCATCTCGTTGTTGCTATCTGTCATTTCTGCCTGTGACATGTGCCTGACAGAGGTGGTGTGTGATGGAGGTGATATACTACATTTTGTACCTGTGTAGGCTTTGCTATTTAGACACATCCATTTCTGCTTTTGGGATGTGTTTGCATATCAATGCCACTGGATGCATGCCATATTCTCATTTGTGTGTGACATGTCTGCTTCATGTGTTGGCTGTCGATGTGATGCCTATGTGTGTGTGAGTTATGTGCTTCTGACATGTGTACTCATGTTTGTTTTTTCCACTTTGCAGATGACGATGCAATGGAGGCAGAGGATGGTGATGTCATTCCAGACACAGGGTTGCTATCACACCAGCAACCCAGCACAAGTGGGGGTCGTGGGGTGGTAGGCCAAGAGAACCCACTTGTGCTCCAGACCATCGTGTCTAGGGCTGGCAATGAGTCGAGCCCGGATGATCACTCTGACGACAATGTTGAGTTGGATGCGCGTCATGTCCATTCGTCAACGATGAGTGATTTTGATGTGGACGATCCTCTGTCCACGACACCTGCACTGAGGGGCCAGACAGTGGTGGGACCTCCGCCTGTGGTGTAACGGGACGCACGGTCACACTCCACACCAGTTGCTGATGTGCCAGGAGCATCATATCACCGGAGGAATGTAGTCCTGCAGCCGCGGGTGGTGCCAACCCAACAAGGACCACGGCTCTTTGGGACCCGTGGGTGTCAAGCCCAGCAACGTGGTGGCCTTGCGCCACCGGGGTATACTGAGTGGGAGCAAGCCATGGTTGCCAATTCCAAACAACAGGGGGCAGTAATTGATAATATTGCTCAGAGCATGGAATGTGTGGCCCAATCCGTGCTCCCCCTGCTAGGCACGTGGATCTCCAGCAGAGGGCAGCACAGTCCACGGCCCGCTCGCTCAGGCTGGGCATGGCAGCTTCAGACAATGTACGCCGGGCTGAAATGGTGTCTCTGTGTCAAGCACTTGAAGGCTCATGCAGAGGCACATAGGGAGGCCCTGAGGGAAGACCATGCTTGACTACAATCTACTCTGGGTGTGCTCTTGATGTCCCAGAGGCAGCGGACAGAGGAGAGGTTGGAGCAGCTTGAGAATACCATCTCGTCTGAGCTACGTGCTTGCCGGGAGGTGCTCTAGATGTCATGCCAGGCCATGCAGGAAGAACTCTGTGTTACACGTGTTACCTTGCAAGAGGAAGTATGTGTATCACGTGAGGTTCTGCATGCTGACCTATGTGCCATCGCCGCACAGAACCAGGCTCACCGGTCCCAAAGACTTCCTGCCGACGAGGGGCAAGATGCGTATATGCGTGGTCAGGGTACGGTGCCACGTCCACCTTTTGAGTCAGAGGGTGAGGAGGACTACGACTTATCTCCCACATAGGTCGGGCCATGCAGGCGTTGAGCCCATGGAGTTTTTTTTTTAATCTCAACATCATCACATGTGGGTGTTGAGGTTCACCCTGTACCTCTCCCTCCTGGGTTTCCTGCCCTCCCTCTGGGTCATATTTGGCCATTTTTTATTTTTATAGTTAGTTTAATTAGTTAATATAGTTTAAAATTGCTTGTCTATTGTGCATTTATGTGACAGTGTGGTGCTTTGTGGCTTTTGAAAGCATCCACTGTCTGTTCCAGCTGGGCTCTTCAAGCTTGTCTCGTGTATGTATTTGCAGCTTGGGGTCCTGACTCACATATGCCACTCCTGCTTCCCCTGTCCATGGGCTTGCAAGGATTGTTCGGTGTGACAACCATTTACACAAGGGCATTAGACTTTTGTCATATCTGTGGCCTGTCTGGTGCTGTACTACCTGTGTTAACACCCCTAGTGGGGATTATGGATGTTTTCTCCACGGCATGTCTGCAATCAATTTTTGTGACTACATTATTAAAATGTACATTTATTGATGTTGATTGTGATGTATGTTCTTTTCTTGCCAGTAGATGTGCTTGATGCACTTCATGCTGTAGACAGTAGCCTGCACCCTTTGCCTGTCAGAATCACACTGATGGTGGGAGAGGGCCAGATGTTGCCAATGTCAAATTGGTGCATGTTGAGTTCAGCCCCTGGGGATTGTGGCAAAGGAGGATGCATTAGGAATGTGACCCAAGAGGCACAAGTCACCTCCAGTCCTCACCTGAGATGTCCTCCTATACCACTACTACACTCTGTTCCCTTTGGACGACATGTTGTGTCTGTCTTCCCTCTTGGACTTTGATGCTGCCTGAGGGCGCAGTTTTCCTACTGGACTAATGCTCTTTAACTTGTTTTTCACACTCTGGTGCCTTTAGTCCCTGTTCTTCTTCCTGCTACTGTCCTTGATGCAGATCTGTCCGCCTGTCTGTCGGGCTGTTATTTCCACATACTCTTACACTGCCTAGGTTTGCCTATGTAGAATTCTGTTCAACAGCATCTTCCTGTCACTCCTCCTGTCTTTCATCTATTGCATCAATGCCTTTATGTTGGCTGTTGGCTTTTACCAATGCTATTCAACTGTTGTGGCTCTTGACTTGCTGTCAGCTGTTTCCAGCTATCTCACATTCTCTGTTCCTTTCAAGACTTCTGCTGTCTCTGCCTTTCTTTGTTCACACTATCTATGAATGATTGGGTTTCAGGTCAACCATCCTGTTGTGACATCCTCCTTGGTTATTTTCAACTCAAGTTCCAGCTCTACCTGTCAGGGTACAGAACCTGGGGTTGTGTGGGAGGAGGTGGGATGTAGGTCTCAGACATGACCCATTAAGAACCAGCATGAATACACACAAAGTAAACTTTCAATACTTTGTGATTCCTTTTATGCCCTTTCTGCTGGAAAAGGAGCATCCAGCCTAACTTTGCCAGCAGACACCGGTCCAAGAACTACTAAACCCTTGCCACGTTGGGTGGGTGGGGCACACGTGCGCATGCGCGCGCAAGCAGAAGCACAGAGCTTGTGCTCAGACGTCCGACAGAAGCAGACGTGTTTCCAGGAGCTCCAAGCAAGGTGAGCAGTACGAGGTGCAATGCCCCAGCCGACCTTCCTCCAGACCCTTCACACATGCAAGCTAAGTTGCGCCAGTGCTGGGGAGGATGGCCATGCGTTGGGGAAGATGCACACAGTACAGCTAAGCTGCGCTGAGGACAAAATGTCAAGAAGCTTTCCCAGTTATTACGGGCACACGCAAGGGGTATCAGCCATATCCTCAAGTCCATCCTGATCCATAGAAGCTAAGTTATTTGTGCAGTAGCAGAAACTCGAGTGCAGTGCATATCATTAGCATATGCAAATTGCCACGTGCGCTACCTATAGAAATCCATGGCTGGCAGAACGCAACTTGTACTGAAGTTGCACCTTGCCACACGCGTCTAGCAGTTCACCGAAGGATCACTCTATCATGTGTAATTCTTACCACATGTTCTTCCATTTACCGTGGGGCCACGTGTGTCTGCCATAATGTATTAACAGTGTATGAACAATCACAGGGGCGCAAGCAAGAAGATACAAACAAAGCAGCAGGCAAGAATGCTTGTTTGGGGAGGTGTCACTAGGTTTGAGGCATGAATGGTGTTATGTGTGTGGGGAAAACACACACAGAATATTAACTCACGCTCTCTTTGCAGCATTGAACTGCTCCTGTTACTGGACCTGAGAGCGCGCAGGCAGGAGGCCAGCACTCACCCCAGAGATAAGTCTCTCTTTGTCTTGGCTTTGAGCCATTTTGTACAATGTGCATGAGGAACATGGTTTCACTGAGTATGTGTAATTGTCAATAGTAGGATTTTGTCTTTTGCCTACTTTCCCTTGCCCATCCAACTTCCCTCTCCTGACCCTCTTATCCTGAATACTGATGCCTATCCAAACAACGGATCCCTGACCCTCTTTCCCCGCCGGGGTCTCGGAGGCCTGTGTAAGTTTGACCTTGCAGGCGCCCAGACTGCAGAGGGGGTGGTTGGTTTGTGCTACTGCTGCACCTGGAGACCGGAGCTGTGACACTACCCATCATTTGTTGCATCCTCATTGATTATTGTGTACTGAAAATGCTACCCATCCTGTTGTTCCATTGTTCAACTGTGCTACCTTGGTAGTTCTTCTGTCATTCTGCTTGGACATGTGCTTGGCCATATTCAGCCACTTTAAGTCATCTAATGTAGACTCTTCCAGGGTTTTTGTGGGCTACAGGCTTTTTCCCAGGTTTGGGGGTTTGGCTCCTTGGAGTTCTCTGCGATTTGGTATTTTTACTAGTCAAGGTGGCCTCTGAGGGGGCTGGACCCTATTTCCACGCAGGGTAGTGTTAGGAAAGATTTCATAATTGTAGGTAATTTGCCTTCCATGTGGCAACCCCCAAACTTGTGCTGTTGTTTTACACCCTTTTCTAGACTTTGCCAGAGAACCGCAGCCTTCCGCCGCACTCCTCTGGGCTTTCGCTCCAATCTTACGGCGAAACTGACATGCCCTTAAGACCGTCAGTACCGGAAGACTTTGTTTCCGGTTACCAGTCAAATGGTCGAAAACATTTGGTCGACAGACAATTTGGTCGACACCATTTGGTCGAATGCCAAATGGTCGAATTTTTTTTTTTTTTTTTTTTACCCATTTTTTTTTTTTTTTGGGGGGGTCCCCCCCCAACCCCCTTTTTTTATTTTTATTTTTTTTCCCCACACGAAAACCCACAAAACACATATATATATATATATAAAAAAAAAAATTCGACCATTTGGCATTCGACCAAATGGTGTCGACCAAATTGCAGTCGACCAAATTGCAGTCGACCAATTGACAGGACACCTTTGTTTCCCTTAGTCCTTTCCTCATGTTGCAGCTTTTGAGCAACATGAAACAAGAGTGCACCGTAACTTACATTACCGCGCTCTTGGGTCCCTAGTCATTCCAATGGCCCTAGAAGCTCTTGTTGGACTTATCATGAAATGTGCAAGTGTGTCACGGACGGGACTGGTGGCAGCTATCTTTTCTTTGTGTTTTGAACCCATTTTTGCCATGTTAACCGCGCTTCCCGCGTTTGGCCCAAATGGGTGGCCTGGCCTCCAAAATGGCCATGCCACAAGGTTCTCTGTCCTGCCTGCTGACTGTCTTGCCCCTTCACCTTCCCCCAGGTCGAGCCGACCTGCGGCAGTCTTTATTTGTTCATGCACTTTCCCATGAAACACAAGGCTTTCGCGGGCTTCTGCATGCCTTGTGTGTGCCTCCAGGATGTGGGCTGGGATGTCTGTTCCCAATACACATCCTGGGTGCCAGAGAGTCTAAAGTGTCCTGAATGCCTGGGACCACCGTGGTCTGTGATAGGTCCACGTTTGGTGTGAGTGTTTGTGAGCGGATCTCGCATTGGGTCCTCTCCGTTTTGGTGCGAAGGGAACTCTGGATAAGAGGAGGCTGAACACCCCGCTACCATGTTGATCTCCTGAGTACTCACGAACAAAGGATAATGAGCCAAGTATCCTGCAACTAAGAAGCTGAGTCGAGGAATCGCTGGTGACCCGCTGAAGGTTTGGTAGACTGCATTGCTGTCGTCCTGCGAGACCACTCGGCCTCTGATCGAACAAGAAGGTCTGTAAAGGCGCTTCGACCCTTTAGAATAGTGGGAACAACTATTCTCGGCATCTTCACCAAATCCTGTACGTAAGCCTTCAGAAGTGTCCCTGGGCCATCCAGTGGACTGACCAACCTACACAGGAACCTTGCTCTGTCATCGCCGTCTGGCTTACTGCTAATCCCGTGTCCTCGGCACTCTCACACGATTCGTACACTTCGCATTCCCAGGTCTGAAGTGAAACGTGTGCTTTGGGACCGGAATACACGCATTTGCGAGTTGCCCTGCTGTGGTAACGATCTGTGCGTGTTCGCTCCATTTAGGGACACCCTCGACCCTGACTCCTGCTGTCGCGGAATCTACAGGGCGTCCAGACATCCTGCTGATCGCATCTGAACTTGCCAGTACCGAAATGGAACCAGAGAAGCCTGGGTCTGCCTGCATCGGGGACCGGTGATTAGTCAATACCCTAACCGGTCACCCTCCCGCAGGTGCCTGTGGCTTTCCATCGCTGTCGTAAACAGCAACCCTTTTCCGCACTCGCGCCCTGCTTCTGCCCACAAGTGGAGGCCATGCTTGAGTAGCGGAGAACTGTTCATCATTGTTTTGTTCACCTCTCTGAACTGCCTGATTTCCGTGAAGAGACTCCCCTTTGCCCGTTGGCACCCGCATGTGCAGGTACTCTTGAGCACAAGGCTCCACTCTTCGTAGGGCTCGGACTTCTTTCTAGTTAGGTGGCCTCTGATGTCGAACTGGGTCTAACGATTACTTGCACTGCTTGTTTGCCTCCCCGTCTAGGTGGTCTGCATATTTCGTGCTTCTAATTCCTTAGACCCCTTGGTCTTGTATATATATTGTATTGCTTGGGATGTGTTGGTTTATTGGAGTTTCACCGTGATTCTTTACTATGGTCGATGTTACAAAGGCCTTGTAATAAATGTGTCTATATTTTTAATATAACATCTGTCTGGAGTAATTTGTAAGCGTCCTTGCTTTGTGTGCTCATTGCGTGCTTTCAGTCAACCTCACCCCTCTTGAGACCTAGGGCCTCATTACACGGTAGGCGGTAAGGGTTAACGGTCACCGGTAATGGTACCGGTGACCGTTAACTCTTACCGCCTTACTACGAGGTCCCTTAGCGGGTTGGTACTTTAACGCCTGCTTTTAGCAGGCATTAAAAACCAACCCGCTAAAGGACCTTGGTGCTAATTACGGCACCGCAAATTTGCGGTACCGTAATTAGCTCCTTCCCCATTCCCATTAAGCCCTATTGGGCAAAAATGGGAATGGGGAAGGGCACTGGTGGAAGGGGGAATTACCGCCCTGCCAACCTTGGAATAGGGCGGTAATTCCCCTTTCCACCAAGGTGGTGCCGGTATTTTACCGGCATGGACCAAGGTGCTATGAGGCCCCTAGTCTTGACCGCCGCCATTGCTACCCTGATTGGTCTGGCTTGTCCAGAGGTTACCCTGTTCCAAGAAATTAGGCTGGCCTTCTGAAACTCTGCCCCTCCAGGACAGAGTTCAGAAATCCATCTTAACAGGTAGAACAAGGAAACCAAGGGGGGATCCTGAAGCCAGGTAGAGTAGAAGGAAGAAGCCAACGGACCCCAGACACAGTTCTTCTGAAGGTCATGGTGATGAGTAAATGAGGGAGGGGCTTTTGTTGTCAGACAGTACCTTGGGCTACAGTGTTTGGGCACTCTCTGTCATTGTCATTGTGGGGTACTATGTAAATGATGTGTTCTGCTGGTCAATGGCCGTTCCTGTGTTGGATTTAATTTCAGGTGTCAGGGGATTGTTGTGGTTTGACATACTGGGGTGTAGACATGGCCAATGTTCACAGCTGATGTGTACAGGACACTGAGGGTCACTTGATTTCACATGCATGTATTGCGTGCATGTCCCTACTGACACACACACTTACACAATGCTCCACCACATGTACAACCACACTTCCATGCCCACATGTGCACACAGATTGCCTTCACTGGCATGCTGTGTCACTGCAGCGCATGATCACTTACCATTTGGGGATCATGTACATGTGTCAATGGGTTATTTTTGTTGCTTGTCCTTTTTATATGGTGCTCAAGGTGTATCCCCAACAGAATGTCTGCTCACTGTGCTGTGTGCTGAGCGGTGTGTTGCAGGAGACACACACAGTACACAGGTTAGGGATTTGCGGATTTGGCTTGGACAATGTACATGTCAACAGGCATTCTGTCTTTTGTTGATGGTACCGCTGGTGTCAATCATTTGTGTTAGACTTTGTATGTGGGGGGGTTGTTGGTCAGTCAATTGACCTAATTCCATGTCAGGTGTGATTGTCTCAGGCCTGTTTCCATTTATCACATGTCACTACATATCTAATTGGTCATGTGTTGGGCTTTTGGTTTGCTCTTTTGCTGTTGCATGTCATTGTGTGGAAGACAAGGGTGATGTGGGTTGACATACCAGTGATTGTCATGGCCTGTTGTTTTGCAGGGGGGTGGTGTGATGTACACCTTGCATGTGTTCCTTTTGGTCACACAGGATTGGTTATGTTTAAGTAGCTAGGGATGCACACAATGTGTCACTTCCGTGGCAACATTCTCAGGGTGGTAGGGTTGTGACAGATGACTGTCTCTTTGTCATCATCGATTGTCACCTGGTATGTGCCAGGCCTGTGTGCACTCCGTAGGGGTGGGAGTTTAGGTGAAAAATGTGGCCACATGCTGGGTCCGGGCTGCCTCGCCACGTGCCCTTTCCGTGCGCGACGGATTTCGGGCACATTTGTTCCATGATCGGCCCCTCTATATTTGCATTGCAAAATGATTTTGGAACGGAAATACATGTCAATTAAAAAAAATAAAAAAATAAAAAAATAAGAGTTTGTTTGATAAACTATATATGGTCTCTATACATTAACCCCTTAAGTGCCAGGCTATTATTGAAGTCTATGTAAAAAGGACGAGTGCACTCGTCCTTGGCACTTAGCCCTCCCACTTTTAAAGTTTATGCCTTTTGTAAATGAAAGCAACGTTGTAGGTCACTCAGTGGCAAAGAACTAGTTACAACATGGACCAATTCAGAACAGTAAATTAGCCACTTTCTCTTTATTTAAAACGCAACTAGTCTGAGATTCGGGGTCTGCAATACAGATGAGGTATCCTGGGGACCTGATCACGTTTCTATCTGTTTTTAATTAAGACCGGCGTCTGTGTTAAAAATCACGAGTTGACCTTTGATGCGACAAATACAACCTTTTAATCAACGAAGCCTCTATGGAACTAGACAGCTCAAACAAAGAAAGCGAGATGCAAATACCTTCACACGAGCAGAATCACGGGTATTTGCGCTAAAGGATGGCAGGAAATTGGGCTTCCTGAAATGTTTTCTGTCTGGTTTGAATAACTGTTTGGAGTGATGCAGAGAAAAAAAGGGAAAAAAAATAAGAAGAGCATTGCGAAGAAAGCCATTTGAAAGCATAAAATACACACAGTGATTGAGACATAAAAAGGCTCATAATAAGGGTTTCATTAGAACTGCCGCAGAATCCCATGCATAATAATTGACTCCAGCTAGTGCATGAAGCTGCTTCTTGCCCAATGAGGCTCATCCATTGCAAATGCCCCGGCGCTGCACCAGTGGCTATAATCAAATTTGGGACGGATGAGTTCTGCAGAGTGAGGCTATGCCATTCATTTGGCACTCTTTAGTGCTCATGGTAGACGACCTCCTGATATCGCTTCTGACAACACTAAATAAAGCATAATGGAGGAAATAAGATATGTGATGTATTATAAAGATAAATCACGCCACGGACTGGGGTGCGATGAAAGCCCACAGCGGCGACACTTGGCACACTCCATTTGATTCCGATTCGTCAACTTCAGTGCCAGTGGCAGAGAAAGAATGGAGAGGTAAATGAACACACAAATATGATTTACAGGGTGCACTTGAACACAGTCATATGGATATAAATCAGACTTCCTGTCTATTCAGGCAGCAGTTATTATAACATCAGGACTCTATAATGATGCATTGTATGCCAGAAATATAGCTCAGAGCTAAGGAGCCGTGCTTGCCATTCCACTTTCCTTTTTTTAATTATTTTTTTATTTATAGCATATTTTCATCAGGTACAAAAAAAAAGACCTTTTACACACTTCCATTATCAAGCAAGAGGCACGCTGAGCTAACAGCAGACGTTGCCTATTATTGTATGTGCCACTTTCTATGCAAGCCAGAAGGGCACTGCCCAACAGGAGGCTCACTTGGATAAAACTGAGCATTGCACAATTTAAACGTAGGGAACCTTTCTGTATTGCTTCCATCATATGTAGACCAGTAGGCGTAAGTAACTCTGATTGACCTACATTTCGATCCTAGCACATCATGCATGAAGGTTGCAAACAAACGCAATTCTCTTTGACAATGTTTTAGTTTCAATGAACTGCTATGGTGTGCTATTCTAACTACTGCAGGCAATGGTGTGGGTCTGGAAATCAGGGAGAGGCAGACAAACATGGTGGCCCTCATTCCGAGTTCGATGGTGGTTCGGGAGTCATTTTGCCGAACTACTTTTAAAAGGAATTACTGTTACCACCACTTGGTCAGTGGATTTATCGTGGAATAACAATTGGTGGTAGGTGGTATAACTCGATTTTTTTGCTGTCGAAGGAACTCCCTGGGGATTTCAGTGGAATTGTCACCAGTGGTGATTCCATGGATTTTGTAGATTTGGCGGTAAAATGCAGGATTTACCTAAAGCATAATGCTGCCACTTAAACGGCAAACTCAGGATTTGGAGGAGCGGTAACATTGGTGGTTATTCCATTACCACTACTTTTTTTGCCACTCTGCCAAAACCGGAATGAGGCCTTGTATGTGGAAAACCTGGAGGCTGGCTGAAGTAATGGAATTTCGACTCTTCTCTACCTGTAACAAATTTAGACGGCCTTCGGAAGGTGTGAAAAAGCACGTTTTCAAATTGTGTGCATTTCAATCTTGAATGTCAGTACTTCTCTACAATACCATTTTTTGGGTTGTATACCTTTTGGGTCCCAGTTGTTAGATTCACTATGCTCCAGTGTTTGGACACATTGGGCCTGATTCATAGGATATTTTGCGGGATGAAAAGTGACTTTGAACACTTTTCAATTAACAAAACTCCTTTCAGCGATCAACTGATCAGACTTTGCATGTATTTCCGGGACTCTGCCCGGGTCCGTCAAATTTTGTGTACAGTCAACTGATTTGTGCGACACTCCAAGCCAAGCGTGGGACGGGCCTACGCAAAGAAATAAAGAGGGAGCGGAAACAGGCATATTCCCCATTTTGCCAGCAAAATGAGGAATAATGTGGGCATGTTGAGGGATGGGCCATGCAGTGAAATTGCACAGGGAGTGAATTCATAGAACCCAACGCGCAACCTCATGTCGGAAAAAGTTACAGGCAAACCTTGTGGACTTACCACCACATGTTAGGAGGCGCAGAGCACTGCATAGGATTTAGGGGTATTCATATGCAGATTAGCAGGGTGCAGCATTGAATTATGGGGGGTTTGCCCACAGGTTTATCAGCCGCTGCGTTGAGTTACGCAAAATGGTACGCAGATTATTGGGATGCAGTTTTGAGTTATAGGGGTGCTGCCTTGGTTGCAGGGGGATGGCCTGCAATTCTGCAGGGGTGCTTGATGGTGCAGATTAGGTATGCGCAAAGGTCAGTATATGTCACTGGTTTTGCTTTGCAAAGGGGCGTGTCGAAAATGTTCCATGTGCTACTAGTGACTAGGATTACTTTGCGGTTAGAATTCCATGAATATGTGGAACACGCAAAACATGCAGGTAGGCACAAAGTAGTTTTACACGCTGAGTGCTTTGCAAGGGCTGTGCACGTTTTCTTTGAATCCGGCCCAATATATGCAAAGCATTGGATTAATATTGTGCTCCTTCTTAGAATGTAATTTCTGAGCCCTACTGGAACTAGGAAATGCTTTCCAATAGGTACAAGTATGTGTCTGTTCCCAAATGTATTGCCCTGTATATAAAGAGGAAATGCCAGAACTGCCTTCCTTGCATGCCCTTTCGTGCAGCCAATCTAGTTTAAAGTGAAATAGTCTTGCTTTCATTGATTTCCTGTGTAAACGATTTGCTGTTTTATTGTTCATTTTTTCGTGTCTTCACCATCTGGAAAATCATTCTATGGGACTTGCTTATGCACCTACCATCTCAGCAAAATATGTCCTGTTTTTCCTATAAAACATATGAACATGTGGATGCTGTGTGATTTTAAAACTGAACGAACACATTTCACCTTTTCTCTGTACAAACAATAAAAACGGTGATTTTCAATGATGTGTTTATTAGATGAAGTGACAAAACAGAAATAGTGCCAGCAATCATTAAATAAGGTTAATGATAAAAACTACTTTGATGTGAGATGTCAATTCTGAAACTACAACTCTGGTGAGAGGCCTGTGAGGTAATCTGACGGGGGAATTATATTTTTTCCTGTTATCATCCAAGACCTCACCAACAATGAAAATACTACCAGGCCGATTCATGGAATAATTAGCGCGGCGCAAGTGGGCAAAAACGCGCGAATCGCAGTGGAATAGCGAAAATCGCAGTGCAAGTGCGAAAATCGCACGAAAAGCAGCGCATGTCGATTCATGGAAGGCCGTGTGCGAGAAAACCAGCGGATGTGCGATAAAAAAGTGCGCGGCGCACGTTGGCGCACAGGCCATCTAACAGCGTGCGCCAGGTCACAGCGAAAATCGCACAGGCCACAGCGAAATTCGCACATAGCGCGGCGCACGCAACAAAAGTAGGCGGAACACGGGCGTAACACTCGGAATGGGGAACAACTTGCCAAAACGTGGGCGTCACGGGGGAAGTACAGGGCACAAGTGCGCGGAACGCCCACACGCTCGCCTACAACACGTATTCATGGAATAGAATAGGGGAAAAAAGCGCACGCTCAAACCAGCGCACAGGCACAAACACGACCGCCACAAGAAAGCAGGCGGTAGCGTCTCTGCGGCTGTAAGAAATGTGCGCCAAAAGGTGCGCCAACAAATAGCACCTATATACTGCCATGATGAATGTCCTATACTGTGGCCCTCCAGGAAAAATGACGTGCAAAGGGGTACCCACAAACACGGACACCCGCTGACAAAAAATACGTGTGCGTGTATACCGGGGTGCGCGGGAAGTCTCACACGCAATTTCAGCAGGGTACGTGTATCACAGGGGTTCGCGTGAAGTTATTCACGCGATCGGGCCTGGGGGAGCGGGCTACGTGTACGTGTATTTCAGGGGTTCGCGTGAAGTTTCTCACGCGATCGGGCCTGGGGGAGCGTGCTACGTGTATTTCAGGGGTTCGCGTGAAGTTTCTCACGCGATCGGGCCTGGGGGAGCGGGCTACGTGTATTACAGGGGTTCGCGTGAAGTTCCTCACGCGATCGGGCCTGGGGGAGCGGGCTACGTGTATTCCAGGGGTGCGTGAGAAGTTCCACACGCGAATAGCCTGGGCACGTGTATTTCAGGGGTGCGCGGGAAGTTCCACACGCGAATAGCCTGGACGCCTGTATTTCAGGGGTGCGCGGGAAGTTCCACACGCGAATAGCCTGGGCGCGTGTATTTCAGGGGTGCGCGGGAAGTTCCACACGCGAATAGCCTGGGCGCGTGTATTTCAGGGGTGCGCGGGAAGTTCCACACGCGAATAGCCTGGGCGCGTGTATTTCAGGGGTGCGCGGGAAGTTCCACACGCGAATAGCCAGGGCGCGTGTATTTCAGGGGTGCGCGGGAAGTTCCACACGCGAATAGCCTGGGCGCGTGTATTTCAGGGGTGCGCGGGAAGTTCCACACGCGAATAGCCTGGGCGCGTGTATTTCAGGGGTGCGCGGGAAGTTCCACACGCGAATAGCCTAGGCGCGTGTATTTCAGGGGTGCGCGGGAAGTTCCACACGCGAATAGCCTGGGCGCGTGTATTTCAGGGGTGCGCGGGAAGTTTTACACGCGAATAGCCTGGGAGCGTGTATTTCAGGGGTGCGCGGGAAGTTTTACACGCGAATAGCCTGGGCGCGTGTATTTCAGGGGTGCGCGGGAAGTTCCACACGCGAATAGCCTGGGCGCGTGTATTTCAGGGGTGCGCGGGAAGTTCCACACGCGAATAGCCTGGGCGCGTGTATTTCAGGGGTGCGCAGGAAGTTCCACACGCGAATATCCTGGGCGCGTGTATTTCAGGGGTGCGCGGGAAGTTTTACACGCGAATAGCCTGTGCGCGTGTATTTCAGGGGTGCGCGGGAAGTTTTACACGCGATTTCAGCACGGTACGTGTATTTCAGGGGTGCCGGGGAGTCCCACATGTGATTTGACAGTGTGGGTCCTCCCAGGTGTACCCTGTACACCCTCCACGGCCCCTGCAGGCAGCCCACACCACAGGGGACTACCCTGCATCCCTGGTCATGTCCCGCAGGCAGCCCACCCAACATGGGCATGCCCCCCAGCAAAGGCACATGTCTCCTTGAACTAATGAACACCAACTCATGTCCCCCACCACCCCCACCCCCCAGCACTGTGGGGCACCTGCCAGCAGGCCCCCACCCATGTCCAACTCATGTCCCCCACCACCCCCACCCCCCAGCACTGTGGGGCACCTGCCAGCAGGCCCCCACCCATGTCCAACTCATGTCTCCCACCACCCCCACACCCCAGCCACCAGGGTCACCCTCCACCAGGCCCCCACCCATGTCTCCCACCACCCCCACCCCCCAGCCACCAGGGGCACCCTCCACCAGGCCCCCACTCATGTCTACCACCACCCCCACCCCCCCAGCCACCAGGGGCACCCTCCACCAGGCCCCCACCCATGTCTCCCACCACCCCCACCCCCCAGCCACCAGGGGCAGCCTCCACCAGGCCCCCACCCATGTCCAACCCATGTCTCCCACCACCCCCACCCCCCAGCCACCAGGGGCAGCCTCCACCAGGCCCCCACCCATGTCTCCCACCACCCCCAACCCCCCAGCAGTGCAGGGGCAGCCTCCACCAGGCCCCCACTCATGTCCCCTATCACCCCCACCCCCCCGCCACCAGGGGCACCCTCCACCAGGCCCCCACTTATGTCCCCTATCACCCCCACCCCCCCGCCACCAGGGGCACCCTCCACCAGGCCCCCACTCATGTCTCCCACCACCCCCACCCCCCAGCCACCAGGGGCACCCTCCACCAAGCCCCCACTCATGTCCCCTATCACCCCCACCCCCCCACCAGGGGCACCCTCCACCAGGCCCCCACTCATGTCTCCCACCACCCCCACCCCCCAGCCACCAGGGGCACCCTCCACCAGGCCCCCATCCATGTCTCACACCACCCCCACCCCCCAGCAGTGCAGGGGCACCCTCCACCAGGCCCCCACTCATGTACCCTATCACCCCCACCCCCCAGCAGTGCAGGGGCACCCTCCACCAGGCCCCCACTCATGTCTCCCACCACCCCCACTCCCCAGCATCCAGGGGCACCCTCCACCAGGCCCCCACCCATGTCTCCCACCACCCCCACCCCCCAGCCACCAGGGGCACCCTCCACCAGGCCCCCACCCATGTCTCCCACCACCCCCACCCCCCAGCCACCAGGGGCAACCTCCACCAGGCCCCCACCCATGTCTCCCACCACCCCCACCCCCCAGCCACCAGGGTCAGACTCCAGCAGGCCCCCACTCATGTCTCCCACCACCCCCACACCCCAGCCACCAGGGGTAGCCTCCACCAGGCCCCCACCTATGTCCAACCCATGTCTCCCACCACCCCCAACCCCCAGCTACTAGGGGCAGCCTCCACCAGGCCCCCACCCATGTCTCCCACCACCCCCACCCCCCAGCCACCAGGGGCAGCCTCCACCAGGCCCCCACCCATGTCCAACCCATGTCTCCCACCACCCCCACCCCCCAGCCACCAGGGGCAGCCTCCACCAGGCCCCCACCCATGTCTCCCACCACCCCCACCCCCCAGCAGTGCAGGGGCAGCCTCCACCAGGCCCCCACCCATGTCTCCCACCACCCCCACCCCCCAGCCACCAGGGGCAGACTCAAGCAGGCCCCCACTCATGTCACCCACCACCCCCACCCCCCAGCCACCAGGGTCACCCTCCACCAGGCCCCCACTCATGTCTCCCACCACCCCCACACCCCAGCAGTGCAGGGGCAGCCTCCACCAGGCCCCCACCCATGTCCAACCCATGTCTCCCACCACCCCCACCCCCCAGCACTGTGGGGCACCTGCCAGCAGGCCCCCACCCATGTCCAACTCATGTCCCCCACCACCCCCACCCCCCAGCACTGTGGGGCACCTGCCAGCAGGCCCCCACCCATGTCCAACTCATGTCTCCCACCACCCCCACCCCCCAGCCACCAGGGTCACCCTCCACCAGGCCCCCACTCATGTCTCCCAGCACCCTCCACCAGGCCCCCACTCATGTCTACCACCACCCCCACCCCCCCAGCCACCAGGGGCACCCTCCACCAGGCCCCCACCCATGTCTCCCACCACCCCCACCCCCCAGCCACCAGGGGCAGCCTCCACCAGGCCCCCCCCATGTCTCCCACCACCCCACCCCCCAGCAGTGCAGGGGCATCCTCCACCAGGCACCCACACATGTCCCCCTGCCCCCAGGTCCTGACGATACTCAATCATGGCAGTAATGGGCAGCATACCCAGCACAAACACCCAGGCAAGGATTGCATCCACCCACATAGTGAATGCAATTACATGATACAACCCCAATGGCAAGTCTGTAAATGAACACATGTCCGTCACACACACATACACAATGGGTGCAAGTGAATGTCAAAACCCGTATCATGACATGTATGAAACCAATAAGAAAATACCACAAGTGAAAGTTAAAAAAACATGTATTAAAGATGAAAAATAAGTAAACAAATCAAACATACAACAATGGGGATAACAAAAGAAATGGTCCATGTCCGAGAACAAATGTAAAAATAAAAAAAACAAAGTAATCCAAAAACAAATGTTGTCCAAAGCAAAATCATGTGGAAGTAAAATAATGAAAAAACATTTCCTCATGGTGAACACAATAATTAATAAAAAAAATGTTTCTTCAAAAAGCAAACTATATACACGAAAATTCCAGGGTCCATGAGCCCAACACCATAAATGAAACCTACTACTACCTAATGAAAATAATATATACAAAAAAGTGGCCATTGTCCGAGCAGTCCAAAAAAACAAAAATTAATAAAGGAAACCTAACACTAACTAACTAAATAACTATATACAAAGGCAGCGGGCAAGTCCTGCGGCTCACTCGGTGATGTTGCTGGCCAGGGCATCATCGAACTCCATGTCGATGTCCTGGAGGCGGGACTCTGTCCTGGCCCCGAGGTCTCGCAGGGATAACCCCATGTCCAGCTCAAACTCCCTGGGAGCTTCCTCGAGGCACTCAGCCCGCCTCAACGCCCAACGCATGGAGAACTCCGCCCTGACCATGGTGAGCCGCTCCTCTTCCGCCCGCTGCCGCTCCGCACCTATCTGCTGGACCAACTGCTCCCACACGGAAGACACCACCATCCCAGGGTTGCCCTGCCGTCCGGCCGATGCCTGCCCCTCTGATCTTGAAGGCCCCGAGCCATGATGCCTCCCACGTCGAGCCTGCTGCTGCCTCCGACGCCACTGCCTCTGCCAGCACGACGGCATCCAGGCTGATGGAAACCACCGACGCCGTCGTGCACGTGCCCTGCCTGATGATGCTGTCACATCTTCCATCTGCTGGGGTCCAGTTGCTGTGTTGTCCACCCCTGCTGGACCTCCGACTCCCAACTGTGGCAGGGATGGGATCCCCACCGAGCTGGCTGCATTGGTCGGGGCAGGTCCACAGGGGGCCCTGGTGGCATCTGGGCCGGAAGACGGCAAGGAGAACGACTGGTGTATAGCCTGCACAGAGGAGGAGAGGGCAGCCAGATTGGACAACACATGCAGGAAACCCCCGAACATGGCCGATCCCAATTGGGCCACGTCGGCACGGTGCACTTCGTGATGACGTGCGTCCTCCTCCCGGGAAGCACGCACGGCATCACAAATCACAGCCGTGCTCCTCGCGACCCCAATCAGGACCTTCTCCACACGGCCAGGGGTTCCCACGTCCGCAGGTGGAGGGGAGTCAGGTGACATGGACATCCCCTCTACCTGCGGACGGGCCTGGGACGGGGCATCCCTGCTGGTGCATGGTGGTGCACTCACAGGGTCAGGGACAGCGACATGCACAGGCCCCTCCACGGTGACCTGTGCTGCCTCCTGCCCCTGGCCCTGGACTGCACCACTTGCACCAGCAGGGATGCCCCCACCAGGCCCCATGTGTGCCCCAGTGGCGGCCTCCTCCTCCTCTGTGCAAACCACCAACCTGGATGGCTCCTCACCGTCTCCCACCGTAGCAGGCCCCTGTGGGGGCTCACCCACCCCTTCCGCTGCAGCCGTGGGGGCATCCCCGCCGCCTTGCTCCACAGCGCCGTCTCCGCCCGCTTCTTCACTAGCCGCTGCGTAGAGGGAGACAAAGAACACAAGCATCAGGGCACTGTACAATGGTCCCCTAGACAGGAAGCAATAGCAGATGAGCACCACTGTCAAAGTACACTTCCATCATGTCCCTCCACAACACATGGGTCAGTCCAGGCAAAACACACACAGTAACAGGCATGGTGCATGCCATGGACATTTCCATGCATGTCCAATGGACTCTTGAAACATTCAATGATATGTAACTCACATGCATCATGGCTCATGCCTATCACATGCACACACTTCACCTCAGTCACATCCATCTGGCCCCAAACACACCAAACACAGCGGATACAAGGGTAATTTGGCTGCTTCACTGAATCTGTGCATTGTCACACACATGTGTCATGCATCCATGGCATGCACAAGTCACAGACACGCAGGTCAGGCACACAGACATGGCTACCATATATGTACCTGGCATCAGCACCCATCCCTCACCCCCACCCATGTCCAGGTACAGAGACTGGCATGCTCTCATGTTCAAAATCTGCATAGGGCTCCCCATGCGGCATTTGAACACATGCAACAACCATGTGGGTCACACATCACTGGTCGCACATGCATTACCATGATGTCCCTGCACACATACATGCATACATGGCCTATGGCACACATACAGGCAAGTATCATAGAACCAGCACACCGCAACATGCCCTGTCTCACACAGTAATGCTTGGACACTTACCGCTCAACTCCAGACGGGCCTCCCTCTCAAGGATCTGGGCGTGGAGCGCTGGGCGTACGCGTTCCGGGACCCTCATCTGGATGGAACTCATGCGGCCCCGGCCCCCCTCCACGAGGCGCCGGGCCTTCACAAGGGTCCTGGACCTCAAGTCCTCCCAGCGCTTCTTGATCTTCAGGACGTCGCGGGTTGCCACCCCCTCCGCGTTGATGGCAACCACACAGTCGGCCCAGATCCTCTCCTGTCCTTCCTTGCTGGCGCGGGACGATCCAAAGAGGGCATTATACTGCCCCAGGACATGCTCCACCAGGACACCAACTTCGGTGTCAGTGAAGCTGGTGCCCCTCTGCCCCTCTGGCCTGGGGTTGCCACTGGTGCCAGATGTGGAAGTGCCCGACATGGCAACCCCAGAGGCAGGTGTGGGTGGGCAACTGGGTCCTGGGGCTGGGCTGTGGAGCGATGTAATCCCAGTCGGGAGTCTTCAGTTCCAGCAGGGGTGGACACAGCAACTGGACCCCTGCAGATGGCTGATGTGCAGGCACCAAATGGCAGGGCACGGTGGCAGCAGGCAGGCAGGCAGGCAGCAGCAGATGGCACGTGGGAGGCTGCTCGGGGCACTGGGGGGCAGTAACTCGGCCTTCTGGGCAGGAGCGTGGTCTTCCGTGTGTTTTCGCGTGGCCAGCTTGATACGGAGTGATTTGGCACGTGAAAATCCTGCACGTCAGCGTGAAATCCGAGGAAAGGCCCTTAGCGTGTAAGCGCGTCAGCACGCATACGCGATTCTATTGGACCAGAGTCCCTCAGCGCGTAAGCGCGTCTGTGACGTGACCCGCACGGGTGTTCCCCACTCAGCACGTGATGACGGAGCACACGTGGAAATACTGCACGTCAGAGTGTCATCGCGTGTAATTGGACAAAAGTGCGCGTACACGCGATTGGCCTATGTACGTGTATTTCATGGGTGCGCGGTCACTTACACACGCAAGTACGTCAGCGAACCTGTATCCCGTGGTGCGTGTGAATTTCCACACGCTATTGGACTGGGAACTGGATTCCAGGGGTGCGCGGGTCACACGCTCGCCTAGAACACGCGCAAAGCATAAATTTGCGCACTTTAACAATAACAAGCTCAGACGCCAGGATGAACATTCCGTTCCTAGCAGCAGTGGCAGTGGGCTACCAAAGGAGGAGGAGGAGGATAGTCAGGGCCAGAATATTCACACCCAGAACCAGCCTTTTCGGGATGCCTGATGACCAGGTGTATGGGAGGTACAGGTTTCCACCACACATTATACTGGACCTGGTGAGTGAGTGGGAGGATGACCTCACATCACCCACCCTGTGCTCCCAAGCACTCAGCCCCCTGGAGAAGGTCCTCAATGTACTGCACTTCTTAGCCACTGGATCATTTCAGCGGACAAGTGCCATAGTGGGTGGGGTGTCACAGGCCACCCAGTCACGCTGCCTACACCAGGTCTTGAACATCATCACTGCACGCCCATCAGTCCGCAGGCACATATACCTGCCCAGAACACCTGCAGAAAGGCATGCTGCCGCCCTGGATTTTTACGGTGTGGCACGATTCCCCAAAGTGCTAGGTGCCATCGACTGCACCCATGTGGCTCTACGTCCCCCCAGGGCATCTGAGCATATCTATAGGAACCGCAAGCACTGGCATTCCATTAACGTGCAGGTAGCATGTAATGCCAAGGGAATCATCACCTCAGTATATGCCAACTATCCCGGGTCCACCCACGACAGCTTCATTTACCGAATGTCCACCCTAAGCCGGGACCTAGAAGCTGGGCGGCATGGCGATACATGGCTGCTTGGTGAGTATGTATGCCACTGCACATGCATGCATGTTGGATACTGAGCAAGGTCACAACCCCACCAATGATACCAATCACCACCTCCACAGGGGACAGTGCCTACCCTCTCAGCCCCCACATGATGACGCCAATTCGGAACCCCACCACGCCACCCGAGGTAAGATATAACACAGCCCACATTACGACCCGGGTCATAGTGGAGCGCACATTCGGAGTGCTAAAGTCACGCTTTCGCTCCCTTGACCGTTCTGGCGGGCAGCTGTTATACGCTCCCCCAGTAGTGTGCAGGATCATAGTGGCAGCATGTGTCCTGCACAACGTTGCAACACGCCGGGGCCTGGCCGTGGACATGGTGGTGGCCCCACATCCCCAACCACATGCACAGCCGCTGCGCATGGGAGGGGAAAGGGCACGGGGGGAGGCAGCCCGTACACAGCTAGTGGCTAATTACTTCACATAGAAATCACACCCCTGTGGAGTGCAAACTGCCCTGGCACATTCCATCTGACAATCAATGATGACTCAACCTGACACTGATCCTGAATGTCTGGAGAATGAACCGTGAATACCATATCAGCCTGAGATTGTTCACCTGGAAGTGTCACAATGTGTGCATCCCTACCCACACAGACACCACCAATGCAGTTTTGTGAAGTTACACATTCAAGCAGCTAAAATGAATACCCACTTGCAAAATGCAACAAGAGGACAGTGCCATGTCAGCCAACCCAACCCCAGCACCGCCACACGACACACCGTGCCATGTCATGCTAATTGCAGGTAAACAAAGTAATCCCCACAACATGACACTAGTGTCACTATGTACAGTGTCCCTATTAGAAACCTGCAACACCTGAAATGCTCACAGCAATGCCGGACCAACAACATACTTGAGCACGTACTACCATTGACATGACATCACAAATGTTACATATTAGTAGTCTCACCACCTGGAAATGCCTGCACTCCCACCACTACCAACTGTGCAGTGTTGGCACCATGTAGAGTTGTAGGTGCACTGCTGCCAACATGGACCCCATCTCCAGACTAGAGGTCCTTGTGTAGACATGAGGAAGGGACCTGCAAATTGGGAGGTAGACACAGAAGATGAGTTACACATCAATGCAACATGCAGTGTACAACACAACAGCAATATGCACTAGGAATGTATACACAGTATTGACTACAGACTGCCCACACAGCTCATGGGAGTCCAACGTCACTGTGTAATTCACTGTCACTTGGGCACACCCTTTGCAAGCCCATGGAAACGGGAAGCAGGAGGGGTGTGTGTGACTCAAACCCAAGCATCTGAACCAAATACATTACAAGCCTGCATGTGCCCAGCCACAATGCAGCGTATGCCCACAGGAACCACGGAAGCCAACAAATCGTCCCAAAAAAATAGGGAATAAAATAAATCAAAATAAAAATAAAAATAAGAAACAATCAAAAATGGCCATTGATGGGGCCGGAGGGGTTGGGGAGGCCACCCAGGAGGTCCGAGGACAGGATGCACACCAGTACCCACCTGCGTGGATCCTGGGAAAATAAAACACCTCCATGGGCTCATGGCCCACACGGCTACCCTGTTGTGGGAGTATCACTGCTGTCGCTATTATCACCCTGTGCAGCTGCATCCGGAGGTGGTTGCACTATGGGAGGCAGCCCACGCAAGGCCCTAGTCTGCTCCTCCATGGCTGCAAGCATGCGGGTGTGGTAGGTCTGGTTCTGGAGGATGAGTGTTCGGAGGTCCCCATGCAACAACTCACGGGATGCCCGGACCTCCGCCCTCGTTGCCTGCATCTCAGCTGAGAGCGTACGGGTGAGACGCTCCAGCTGCTGTTCTGTCCTTTGGTGTGTTGAAGCCTCAAGCTCAACAAGAGTCGTCCTGAGTTGAAGGAGCTCCTGCCTCAGGGCTTCCCTGTGGCCCTGGGACTCAATGGAGATGGCCTCCTGCAGAGTCGCCAGTGCCGCCCGCCTGTCCCTGTTGGACCCCAACATGTCCTCCCTGTGTGACTGGCAGATGGAGTCGGTTGCCTGCTCTAGTCGCTCCATCAGCCTTTCTGGGGGGACAATGGAAGTGGCCACCCTATCCATGGCCTGAGCCATCATCTCGGATGATGCAGCCTGTTGGGTTGCTATACCGTAAATGGATTGCTCCCATGCGGTATTGCCGGGTGGCGTACGGCCACCACGTCGGCGGGCACCACACCTGTCTGGGGCAAGGCGAATTGCGCCTTGCTGTGCCGGCACTGCCTGAGGCTGCAGGACTGCATTCCCCCTCTGATCTGCTGGCCCAGGAACAGGATCAGATGTCACGGAGTGTGACCCTGCATCCGTAACCACCGAAGGCGTAGCTGCCAACACTGACATCCCCATGGAGGGTTCTGACCCTGGTGCAGGTGGGTGAGACAGAACAGAATCCCTCCCTGGAACACTCACCTGCGACGGCACGTAGGTCTCGTCCGAATCAACACCTGAGTACAGCTCGGGGGAGGTGCAGCCAGAGACACCCCTTGAGAGCACGACCTGCAGCACTTGTGGGTTCTCCCCCACCACCACACCACGTCCCTCACTGGTGGTTGGTCGGCCCTCGGACCCCTCCTGGGTCTGCACCATCTCCACAACCCCACCAGTATCAGGTGCGTCTTCCCCTGCAAAGACATGAAAACAAAGAAATGGAAACAGGCATTAGCACCATGGCACACAATGAGGGCTGAGAAGCAAGAGAACCAGTACTTGATTGACACATGTCCCACATGACTAAAACCCTTCCATGCATGCACCCTCACTGCGTATGAAGTGCAGGCAAATGGCACACACTGATGACACCAAGATGGAAGATGAACACATTTTCTGCATGCTGCCTGGCAGTGGCATCACACATTGGCCTGTGATTGCCAGGTGAAACACACATGCCATCACACAGATGGCATGTACCATTGCTATTGAGTGAAGATGGAGAGGAGGGCAGCACCTATTCATTCAGTCCAGTTCCCGCATGTAATCGCTTTTCTGATTCTAACAGGTCAGATTTATCACCTGGAGCTGCCAGTCTGAAATGGTCCAATTGCACAGGGACATGTGTGTACAAATGATATCCAGGTAACATAGTCACTCCACTTTACCATAGCCATGTCAGACATGTGACTAGTGGACAGCGACATGCCTAGTAAAAGTGGTGGAATGCAAACAATCTGACTGAATGAACAGTGAAAAATAAGCAACTATGTTGTGGCAAGGTGACACTTCAAGGGCAACTGGCGTGCAGTTGGGCTAGATGTCTACGTTTGGTAGAAGGGATACTGCTATGGCCAAATGCAGCTGCGCAGGAAGTATTGCATGAAGCACATGGCTGACCCATACGACTCAGGCGCACACACTCTGACCTGGCACACAAACAGAAGCCCTCACACGCACACCATGCACATGGATGACACACACATGCATGTGCACTCACCGGACAATGCCTCGTAATCAGCCAGATCTCCCACGCCTTGGATCTGTTCCTCCGTGACGTAGGTCCCAGCGACTGACTCATGTGGAGTGAGTTCCATGTCTACTACTGGAGACCCACCTCCAGTCACTAGAGTTGCGGCATGACTTGAGGCCAGCTTACTCTTTGCCCTGCGCTTTAGGTCATTCCAGCGCTTATAGCAATCATTGGCTGTGCGCCTCACGATTCCAAGGGCACTTACGATGTCCGCAACGGTCTGCCAGTGTGCCTGGCGTTGTGCAGGTGTGGTCTTGGATCCTGCAACAATGACCATCTCGTTGTCATGTCCGGACACATACTCGACAAGTGCATTCAGTTCGTCATCCGTGAAGCTGGGCTTCCTGGATGGGCTGGACTGTGTAGCCGTGTCTGGGGCATCAGCCTGTGCCGGACGAGCACTCTTCCTCTTCCGCTTGGAAGGTGGTGGTGATCCTGAGTGTCCTGCGCCGCTCTGGACACTAGGGGCAGGAGCCCTGGTGGACTCTGTATCAGGAGTGTGGGATTGCACACTCAGCATGGGAGTTGGTGCAGGCATTGGCTCTAGTGTGATGGTGTCAGGGGGAATGTCAGCAGCATGGACTAGGACCGACACTGTCCTGGCTGGGTGTGTGAGGGCTGGGGTGGATGGAGCCGCAGCTGCCCCTGCAGCCTCTCCGCCCTGCTCCTTGGTGCAGCAGATGACCTTGCTGGCCCAGATGCACGTGGCATGGTGACATCAACGTGCACCAGCGCACGTGTCATAGGCCTGCTGACCTGGAAGTCAGCCATGGAGTCAGCCAGATCTGGTGCCACAATGGGCTGGTCCAACTAGGGCTGAGCATGGATGGTGTCAGCCACATCAGCCTCAACGGGAGGGGGGGGGGATTATGGGTGCCCTTGACTGGTCCTCCACACATGGGGGGACAGGCTCACCCTGCAAGTAACGACCACGTCCCCTACCGGATCCACCACGGCCACCACTTGTGGCTCTTCCACCTTTGCCACCCTTACGGAATCCTCGCCTCCCAGCCATGGCACTGATGTAAATGTGCGTATGGGAGTGGCTGGAAACTATTGTCCTGGGCAATTGGGGGTCAAAGGGGTTGGGTACCAGATGGTAATTGTACCCTAGTGCTCTTGCAAGGCTGATTGTAACCCCTGGGGAAAGATGACGGGTCACGCTACGCACAGGAGCCCCAAAAAAGGGAGATGACGTGCACGCAACCCCTCCTAGACCACGTGTGCAAAAAGAAAAACCTGCACTACGCTGTGGCACCCAGTAACACAAGAATGAACGTATGCGTGTCACACGCAGCCTAGAATGACCTCTGAAGGGGTAGGCTACACACGGGGCAAGCACAGATGTTAGCTACGTGCGTGACTCACCGTCTGCCTGGTAAACGAGCGTGTAAAAGGAGCACGTTTGGTTGGCAACACCCCCGCCAAAAGAAGATTTGTACGCTGTCTGAGGAGACAGGACAACAGTAGAAGGGAACACTGTTTGAGAGAACAGGCCCAGGTAAACCAGTAAAAGCGAAAAAAGAGAAAAAGCTGTCAGAGGTAACAGGGAATACGAACTTGAAACGCTGTGAAGTAAATCGCGTGTGAAACGACAAGAAGTACAGAATTCACCCACTCGCTCTCCACGAAAAGCACGTACAAGGAAAACGTGTTCTACACATACCTTTTATACAGGGCCACACGTCCAGCGTCACTTACGCGGCGTGTACGCGCTAGGGCCATTTCCACCAATTAAACGCTTTGTCACTTCTGCGTGTAGGGACATTTCCACCAATTACACGCTTTGTCACTTCTGCGTGTAGGGCCATTTCCACCAATTACACGCTTTGTCACTTCTGCGTGTAGGGCCATTTCCACCAATCACACGCGATTACACTCTGACGTGCAGTCTTTCCACGTGTGCTCTGTCATCACGTGCTGTGTGGGAAACACCCGTGCGGGTCACGTCACAGACGCGCTTACGCGCTGAGGGCCTTTCCTCGGTTTTCACGCTGACGTGCAGGATTTTCACATGCCAAATCACTCCGTACCAAGCTGGCCACTGGTACGCACACGGAATACCACGCTCCTGCCCGGAAAGCCGAACTACTGCCCCCCAGAGCCCCGAGCACGCTCCCACCTGCTGCTGCCTGACTGCCTGCTGCCCCTGCACTGCTGGGGGGTGGGGGTGGTGGGAGACATGGGTGGGGGCCTGGTGGAGGGTGCCCCTGGTGGCTGGGGGGTGGGGGTGGTGGGAGACATGGGTGGGGGCCTGGTGGAGGGTGCCCCTGGATGCTGGGGAGTGGGGGTGGTGGGAGACATGAGTGGGGGCCTGGTGGAGGGTGCCCCTGCACTGCTGGGGGGTGGGGGTGATAGGGGACATGAGTGGGGGCCTGGTGGAGGGTGCCCCTGCACTGCTGGGGGTGGGGGTGGTGTGAGACATGGATGGGGGCCTGGTGGAGGGTGCCCCTGGTGGCTGGGGGGTGGGGGTGGTGGGAGACATGAGTGGGGGCCTGGTGGAGGGTGCCCCTGGTGGGGGGGGTGGGGGTGATAGGGGACATGAGTGGGGGCTTGGTGGAGGGTGCCCCTGGTGGCTGGGGGGTGGGGGTGGTGGGAGACATGAGTGGGGGCCTGGTGGAGGGTGCCCCTGGTGGCGGGGGGGTGGGGGTGATAGGGGACATAAGTGGGGGCCTGGTGGAGGGTGCCCCTGGTGGCAGGGGGGTGGGGGTGATAGGGGACATGAGTGGGGGCCTGGTGGAGGCTGCCCCTGCACTGCTGGGGGGTTGGGGGTGGTGGGAGACATGGGTGGGGGCCTGGTGGAGGGTGCCCCTGGTGGCTGGGGGGTGGGGCTGGTGGGAGACATGGGTGGGGGCCTGGTGGAGGGTGCCCCTGGATGCTGGGGGGTGGGGGTGGTGGGAGACATGAGTAGGGGCCTGGTGGAGGGTGCCCCTGCACTGCTGGGGGGTGGGGGTGATAGGGGACATGAGTGGGGGCCTGGTGGAGTGTGCCCCTGCACTGCTGGGGGGTGGGGGTGGTGGGAGACATGGATGGGGGCCTGGTGGAGGGTGCCCCTGGTGGCTGGGGGGTGGGGGTGGTGGGAGACATGAGTGGGGGCCTGGTGGAGGGTGCCCCTGGTGGCGGGGGGGTGGGGGTGATAGGGGACATGAGTGGGGGCCTGGTGGAGGCTGCCCCTGCACTGCTGCGGGGTGGGGGTGGTGGGAGACATGGGTGGGGGCCTGGTGGAGGGTGCCCCTGGTGGCTGGGGGGTGGGGGTGGTGGGAGACATGGGTGGGGGCCTGGTGGAGGGTGCCCCTGGATGCTGGGGGGTGGGGGTGGTGGGAGACATGAGTGGGGGCATGGTGGAGGGTGCCCCTGCACTGCTGGGGGGTGGGGGTGATAGGGGACATGGGTGGGGGCCTGGTGGAGGGTGCCCCTGGATGCTGGGGGGTGGGGGTGGTGGGAGACATGAGTGGGGGCCTGGTGGAGGGTGCCCCTGGATGCTGGGGGGTGGGGGTGGTGGGAGACATGAGTGGGGGCCTGGTGGAGGGTGCCCCTGCACTGCTGGGGGGTGGGGGTGATAGGGGACATGGGTGGGGGCCTGGTGGAGGGTGCCCCTGGTGGCTGGGGGGTGGTGGTGGTGGGAGACATGGGTGGGGGCCTGGTGGAGGGTGCCCCTGGTGGCTGGGGGGTGGGGGTGGTGGGAGACATGGGTGGGGGCCTGGTGGAGGGTGCCCCTGGTGGCTGGGGGGTGGGGGTGGTGGGAGACATGGGTGGGGGCCTGGTGGAGGGTGCCCCTGGATGCTGGGGGGTGGGGGTGGTGGGAGACATGAGTGGGGGCCTGGTGGAGGGTGCCCCTGCACTGCTGGGGGGTGGGGGTGATAGGGGACATGGGTGGGGGCCTGGTGGAGGGTGCCCCTGGTGGCTGGGGGGTGGTGGTGGTGGGAGACATGGGTGGGGGCCTGGTGGAGGGTGCCCCTGGTGGCTGGGGGGTGGGGGTGGTGGGAGACATGGGTGGGGGCCTGGTGGAGGGTGCCCCTGGATGCTGGGGGGTGGGGGTGGTGGGAGACATGAGTGGGGGCCTGGTGGAGGGTGCCCCTGGATGCTGGGGGGTGGGGGTGGTGGGAGACATGAGTGGGGGCCTGGTGGAGGGTGCCCCTGCACTGCTGGGGGGTGGGGGTGATAGGGGACATGGGTGGGGGCCTGGTGGAGGGTGCCCCTGGTGGCTGGGGGGTGGTGGTGGTGGGAGACATGGGTGGGGTCCTGGTGGAGGGTGCCCCTGGTGGCTGGGGGGTGGGGGTGGTGGGAGACATGGGTGGGGGCCTGGTGGAGGGTGCCCCTGGATGCTGGGGGGTGGGGGTAGTGGGAGACATGGGTGGGGGCCTGGTGGAGGCTGCCCCTGCACTGCTGGGGGGTGGGGGTGCAGGGGGACATGAGCAGGTGTGCAGGGTAGTCCCCTGTTTTGTGGGCTGCCTGCAGGGGCCGTGGAGGGTGTACAAGGAACACCTGTGAGGACCCACCCAGCCTAATTGCGTGTGATAATTCCCGCACACCCCTGTAATACACGTACCTGGCCAAATCGCATGTGAGAATTCCCGCGCACCCCTGTAATACACGTACCCTGGCCAATCGCGTGTAGAACTTCCCACGCACCCCTGTAATACACGTACCAGGCCAAATCGCGTGTGATAATTCCCGCGCACCCATGTAATACACGTACCTGGCCAAATCGCATGTGAGAATTCCCGCGCACCCCTGTAATACACGTACCCAGCCGAATCGCGTGTAGAACTTCCCACGCACCCCTGTAATACACGTACCAGGCCAAATCGCGTGTGATAATTCCCGCGCACCCCTGTAATACACGTACCTGGCCAAATCGCATGTGAGAATTCCCGCGCACCCCTGTAATACACGTACCCAGCCGAATCGCGTGTAGAACTTCCCGCACACCCCTGTAATACACGTACCCTGGCCAATCGCGTGTAGAACTTCCCACGCACCCCTGTAATACACGTACCAAGCCAAATCGCGTGTGATAATTCCCGCGCACCCCTGTAATACACGTACCGTGGCCAATCGCGTGTAGAACTTCACGCGTACCCCTGTAATACACGTACCCTGGCTAATCGCGTGTATGACTTCACGCGTACCCCTGATATGCACGTTACCCGCTTTGCGTTCCTTGTTTGGCAGCCCTGTAGACTGGTCCAGGGTTAGCGCAGCCCTTTGCGATGATTTAGCGATTTTGATGGCTTTTCCTTGCGCGAAGGCGTTCTTGGGGGCGTTACTGGCGCTGCTGCAGGGTCGCTGCGATACTCTGCACCACGGCTGGTTTGGGAGCCTGAAATCCATGAATACGCTGTGCGCGGAAATCGGTTTTAGCGCACGTGCCTGGCGCAGACAATCGCACGCGGACACTCTGCGCCAGCCGCTTGCGACACTTTTCTGCGAAATTCTATGAATTACCCTGTACATGTCCCCCTTAGTGTCCGTGAGCCTTTTAAGGTTGGATTACATTGAGGTACCCATTGAAGTATACACCCAATGAGGCTTGTGTGGGCTCCATTGGTTGATTTCAAACGGTCATGGACATGTCTACAAGAGTAAAGCCTGTTCTGCGTCAGGAGTGTCCACACAAGTGACCCCAGTGGGGATAATACATTTTAGGGATGGGTCCTGAAAGAGTGAGTGGGATACACATATTCCCATCTAGAGGCATGGCTTCTGCATGTCTAGGAGAGGGAGGGCCTTATAGCCAGGGCTAGTGTCTACAATCAAATAAGAATACATAACTTAGCTGAAACAGCGGATAATATCTCGAAAGGCTTGAATGGGGCAACTCCTACTAATTGGCTGGCAGCCTAAAGTTTAAATGGCCAATACCATCATAGATGTTTTGGGTCAACACCTCGTACAGTTGTATGGAAAATAATATGTTGTGCCAGCCAAAGTCTGTTGTGAATTCTATAATTACTTTGTATACACAAACTTTCTTTTTTCTGTATTTTAATTTAAGTTATATGGCATTTTTTGTCAATATAGGAGCTCAGGCATCTATCATCAGCGGTGTTACAGGATACTTTTGACAACATTAAAGACGAAGCAATTCAGGATAGAATTACATGCCCATTTTTTGAGGGAAGATCCTTTGTTTGAAGGAAGGTTTGAAGGCTAACATTATTCCAGTTGGGCTACAAGTTTAAAATGCACCATTCCTATTTTTAAATTATGAAGAGTACTAATTCGATGTATGTGATATTGCCACCAAGTAGTTAGATAATTATTGGAGAACTTGCTAATGCGGAGAAACAATGTCTCCTCAACAGTGTGATCACAGAAGTTAAGGAAGAATTGACACAAATACATATAGAGATTGAAAAATTAAAAAACTGAAATCGTAGGACAAAAAACTCTAAATTACTCAGGGACTTTAACTAATTTAACACATATTATACACGTATCTGTCTGCAAAATACATATTTATACTCAAAATTCTGGCTTCAAAATGAATAGAAGGAAGGGATATAGAAAGAAATATATAACGTTTTATAGTCCTCCTCCTGTACATCACCGGCAGAACATGATATAAGTGGAACCAATCAAGCACAAAAGCAAAAACAAACAAGAAAATATTTAGATATGGTCAATAGACGGGCATTCATTTCTGATAAACGGATGCACCAAATCCGGGGGCACAGAGGTGCTTAAGTACCCTGAGAAGAACATTCATGCACTAATAAAAATGTCTATCTTTCATCTGGCAGGAAAGGTACGAGATCAGCCTAAAATATCAGTATTAACCAAAGTGCTTTTATTTGTACTATCCCAGGCTCCATCTAATGTGAATATAGAGACTAAGATGCATCATTTGTTTCCGAAAATTAGGCTGCAGACCTTTTTTTGAAACTAGAGGAACTAACATGTCCTTCCTCCTTGATGCCATCTGACAATATAACTCCAGAAGTTTAGACATTTGAAAAAAAATAACTTGGAGGGTTATTAAAAAAAAATCTGTTCCGGTAAATGAAAAACAATGTGAGGGGTTCCATGTTCTTTCATCCACAGTAAGTACTTAATGGTGATTTACTATGAAGTATTGACTTCTAATTTTTACTTCAAATTATGTTTTTAAATTTTATTTTGGACCCACCATACCACTCTTCCTCGCTACCCCACCTCAAAGCCCTCCTCACCCTCCTTTTTTACCTCATAAACCTTAAATACCTATATTTGTCTAAGTACTTTTGAAGTAATTACTTCATAGCAAATGACAGCAAAGTAATGACCGTTGATGAATGAATGGGATACCATTTGAGTAATCATTTAAGAGCTGAGTGGCATGTAATGAAAGAATGGAAATTGGATCAAACCACAATCATTAAGCCAGGTGATGTTGGCGGTGGGTTTGTGCTGTTGAGCATGGAGCAATATGACAAAGCTTCCATATTTCCTGCATTTCAAATATTTAGAAAAATATATGAAAATTGGAAATCATCCACCAATCATATATAGATGTTGCTAATTATTAGAACTCCTTGTAAATACATTGACTATTTACTGAAGCCATTGGCCTGTCAAACAAGAACCTTTCTACAAGATAAGAGGGATGTTATTAACCTCATTGAATATTTAGATTGTATAGTATCATTTAATGCTGAGTCATTATACACTAGTATTCCCCAGACATTTGTCACAGAAGCAGTGGACGTTTGTTTCAATGGAAGAATTCATCTGCCTCAGGTTACCACTGCAAGTATCTTTGGTTGCCCTATATTCTTATTACAAAAAACCCTTTTCAGCTCTGAGGGTGAATGGCTATAGGCAAATCAATGGAACCGCAATGGGAGCAGGATTTGCACCGGTCCAACCCAACTTATACATGTCAATATTTAAAGCGAATTATATGTATTATGTAAACACCCTTTTTGTATATCATTAGGTTATGGAAACGATTGATTGATGATGTCTGAATGATGTGGATTGGCACTGAATGGTAGTTGACACAAAATCAAAATGAGCAACTTCATTTCCCATGGTATCTGACCAAACAAAACTACCATCCATGGATATTTTGATTAAAAATGAAGAAGGTTAGCTATGAAGTACCTCTTACCATAAAAAGAGGAACAGGAAAACTCTGTTAGAGTTCTCAAGTTAACATCCTTATGAGCTGAAAGACAACCATCCAGTGGAACATTTTTGAGGCTCTGAAGAAAATGAAACAAAATATCTGATTACATCAAGGAGGCCGAATCCCTTAAAAAGAGATTCTTTGAGAGAGGATACACAAAAAACAAAATTTCAAGGTTATTAAAATGAGCTTGTTATAAAGACAGGACTGACTTACTCAGGTCTAGAACCACACATATAAGAATGAACAATGAGCACATAGTTTGTGTAACTATTTTTATTTACCATAATTCAGCCCTCATTAGGCTGATACTTTAAACATGGTGCAATGCTAGAATCCCCTGACAACCTCAAGTAAAATATATATTCTTTGCTTTTCAAACGTGTACAAGTTTAAAATAAATAGTGATTCATTTTTCTCAAAGAAACACAAAGAACAATTATTATATCACATTATGGAGGGGCCTTCTCGAAATCTCAAACCACCACCGAGCTTGCTAATTTACTAACAGAATGGATACATTTCAATGTGGACATATGACTTGGAACCTGTACATTTTTTCAAATTACCAGACAACTAAAATCCATGTAACAAATTATACATTGGAAAAAAATAGCTTTTGTGAATAAAATGATTTGTGAGCACAGATAAAGGATCCATTCAAAAAATGCTGAAGCACTGGTAGTGACACTTTACTTGTCACAAAGCCACTCTGAAAATAACATAGTGGGTCATTCTAGAATGCATAAAGGTACACGGGATGTGGCATCATTTGCAGAATATCCCAGCCAAAAAGGAAATAATGTCAATCTTAAAACTTAACATGTTGGTTTTGCTGGCCGCTGCCGCCAGAGGAACAGAGAGCTGGAAACGGCGATCCGTGATCTGCCACAATCTGTAGTCCTGCAAGCCGCAAATTGTGGAAAAACACGAAGGAAATAAAAGAAGGCAGCGGCAAAACATAGCACACTGAATTGGGTGTTGGTGTTGTTGATCTCTTGGTGGTGCCTTCTAGGAAATCGGACGCAGCCTCCAATCATCCCTATTCATCTAGAGGAGCTGCACTACGTGGGCAATGGGCCACCTGACGAGCGACTCAACAGAGCTGGGAGCGGACATGAGGATTAAAACTAGACAGCAGGTAAGGCAGCGCCTAGCTTCCTACCCCGTTCTCCCTGCCTCCTCATCGCCGTCCTTGGCACAAAGGTCTAACTGATTCTGCCTCTAAGACAATCCCGCCTGACCTTTGTAAACAAAGGACAGGACACTATTGAAAAGGGACGGACATCACCATCCACTTTGGAGGCAGTGGCTGATACATCTTCTGATATTACGGAAAGCAGGAAAGAGGATGTAATATCCACCAATGTCTTCCACACGCCCGGATCTAAGTTGCAACTAGTGTATGGGTGGGAAAGAATTGGTGTACCAACTCAGTCCACACCAATAATCTCTCCTAGGGAGAAAATGGTGGATCTCTGCCAAACCCCTCATTCAAAGGAGACAGGCGATGTGGCCCGCCCATTAACACTGGTTTTGGAAAAGGAAGATCTGCCTGACCCTTGCCACCTTAGGTCTTCCAGAGCGGATAGTAAGCTCTTAGGGGTGATTTGCTTAATGCCAACCTTAAGACAAACCGAGCAAATCTTGGAACTTAGCAACATTCCGGAATCAGGCATCGAAGAGCCCCTCCAAGAAACCCTGATCACTAATAATAGCTTGGAAGCCTCATTGGACCCGCAACAGTTTAAGGCTATACTTTCCCTCCCACAAATATCACCCTTAGAACAGTGCGATGAGGCTAAAGAGGAGGGCAAAACTCGGCTTAAGGAAGTCGTAGATCCTCTAACTCCTCCACCTATACTCCACAAATCTAACGTAACTGAGCCTCTCCAAACAACTCCCTTGCAATTAAATAAATTGTTGGAAATGGAATGCTTAACCCCAGGAAGACACCCTAATATACACCGACGGGGTGATCTAAGTGAAATCGAGATTACGGACTGGCAAGATGAAGACGTCTGGGCAGAAACGAGTGACGTATCAAACCACCCCCAATCACAGAGCCAACTAGGGAAAGCCCAATGGCGCAAGTGGATATGCAAGAGGACTTAAACAGATCAGATGTCAACAATGATAAGGGGGCCACCCAGACTTCCATGATGAGAAAACGGGGGTCGAGCCCGGCAAGCCCCCCATGCTCTGATCCATCTCATGGGCAGACGGCCTCAGGACCAATGAATTTAAGCAATTCAATCCTGGTGAATAAATTAATCCAAGATATTTCTAGTCGTACAGGGAAAATTGTAAGTGAAAAAAGAGAAGCCTATCCTTTATAAAGGAAAATCTTTCCGCGCTTGATGGTGACGTACCACTAGATGCATTCGACCAGAATAGAAAGAAACTCTGGGAAAGGGGTTCATATGCCCCCAGTAATAACCAGGCTGATTCTCTAAGTGGGAACTCTTCAACTAAGCTAAAACAGCAGCAGCAGTTTGTAATTGACGAGATCTCCCTATAGAAAATCAGTGATTTATGCAGCAAGGGTAGAATGGACGACTTTGTCCATACCCAGAATGTGGTGATGGCAGCCTTGAACATCGCGATTTCCCCTTTCCTCAAACTATATGAGACTATCCATGAAGCGCTGCAATAGGTGTATAAACTTAATCTGAAAACAAAGGAGCAGCTAAATGAAATTGAAGGCTTTGCGAAAAGACTAGATGTGAGAATGGAAAAGGAATCGGACTTAACCCATCAATGGCAAAGTTGCCAATGCGATCTGGCGTGCCAGGAAACAAATGATAAACAACTACTTATGATCATAAATGGATAAGGAAGACCAATCAGCAAAACGCCTCCTTGTGCGCTCTGGTTCAAGACAACCATCACGGCCCTTCATGTAATACAGACCCGATAGGAAAGGCAAACAACCGCCTCAAACTAAGAAATCAATGCAGCAAGTAGGGGGCCCCATAGTCCTGGGAAAGGGACTCGGTGTGCCCAGACCGGCAAAAGCTGACTCCATCCTAATATCGGATGGTGAGGAGACAAAACAGAGATATGCAATGTTTCAGGACCCAAATCTCCTAGCCAAGCCAATAACTGTAAGCTCAGAAATGATCTCAGAGAAAGACCCCCCAGTGAAATTACCAAAAAAATACAAAAAACAAGCAACTAAACGAAAAGCAAATGGCTCTAGAGCCTTTTTAAGGAATATTAAAACACCACTTCGTGAAGAGCCAGTGCATCTGGCAAAGAAACTGAGGAGAGAAATGAAGCTAAATAATTCGCCCAAAGAACAGGCCACATCAGAAATTGTTCCAAACAGTGAGACCAATAATGAATCAGCCATTGAAACGGACATGGAATCTAATGCTTGCCTGAGTGATCTTATTGAGATAACTGAACAAAACAAAGAGGAAGAACTGTGGGACAATATCAGCCCGCCCGATTGGCAAATCATTGACAAACAATCGAATCCTCATCCACGGGCCAAAAAGGGAAAAATGGTCATTGAAAGAAAGAAATTGGACAAAACTGAAAAAAGGGTGAAAGAATTTAAAAATTACCCACAGGGGAAACCAGCAGAGAGTAAAGAAGTAAAGATGATGGATTTTCTCAGACACTGGAAGACAGAAGAAGACCGAGATCAAAAGCCTGAGTACAAACTTCAAGGTTGACCACACGGAATGATAAAGAGCACCAAAGGATGACAAAAATCCCAGATCTCGTAACGAGATTGTAAGACAGAAGAAGATCAAGACCGCCAATCCGAGTAGAAACACCATGGGTGACTTCTAGTAACGAGAAAGAAAGACATAGGAACATAAAAAATCAAATGGCTGACGTAAATCGACTGGAGAGTACAGATGGGAAAAAACACATCCGGCAAACCTATAAACTAAAACTGGAAAGATCGTCGAAAGACAACAAGAGGATAATTCTGAACAGAAAGAATCCAATGTCTCTACTTAATCAGCTCTCATCCTCATGGAAGATCTCACCTGAAGATATCGAAATTGTCGAATTTATTGACGAAAAAAGGACTGATGTGATCAGAATCAGTCTAAGATCGCAGAGAGTAAAATACATGGAAATGAGAGCAAAGGACAAGCTGGCAGATTTAGGTTTTAGGCTCAATGATCCAGAGGCCGTAGATGGGAGGTGACGCGAAAATGACCATCTACGATCTAGAAAAGAGCTAATTGAATATAAAACGAAACCAGTAGAGTGAAAATACTCTAAGCACTCACAAAGGGAGCCTTTAAAACCAAGGGCCAGTAATAACCACCGATCCAAGGAAATCTGTCTTGATAGTCCAGGCCCTCAAATCAATAGCAAAGGTCAACTGAAGCCTTGTGACAATGCCTTGTCAAAATTAAGGTTTACTGTTGATAACTCCAGGTTGAATGAGCAACAACCAGGGCTGGGGACAGTAAAACAGCCATATTGTGAAACTGAACTACGAAAACCTAATATCAGGACAAATAAAAGAGACAATAGACTACTACGAATGGAGCCGAAAGAAAATCTCTCCTGGCCTCATTGAATACCAGGGGATTCGGCCACCTCTACTCCGGAGAAAGTAACTTTCTGGAGAACTTTGAATTCATTTGTCTGCAGGAATCCCTGTGTGTGAGGGAAATCAAGTGTTTATGAACCCAGTCAGAAAAGGGCCACAGGGTAGGCCTCGTGCTGGTCTCTTGACCTTGGTGAAAGGTGACTGTGATCTACAGGTGTTGGAACACAAGATTCCTAACCCATATTCCCAGGTGTTAAAATTGGTGAAAATTAAGGGGCTACATTAGATCAAGCTTCTTTTAATTAACACGTACTGGAGTACAAAGGACTGCGAAATAGAAAAGTTCTTATTGGTCATTATGGAGGCTGTTGATATATCTATGCTTGAGGAAAAATATCAACTTATCCTAATCTGTGGTGACCTGAACATAAAGCTCCTGGATAAAAGAGGCCAATTGAAGAGAAGCTGACATCTGGAAAAAAAATGAAAAACAGTGGCTGGATGAAATGGGCATTAGAGAGATGACAATGTTAAACGGTCAGACGAAAGGCGACCTCCCAGGGGCTGGAACCTGGTCTGGTAACTCGTGCAGTGCATGCTTAGACTATTGTTTAGTAGCAGGGAACACCTCAAAATGGATTAACTCCTTTACAGTTAAGAAACAGAAAGCTAGTGACCATGCCCTATTGGAAGTGGAATTCCTTTGGAAGGCCAAATAGGCGAAACAATACACTATACCAGCTCTAGAACTATCGTGGGGAAGGAATAGGCTAAGAATAAAAACACAAGCCATTCCTAAATAGGTGGATTGCCTTGTCGACAATGTTAAAAGCAATCGAGACCCAGTGGAGTATAGATGGCTACTCAAGGAGTTTGAAGTTAAGAGTGATATGAACAAAAACAAAACAATTGCAAGGAAACATGCCTACAATATAGACTTGGTGGTGAAAAGGAAGACATATAGAGCCGAACTGCGATGATTGCGAAGAAGCATCTTCCCTAATAAAGATGAATTGTTGAGGCAATGCAAGCAGTCATATATAAATTGGCTGAATTCCTCAAGGGCCTGGAGAGCACAAGCAGATGCTGAGCTAATGCTGGCAGCAATTAGAACATCCAACGAAAGATCTCTTTGGGAGGTAATAAATAATGGAGATGACTTCCAGTCCGCCCTAACCACAAACCTAATCCCAAGGGAGGAATGTGTGAAATACTATTTGGCCCTCTTCCAGGAGAATGCTGCAGTCGACCTAAGACAAAAGATGAATAAACAATCTCCTTGACTCATTGAATTTGATCGTGAGGACATTTTGTCGAGGGTAAAAAAATTGAGCTCTTCAAGAGCGGCTGGCCCGGATGTATACTTAGAGAAAACGGGGAAGCCTGGACCGATTTCATCATGGCACTCTTCCAACAGATAACCAAAACAAGAACTATACCGCAAACTTAGAAGGAGGCCTTGATAGTACCAATCTTCAAGAAAGGGGATCATACTTAACACAGGAATTACAGGCCAACCGCCCTATTGGACTCCATGCGGAAGATCTTTTCCTCCATTCTCCCAAGGGACCTTAAAAGATGGGCTATTAAGGCATGAATTCTGGATAAACGTCAAACGGCATTTATATGTGGTGTTGGCACCTCCATGAATCTGTTTCTCCTACGTATGTTAAAGTTGCGTGCCCTGGAGACGAAAGGTAACATCTACCTGGGTTTCATTGACCTTGAACAGGCCTTTGATGGAGTCAGTAGAGAACTCCTTTGGGCCAAGCTAAAAAAATGCCACTGTCTGGAAGACCTTTTAGAAGCCATCCAGGCGCTCTACACAAATACATCAATACAAATTATAGTCTCTAAGGGAGGTGACACCACAGATAAGATCATGACCTTTAAGGGCATCAAACAAGGATGTGCCTTGGCTCCCTTCTTGTTTGTTCTCTGATATGAAAGAGTCCTAGAAAAAAATACAAGCTGTTCCACCGATATTCGAAGGAAATGAGTTATCCTGGATCCTATATGCAGACGACGTCGTGTTTATAGACCAAACTGCTATAGGACTCTAGGGACAAATTGCTGAATTTAAGACCTACCTGGACATTAACAAAATGAAAATCAACATAAAAATACAATGATCTTGATTATGCAATCTACCCGACGACTAAAGAAAGAAAAAACATTTTTTGCATGGACAATTGAAAATCAGGTCCCGGAAATAGTAGACTCAACAATCTATCTGGGAGTCAGAATTAACAAGAACATCAATGAACAGGCTCAATATAATCTCATCAGGGAGAGACCAGTGAAGTTCTCAAACCAAAGGAGAGCCTTCCATCTGAGATACAGAACCTATTCAAGGATGCCAATAATTTCATTTTATAAGCAAATGTTTGTGGTCGTCCTGACCTATGGTTCAGAATCATTACTAAACTTGTCATGTGAAACATGGGGAACCCTTAAGGCTTTTTTTTGGTGGAAAGTGCTTAGGCTTCCAAATTGCAACAATAAGACATGAACTCAGACTACAAACCCTTGTTTCAATAGTACTATTGAAGACCAACTCCTTTTATTGCAAATGTATTCTGGATACACCTCCAGTCCCCTCTGAGATTTTGACAAGCACGAATGTGGGGACAGCAACTTTCAGGCCTGGAAGGGCAAATGCCAAAATGTACTATCTTACTATGACATTAAAACGGAGACGCTGAAAACAAACCCTAGCGAGGCAAAGAAAACTTTGCGAGGCGCGCATTCAGAGGAGTGGTTCAGCTGAGCGGAGCTGTCTTGCTGTGGTCTCGCTGTGGTGCCCTGCTCCCTGCCATTTTTCCTTGGCAGTTCGTAGCTCTGTGAACTGCATCAAGCGCCGTGTGGACATTGGACTCTGGCCCACCCCCTTGCTGACTTTGGTCTGCCCCTTTGCTTCCGGTTCCTCCCCTGAACTACATCTGACTCCTTATCTTCATCATGCGTGCGCATTTAGCGCGCGCGTTCAGAGGAGTGGTTCAGCTGAGTGGAGCTGCCTCGCTGTGGTCTCGCTGTGGTGCCCTGCTCCCTGGCATTTTTCCTCGGCAGTTCGTAGCTCCATGAACTGCATCAAGCAACGTGTGGACATTGGACTCTGCCCGACCCCTTGCTGACTTTGGGTAGGCATGCTGCTTTAGGCTGCTTTATTGCAAGATATTAATTGGCGTGCCGCCAAGTTCTGATTGTTGTACTCTCTGTTTCCTTTTGCAACCCGCCCCTTTGCTGCCGGTTCCTCTCCTGAACTCCAGCTGACTCCTTATCTTCATCACACGTGCACGTTCAGCACGTGCGTTTAGAGGAGTGATTCAGCTGAGTGGAGCTGTCTTGCTCTCTAGCTTTCTTGTGAGCTACTCCGCTCTATTTCCATACGCTCTGTTTGTAACATCGAGCAAGTTCCAATTTTCCCCAAGATGCAATACAGGCTTCCGTCTTTAAAAGCAGGTATGCCCGCCACGTTGATACCAGGTGGGATTACATCTTCTGTAAATGTCATATCAACTGCACCCAGAACAAACCAAACTCCCGCATTTTGCTCTACACCTGTAATGGAACATGGCGGACAAAATAGCAGACTTGGTCCTGGGCGGCCTTTTATTTCGGACATTCGTCACTTTTTCCCTAATGCAATGGCTGGCAACACACCTCTATCTTCGCCAGCGGCGAAAGCTCGCCGTCTTGTGCGTCCGATCCGTGCTTGTGATCGCCGCCCTTTTGCTAAAGCTGGAAGTGTATTCCCGAGCCATGTTGTTTCTAACACTTTAAGTGGAAAAGCAGCCACCAACTTTTCTGTGCATTCTCCTGGGTGTAAACCTAATTTCCATATTTCGGTGTCTGATAGCATATACTTGAATAATATGCCGGCATCAGCTCCCACTGAGGTGGAGAGCAGCCCGGAGCGTAGCTCGAGCTCTGATGTAGCCATAATTGACCTAAGCTTGAGCCAATCGGGCTTCCCGCCTCATTTACTTCCCGATGGCCTCCCACAAAATCTCTCATACTCACCGATTATGTTTTCAGATATTGACATACACTGCTCGGCAATTGAAGTGTCTTATCTCGCACCGACTCTGCGTCGTCCCCCTTCCTCTCCAGTAGCATTGTGCACTAGAGGGAATGGGGATGTCGATAAGAATGAAATTAACACAAATCTTACCTCCATGAAATATTGTATTACAAACTTTACTCAAATTGTTTGAATCTGTGATTGACGAATTCCAGATGCAAACTCACCAACTTGATAAAATAATAGCATGGCAGACTGACGCACCTGCTCTATTACAACAAAGAATCTCTTAACCACCCAAGATTGCTTCTGTACCGATACCCACCGTCCCAATATCACTATCTAAATTGCAACCACTCATAGAAACTCCTGTAGTGACCTCGTCCTTGCCTGTGAATTCTGTTATAAGGCCTGTTGTACCGCTGATTTCAGGCATTATTAAATCAGTGCCCGTTCCATCGAGGTAGGTGGTAATCAAGGTGAACAATCCCAAAGCTCCAAACAAAGCAATAACTTTGTCTATCAAAACTCCTTTTACAATATTTACCGAAAATTCCCGAAAAAATAATAATGTATGTGTTGCAGAGAATTCTAGCAAAAAGCAGAACCTTCAAATGGTAAAGAAGAGTCATTCATCTGCAACAAAAAACTTTTTGAAACATCTTAAACCTTCCTTGATGAGTGCACAAATTGCCTCAACTGCTGTGACAAAAAAATATCTTCAAATAGCCAAGCTATGTGCGGCTTCCAATAAAATCTATACCATCTTACGCTCGTCTTGATGAACTGATTGAAGAAGTAGAGGGTGTTAATTCCATCTTTGAACCCTCACCCAAAGCACGCAGTGCGACAAGAAATGTTGACAAACATGTGGGTGATACTGCGGCCTGCCTGATCACTGAATCTCATCGACTGGAAATCAGACGATCTGTAGACGCTTACATGGATAGTCAGCGTTCAACTGAGTCAAAATCTAAGCTTGCCCAGAAGGTTACTGCCCCCAATGCAGTTTTCACCCGTGTGTCTCAAAATCAAGCCATGCAAGTGCCTACTTCCAGTCTGCCAATTGCTCAACAGCCCTCCACTGCAACAGAAGTCCAAGCCAAAGAAGTTTCTTTCCATCAGTCGAAACAAGAATCTTCACAAGAAAAGAAGTGTTTGCTGTTGGAAGAACTTACTCCTGAAATTTTAGAGCTATTACAGGTTGCCTTACAGAATGTACCTAAACAAGTGACTTGCATTACTCCTGCTCCTATTTCAACAGACAAAATTATATTACCCAAATTTAAAAATCAAAAACGTGTGGCCAACTATGCGCAGATTTTTTCATGTCATCCTTTTCCTAGTGCACAATAGGCACTGAATCGTATGTCATCAATGTCCATCTTCTCCGATGTACCACAACTGGAAGACATTAGTTCTGAGGACATCGAATTAGTTGAATTTTGCAATTAAGCAACTTCTCATGTAGTGAGAATCTGGATGAATTCCAGAGTCATTCAGAATATTATCTGGTCGGCCAAAAAAAAAACCTTTTTGATTTGGGCTTTGATTTATCAGTGGATGTGGATCTGAAGAGTGAGCCGGTAATGCACCATACACAATCCAAGTCGACTCACTTAAACATGTACAAAAATATGTTCCAGAAAGTCTCCCAATTTACAGATCAACAGTATAATCGACAATAACTAGTCTTACCTGCTTCCTCTCTAGCATTATCATTACTTAGTTGGAATTCAAGAGGTCACTTTCATTTACTAAATAACAATGACAGCAGTCTTGATAATTTCCATCTTGTAATGCTTCAAGAGACTTGGCTTACGTCCTGCCCTATTTGGGATAACCATGAGGTACATATTATCCCTGCTAAAACAATCCTTCGTGGGAGACCTTCAGCTGGTCTACTTATAGCTATACGAGCAGACCCTAATTTTTCTCTCACTCCATGGGCTTCTCCAAATTCATTTATTCAAATGGCTCGTTTACAAATAAGTACCAGCATTTATGCCATTATAAATTTATACTGGAATCCGGTGGGAATTACGGATGAAGCCTTCCTTAAAGATCTAAGTGAAGTTCTCAATTTAATTACCATGGACTCTAATGTGGAAAAGTTTTTGATTGCAGGTGATTTGAATCTTGACTGTGTATCCAACAGTCCCAAAAACAGTTCAAATAGAGTGAGTAAATGGCTCCAATTTGTGAAACATCACAACTTATACAGACTTAATGGAGTGTTTCAATCTGATATCCCCACCGGTGCGACTTGGCAACAAGGCTCTTCTTCATCTATTATCGATTATGTGTATACTAATGCCAATTTCTTTCCAGATATTGTTGAATTTAAGATTATAAGTTCCACTATGAGCAATCATAAACAATTAACAGCAAAATGGTTACATCATAGTGGTCCACTCATATCAAGAGATAAATATCCCCAAGGGCCGCTTATCTTAAATAATGTGGGGAACAGACTATGATGGACAGAAAAATCATTGATTAACTTTCATTCTTGTATGAATAGTAAATCTGCCAAAATATGCTTAAGTGACGGATTTAACAACATTGCATATTCAGACCTTTCAAACATCTTCGACCCTCTCTACTCGAAAATATGGTATAGATTCTCCTAAACTGCATATGTTTGATGTTGAATTAAAGTCTCAAAAAAGGTTGTATAGAAAGCAACAACGCGAGGCCATGAATCTTCCCATTGAAACTAGGTACAATGTTTTAACTAATATCAAAACTAAATACAAAAACTGGCTCAAATCTAAACGTGCAATGCTTTATCAGGCAGATGGCCAATTCATACTAAACGCTGTACACAACAATAATGTAGCTAGAATGTGGTCGCTGCTCAATCAAGCCACAGTAGGGAGTCAAGTTATCACCCAAGCTAATGAAGTAGCAGAATCCACTTGGATTGCTCATTTTTCAAACCTTTATAAAGTCCCTGATGGGACCACATCTTTAGAACTCATTAAACCGTCATGCAAGTTTTACTTGCATTTTGACTTAGAAGATATCCGCCTATTCATCAACAAAGCTAGCAAATCGGGGGCTTGTGTCCCAGATGGCCTATCTAACAATATGTTAAAAGCGCATCCAGTGATTTGGTCGGAAATCTTTTTTAATATTTTTTCCATCATTAACAGAACCCAAATCCTGCCACCTACATGGACTCATTCCATCATCGTCCCTATTTATAAAAAAGGTGACAGGAAAGATCCTTCGAGTTATAGGCCTACTGCGCTCTTGGACGCTCCAGCAAAAATCTTTTCTCGCCTAATCTTAAAGGAGATAAACAGGTGGATTGCGCAAAGCCATCTTAATGATCCCTTCCAAGCAGGCTTTGTTGCTGGTATGGGTACTATACCCAACATCATGTCCCTGCATATGCTTCAAGGTGATTATGCAGCCAGAAAACAGAACTTGTATCTAACTTTTGTAGACTTTAGAGTCACTTTCGACTCAATTGACCGACTCTTATTGTATAATAAATTGCTTAAATATAAATGCCCTTCATCCCTAGTGGCTCTAATAGTTTTGCTACACACTGACACTTCGATGCAGGTCAGACTTTCCACAGCGGGTGCAATGACTGCAAAATTTGACACATTTAGAGGTTTAAAACAGGGGTGCATTCTTGCATCAACAATTTTTTTATCTTTTCATTTATGATTTCGGAGTGGCCTTAAGCATCATTCAGAGTGACGCACCTTCTTTGGGTTTCCACAAAATTGCATATTTGTTATATGCTGATGATCTCGTGCTCATCTCTCAAACTCCGATAGGCCTGCAGCATTTATTAAATGGCCTAGAAACATACATAAACGAGAATCATCTTGTTATAAACATAAATAAAACACAAACATTGATTTCCACATGGCACTCTAAAGCGAATGTTAAACCATATAAATGGAAATTACATAAAGCTGCACTTGATCAAGTTGTGCAATACAAATATCTGAGTGTAATTTTCTCAGCCTCCTCACTAAATCCCCACAACGATTTAAACTTGCGAGGCTAACTTCGCTCCCTAATTTCCCAGGCTAAAATTCGTATGGGAAAATTTGGTAAATTCACCATAAAACATGTTCTATCTTTTGACCATCAAAAGGTCGTTCCGATTCTGACTTATGGTGCAGAAGCAATGCCTCCGAGAAATGCATTATGGTGGGATAGATTGGAAGCTCTATTTTGAAAACAAGTGTTGCATCTTCGGGCTGAAGCCCCCTCTCTCTAATACGCTTTGAGTTAGGTTCGCTTTCAATTCATTCACATATCATCTGGAAACGTTGTGCTTTTTTGCGAAAATGTTTGTTATCTATATCCCAACCTAATATATCGGGCAAGGTGGCTTTCCACCTTTTGTCCCGTCAGTCTTTGTTCTCAAAAAGTTGGTGTAATTACACTCTAGATGCCATGGCGGATGCTGCAATAGATCTTGACCTGTTACTAACTAATCAGACATGAGCTAAAATCAAGATCCACCAGCATGACTGGTGTATTAATCAATCCAACTGTTTGAGGTATAAAGATTTTGATTGTAGAACATTTGGTCATAAGCCCTACAGATCCACGGCGGATTATTTGCTTAAATTTCCTTCATCAACTTTTCACAATAAGCTCCTCCGCTTTCGATTAAATCTATGGCCAACCTTAGATACTTTGGCCAGGAGAAAAATAATTTCAAATGATGAAAATATCTGTTGTTTTTGTAAAAATTCTAACCAAAAAGAAACTTTGGAGCATTGTCTGGTCTATTGCCCTTATCTAGTTGTGCTACGCAGTGTCCATTTTGGAAATTTCTTTGATGACCTAAATCCGTGTGTGTAGTCTGACATCTAGCCACACATTTTCTCTTCAGCTAGGTTAGCCACAAAAGGTGGCGACTGTTCATTTTTTGGATGCGATTTTTCCCCAAACATAGTCTGGCTAGAATTTTCCATCCCTCTACTGATCCAAGAAAGTACCAAACATTTTTTATAAGTCTAATTAAGTGTTATTATTTTAAATTTTGATTAGACTATTTCAACTCCTTTGCATTGTATATTGTTGTTAAGTTATATACATCTTTGTTAACTTTTCTGCCTGTCGAATTGGTACATTTTTTCAAATTTTTCTTTTTTAATGATAAGATGTAAGTTTTCCCTTTTTGTATTATTTCTCACACATCTTTTAATAATTAATTGAAAAAATATCTTACATTTGTTAAAGGTTATTTTAAATTTGTTATAATGTTGTTGTTGTTGCTGATTGAAGTTGTTTTTCCTTGAAATGAATTATAATATTTTGCATATTTGAAAGGTTGATTTTATCAACTAAACAAATAAAAAAAAATGTAAAAATATTTTGCGAGAGAAAGACTGGGACGAAACAGAAGAGGCAGAAAAAATATTGTCCCAACATCATATGGAAACATAAAACACTAAATGATCCCCCTTTGTATTTGAGAAGGTTCCCATCGTCCCGATATAGGGACATATTGATGCGATGTAGGCTTAACATCTTGCCATCCAGGGAGGTGCAACTTTTAAGAAAACAGATCACAGTTGAAGAAGCCAGATGTTGCTTCCGTGGGAATGTTGAAATTCTAGGGACAACCAGACATCTGATTTTGGCCTGGCCAAAGTTCTCAATCCAAAGAAGAAAGTATTTGGGCCACTGTGTGGGCCAAGTTAATCCTACTACATAGGAGGAATGTTGGGAAAGACTAATGATGGCTGATAAACTTGGGCGGACACTTGACGCCCTTAAATTTGTGGACTTGATCTTCTAACCATTAATGATGGGTGACTATCTATAACAATGGGAGATCTGTAATGATGCATCAAAGAGAGAATGGACTAATACATGTTTGTATGTTAAACGTTGAAATGTCTGTTTAACCAATAAAACAAAAACAAAAAAAAAAACAATTACCACACCAGACAACATAGCTCCCTCAACACCTCCCACCTATACATGTTATTGAAAATGTATTGACTCATATGACTCATGTAAATCTCAAAGACACCACAATTACTCCAATTTTGGGTCTGTTTCTACAGCACTAGTGGATAGGGATGTCCAAATAAAATTAAAAGTGCAATGTTGTGTCAAAAAAAAAGTTCATAAGGGGCATCACAATTAAATCCATTGGTCAAGGAAGGTCCTTGGTTTACCCTCTGTGGTCGCTTGACCTTGGGTACCTTGTTGGGTTCAAGCACGTGATGGCAGTAGAAGTGTGCAGATAAGGGTGTAGCTAGGGTTCTGGAAGCAACACAGCATAGAGGGAGAATGGTGGTTTTCCTCCTCACAAAGTCCAACAGATAGGTGATAGACTGCTCCTGGCTGTGCAGCAGGTGAATCATGGTGATCTGGAAGTAGGCGTGACACTGGTTGGTCCCTGCCATCTGCTGGTAGAAGGTGCTGGTGTAGAAGACCATTTGGTGTAAAACTGCAGAAGAGCCACAGGTAGTATGTTGGTTTTGCTAGGAGGCCTTTTCTGAGCTAGGCAATTATTTTCCGTTGCTCAAGTATAGGACTCTCAATACCTTAGTTGATTATTTATCATAAGGGCTGTTATACAATCCTCCCAACATGCCTTCTGGGTATCTTCAAACAAATCTACCCACAGAATTCTGCTGTCCTGTACCTCTCACTGCACAACCTCCAGGGAAAGGCGGGCATCTTGCAGGATCTACCTCATTAAAGCATCAATGAGTTCCTTCCACTTTTCCTGTATTCATCTATAGCTTGCTCTATTGCTGACTGACACTCTGCAATGCCTGCTTTGACACTGACAGCCATGGGGACAAGGGAGAAGAAGTGGAAGGTTATGTGGATACCTGTGCCAGGGGTGGTACAGATCTCTGTGACCTGGCAGAGCATTAACCTACACGATGGGGGCATGAAAAACCTTCCTAGGGGTGATGTGACGGGGGCTCCACATAATCTGACATGCAAGATGTCCCAAGCTCTCAGCTGTTGTGGGATGAGTCAGAATATATCTGGCCACAATGAAACAGCCTATAGCTGAGATGGAGGGGGTGCCATTCATTTATTTCATTTGTTGTTAGGGCCCAGACCCAGACGTATCACAGCGCTAAGAAGGTTACAATACAGAAAGTGAAGTATCCGTTATTACTTACAGGTAGTAACATTCAAGTGTGATCATTACAATACAGTTATCATGCAACCCTGATGGCAGGTAGACATTTCTGGTGGAGTCATCAAGTACGTTCAGGTGTATCTATTAAACAATGCAGTTTTTACTTTTTTTTCGAAAGATTAGGTAGGATGTTTCATTTTGGATGCAGGGAGGTTGGCAATTCCACAGGGTGGGTGCAATGACGGTGAAGCTAGATCCACAAGCTCTCTTTCTTTTGTTTCTGGGGATGATGAAAGCGGAGGAAGAGGAAATGTGCAGGCTGCTTAGTTTGGGCTTTCTTGAAATGCTATGGGTGAGGTATGGTGGGGCAGTGTTGTGGAAGCAATGATGAGTGATAGACAGGATTTTGAATTCAATATTCACCTTAATTGACAGTCAGTAAGCTTCATGTCTGCTAGCGAGATGTGGTCTGATTGTTTCAGAGCCCACACTGCCCTAAGGGCATTGTTATGGATTAGTTGTAGTTTGTTGATATTTTGTTGAGAGGATCCTGCAAGGGTGGCATTGCAATAGTCGAGTCTACTACCAATGATGGCTCTGGCTAGGGTGAGGCAGTTGCTGGTGGTAAGGATTTTCCTAGAGAGGTTGATAAGTTTAGTGGAATAGACCACAGACGAGGCCATTGTAACCCTATAGCTGGATGGCAGTAGTGATGAAGAGCAAGGGCTTGGTGGTGGTTGTAGATGGTTCGATGATGGGTGGTGGATCTGGAATCGCTTCCCTGATGTGCAAACCAGGCCCTCCTACTGCCCCTATGATTCTTACTGTCACCCTCATCCTGTCCAGAAGACTTCTCATTACTTGCATTGTACACCCCTAGGGTGTTGAGCACAAAGTAAGTTAGCAACATACATGACACAAGTGGACATTGAATCAAATGTGCACCACTTAGACCAGTGTTACTTATGTCTGTACTCTCAATAGTTAAACCAGTGTTACCGATATTGACTTACTAGGATCTACAGCAATGTTGACTTAATAGTGACCACATTGGGAATAATGGATTTCAGTGAATATGGACAGGAGACTGCTCTCACACACCTTCTCATTTTCAATTATTGGTACTGAAAATGAAAATGCTATGTGGGAGACACAGGGTAGTAGATATTGTGTAATTGATGTCAAAATTCCTAATTAATTGTTTTATATTGCCCTTAGAAAGATAGGGGAACCCTGGGAAAACACATGTAAAGTATAATATATGTACCTGACCCAGACCCGGCCACAGCCTCTAAATATATTAAATCGAAACAGGAAGAATTTGCACAGAAAAACAATAATCAAGGCGCAAAAGTTCAATATGAGTGGAACTACATATAACGCCTGTTTCAGTTACACAGAATAGATATTTCAATAGTCCATCAGGGGTCCTTTCGAATGACTTGGATCTAATGATATGTCTTCTATCCCTTCCTGTCCTGGGAGGAGATCACGGTAGATGTTAAATGTGTGGTGTTTTAGAGCATTCTGTAACCATTGGCTCTATATGTTTCTGTTCCTATGATTTGCTTGCTAAACATTCTGCAAGAGCTATTTTCATAATCAGGACATATAAATTAAAACACTATGAACAAAAGTGCATTTAATAAAGTACATATGTTTTTTGCAAACACTGAATCTGTTTATCATTTTTCTTTCTTTCTTTTAAAGCCAAACACCTTAACTTCCGGACACTGCAATACAAACATAAGAAATTAACCATTATTGCTATATATTTGTGAAAGATTTGTCCAACCTTCCTCCCACATCTGTGGTATATTTATTTGCTATAATTATATTGGATTTCAGCACCTTCACACTTGAAACGGTTGCCTGAAATTGGTGAAACATCAATGTGGTTTTAGAAGCACCAGGCTCGACAGGAGGAACAAAATTTGAGGTCTAGGCCCTACGATGAGATTCAGGATGTGCTTCTGGGCACAGTTACTGAGTACAACTCAATCCATATGGTGGTGGATGCCAACGAAGCTGTAAACAATCGTACATCATTTCTCAACTCACTCTGCCCCCGGGGAATGCCACAACATCACCTTTGACTGAAAGTTGGGTCACCCATCATGCTGCTTCGCAATCTCGACCCACCAAGGCTGTGTGGCCCAAGGCTATGGATTAAAAAATTGCTGCCCAACATAATCAAAGGGACAGTGTTCACCAGGAAAGGAAACAAAATATGTTGTTTGTAAACAAGCCTTACAATGAACATGTACTTTAGTAATATTGAACTTTAGGTCATAGTTGTTGACATCGTTGGCATTATGTCACACTTCATACTGCACAGAAATCTCCATGATGTTCTCATGTACAGTTATATGTTTTAGAATGACTTTTTAGTAATAACAATACATTGTGTTGTGTAGTCTTTATGAGAAAATATTTTTAAAATGAAAAATAATTACAAATTGTAGTGCATTTTTCTTTTCAACTGTTTTATGGAGCCTTTCTGAAAACAATAAAGCTACCTTAAGGTATTTCTAACAAATAGTACCTTTAAGAAAATAAAATCCAAGGCAGCGCTGAGCATATCAGCTAGTAATATATATTTTTTAATTAAACATACTATCTACAATAATAATAGAAACATGCTGCACAAAACCCACCCTTGTGGAAAGAACAGAGAATATGAAAGAGGGATCAAATGTGACCTAGCCAGTCACAGAGATGAACCAGTGAACCAAGAGGGACAGTTATCATACAATAATACCTTCCACTGATCTTGGTGGTTCAGCAACGGTGAACCAGGCTCTTCTGGGCTAGAAGGGCAGTTTGGAGCAGACAGGAATGTGGTGGTTGCACTGTTATAGATGGGAACGGATCTCAAGCTGGGATTGAGCAGAAGTTCTTTGCTGTTTGAAGCACCATTCAAAGACGTGTGGAACATGAGGGGCACCAGTGTGTTTCAATGTATTTCAATACAAGCTTGCCACAGTTTGATATCCACCCATCATTAATGCTCAGGGATGAAATGTTTAATTTGAGAGAACAAGAACATTTAATTCCAAGTAATATCTTGGTGAGTTGGCTGTTTAACACAATTTCTTTACACTTACTTCAACCCATTCATCAAAGGTTATCAGTTTTCACAAGTAGTTTCACTATATATCAATATCTTGAAATGGCGCTTTAGGGGGATGCTTCGTAGAACCCACATTCCTGCTCTTTAAACTTTACAGGATATATGTAGAGGTTCATGATTGACCTATTTTGGGATAAGCGATTAATTTATTTTCTAGGTTTTTTAGCTGAATAATAATGGGTTCTTATTAGATATTGCCTACTCCATGATAAATGTGGTCCTGAAGAAGGTGTTGCAGGTGGATATAAACTGAAACAATTTAGGTGTCAGCCATTCAACCCATGAAAGGTGATCATATTGACCATTTTGTCTAAGCATGATGATAACAATATTGTCCGAACAATACCATGCAAAACGGCTACAAAATTACAAAATAATCAGTTTTAAAATAATCTGCTACATATTTTTCTAAATGTTTTTCTTAGCTTATCTGGCTACTTGCATTTTTGCTTCTGATTATTTACTTTGTTTTCTTTATTGTTTGGACAATAATCCATTATGTTTTTTATGGAATTAGAGTATACGTGTCTGGTTTCTTGCTCCTCTCATTTTACAACATATGTTCAATGTATTCAGTCATGGGTTAATTTGATGACAATTAGGTGATGAATGAATTGCTTGCTCAAATTGAAATCCTTGTCTGAGCATGATCATTTTAAATATATTAGCAGCAACAATACATTTGTGAAGTTGTTTATCACTGCATGGATATCCAACAATTACATGTCACGTTTCACAGCTAACTGTCTCGTTTCACAGCTGACTGTCTATGAACAGTTAATTAGTGATAAGTGAGGTTTCTACAGTGAGGACACAGTACATGATTCACTTGGCAAGAACACGTTTTCCGTGCATGCATCTGCCACCTGCTTAGTACATGGTAATTCCCACCTCTAAACTATGCATTTGGAGGCAGTAAGCTTTGGATATTTACATATACAGTAATATGAGGCAGCAGTCCCATTGCTTTCTGTGCATCTTTCCTTGCTGGCGTTTTAGCTGCCGACACTACACATCGGCACTAGGTAAATGCATTTTCTAATCACAGGAAGATAGCGCAGGGGCAACATGATGGTCTTGGAAGCAAGATAACGCAGAGCAGCACATGTTTGATCACCTGTCCGTGCTAAGAAACCTCTGGGTATTAAGTGAGTTATAAATAACCAGTTATATTTATATCATATTATATAATTGTATTCAGACATGGAAGTGGGCTGTGGAGTGCCTATTGACCTGTTAAGAGGCCTGGCGGTAAACCTGCCAGTGCTACCAGCGGGTTGCCTCCGGACCTGTAAAAATGTACCAGAGTCTGGCAGCCCAGGAAGTCAGGTGCCGGTAAATCTGTAAATCCCCATTTCCATGGAGTCCCTTAGGACTCTATGGGAATGGGGAGACGGAAGCACCAATACCATTGTTAACGATGCCAGTGCTTCCATGATGGCTTTTCTTCCCATGACTGCTGCACCCGGCAGGGTCAGACCTGTTGGGTACAGCGGCTCCAGCAGGCAAACCTGTAGTTGCCAGTCTGGAAAAAAGGGTGCAGGTGAGTTCACCGGCGCCCTTATTTCCGGACCGGCAAACTTGACATGAGGTATATGGAGTCATCATCTGGCCATAGTCACAGGGAAGGGTGGAGAACATATGTGTTGAGTGACAGGAGGGAAATTTAGCAGAGCAATAGACAATGGTGATCTCAAATGTTCATTGCAGTTGGCATATGAGCGCATGGATAGTGTTGTGCATGTGCATGATTGTAGCAAATGTGCTTGCCCATTTGCAAGTGTGCTAATTTGCATTGTTGCTCGTGCAGTTATACAATGTACTCCTCTTCAACTCAAGTATCCACCCTTTCAACTCCCTTTATAGGGAAAAGGGCAAAAGAAAAGAAAAGGGAGAGAGCAAGTGATTGAGCGATGTGCTGGTGGTGCAGCTGCTGCACTTGGCATGGTTGGTGATAGAGTGTTGGTTGTGATGCGAATGCTTAGCTACTAATTCTTGCTGCTGCTGGATCTACTGTCCTGACTAAACTCTCCACAATTGGAACAGGCTTGGGGGGTACTGGGAGCGAAGGCTCACTTATTTAGGCAGAGCCACACAAACCTGGCAATTGCTTCATTGGGCCTCATTACGAGATTCGCAGTAATGTAAAAACGATGCCGGTAAGGTAATACTTGCATCATTTACCGGTCTGGCCTATTATGAGTCGACATCCCAGTACTACCGCCACCACTGAGACCGTGCCCCTCCATACCGGCATGTGCGCGGGCACGCACCCTTTATGCCGATAATACCGGGATGCCGCTAACAGGAGGACATTACAAGTCACTCGGACATGCACCTACCGGCATCCAGAAGATGGTAATTAGGGTCACCGCGATGCCGGCATCACCAGCATAACAGAGCACATGTTAATAGCAATCTGCTGTGTTACCAACTGCCACAGGTTCACAAAATCAGCACAGGTGGAGGCAATGGAGTCTGATCCAGCACAAAAAGAGCCCACACACACCAAACCCCTTCCTACACCAAAATGATCGCACTTTATGTTGTGATTTCATGGCTGAAGGACATGCCTGTATTGCCACTCCATGACCAACAACTACAACCGGCACAACAGAGGAGACGCAGGAGGAGAAGGAGGGTGAGACAGGCCCAGCAAGTCCCACCAGTGCAGCCACTGCTTACACGTAGGCATCCACCAATTGCTTGCATCAGGTCCAGTCATTACAACCTAACCCCTGTGCAGATCCACACCCTGTACCGCCTGGATCGGGACACCATCCCCTCATTGTGGACATGATACACAATGACATAGTCAGCCTGATTGAAATCTGCACCGCCATCCCCCCTCTATTGAATGTAGTTACTGTGCTCCACTTTCTGGCCACAGGCATCTATTAGAACACAGTGGGGCAACCCTGTATATCACACATGCTGAATCAAGTGCTGGATGCCCTCCTGAAGCATGCAACTGACTACATATCCCTACCACGGACCGCCAAGGAGGTGAATGGCACAATAATTGGCTTACATGCACTGACAGGCATGTCTCATTTTATTGGTGCCCTCGACATGCACCCATGTTGAACTGGTGGCCCCTCATGCCATGTAGGTGGTGTACCACATTTGTAAGCTATACCACCCAATCAATGTGCAGATGGCATGTGACTCCAGCAATATCATCACACATTGCTGTGCCCGATTTCCCAGATGAACTCATGATGCTATGGTGCTGTGGAACTCCTCGCTACCCCGCCACATGGAGCGACATGCTGCATGATGTGCCTGGCTGCTGGGTGAGTCTGCTCACAGGCCCATGGCAGTGTATGGGGTGCTGGGGGCGGGGGAGATGCAAACTCAACTTGGGTGAGTATGGGGGGGGAGATGCATACTCCACCTGGGTGAGATTGGGGTGGTGACTGGACACTGCCATACTGCAAAACACTCTCCCCTAAACATCCCAACCTGAACATGACACTGACAATGTCAACCCACTTACCCTTGCAGCACAACAATGCCAATATGTAAGACTTGCAAGCACCCCACAGACCTCAACATGTCAACTGCACATCATCAGACCGTACCCCCTGCAACACAATACAGCAACATGCATTGAGTAAGCGCAATGCACATGACCGCATCAAAGCACCACAAAGGTAATGCATCCATGAGTGCGCATGAATACATTTCAACCAGGGCACCCACTGATTGTCACTGGCCCTCCACCAGAGTAGCGCTGCATGCCAACATGGCAAAGTTAACCGATGTATGCAAAATAAAAAAAAAACTTGTGCCAACAGTGCTTGTAAACACACCGACAAAGTGCTCAACATCACCTATATGAGTGCAGTTTCAGTGGTGAGCATCCACAGTACATGAGTACAAGAATGCAAGTGGACACCCTGCATCATTAGGGTGCAGACGTCATGGGACATGTGCATGGCGTCATCAAAGATCTGCAAGCATAAGAGTGCACAGTACATGTGACATGGCAGACATCATCCTAAAGCAACAAACATTGGCTGACCTGAATATTGTCACATCACCAGCCACACATCCCTCATATGTGACCACGTCATGGTCCCTCTCACTCCATCTGGTTGTGTGGTGAGTTCAATGTCAAGGACCCTCAGTCCTGTATGTCACACATGCCCTACACCATGTCTTGGCCAAGTAGGGAACAGGCCATATAGTTGCGCATATGTGTAGCCAATGACTACCAAAGGTGATATCCTGCGTACCAACATGAACAATGGACAGGTTGAGTACACATGTCATAGAGGAAATACCCTCACTCATACCTTATTGTGCTCCCATGCAGGTGATGTTGGCTATCCCCTGAAGCCGTGTCTCCTCACCCCTGTCAGGAATCTGCAGGACAGGCACGAAGAGGACTACAATCGGGCTCATACCCGTACCCGTGTTTTGATTGAGCAGACCTTTGGACTATTGAAGGCACGGCTCTGCTGCCTCAGCAGGTCTGTTGGCACACTCCTCTATGGGCCTGAGAAGGTGGAAAAGATCATCATGGTCTGTGCCATGCTGCACAACATGGGCATCTGGCGGAACGTACCTCTGCCATCTGACATTGACCACCAAGCACTGGGTGTGGATGAGGATGAGGAGGGAGAAGATGTTGCACGTCGGCCAGGGCGCCATGCACCAGATGGACGTGTGGTGCGCCAATCAGTGATTGACAATTTTTCCTGAAAGACAGGTATGCAGAGGGTGCAATGGTAGCTGTACTCTGGGCACTGGGGTCGTGTGCATATGGACACAGGGTGTGGTGGTAGTTAGGCACTGTACACTGTAATGCATTGATTGAACAAACGCCAAAAAACAATGTCCACTCGTGATATCTTTTTTCCACACAACAGGTGTATTGAACAGTATAATGAAGCAAAGTGCATTGGCCCTCCACTGCACTCCCTCCCCCCACACCGCACAACAACCCCACACACCCTCTCCCACCACACCCCACAACACCCCCACACAACACCTCCCCCATACCCCCACAACACCCCACACATGGTGTGCAATGCATGTCATTGTATGCGACTAGAGTCAGCACATGCAGGCTGCCCCTGCTACTGGCAATCTTTCTTGGCCTCCAGGGGCTGCATATCTGAGCACCGCGTGGTGCGTGTTGATCTTCGCAAGGGTCTAGTTTGGGTAGAGGTGGCTGGTGTGCAAGAAGATGACGCTGTGCTTGCATGAGCCACTGTTGGTGTAGGACGCTGCTCCTCCAAGGTCTGTGAGATCCTGGCCAGGACATGGGTAACTGCTGATATCCCCTCGCATATCAGCTTGGTATTCCTGTCCATGGCTCCTGTCATGGCCGCAGTGTTCTCACATACCTCCCATCTTGTCAATGCACCCTCTGCAACATATTGCTTCGCAAGGTCTGTGAGCTGCTGCTGCCGCCTCTCCAATTGGGTCATGCTACCCTCTATGTCCCGAATAGCTGTAGAGGTGGACGGGGCATCTGCTGAGGGGCCCAGTTCAGGGCTGTCCTCTGATGGGCTCCAGGCCTCTTGGCTCCCCTGTCCTCCTGACTGGAGCTGAGTGGTGCCATTCGGGGTGCCCTGCACCATCCCCGGACAGGTTGCTGTGAGCACTCCTCGACCTGGCCCTCTCCCTCTTCACCACTATGGGGCACTGAGGCAGCTGATGGTGTTGCTTTGGGTGGCATTTGATTCTTCGTAGTGGCCCTTGATGTCGATGGCCTGGTACCATCATCCCTGGCCCTGGGCTTTTTCACCGGTGTCCTGGCCTGTGCCGCAGTATCCGGGCCATCACTGTCAGCATCTGTGCCTGTGGGAGACCGAGAGAGGGACGGCATCAGTGATGGTTGTATGTGCATCATGCATACATTGGTGTTAGTGCAGTTGTTAGTGCAGTTGTTCCCATGTGATGCATTGCAATCTTGGAGCTGTGGCATACAGGGTGCTTGCCAAATGGGGGGGGCGTTATTTAGGCATACGTCAGGTTCTCACATGTTTGAGGTGGTGTATGCTGTGTGACATACCGTTGTGTTGTGGTTTGCGTGCAGTGTTACACATGCTGTTTTGCTGTTTATGGGGTGTATATCAGGTATGGAATTGGCATGCTGATGTGACAGTGGTGGGGACAGCATTTGGACAGGGATGTGTCCATGTGTGTATGATGGCCCATGTATTGCCTTATGTCACTATCACGTTAGTTGGCCGTCATCATGCTTTGGTTTACTATGGTTTGTGGGGACACTCACCTACATCTGCCGATGACGGTACTCCTAACTCTGCATCTCTGATTCCCTCGATGCCCTCCATGTCGATGATACTGGCGCATGTCTCCTCCCACCTGGTGAGCTTGATGGGGGAGTGGGCCCCGCCGCCTGTTGCTAGCCCCTGGCTGCGATTGGCCGATAGTATATTCTTCACTGAGAGGCGTAGATCGTCCCACCGCTTCTTGACATCTTTTACCGTGTGGGTGGTGGTGCCGACCACACTGACCTTCCTGGCCACTTCCTCCCATATCTCCTTCTTGCGTATTTGTGCGGGTCGCCTGAGGTCTGCAGCAAAAACAACATCGGCGTGCTCGACCAATGTGTCCGCCAACATGTTTAGTTCATCTTATGAAAAGTGCACCTTGTGCTGACGGGCGGCACCTTTCTTGATTGCTTTGGGCATTCTGGTCAAGTTGTGTGTCGTGTTTTGGAGGTACAAGTCCTCTGTGTGGAGGATTGCAATGTATTGTGTTTTTCAAGATGGCCGCCGTTGCATTAAAGACTGGATGTCATCTCTCTTAACACCGACAAGACTGAAGTCTTGTTCTTCGCTTCTAACACCCTACCCTCTCCATCCCCCCTCCTTCTATCCATTTTCCCCCTTCTAATCCTCCTATTTCTAACCATGCTTGTAATCTAGGCATTTACTTTGACTCTTCCCTTTCCTTTTCTCATCATATCTCCCTCACTTCTCGGGCATGTCGCTATCATCTCTTTAACATCCGTAAATTCCGACTCTCTCTCACCTTCCATGCTACCAAACTTTTAATCTCCTCTCTCATCTTTTCTCACCTTTTCTATTGTTCTTCTTTCTTCTTCGGTCTCCCCGCCTCCCATCTTGCTCCCTTCAAATCCCTCTAGAAATCTGCCATCCGCAACCTCTGTCTACTCTCTCCCCATGACTCCATCTCCAACTCACTCTCTCACCTAGGATGGCTCCCTTTCCACTCCCAACTTAAATTTAATTTCCTTTGTCTTGTTTTTAAATCCCTTCATGACCTTGCCCCTCCTTACCTCTCCTCTCTCCTCTCACTCTATACCCACTCTCACTCCCTTCGATCTGCTGATCTCTTCTTACTTTCTGTTCCCCCACCACCTTGTGCCTCCTCTCGTTTCCGCTCCTTTCAGCTCCTTGCACCCTTAAACCGGAACTCCCTACCTCTTTCTATCCACTCCTCCTCCACCTATTGCTCCTTCCGCTCCTCACTGAAATCACTTCTTCTTAACTCCCCTCCTTGACACTTCCCCCCTCTCCTTTCACCATCCTAGTTCCCTTCTCCCTGTTCTTTCTCTTTACTTTTTCCCTTCTCTCCTAAGCTCTCCTCTCTCTCTATAGCTCATGTCACTCATTCCTCTTTCCTTCTCCTTCCTTCCCCACCCCCCTACTCTCCTGTCCCTCATATGCAAATTGTTCTACATACCGATTTTATGGCTTGATTCATGTTTACTGTTACTGATTCTACTGTTCTATGTTTGATGTGTTTTGTTGTTAACTGTAAAGCGCCTTGGATTAAGGCGCTATATAAAACAAAAATAAATACAAATACAAATTTCCCGTTCGGTGCTATGGTGTTACTTCCGGTTCCAGTGATGCCGGACCCGGTGATACCACTAACAGTATTTCTGGTGCCATTATTTAGGGGTGGACGGAGGCGGAAGAGGTGTCAGCGCATTACATTATGCTGCTAATGGGGGTTTGAGGGTCATTAGCGGCATGCCGGTACGGACGTTACTGGCATGCCGGTACACGCGTGACCGCATTCTCGTAATTGGCCACTATTTGCGGCGGCATCAAGGCTACTCAGACGCGGTATTACCGCCATGCCGGTAAGTATTAATTTTTACCGTGAATCTCGAAATAAGACCCATTGCCTTTTTTGCTTTGTGTCTCCTGAAGTGTTTTTTTAAAAGTAAGCACATGCTTAAGCAACAGAATTGCCTGCTTCCCTGAAGTGAAGCAAGAAATGAAGTGCATGCACAAGCACGAGAAATGCCTGCTGTGCCACTTTTGAAGTGAAACCTGACAAAAAGCAGAATTGTAAGAAAAACTCCAGCTTTACTTCTTCTGAAGTGAAGTGTCACACAAAGCACATGCACGAGCAAGAGAAACAACGACTTTACTTATTATGAAAAGCGGGGAGCAAAGTGCATCTATGAGCAATCAATTATATTGCTTTGCTTGTTCCAAAGTAAATCTGTACGCAAAGTGCATGCACAAGAAATGACTACATTTTGTAAGCTGTGCTTGTCGCGGCTTCGCTTCTCCATTTCTCACTGCACTACGAAGACAAAGGTATGATGCTGAATGGTAGAATATAACACAATTTCTCAGATTTTCTGTGGCCATTTTATCAGGAGAAACATAGCAACTTCTCCACCACTTGTGCCAAAGAGACTTTATAGTACTAACACTGGGACATCCATGATTGGCAAAACAGTTATTAGGCATGCAAGAAATTGACCTGTTTTGACACTCAATTAGCTTTACCCGAACATGGAGGACAAAGCAAGACAGATCCATAATAGTGCCAATGAAAGATGGCAGGTTGCTTAAAGCAGGAATAGGTGGGGGAGATTTACGATGGTAATTAATCGATTTAATGCTTTATTAAAAGTGCTGTCAAGCATAGAAAGCAATTCTGACCAGAAATAAATGCCATTTTACACCAAGCAGTTGGATGACGTGATTCCTGCATAGTAAAGATTCCCACAAATGATTCAGCAACTTTGTTGCTGTGCACCTTTCCTGATATTCTGGCTAGACCATGTGGTCAAATATATAAATCTAAGACATTGGCAACCTTATGTCAGGGGGTACGACAACAAAACATAGACACCAGGAGGGCCACATCACATTGAGTGAAAAATATTAAACCTATGTTAAGTCAAATGAATTTGTTTAATATTAGACATACTATAAATGTCCCACTCATTGATAAGGAGAAAACTGACAGATCAACCTCCATCAAATGGTTTTAACATTCAAGGCAAGGTGCCTTGGGTACATATTAATACCATAAAACCCCTGATCACAAACTATGTTGTGATTCATGGAATATCGCAGGCATATGATGCAGATTGAATGATCTAATTGGTGGAATGGGTCAGGGGACATTGAAGGTGACATCCTTGGAGTTACCTTTGCATCTGGATATGAAGCGATATCTAAACAACATCTTAGGGCATGGCATAACATGGCTTGGTTGTTCAAGTTACTTTGGGGCTTGGTTTCTTGATACTAAATTCACCAAATATCCTATATGTTAAGTGCACTGATGCCTACTTTTGTGATTTACTGTGGATTTGATTCTATAATGCACTAATGAAAAGCAAGGTATTGTCTTCAGGGATCACATGAAAGACGTTAGTTATTTGATGACTAATTCTGAAGAAGTTTTGGAATATAGACAAGGCTACTCCCGCCACCCCATTATCCTTGTGACTGGTGATTATAAAGCCAAAATATGAAGATACTCTTGAGGATGAAGAATTGAGGCTAGTGGATGATGGAGGGGTCCTCTCATACATGAGGTATATAGATGTGATAGGAGTAGAATAACAGAAAATATTGTGGGTTGTTATAAGGAACAGTACAATTAGTTGTCAATTGGAGGACACTTCCAGATCCCATAGTTGCTTGCACATATTTGACAACATAAGAATCCAGAATTGGGTATACATGTCTCAATCTATAATGCCTCGTGTGGTAGAAATGTGATACTTGTTTTAATACAACCAAGTGATTTGATACTAACAGAATTACCACTGTTTTTACTGCACTTTCAAATTCTGAGTTGTTGAAGTGGTGGTGGTATTTTCAGCCAGATGAAGAAGGTAAAAATTCCTCCCCAATGTCAAACATTGTCCAAATTGATGATAAGATTGCTGACCATAACAATTTTGCAAATATGCCCAGAAATTATAACTAACCCCACCTTACTGGCACTTGAGATCCAGCAATAATCCTGACAGATCAATTAGTGGGAACACTTATCAAGTTTAGTGGTAATTCAATAGAAATACTGTGGCCCATGGTCTTGGTTTGAATTAACAGCTTTTTTGTAGCATGCAGGATTGAAAGTGATCATGTTCCATTGATCACTCTACTGGCAGTTTGTAATCTATATCCTGGTAAGGGCTGGGAAAATGCACGTGGTCCTTGGGAGACTATCTAAGTGGTGGCCAATCGTAACACTTTAAGGTAGAAAGTAGCTAGTTCTGTAGACTACTCTTAAAAATTGATATGAACTGCACTACTCCATATAGAGAAGATCTCTAGACTCCAGTGCATGAGGCTTGATATATTGGAGGCAAATGAGAGATCAGGAAGCAGCCTAGGCGATGGTGTTCAAGACTTTACACCAATCAAATAGTCCAAGAGATCAAGGAAAGTCTTAGGAATGGTTTCAATAGGACATTTAGGAAGTAAAACAGATGTTTCGGGTTATCCGAAGTCAAATGGAACATCCACAGGCAAAATGATAGAAGGAATTATGAAAATCTAATATCTCAGAAGAAGAGAGAATATAGTGCAGCAACATGGTATTTATTGTATTAAGCTTCACTTGGCAATAACAAAAAGGATTAAACGGCAATTATGACTTTGGACACTAATGACCCTTAATATCTGGAAATTGGAGTGCATCCAGTTAGCCAGTTTAACCATTTTGCCCCATTATTCCTGCTATATGAATAACCATGGGGAGTGATGTTGGTGATGGTTGGCAGGTTCCCCCAGAAGAAGAACAGGATATTGGCACCACAATGATTTTTTAAAATGCAGAAAGTTTCACTGTTCATTTGTATCCTGAAAAACTGAAAACCACAGGGGACCTACCATATACCAACAGTTGTGTCCAGGTATGAACCACTAATCTGGGGATCAGTCCTGAGAAATGCCTTTCATGCCATTAGACTTAAGTGTGTGTGTCAATCCTCTCAGATGAAGACCATGTTTATTCCAGGGTATAATAAGGGATTGAGATCAGATCTGAAACACCATCAAGAAAAGTCCCCCACATACTTATGCAAAGATTTTTGGCAGGGCATTGAATGGGAGGCTGGCTGAATGTTCTGCAGAAAATAATGTAATTGCCCTATCACAGCTAGACGTCCAAAAGGGGCAGAATACAATCAGTTAATGGTTGACTCTGCATCTGCTAATGGTTATTTCATGTGCATTGTGACATGAAAATAATTATTTGGAATGTTTAGTTCTGAGATCTGTGTTTCACATGGTCCCCATGGGAAAGCTCTGGGTGCTATTCCAGAAAATGGGTATTGATGTGGACCTGTTGAAATACATCACCCCACTTATCATTCAAGTGCCAATCATGTCATATTTTTTAGGGGATAGAAGAGCAATTATTTCCTTCCCTGTTGAGTGTGGACTCCGAAAATGTTAGCTCCATTGCTTTTCACTCTATGCATTAATGACCTGGATAGTCTGCTCCCAAACACAACCGAAGTCATCCCCAGCATTGAAGGGAGGGAAAGTCTGTTTTTCATGTTTGCAGATGATGTGGTTATTTTTTTTTCAAAAACCGCATTGGCTAATGTGTTAGATATTGATGGTCTGAAAGGGGTGAAAGCATTCAACTGTCTAGGTGTCCACAATGATGATGACCAAACGTGGGAAACCTAAAACACGGTGTGACAAAATGACTTCCACTTTGCAGGAGTATAAGGGTGAGTAGTGGTTAAAGTGACTACTCAGCCCCCACACTTCTACAAAGCACCAGTGATCCCAATCATGAAGGTAAAACATGCACAGCAATGGCATATACCTCCTTTGCCCTTCATTATCATGGGTCAAGGAAAGGCTGTACTCTTACAAGGAGTATGAATGTGAGACAATTGCAACCTAAACAGCGATAGTACAACCATTCCAAAATAAATAAATGTCCAGTCAAGGTTTTATGAAATATATAATTTATTTAAACAATCAATCATACAGCGAACTATTACAAACGCTATCAAAAGCCACCCCTGTGAAGAAGGCAGAAAATGAAGAACTGGAATTTATAAGCACTCTGGATACATTGTCAGAGGGAAAACAGGCAATAAATTAAAAGAAATATTGACAAAATGATGTTCCTTTAAAGACAAAAGGTGACAAGGGGACTGAAGCAGTCTTTAAGGCCCCAGAAATAGTACCAGAGGAACAGGTCACCTGAAAGTACCTGCTTTCAATGTTAGATGGTTTCACAATGTTGAAGCAAGTTTTAAAGTGTGTGGATGTGAGTTGAACCAGATTCAGATGCATCAAGTTCTATTGCTCTATGTGACGAGCTGACGTCAAGTCGGTTGGAAGCGGGTGATAGGTGCAGTTTAAAAACAGCATTTTGGCAATGCAATTGAGAAGGCTAGCTAGGGTTGGTACAACTGTTGATATGGTTTGAGACATTGGTAACTGCTGGTTCAGTTCAATAAGTGACGCAATGCTCCAGTGGATCAACTCGAGGTTCGGTGATTTAAATCTGTGATCCTGATGGTCTGATGCAGTATTCAGGGAGGCAGTGGTTCTAAGTCATTTGAAGATGTGAGCCTGTTGTTCAAGCTGAACAGATGACATGCTCTGCTTCGTTCGGTGTGGTGACCAGCCAGTTCAAATGTGCAGCAGTGAAGTTCAAGCGTGTGCCAAAGGCAGCACTAGTAGGTCCTCTTGGTTCAAAGGTGTCGAATGTAGATCAAAGGTAGCTCAAATCAGTTTGAAAGGCATATACTAGGATCCTGGCTGTCCTGGCTCTCAGGGTGCTATGAAATCCAAAACCAACGGATGTCCACACACTTGTGGAACTCTCCCGTCCCCTGCACACCCTTTCAATTGTAAATGCAATCAATATTTGTTACATTTGCAATATTGTTGAAATAAATCTTCATCCAGGAGGGATTATACCTACACCATATATCAGCGGCTGCTGACATCACCCATATGATGGATATGGGTAAGTCACATTATTGATACCATTCTAAGTATTCACCCATAATTAAAATCCCGGGAGTTTAAGGGATTTCTAAATTAATGTACTTGTCTTTTAGAGGCAGCTCCAGAGTGCTGAAAGCCAAGCAGTGAACTAAGGAGTCAAGTGAAGCCACTGCAGACTCCAAGGTAACTCCACCCTAGAGATGCTCTTGGTTGCAGTAAGGCAATGTAAAGGCAGAACTAATTTACTCTCTTTTTTGTAAAATGGATTCTTGCACATATCCTTTTAAAAGTTAGCTTATTTCTATTGTTTTTTAGATTGCTTACCTATTGAGAAAATGTATACCCTTGGTGGTTAAACATTACAATTTATAGTAAATGGATACCTTTATAGGAGAACAATTAGACATCCAGATGATTATTACTGAACTAGAGGTTATGAAAATATGACAGATAAATATCTGTTCAGAGAATAATATCTGATTGTAATATTATGCATTATAGGTGAATGAGGAGAAAAACAAAAAGTGGGTGAACAACTCTTGAAGAAGGGGATAAGTCTAAGCCTCCAGCAAATATTATACGTTTTTGACATTTTCCAGACCAACATATGAACTTTACATCTCAGTGAATATGAGAGTAATTTGTGATTAATATATTGTTTACCCATAATGACAATTGTAACTAAGTGAAGAGTGATACAACACACTGTGTTTTTTTCTCTACAGTACAACTAAGAACACTGTTTTCAAACTACATTCATTCTAGTATGATTCCAATACAGAAGTTAATGATTTGATGTACCAAAGTGATGTTATTAATATGTGAGTTATATCAAAAATTTAATTGAATACACATTTTCTACAAAAAAATGGTTTCCTAAAGATTAATTTCAACAATTATTGCAAATGTAACAAATATTGATTGTATTTACAATTGAAAGGGTGTGCAGGTGACGGGAGAGTTCCACACGTGTGTGGATTTCCATTGGTTTTGCATAAGTTAATAAAACCCAGTGTCAAGGTTGTCTTTCTTCCCGGCACCCCAATAATCATCTTTCAAATGCCATAAACAGCTTAATTATTAGGTGTGCTCTGTGCAACACAGGTATTTGCTATGAAATCCAATCCAGGGACTCGAGTACAAGTTTGGTCCTTCTTGTCATCACTCCCAACCCAGGGAGTGATCAAAAAATTAATCAAAGAAGGGGTGGGAGACACCCCGTTTTATAGGGAAAGGGCCAGAGGGAACTGGATAAAACCAAGCCTGATTTAAGAGGTCCAATCCCTGCCTTAGAGATAAGCAACGCTTACATTCTGAGGGCATATGTTTTGCAGGACTTGAGGGGATGGGAAGGAGAGAAAGGCCCACAGAACAGTAAAAAGGAGTAATCCTCCCTTTAACCCACTTGTGATCCTTGGTTGCCCTAACGCCACTCCTTTCCCAGCCGCAGCCTCAAAGGTTCTCCGGTGTGCAGCCTCATAGTCTAAGTCAGGCCATTGTTAATTAAGTGGCTTTTTTGAAGCCAGGCTCCCAGGGAGTCTGCAGCTGGAAGATCCCCAGCATAGAGTCAACAGAGGCATGAATCCTGTCTTGTGTTCCCTTCTCTGGAATGCATGCAGGCAGGTGCTTGAAATCCACATAGCCGTTCATAGCTCCCTGATCTCACAGAGATGACACTGAAATGTTACAAATCTGATGTGGCCTTAATAATTATGTATTCTATCAACCACCAAACCAAATTGTATATGGGGTATAAGTTCATCCTGCCATCAGGTGGGTTGTTTTTCATATTTATGATAACCTTGGAACACAGGTGCATACTTAAAGGCAACCTCTGCACTGCAATGATTTGGCTGTCATAGGAGCTATCAAAAAGGGCACCTGCGACCTTTGGACCAGCCCTGTGGCAATGTAGAATAGATGCTGCAGATCAGGATACTGATGCAGCAGCACTGATGCACACTTTGCTTTTGGCATGCTTTTGGCATGCAGTTTAATGAAAGGTGGGGTCTGGTTAGCAAACCACACATTAGGGGATTACCTGTATCATGTTAGTTATTATTAAAAAACAAAAACTTTAGGGCTTTCTCACCCTTATCTCACACAGGGATCCAACACATGTTTAAACAATCAATCTGATCAATCTTTGTTTTTTCAGAAATATGGATGGGTTCTTTATCAAAGCCACTGCCAACGTCTATAGGGCTAGATCACATGCCCAATCATTATACAGAGCAACAGTGGAAGGCTTCAATGCTCGCAGCCAGTTTAAACCCATAGAAAATACATTAGAAGTCCAAAGATCAGTGATTAAAATTATCATCGACAATGAGGCCAATATGGACTGGGTCAGTGATACATTTCTCTACAACAGAAAGAGCACATAGGTTAAAGTTGTGTCAGAAGCGAAACAGTCACTCTGTCTGGAATTAGTGCAGGAATTGTTCCCATATCAGGTAACTAATAAAATAATGTAATTTACCACAATGATGAAGGTTAAGTGTTTGTTTAAGGAGGAGTGATTGAGTTTGGTGTCAACAGTTATTTCATACCAAGTGAAACAAATCCACAGAATGTCTTTTATACCTCAGTGGCAGGATGCCTCTTGGGCTGAACCTGTTTCAAAGCCATTCGTCACCATGTATTTGAAATCACTGAAGTGAGGTGGTTGTTGTAATGTGTTTTCTTCCTGCCTTACCTGCTATGCATGAATGGGGATGTCACGAGATTTCTGAGAGTAGAATGGGGTGTGATTGCTGACTGCTGGAAGTTCTGTGTGTGGCAGTTGGAAAGAGTCTGGCTGTGAGAGAGGGTGTTCGGGTGGATGTTCCCATACCATACTTCTCATTTGCATCAGTAAGCTTTGGGGCTGATCTATCCTGAACTGTTACACATAAAGAAGCTTTCCTTTTGTGCCTGAGGCTCTTGGTAATCTATTGGAAAGGACATTTTGCAACATTTCCGGCCAATTTAGCCTACTGCCTTATCTGCTGTTGGAAACTTGTGCTGAGCTGGGGGGCAGCCTGAGGACATCCGCCACACCCTGACCCCATTGAAGAAGTATAAAAGTATCCTCTCCCTGCCTAGATGAGATAGTGACAGCCTCCATGGAAGTTCCTGTCATGATGATCTTGTTGAGTTTACAGTATTCACTGCAATTTACATTGGTGCAGTTGGAGGTTTGCCTGTCTGTTCTTTTAAGGCAAAAATCATTACATTGGAAGTTGCAGTACACCTGAGCAGTGTATTGTTTGACTCACTGCAAATGATCTGCCTAGGGTAATCAGGGATTGGAGCTGTATGGTACTGTGGTATTTAGAGGTTGATGGTACATGCTTAGGAGTGCAGGAAACAGAAGTTGCCTCATTAACTGGCATATACTAACTGTTGTGGATTATGTTATCCAAATAAATTAACCAGAGGGGCTGCTGAACATACCATCGTTCTCGGATGAGAGGTGAACCCAGGTACTTTGTGCAGACATCGGCCTATGGGAGTTGTGTGTTGTGGCGGCACATTATGTGGATACAAAGCACTGTCTCGCTCTGCAGTTGTGGCCCAAATGTTGAAGTCAGTGCTAAGAGTAAGTAACCTTCACAATATAACGCCATCACTCAAAGGTAATTACGCTATCCCTGTGTGATGGAGGAGAACATCAGATACGCTTCCACACCAATTGGCTGAGGAGTTTAGAGATGTTACCAATATGAAGTGGATTATAGCAGAGCTGTTATCAACAGTTGGAAGTCAGTGAAAGTTGCTCCCACTTAATATTTTTTAAGGGTTCACTGTTCCGGATCTGTGAGATACCTAATGGGTAGCAGGTATTTTGAGAAGTGGTACACTTTGTTGGCCACTCAAGTGTGCTCCTGGTATAAGAGAGGAATGAACAGAACATTATCCCCGTTTAGAACTTTGGGTAGATGCCGTCAATTTGTCGACCTTTATTTTTGGTCTGGCAGTAGTATTAGAAAACAGGTTCAGTTGTCTTGGGAAGCCTTCATTTTGTTGAGCTGTGTTAACCTTGGCTTGGCTTGGAAATAATCCTTCAGCATATGCTAGTCTGCGGTCAATTGGCATATTAGCCAGCTGTAATCAGAGGACTGTTGTATCATGATGAGTATTGTTAAGATTTCAATATGGCGACACACACCTTGGTCTCGGCCTAGTATGGAGCGCACAACTGAAATGCTTATTTTTATGTTAGATTCAATATTGAGATGGTACACCACTCATATCACACCCCCTTTTCAAATACCCCGGGTCACAATGGACCATGAACCAGACTGTTTGATAAAATGTAATATTTATTTGAAAATTAAAAGAAATCATACAATGTTTAATATGGGGCAGCGATCAGCAATGGGGTGATAATAAAAATAGGAATGTAAACAATGCACTTAGGAAAGAGAGCACTCAATTACCACCTGCAAGGTTGCCTCAACCCACACATAATCAATTCTGGGTGAATAAACAGAAGCAGCAGGTAATCAATGACAAATAGGAAACAGAATTGAAATCTGACCTTCCCTCCCAAAATAAGAGAGAAAAACAGATTTCAAACCCCTTTGCAATGCTAAAAATGACACTCGGAAATGGATGAATAAAATAATGAATGTGTGTAAAAACCTTGAAGCAGAGACAATTCTTCACTAAAGCAGCATTGCAAATATACTAGCAATCCCTAAGAATGGATAACCAAGAGCACACAGTTCAAAAATTAGTTGCAGGGTTTAAAACATGTTGCAGCAAATGACACGCTGGAAACTTTGCAAACTTTGCAATTCCCGCCTGAAATTATCACAAACTGTTTTTAATAAAAACGGGTGAACTACACTGATTTGATGTTTTATGTTGGGGGATAGCTATAGATCACAGGTACAGTATGGAAGTGAAATTAAGTCTCTAGCTGGTAAATTTAATGAGTTATGCAAGATCTAGAAAGGTGCGTTTTGAGTAAAATGGATCGCTGAAAAAGGAAAAGAAATCAGTTTTGACAAGAACAGTTTTACTCTACACTAGAGCATTCAGGCTAGGCTACCAAAGAGGGACAGAGTAAGCTCCAGGTTTGATTTGTGAGTTCAACCCCTAGCACCTCAGTGCCCAACCCTAGCGGAACCAGTCTGATCACTCGAAATAGGACTAAGGGTTTAGGATGTACACAAGGCAGAATTACTAAAGAAATGGCGTGAGCACTAGAAATCAAAGGCAGGGTTACAAGAATGATTCTGATGGTTTTACAAGTTATCAGGGTAAGGATATGATGACTTTGAGAGGGGAACTAAGGACAAGGCAAGGCAAGGTACACTGGTTTTCTATGGTGCCTATTGATACTCACAGTCCACTTTAGTTTAGAATTTTGGGACAGTCAGCGTTCTGGTCACCACACAGATCTGGTCTAACAAAGGACAGCTGGACAAAATCAGCGGGACAGGATCAGCTGGGAGAGGGACAAAGGATAATTCTGGTCACCGGATGGCACAGGTACCTCTGGATGCAGTTATTGCGCAGCAATTTGTGGGCCGCAAGCCAGGCTGTTGTCAGGAGGCTTCCCACAAAAAATACCACTGCTTCTCCCCTTTAATTATTGGGATTTCAAAATTGAGGCCTTGCTGGAAGGGTCAGCAATGCTTGGCCTGATAGTTAGATCTGGAATCTGGATCAGTGCAAGATGAAGGAACAGGAACAAGCTGCTGCACAGGAAATCAGGAAGAGAGTGTGTGCCCAGAGTATTGTTATAATGCTTAGTGACATCATTCAAGTATATGACTGGGGGAGGCTTGACTAAACACACCTCTAAAAAAGGGATTGGACAAGGGTGCTAGTCTCCGCCTCGTTCTCAGTTGGTTGGATTTCCAAGGGAATGATGTCAGATTTATGAGGTGAGTTTTACAATGTCCAAAAACTCCCACATTTCCTTTGCTTAAAATCCGATTTTGCCAAAAACATACATTTACACCCTTGCAATCTCTTGGCAAATTATACACACAGGTTACATATTATGTGCAGCACATATAAGTCCGATGCTCAAGTCTGTGGGACCTTGTTTCGCCCTTCTGATACATTTAGTAATTTTAAACATGAAAGATGTGTCCTAAAATTCCATAATTGTATACACAGATCCAAATTATGCCAAGGAATGTATGTACAGAATTGCAACATTTTTGATTTATCCTCTTTACTATGCCCTTTCCGTCCCATATGTGTCAGTAAGTTCTACCGTGTTTCTAAAGCAAGCATGAAAAATCACTTTTAAACTGCAACATTTTTACAAATTTTTAGTCTTGCTGCAAAGATAGAAGTCTTTAAAGTGTATTCCTGGAATAGACTTGGGGAACAAAAGGCAGTCTCTTTGTTCCTGGGTCCATTTTTTTGCTGTCCTTCAACTGCTGCCAACTGTCATTTCCTTTAGAGCAGGTTCTCCCTTCATTGGGCCTCATTACGACCCAGGCGGTAAGTTACCGCCTGGGCCGTGACTTTACCACCATGGCGTAAACTACATTTACGCCATGGTGGTTGGCGGATTTACCGCCCAATTCCAACCTTGGCGGGGCGGTAAATCCCCATTTTCCCATTTTCCCTTCCCCATTCCCATTTTGCCCCATAGGGCATAATGGGAGTGGGGAAGGCGTTAATTACGCCACCGTAAATTACGGTGGCGTAATTAACATCAAGGTCCCTTAGCGCCATGGATTTTAACACCTGCTAAAAGCAGGTGTTAAAACCTCCATGGCGCTAAGGGACCTCGGAATCAGGCGGTAAGGGTCGGCGCTGTTTACGCCGCCGTAAAACCCTTACCGCCTGAGTCGTAATGAGGACCATTGAAATTATATTGCCCCTTCACACCTCCGGCTTCTTTCCCTGGGAGATTCATTGTTTGGGTCCCAGCAGAGACAAATGTCTGTTCATCCACACAATTATCAGGGGGTTGTCAGTATCACCTGAGAGAGAGAGCCCTCCTTTTGGTGCCACTTCTCCAAGCAGAACCTGTTTTTCAACTTGTAGCTCCACCCACCATATTTTTTCACCCTTTAATTTCTGATCTTAGATCCAGAATTAAAGCAAGCCTGTTGCATAAAATAACCCAAGTTATATAATCTCACCAGCAACAAACCCCTTCATATTGCCAAAGATTGGCAGGCTTTCATTCACCAGTGTACTGTTTCAAAACACAGGTGTTTGTTTTTCTTTAATTTGCAAAAGCCCATTTATTTACACGTGGTGCAGGAGGCCTTCCCTTCTTAAATTCAACGTTTCATCTCCAGCAGATTCACACACTGTCTGCAGCTATAATTATTCTCTTGCAATGCTGGAGTTGGTCTGAAACACGGATACATTGAAGCAGGCATGGCGCAGATAGTTAGATTCTCTCTTTGAACAGCTGAGATTTGGATACTTTTGCAAAGAAAATGACAGCGTAAGTCAAAGTTCCTGGTTGATTTTTTTTCAGAATTGGTTTGACTGGGCTTGTCAATTCAGAATTATGCCTGGTTTTATGAGGCACAGTGAAACACAGTGAAACACACCGGGCTTGGTAGGGCTTATTAATCACAGTGGGCCTCATTACAAGTTTGGAGGTAGCCATGCCCTTAATAAAGGCATGGCTACCCCCAAACTCGGGTCCGGCTCCGGGTCCTGCAAAAGGGGAATTACCGGGCCATTCCGACCTCTGCAGGCCCGGTAATTTCCCTTTCGTGGGACCCGGCGCCAGTACAACCCCATTCCCATTTCAGCCCCGAGGGGGCTCAATGGGAATGGGGAGGATGGTAGCAGTGGTACATTGTTTTTCCCACAGAAGCAACCACATTTTGCAAATGTTAGGTAAGGACTATGGGTTGTTCAGCTAATTTAGCATGCCAACATTTGCCTATATCAAATCAAAAACGTACTTATTGCATTTTGTGTTGGGGGATTACATGTCAATGTTGTTTGTATAATTGTTATATTTGTACAGGACCAAGTTTTCACCACTGCAAACTGGGGTTATGTCCTAGAAAACTATGTGCCCAAGTTGGGACAGTTGAAGAATGAGTTAAAATAGATAAGTGTTTGCCAGAGTTGAGTGTGGCCATCAAAGGTGTGGCTATGTACTGCATATGTACCATTCTTGGAGTATTGTACACATATGGATATTTATGTGCTATGTTGTACACCAATAGTTTTGTGTTTGCATGTGTGGGGTGTTGTACACCATTGGTTTTGCATGCACAATAATTTGAACACCATTGCTGATTTACGTGAGGTGTTGGACACCATTGTGCAGATCCTGCAGTTGAGGGGTTGTACCACAAGACTGGGTCACATATAGTATGGGGTGATCACACAGTGAATGTGTGAGGTTTGTGGTATGGCTTGGAGGTATTGTGTGGTGTCCAGCATGTGCTTAACAGGAAGTGCAGTGTCAGTGTTATTTTGTTTGGTACCCTGTGCATGTGTGGTGCTGACTGTTGGAAGGTTGGGTTCCAGACAGTGAGCATGATATTAGAATGCTTAAGTGTGAATTTTGTTGGTTTAAGTAGGGTACATATTGAACTTGGTTGTATGTTGTATCGCTTTCATCTGATTCTTTTTACTTTGGGATGAGGGGATGTAGGATTCAGAGCTGTTTGTCCTGCTGTCACGTGGGTGTGTGCTTTGGATGGCATGCAAGGATGATCTGAGGGCGCTAATCTCTGGGTGGTATGAATCTTAGGTTGTGAAGTGCATCACTCAGCAATGAGGGGTGTTCATGATACCCTTGGTGCAAGTGGTGGTGATCATTATGCATTGTAGAGGTAAGATGGGGACCAAGGGTCCATGTAGAGGTGTCTTGATGTGTACATCTCTTTCGATTGTGTTCAAATTCTGATTTCTGATATGAGAGGAGATGGGTTGTATTGTGATTTCTTCTTGCCTTGCCTGCTATGCATACATGGTGATGTCATGAGAGTTCTGAGATTAGAATGTGGTGTGAGTGCTGACTTCTGTGATAGTTGGAGAGAGGCTGGTTGTGAGAGAGGGTGTGACGATGAATGTTCCTTTACTATACCTCTGTCGTGTCTTGTAAGCTTTGGGGCTGATCTATCCTTAACTGCAATAAATAAAGAAGATTTCCTTTGTACCTGTGGTGCCTCGTCATTTGTAGGAAAGGATAATTTGCAGCAGAGGTCCCATCACAAATGTCATGTTCTCGTTCTCATACAACAGGAGACTGTTAAGACATTTAAACGTATGAGAAAAAGCGAAGACTATCTCTAAAACTGAAGAACATGATGTTATCACTTATCCATTATGCAGGGAGGCGTGGCTAGGTGCCAGGCAAAATGGTAGTCCTGCTTCAGAGATCTGCTCTTCACTCCAAAGAAGAAATTATGAATGCTGTGAAAGTCAAGCTACCCTCACCTCATTTCCCGGTTATGAAGGTTAGTGCAACCACAGATGCAGCAAAAATGCAGGTCTTCTGACATTCAGGAGGAGCAGTGTAGAAGGCTGTGAAGCAACAAGCTGCACTCGTAGTGACTCAGGAATTCCTGCCAGCTGCTCTGGTCAACGTGCAATGTTTGCATTGCCTGCTGAGGGAAACGTTTTTCCTCACAACACGGATCAACTCTATTAAAAGAGCCAGACCAAATACACACATACAAGTAGTACAGGTACATTTTGCATTACAAAAGGTGCTCATAAGACCAATAATTATCTTGTTGCTGTTGACTGTGATGATTTACTATATCATACTATAACAATTTACATAGAAACTGTTCTCGTCTAAGTTTTACAATGCTGCTAGTGGCTCCAACTGCTAATTATCAAACAGAGGCTCTATAATTTTTAAAAAGGGATACAGAGACCTATGCTTTACCTGTCAAGCTTAAATATGGCAGCATCTCGATATGATATGGCATTTATAACGCACCTCAGAATAATATTGCTGAAGATACTTCCTCAGCAATTGCCATTATGTTAAAAAGGCAACAGCGTGACTTACCCACTCCTAATGAGGAAAGTATGGACCCAGTTATGCTTGCCATTTTGACAGAAATTAGAGCCTTAAAACTAATTATGGAGGATACCAACAACAAACCACAATCACTGGATGACAAGTGGTCAGCTTTTGATTCTAGGATCACCGAAGTAGAGAGCAGAATGAGTAATGGGGAAGAGATCACAAACAAAGTAGCTAACCTAGAAAATATGGTTAAAATACTTCAAAAACAATCAGAAAACCTGGGCAATAGAAACAGAAGAAACAATCTTCCTATTGTAGGCCTTCCTGAAGGTATTGAAGGAGAAGATACATGTATTTCCCTACCCTCTATCTTAGCAAAATTACTTGAACTCCCCCCTTCATTGCAACTCAACATTCAATATTTGGTATTGAAGAATCTGCTGCTTTATTAACCTTAACACATTGTGTATGTATTAACTATGATGTACATGCATTGGTTTTTCATTCTGTCAAAGAAAGACGTTAACAAAAAAAAACATGTATACCTTACAAGTGCCCTACTGATCACAATTCACGCTACAGGTGTAGGATCTGTTCATTGCTCTTATCCTAACACCGGTATCTGCCTCTATCACTCTTACATCGAAGATAGCATATCTCTCACATTCGGATGCCATTAGCACAACAATTTTCTCTCAAATGTTACCCCTGGGTCACTTGACAACATAGCACCAAAACCATGCTGTACCACCTGCACAACTACCCCCACCGAGCATAAAGCTGGGATTTAAGCAAAACAGTTGCCACTCACTTCCATGATCACAGCCCAATCAATGCACAAACCAGCTGAGCCCCAGCCTTAGTGCTGTTTAACAAAATAAAACAGGTTGCATCCTTTCGGTATAGCTTTTATTTTTTTGTAATGCAAATACACAGTTTAAGTTTCAAAATAAGACTATAGTCTTTTCGGAGCAAAATGTTGTACTTCATGGTACAGAGAACGTGCATTCATTTCTCCATCCTGATGCAATGCCAAAAATAAAGTGCACAGTACATTGTATTTGTAATTCATTTTTACATGTGGCGGGTTGCATCACCAAGGCAAAACACAAATCGCAGCAATGGAGTTAACATGGCACTGTATATGCATATGCTTTCTGAGGCTGTATTTTATTGAATAGATGTGGGGCACACCACAACATCCACAAAAGATCAAAGGAGCTTCATCTTATATTTGGCCATTAGGAAGCATGGTGGCGTCATTTTCACACAGTTGGGTAATATAACATCTTAAATGATGGAATATCACAAGCACAGTTAGTGCAGCAGTGCAGGAAAATGAAGACAATACAGGTTTCCCCGACTAAGTGTTAAACCACCCAAGCCCAGATTTAGGTTTATGCATTGTTATTGTGTGTGGCTGCTCCGCACAGCACTTGTGCATCTACAGCTGATTGAAATCAAAGAATTGTAGTGTCACAGATTTTGTGAAGTCAGACACAAATAATGTGTTGCAAAATATGTGTATGGCAATAGTGTATTAACTATGGTTTGGTGTTGGCAAAGAAGAGAACACGTGTAACATGCTGACTTCCAGCACATGCAAAGCTTCTTCCATACCTGGGAGGGAGGCATAGTACATGTGTGTGGTGTTTTGCAGTAACTAGCAAACGCAGAGCATTTACTGAAGACACATCTGGTATCCACATACATGTCTCATTTCACATATATGTCTATCTGAAACCTGGTTGCATCCATCATGCAAGCGTAAAGTGTGCCAACGTGGTGTGGCAAAACCCGAAAACAGCTCTAAACCTGTGACGAATGTATAAACTAGACAGAAAAAAAATCAAAAATAGAGATGTAAGCTGCAAAACACCACAGATTAGGTCCGTAGTGGTTGACCATTCATAAAGGATGAGAAAGGGCACTTTTTTCCACAAGGAGTTAGATGTGCCAGTGGATGATGTCAGAAAGTGAAACCACAACCGTTCTGGCTCTCATGCCAATCTCACCCACTTGCCAATGCAGTCAGCCACGTGGGGGAAGATCTTTGTTTAGGTACATGTTGCCAAATGCAAAAGAGAGTGTAAACGACCTCCATTACAGAGTACATAAGAAGGTGCTAGAGGCCAAGTTGCCTTTATGTGGAACAGATAACGGGTCTCCCAAGGAGCTGAATCTGACCACGATCCAGGAGAAAGTGCTAGCCACAATGGACATGGGCAGTTTTGACTGCACGCAGTGTGTCCAGGTACATCATAAGATATGGATGAAAGTGACTTTGCAGAATGGTTGCATGGCTCTCTGTTTGGAGGACTGTTCTTGGGGGTCATTACGACCCAGGCGGTAAGTACGCCAACTTTACCACCATGGTGTAAACTATGTTTACACCATGGTGGATGGCGGATTTACCGCCCCATTCCAAGGTGAGTGGGGCGGTAAATCCCCATTTCCCATTTACCCTTCCCCATTCCCATTTTTGCCCCATAGGGCATAATGGGAGTGGGGAAGGCGCTAATTACGCCACCGTAAATTACGGTGCCGTAATTAGCACCAAGGCGGGTTAGCGCCATGGGTTTTAACGGCTGCTAATAGCAGCCGTTAAAATTGGAATCAGGCGTTAAGGGTTAACGACGGCGTTAACCCTTAACGCCTGAGTTGTAATGAGTCCCAATAAGAACATTGCACTGGTACCAGTGCCACAGTGTAAAGACTGACCTAAGTCCCCACACCTATTTGGCAAGCATCTGTCTCTCCTATGCAAAAAACATTCTTTGCATCTTTTCAACAAAATATGCGTGCCACTCATGCCCCCTTCCATGGGCCATTTCCAGGTGTCAATGTCCTTTGGCCCTGGTGAAAGGGCCAGGCATGTGTGATGATTCGTCGGAGAGCTCACGATGTGGAATTCTTGCTGTATGTGTGCGTTGTGTCAGTTTTGCTGTGCAACACATTTTGTGTAATGGCCTACGTATTTTTCACGTGTCCTACAAGACAGGCGTAAACACAATAGAAAAGCAAAACCGTATAGCATTGTAACTGGACGAAGGGAGTACACGCAAAGGATGCTGCTACCAAAGAAAGTGCCAAGAAGAAATCAGTGCTATCCTAGGAAGATGATGCAGCTGCTTGTGCTTTGAAAGAGGTATTACCTGTCTGTGAGGTCACTCTACACTGTGTCAATCAGAATGTCCATTAAGAGCATGTTGGCCTTGAGGAGGCTGACGTCAGGTTACTGAATTCAAGAGATAGACAGAGTGATCTAGAAGCAGAACTCACAAAGCTAGTGTATACACATCCACTTTTTTCCAGGAAGTGGGCCTCATTACGACTCAGGCGGTAAGGGGTTTACGGCGGCGTAAACAGCGCCGACCCTTACCGCCTGAGTACGAGGTCCCTTAGCGCCGTGGCGGATTTAACACCTGCTTTTAGCAGGTGTTAAAATCCATGGCGCTAAGGGACCATGGAGTTAATTACGCCACCGTAATTTACGGTGGCGTAATTAACGCCTTCCCCACTCCCATTATGCCCTATGGGGCAAAAATGGGAATGGGGAAGGGTAAATGGGGATTGGGGACTTACCGCCCCGCCGACCTCGGAATGGGGCGGTAAGTCCGCCTACCACCATGGCGTAAACGTAGTTTACGCCATGGTGGTAAAGTCACGGCCCAGGCGGTAACTTACCTCCTGGGTCGTAATGAGGCCCAGTGTAGGCTATGCCTTAAACTAGAGACAGGGAGTCTGCCAATGCGTGGCAGTGCCATGTTTACTGCAATAGAGGAATGCAATGACCGCAAGAAGACAATAGAAAGGTTACTTATTTTTTTATTTTATTTTTTTATTTGTTTATGGTTTATCTGGTTTATCAAAATCTTTGCAAAAAATATTTCCAGTTTCCCATTACGCATTTTCTAAAATTTTAAATAAAGTAATCCAAAAAAGTTTCCATTTCAATTTGTTTCCAAGTTCAATGTTATTACGAATTTTGCTGTCGCGGTCATTATTCTCTCTGACTTAGTCATGAGAATCTCTCTCCATAACGATTTTGCTGTTAAAATACAGCAGTTCTCAATAAATGTTTGAAGTAGTGGTTTCGTCTGTTTCGAATATTGTGACATGCAGAGGCCAGGTGTTGTAAGGTTTCTGTTCGAGTATATCTGCAGGTACTGTCTTCTTCTTTTATCTGCTTCCTTCTAAGTTGGTTGCTCGGAAATTTAAATAAGTAGCTTTCAGTTGTGTCTCTTTTTTTTTTCAATTACTAAGCCGGCTTGACTTGGTTTGTATAATTTCGCACTTTCAATAGTTGTTATCCAATCTTGCTGATATATATATATATTTTTTTGGCTCGTGTTGGATTCTGCAGTAGTAGTTCCTCCGTTATATCTGCTTTCTGGAGAATCTCTTTTATACATTTTCTCCATGACTGCGAAAACGGTTGATTTGCTTTCAGCATAAAGGCATATACCGACAGGACAGTTTCCTCTGCCTCTCCTTCTAGCTATTTCCTTTGCAAATTGCATAGTTTCAATGTGTAAATTCCGTATAATGATGGTATGCCCAGTTCGTATCGTATTTTTGCCATTGGCACAGAGTTTGGCAAATTTAGAGCTGATTTCCAGAAATGGCCCTTTATTGTGTTCCAATAGTCTTTCTTAATTATTGGTTTCGTGTCTGAGCCGTATAAAACAATTTCCACTGTTTTTTGAAGATAAAAATTAAGGGCAGGTTTAATTGAAAATTTCCCATATTTTTCCAGGATGATTTTTGTTTGGGAGATCGCCGTATTTAGTTTAGCTCTAATGCCGTCATAGTCTGGGTTATCCTTACTGCAGTTGCTAATTTTGACTCCCAAATACTTACATACATCAACAACTTACAATACTTTTCCATTCAAGAGCCAATTCATTTTATACATCTTCCTTTGGGCTTTCACAGGGTGAATACAGAGGGGCTGATTCATGGAACAAATGTGCGCCGAAATTTGTGGCGCAAGCTGGCGCAAGCGTTTTTTCCCCGGGATGTGTGACAAATCTGTGGGTGGCGCACACGGGCACACATGACACTTCAACATCCCGAACGCTGTGCGCGACGTGCACAGCAAAAGCGCACAACATGTAGCGCACACACCAAAAAGGGGGCGGAACATGCGGAATGGGGAACAACGTGTGAAAATGAAGGCGTAACTGGGGAAGTACTGCTGGGAAATAGACGAAATGCCCACACGCGTGCGAACAACACTTATTCATAGATTCGAATACGGGAAACCCGCCCATGCCAAAAGTCGCGCACAGGCGTAAACACGTCTGCCCCACAAGAAGGCAGGTGGAAGCATCCCCACGCAGTATAAAAGTGTGTGTAAACAACAAACCTGTATATACAGCTGCGATGAATGTCCCATTTCTAGAAGCACTGATCGTAGGACACTGCAGGAGGAGGAGAATAGCCAGGCCCTGCATTTTTTTGCCAAGGGCCAGCCTTTTTGGGATAGGTTTCCACCTCGTATCATCCTAGACCTGGTCACTGACTGGGAGGATGACCTCACATCACCCACATTGTGCTCCGAAGCACTGAGCCCCTTGGAAAAGGTGCTCAATGTCCTGCATTTTTTGGCCACTGGGTCATTTCAGCGGACAACTGCCATACTTGGGGGTGTTTCACAGGCCACGCAGCCACGCTGCCTACACCAGGTGTTGGCAATCATGACTGTGTGACCCTCAGTCCGCAGGCACATATACAAGCCCAGAACACCCACAGAAAGGCAGGCCGTGGTCCAGGACTTTTACAGGCTGGCACACTTCCCCAAAGTGCTTGGTGCCATAGATTGCATCCATGTGGCCCTACGTCCACCTCGGACCAGCGAGCACATCTATCGAATCCGCAAGCACTGGCATTCCATCAACGTACAGGTTGTATGCGATGCCCATGGAATGATCACCTCTGTCATTGCAAACTATCCTGGGTCTACCCATGACAGTTTCATATACAGAATGTCCGTCCTGATCCGGGTCCTGGAAGCTGAGAAGCATGGCGACACATGGCTCATTGGTGAGTACAAATGTCTGTGCACATGCATGCATGTCACACACAGACAAATACACAAACCTAACTAATGACAACCATCCTCACCTCCGCAGGGGACAGTGCCTACCCTCTGAGCAACCATATGATGATGCCAATACGCCTCCCCACCACACCAGGTAAGATACAATGCTGCCCATATTGCAACCAGGGGCATAGTGGAGTGCACATTCAGAGTGCTCAAGTCACGCTTCCGCTCCATTGACCGCTCTGGCGGGCAGCTACTATATGCACCCCCAGTAGTGTGCAGGATCATTGTGTCCTTCACAATGTTGCAACAAGGGGGGGTGTACCGGTGGACATGCTGGTGCACCCAGATCCCCAACCACAGGCACAGGTGCTGCCCATGGGAGGGGAAAGGGCATGTGGCGAGGCAGCCCGGACCCAGCTTGTGGCCACATTTTTCACCTAAACTCCCACCCCTACGGAGTGCACACAGGCCTGGCACATACCAGGTGACAATCGATAATGACAAAGAGACAGTCAACTGTCACAACCTTACCACCCTGAGAATGTTACCACAGAAGTACTACAGTGTGTGCATCCCTAGCTACTTAAACATAACCAATCCTGTGTGACTAAAAGGAAGACATGCAAGGTGTATATCACACCACCCCCCTGCAAACCAGGCCATGACAATCACTGGTATGTCACCCAAACCCTCCCAACCCACATCAGCCTTGTCTGCCACACCAAGACATGGCATGCAACAGCAAAAGAGCAAACCAAAAGCACAAAACATGACCAATTAGATATGAAGTGACACGTGATAAATTGAAAGAGGCCTCACATAATCACACCTGACATGGAATCAGATGAAATGACTGACCAACAACCTCCCACACATACAAAGTCATACACAAATGCATGCCACCAGCGTTACCATCAACAAAAGACAGAATGCCTGTTGGCATGCACATTGGCCAAGCCAAATCCCCAAATCCCTAACCCATGTGCTGTGTGTGTCTCCAGCAACACACCGCTCAGCACACAGCACAGTGAGCAGCCATTGTGTTAGGGATACACCTTGAGCATCATATAAAAAGGACAAGTAACAAAAATAACCTATTGACGCATGTACACGATCCCCAAATGGTAAGTGATCATGCGCTGCAGGGACACAGCATGCCAGAGAAGGCAATCTGTGTGCATGTGTCGGCATGGAAAGGTGGTTGTATGTGTGGTGGAGCATTGTGTAAGTGTGTGTGTCAATTGGGACATGCACTCAATACATGTGTGTTAATTCAAGTGACCCTCACTGTCCTGTACACATCACATGTGACTATTGGCCAAGTGTAAACCCCAGTATGTCAAACCACAACAATCCCTTGACATCTGAAAAGTAAACACAACACAGGAACAGCCATTGACCAGCACAACACATCATGTACATAGTACCCCACAATGACAATGTCAGAGAGTGCCCAAACACTGTAGCCCAAGGGTACTGTCTGACACCAAAAGGTCCTCCCTCATTTACTCATCACCATGACCATCAGAAGAACTGCATCTGGGGTCTGTTGGCTTCTTCCTTCTATTCTGCCTGGCTTCAGGATCCCCCTACCCCTTGTTCCTTGTTACACCTTTTGTGTAAATAGGGTCCAGCCCCCTCAGAGGCCACCTTGACTGGTAAAAATACCAAATCGCAGACAACTCCAAGGAGCCAAACCCCCAAACCTGGGAAAAAGCCTGTAGCCACAAAGAACCCTGGAAGAGTCTCCAGTAGATGACTTGAAGTTGCTAAATATGGCCAAGCACATGTCCTAGCAGAATGATAGAATAACTACCAAGGTAGCACAGTTGAACAATGGGTCGACAGGATGGGGAGCCATTTCAGTACACAACAATCAATGAGGATGCAACAACTGATGGGTAGGGTCACAGCTCTGGTCTCCAGGTGCAGGAGTGGCATGAACCAAACACCCCCTCCGCGGTCTGTTTGCCTGCAAGGTAAAATTTACACAGGCCTCCGAGCCCCCTGCCGGGAAAGAGGGTTAGGGATCCGTAGGTTGGATAGGCATCAGTATTTAGGATAACCGGAAAGAGGGTCAGGAGAGGGGAGGTGGATGGGCAAGGGAAAGTAGTGAAAATACAAAATACAACTATTGACAATTACACATACTCAATCAGAGAAACCATGTACTTCATGCACATTGTACAAAATGGCTCAAAGGCGAGCCAAAGAGAGAATTATCTCTGGGGTGAGTGCTGGCCTCCTGCCTGCGCACTCTCAGGTCCGGTAACAGGAGCAGTTCAATGCTGTACAGAGTGGGTGAGTTACTATTCTGTGTGTGTTTTCCCCACACACACATAACACCATTCATGCCTCGCACCTTGTGACGCCTCCCCAAACAAGCACTCTTGTCTGCTGCTTTCTTCCTATACTTTTGTTTGTCCCCATGATGGTTCATACACTGTTAATGTGGTAAGGCAGCCACAAGTGGCCCTGTGGTAAATGGAAGACCACGTGTTAAGAAACACACATGATAGAATGGGCCTTGGGTGAGCTGCTAGATGCGTATGGCGAGGTGCGACTTCAGTACAAGTCGCATTCTACCAGCCGCGGATTCGTATAGGTAGCGCACGTGGCAATTTGCATATGCTAATGATATGCACTGCACTCAAGTTTGTGCGTCGTTGGGTGCCTCCCCTTGTGCTGTATCAGTCTGTGGCTAGGAATGTTACTACGCTAATAACTTAGCTTCTATGGAGCAGGGTGGACTCCAGGATATGGGCGACGCCCCCTGCGTGTGCCCCTGACAACTTGGAAAACTTCTTGGCATTTGCTCCTCAGCGCAGCTTAGCTATACTGTGCACATCTTCCCCAATGCCTGGATAAGCTCCCCAGCACTGGTGCTACTTAGCTTGCATGTGTGAAGGGCCTGGAGGAATGTCGGCTGGGGCTTGGCACCTCATGCTGCTCACCTTGCTCAGAGCTCCTGGAAACACGTCTGCTTCTGTCGGACATCTGAGCACAAGCCCCGTACTTCAGCTGGCGCATGCATGCGCACGTGTGCCCCACCCCACGGGGCAAGGGTTTTGTAGTTCTTGGCCCGGTGTCCGCTGGGAAAGGTAGTCTGAAGGTTCCTTTTCCTGCAGAAAGGGCATATAAGCCTTTAATACAACAGGAACGTTTCTGTGTGTGTGTCTTCATGCTGCTTCTTACTGGGCCATGTCTGAGACCTGTATCTGACCTCCTCCTACACACCCACAAGTTCTGTACCCTGACAGGTAGAACTGGAACTTGAGTAGAAAATAACCAAGGAGGCTGGCACAACTGGATGGTTGAGCAGAAACACAATCAATCCTTGAAAGCGTGAAGAAAGAAAGGCAGATACAGCACAAGTCCAGAAAGGCACAGAGAATGTGAGATAGCCGGAAACAGCTGATAGCAAGTTAAGAGCCACAACAGTTGAATAGTATTGGTAAAATCCAACAGTCAACATAAAAGCATGGTTGTAATAGATGAAAGACAGGCGGAGCGACAGAGAGATGTAGTTGAACAGAAGTGTACTGAGGCAAACCGAGGCAGTACATGGAAATAACTGCCTGAAAGATGGGCGGACAGATCTGCAACAAGGACAGTAGCATGAAGAAGAACAGGGACTAAAGGCACCAGAGTGTGGAAAACAAGTAAAATAGCCGTAGTCCAGTAGGAAAACTGTGCCGTCAGGCAGCATCAAAGTCATAGAGGGAAGACAGTACTTGTGCTGGCCAAACAGAACGGAGTGTAGTAGTAGTATAGGCGGACATCTCAGGTGAGGACTGGTCCGTGAGTTGTGCCTCTTGGGTCACATTCCTAATGCATCCTCCTTTGCCACAATTCCCAGGGGCTGTACTCAACACATACCAACTTCACATTGTCACTACCCGGACCCGTCCCACCATCATTGTGACTTTGACAGCTAAAGGGTGCAGGCTACCATCTACAGCATAAAGTGCATCAAGCATGTATACAGGCAAGAAATGAACATACATCACAATCAACATCAATAAATGGACAGTTCAATAATGTACTCACCAAAAATGATTGCACACATGCCGTGGAGAAAACATCTATAATCCCCACAAGGGGTGTTAACACAAGTAGTACAGCAGCAGGCAGGCCACAGATATGACAAAAGTCCAATGCCCTGTGTAAATGGTTGTTACACCGAACCATCCTTGTGAGCCCATGGATAGGGGAAGCAGGATTGGCATATGTGAGTCAGGACCCCAATCTGCAAACACATACATGAGACAAGCTTTAATGAGTCCAGTTGGAACAGACAGTGGATGCTTTCAAAAGCCACAAAGCACCACACCGTCACATGAATGCACAATAGACAAACAATTTTAAACTATATTAACTAATTAAACTAACTATAAAAATAGAAAATGGCCACATACAACCCAGGGGGGTCAAAGGAGGGGGAGGTACAGGGTGCACCTCAACACCCACATGCGATGATGTTGATATGAAAAAAAAACTCCATGGGCTCAACGCCTGGACGGCCTGACCTGTGTGGGAGATAAGTCGTCGTCCTCCTCACCCTCTGGATGGAAAGCAGAAGGTGGACGTGGCAAAGTACCCTGACCATGCCTATGCACAGCTTGCCCCTCATCAGCAGCAAGTCTGGGGCACTGGTAAGCCTGGTCCTGTGCTGCAATGACATGTAGGTCAGCATGCAGTACCTCACGTGATACGTGTTCTTCCTCTTGCAAGGTAGCAGGTGTAACACAGAGTTCTTCCTGCATCGCCTGGCATTACATCTGGAGCACCTCCCGGCAAGCACATAGCTCAGCCGATATGATATTCTCAAGCTGCTTCAACCTCTCCTCTGTCCGCTGCCTCTGGGACATGTTGAGCACACCCAGAGTAAATCTCAGGGAATTATGGTCATCCCTCTGGGCCTCCCTGTGTGCCTCTGTGTGAGCAGCAAGTGCTTGACGCAGAGACACCATTTCAGCCCGGCATACCCTGTCTGAGGCTGCCATGCCCAGCCTGAGCAAATGGGCCATGGACTGTGCTGCCCACTGCTGGAGATCCACCTGTGTAGCAGGGGGGAGTACGGATTGGGCCACATGTTCCATGCTCTGAGCAATCTTATCAATTGCTGCCCCCTGTTGTTCGGAATTGGCAACCATGGCTTGCTCCCACTCAGTATTCTGTGGTGGCGCACAGCCACCACGTTGCTGGGCTTGACATCTGTGGGGCCCAAGGAGCTACGGTCCTCGTTGGGTTGGCACCATCCATGGCTGCAGGACTACATCCCTCTGTTGATTTGATGCCCCAGGCACATCAACAACTGGTGTGTAGTGTGACCGTGTGTCCTGATCCACCACAGGCGGAGTTTTCAACACCATCTGGCCCCTCAGTGCAGGTGTCATGGACATAGGATTGTCCACATAAGAATCACTCACCGTCGAAGAAGGGACATGATGCACATCCAACTCAACATTGTTGTCAGAGTGATCATCCCAGCTAGAGTCTTTGCCAGTCCTGGACACGGTGGTCTGCAGCACAAGTGTGTTCTCGTGGCCTACCACCCCACGACCTCCACTTGTGCTGGGTTGTCGATGCAATAGCAACCCCGTATCAGGATTGACATCACCATCCTCTGGCTCCATTGCGTCATCATCTGTAATGTTGAAAAAACAAACATGAGTACACATGTCAGATGCACATAACGCACACACGCATAGACATCACATTAACAGCCAACACATGAGGCAGACATGTCACACACAAATGAAAGTCCGGCATGCATCCAGTGGCATCGATATGCAAACACATCCCAAAAGCAGAAATAGATGTGTGTAAATAGCGCAGCCTACACATGTACTGAATGTAGTATATCACATCCATCACACACCATCTTTGTCAGGCACATGTCAAAGGCAGAAATGACAGATGGCAACAAAGAGATGGCACATACCATAAGCATGTCTGAAATGCCAAATGGCTACCCACAGCTGCAAGTGAATCCAAACACACCATGACTCATGTAATATGCATGTACACATGCATCACTAAATCATCATCACCAATATTGCTTCATCCATCTGCAGCTCAGCCCGTACCGGGTGTCATGGGCCATGCAGACATAGTGAATGTCCCGAGCAAAGCGAGAGCCTGCAAACAGGCATGAGGGACCGTAACGCCCAGTACGGCCTGAGCTGCCATCCTTGAAGCCTCCAGAACACCCCTCAGGGCCTGATTGAGCACATTGTGCTATGAATGTGCCCTAAACCATTATTGAGTGTGCCAAATCATCACGGCCAGGCCCTACCAGATTCACTAAGTGGGCCCGGGCGTACACATACTGCACAACAGTGAACCTTCAGGATTGTGCCAGTTGAACATAATGGGCGCAAAGCTGAAATCTCACCAGCATTAACGTCAATCAACTACATATTAGTCAGTGATCAAAAAAGCTTCAGAAGACACATGTATAAATGGACACTTCCACAAACACATAAGTGAGTAGCCGCAATGTTGCACTACACAATGTTGAAGCTGCTTGCATATGTACATGTGAAAGTGTTCAAAAACACCCGTTTCCCTATAAAGCAACCAATACAGCAAAGCAAGCAGCTACAACGCTGTTTGCATTGATGTATGTGAAAGTGTACACATACAAACATGCAGGCAGCTCCACATTCATTACAACCCGATTGTCAGGCTACAGTCAATCTGCAGCCTATAACGGTTAGTATAGGCCACAGATTGACCTATCAACTTTGCTAAACACCCACTAGAGGGTTCCAATACTGAGTACATGTGTCACAGGATGCCCATGTGCCTGTGCCTTTCATGACAGTGAAGGGATGACAATCTGACCATACATGCAAGGTCACTTTGACATTGCATCAGTGAGTAGGCATGTAGAATGGTGTAACATAGCTCAGAAGTGGTTGGTGCAGTGCAGAGCATGTGCACGTTACCGACTATGTACATCAACAGGTACATTATGATGTCTAACAATAAACAACAAGGCAGTGTAAATGCAAGGTCAGGCATCACTTGCAATGTGCATGCAATGGGTTCCATGGATACAGCCCTCCCACACCCCCCTTAGTGAAAATGCAGGGAGGCATTGCATGGCAGTGAAAGGTTGACCAGATAACTGTGTATTGGCAGACAGTGTTGAGTAGTGTCAATTGCATCATCTGAGTCAACTGACAACACGGCCGATGAGAATGGGACAGTGAGCAGGACACATGATGAACCCTCTGTAGTGCACCCATTTGTGCAGAAGGCCCTACAGCAATTTGACAGAGTCCGTGGGCCTGAGACAGGGGGTGGCCTGTGCCCCTCACAGACAATGGGCCTCATTAGGACCCAGGCGGACTTCGCGGTGCTAAATGCACCGCGAAGCATGGCGGAAAGCCGCCGATAGCGCCATGGGGGTTGGCGGATTTACCGCCCCATTCCGACCTCGGCGGAGCGGTAAATCCCCAATCCCCATTCTGCCCTTCCCCATTCCCATTTTTGCCCCATAGGGTATAATGGGAGTGGGGAAGGAGTTAATTACGCCACCGTAAAATACGGTGGCGTAATTAACAACGAGGTCCCGTAGCGCCATGGTTTTCTCCGCCTGGTAAAACCAGGCGGAAAAGGCCGCCATGGCGCTACGGGAACTCGTAGTATGGCGGAGAGGTACGCCATGCACTACGCTGGCGTAACACCCTCTCCGCCAGGGTCCTAATGAGGCCCAATGACACCCTAAACATGTGCATGATGCCAGACTGAGCCACACTGAGCATGTAATGGATGATGAACTGCCATTAAATGTATGTCATCCTGGACACGTACTGCAATGATCATCCTGCAAAGGACATATAGGGGCATGCATGTAATGCCCATGGAGCATGAATGGGCACTCTTTTCCCTGCGGAGCATCTGCCATCTGTACAGTCCTAGTGAGACACCCTGCATCAAGGACATAGGATGTATCCCACAGTATGTGTCTGGCAGGTTGGCAGGGGGTAGTGCGCATGTACACAGGAGCCTTGAACAGGCTATTGCAGTAGGCCAACATGTTACCCATCAGTGCAATGGTGTAATAGTGGTGCAGGGGGGTGAAGGGGCAAGGGAGCATGCCTATGTGGAGCAACAGAATGCAGGCAGAAGACACATTCATGTCAGTCATGTGATGTCATAGTCCGAGTGCTGAGTGGAAAGACACCCCAGGCTACATGCAGAAGGGCCAGTGAGCTGGAACATGGACCGGAGGGGCAGCCGGGTGACTAGCATTTGAGTAGGGTGCAAGTGTGGGGATGAAGACAGTCCAGGTCTGCACTAAATGTCCAGAATGATGCACAGCAGGCACGCATTAGTGAAACATTGCATGACTCGCGCATGACAACCATGTACACATAACATGTATTGGCAGTCAAGCACAACACATGGCACAAGCAAACCACAAATGGCCTGGACAAACACGCAAAAACACTCACTGGACGGGGCATCAAAATCCAGCATCTCTCCCACTCCTTCAACCAATTCTGCCGTTATGAACTCTGCAGCGATCAACTCGTGCGGAGTGAGCTCTTCCTGCTGAGGTGGTGGCCCACACTGCCAGTCACCACAGTCATGGCATAATTGGAGGCATGCTTTAGCTTAGCACAGTGTCGGAGGCCATCCCAACGTTTTTTGCACTCCTGAGCTGTGCGTACCTCCTGTCTGAATGCACTAACACTCTCCGCAACATGCTTCTAGTGGTCCCAACGCTGGGCAGCAGTAGTGTGACAATTTCGGCCCACTAGCATATCACGTTCGTGTTCCGACACGTAGCCCACAAGGAAGTCCAGTTCCTGCTTGCTGAAAGGCTTCTTCCTCGATGTGCCGGAGGCCGGAACTGTGTCTGGGGTCCCAGCCTCTTGTGCAGGTGCAACCTTCCTCCTCTTGGGCAGTGATCCGGACCCTGACTGGCAAATACTGCCATGATCAGTATGGGCAGTGGCGCTGGTGGATTGAACTGAGGGAATGGCAGGTAGAACTAGGACGGAAGCCCTGACTTGCATCGGTGGCTGCTGGGGGCCCTTGACTGGACCCTGGGCGGCAACATCTGCTGTGCCAAGGTCATTGACCAGGAATATCCTGGATGGTAGACTCACAGCGAGGGTGGTGTCGGTTGCATCTGCCCATGCACTTGCCAAAACCTGGCTGCTCCGGGCAGCAGATGACAATACTGCCCCAGGGACATGTGCCTCGGTCAGGGCAGCCCTGCATGCACTTACCGCGTGCTTCCTGACCTCCTGGATATCATCCTGGGACTCTTCAGGTGCCAATGCAACATGTGCTGCCTGACCCTGAGCCTGGGTGGTGGTGGACACAGCTGCACCTGCAGCTACCACTACCCTTGGGCCCGTGGCAGTCGATGAAATGGACTGCTGGGTCACATGGGCGACAATGCCAGATGCAAGTGCTGCATCTCCTGGAAACCACAGGGGGGTGGCATGACTGCACCAACACATGGCAGAACATCCTGCCGAAGTGGCACACCCCTGCCTCTTGCCCCTCTGCAGCCACCCTGGACACCCTGGAGTCCCCCTACTCACTGGTCACCCCGGCCACATCCATGACCACGCCCGATTTGTGGAGGATGCCCACCTGAGGCACCCCTCACCTTTCGTGGCCTCCCAACCATGGCACAGATCTAGTAGTGCCGGCACAGATGTATTAGTAGTGCCAATGGGAGGTGTACACGACAATTGTCCTGGGCAATTGGGGTGAAGGGGGTGGGGTACTAGATGTTAACATCACCCCTGTGCACCTGCAAGGCTGTATGTGACCCCGGTGATGAAGTGACGGGTCACGCAATGTTCAGGCACCCCAAAACTGCAGTAAAACCATGCACGCAACCCCCGGTAGCCCATGTGTGTGGAATCAACCTCCCGCAGTACGCGGTGGCAACCAGGGACACAAAAAACATGTACGCGTGGGACACGCAGACTACTATGACCTCGAAAATGGGTACGTGATACACAGGGGACCCGCAGTGGGAAAAATAGCATGCATGACTCACCGTCTGACTAGCGTGTTAAGGAAAAACACATGTAGATAATACACCCACCAAAAGAAAAGATATGTCCTTGATCCGCTGTGAAGTAGTGATAGCGCGTGAAACAACCAGAAGTAGCAACACACGCATCGATCTCCACGAAAAACATGTACAGTGAACTGCTGGCCTCGCTAACCTTTAACCCATGCTGAGGGAAACGCCCTGCGCGTCACGTCACTTATGCGCTTAGGCCCTTCCCTTGAATTACACGCATTAACACGCGAACATGCAGTTTTTTCACATGCTGAATCATTATGCACCTGTGGGAGTGAAACGCCTGCGTGTGTTATGTCACATTCGCACTTAGGCCCTTTCCTTGAATTACATGCATTTACATGCCGACGTGCAGTTTTTTCACGTGCTGAATCACTATGCACCCATGGGAGGGAAACGCCCGTGCATGTTACGTCACATACGCTCTTACGTGCTAAGCACCTTTCCTCGAATTACACTCTGACGTGCTGTTTTTCCAAGTGCAAAATCACTCCGTATGAAGCTGGCCACGCGACAACACATGGAAGATGACTCTCCTGCACAGAAGGCCATTTTCCTGTCCCTCAGAGTCCCGAGCCAACTCCCACCAGCCATCTGCTGCTGCCTGCCTGCCTGCTGGCCACGTGCCCTGCTATTTGGTGCCTGCACGTCAGCCATCTGCAGGGGTCCAGTTGCTGTGACCACCCTTGCTGGAACAAAGACTCCCGACTGCAGTTCCATCACTCCACAGCCCAGCACCAGGACCCAGTTGCCCATCCACGCCTGCCTCGGGGGATGCCATGTCGGGGGAAACAACATCTGAGACCACTGGCAACCCCCATCCAGAGAGGCAGAGGGCTGCCAGCTTTTCAGCAGGAGAGGTTGTCATCCTGGTGGAGCATGTCCTGGTGCATCATGATGCCCTCTTCGGAAGAACACGCGCAGACAAGGATGGACAGAGAAGGATCTGGACAGAAATTGTGGTTGCCATCAACACAGAGGGGGTGGCAAACTGCGACATACCACACGTCCGTAAGCACTGGGAGGACTTCAGGTCCAGGACCCTCAGGAAGGCCTGGCACCTCTTGGACGCAACAGATGCAGAGGGGTGCCGGTCCACCTTACTGATGACCAGATGAGGGTTCTGGAACACATACGTCCAGTGCTTCGCCCCCAGGTCCTTGAGAGGCAGACCCGTCCGGAGTCAAGCGGTCAGTGTCCATGTGTACTGATTGGACGCAATGCATGTTGAGGTGTGCCAGGAGTGTGCAGCATGGACATATGTCTGGAAAGGCCTATGTATGGATGTGTATGTGCAGGGACATGAGCCTGCTGCATGTGAGTCCAGTCATGTGTGATGCACAGCAATGGTGTATGTGTTCCAAAGCACGATGCACAAATGCATGTGGAGACACACACATGTTAGCATTTCTGTGTATGTACTATGCCATAGTTGGGGTGTGACACATGGATGCTGGTTCCACCTTCATGCACGTGCACAGTGTACTTGTGCATCTGTGTGTGTTTGACATGTGTGCGACTGTGATACGCCATGGATACATGTGATGCAGACATGTAGTGAGCCGATTGGCAGATGTGACATAGTTGCTGGTGATTGCACTTTGACAGGTGGTGGAGCTGTACAGATGCATGTCTGTCTGGCGGCGTGTGTGCATGTGTTTGGCACTCCCTGCGTTGCTGGTGATGTCTGGCTGACCTTTGGATGTTCATGCTGTTGTGTGTGTATGGATGTTGCTGCCTTATGCACCATTACTGTTAATTTGTGCATGTGTGTGGGTTCAAATTATATGTGTGTTGAGGAGTGTGATGCCATCTGTGAAGTTTGACACTGCCACTCATGTGCAACTGTCATGTATGCATACGAACATTGTACAGTGCCCTGATGCCTGTGTTCTGTCTCTCCCTGTCTGCAGCATCAACTGATGAAGAGGGCGGAGACAGTGCTGTGGAGCACAGCAGCAGGGATCCCACCGCCAGCCAGAGACGCAGGGCCCAGCTCCCCTCCCGAGTTGTCATCTCTTTGGGGAGTGAGGAGTCTGGTGCCATGTCCGTGGCAGCAGCTGCCGAGGGTACGTCCAAGAGGCGGCGTTTGGAGGTGGACTCCTCGGCAGCAGTAGGAGCAGCTGAGCCCCCACAGGGGCCTATGGAGGAAGATGGCACGGAGTCATCCAGGTTGGTGGTGGGTTTGGTTGAGGAGGAGGCCGCAGAAGGCCCACACACGGGGCCTGGAGGGGGGATTCCACTGGTGCTAGTGGTGCAGTCCAGGGGCAGGGACAGGAGGCAGCACAGGTCACCGCAGAGGTACCTGTGCGTAATCCTGTCACTGATCCTGTGACTACATCATCCAGCACCAGCAGGGATGCCGCCGTCCAGGCACGTTTTCAGTGAGGGCATGCGCGTACAACAACTGGCCTTCCTCTCCCTGTGGATGTTGCAATCCGTGAACGTACTGAGCCTGTCCTAGTTGGGGTGGCGTTGCGCAAAGGTGGGATTTGGGATGAGGTGCAGGGTTCTCGTCAGGACAATGCATGTCATTTTGGATCCCTCATTGGCCTCCTCGACCTACTAGGACAGGTCGTCGGCACTGGGTTCATCCGTGTTCTGGAACTCCTTGCAACCCCCTCCTCAACTGAACCCCTATGCGCCAGTCGTCCTCTGTGCCATCTTCCCACCCAAGTATCACCTGGGCCCCTTGTGGAGCTGCCCTTGAGCCAGCAGCCAGGCTGGTGGAGTACATATCCCTGCCACAGTCGGGAGTCAGAGGTCCATCAAGGGTGGCCACCCCACCAAATGGACCCCAGCAGATGTAGGACGTACAGGCATCATCGAGCAGGGCACGGCGGCCCCAGAGGATTCCATCAGCCTGGAGGCCATCGTGGTGCCAGAGGCATTTGCTTTGGAGGCAGCAGCAGGCTCAGGGTGGGAGTGATGATGGCTCGGGGCCATCAACATCACAGGGGCAGGCATCGGCCGGAGGGCAGGAGGACCCTGGATTGGGAGTGCCTTCCGTGTCACAGCGGTTGGGCCAGCAGATAGATGTAGAATGGCGGCAGGCGGAGGATGCACGGATCACTATGGTCAGGGCGGAGAACTCCATGCGCAGGGCACTGAGGCGGGCTGAGTGCCTCGAGGCAACTCGCAGGGAGTTGGAGGAGGCCATGGCTGCATCCCTGCAAGACCTCAAGGCCATGGAAGAGGCCTGCCTCCGGAACATCGACGTGAGCCCTTGCCCGGAACATCAAAAAGTGAGCCGAAGGACTTGCCCACCACCGTTGTACATAGTACTTTAGGCATAGGTTTCGTTTGTTTTATATATTTTTTTGAAGTTCATGGACTTTGCTCCACTTTATGTATTTAGTTTTTTATTCATAGGACGTTTTTGTTGGTTTCCTTTTGTTTTGGAATCATGGACCCTTTGGACTTGCATTGTTATAGTTCAAGACTTGTACATACTTTCATTTTTTATAATTCCCATGGATCAATGGTTCTTTATTTTTTTATTATTTTATTCATATTGACATTGGCGATGGACCACTTTTCTTTTTTCATGTCGTGTGGATTTTTTTTTTTCATTGGATTTTACTTTTTTTCTGGAATTGCTTTCATTATTTCTTAATTTGCAAGTTTGATTTTCATTATGTTAATTCATTATGTTTTTTTAATACATTTCATATTACTTCATGATTGGTGTTGCGTACTATCATTGGTTTTGTGCATGTCTCAATGAACATTGCCTCAGTCATGTGTGCCACTGTGTGGCTCTGTTGTACATTTATGCATGGCCATGGTGGTTCTTTTAAGACTCTCATGGCATGGGTAATTTGGGAGTGGGTTCAGTGGATGGTTGCGTGCTTGTACTGGGGCAGGGGGGATTTGGGTTGGCATTTGGGTCATGGGTCTGTTTTGTTATGACATGTTGCTTGGTGGGCCATGTGTCAAGGCCTGCTGACAGGTGCCTATCAATGGGGGATGGGTGGGTCGGTGGGTGTGGGGACATGAGTCAGGGCCTGCTGGCAGGTGCCCGTCAATGGGGGGTGGTCTAGGGACATGAGTCAGGGCCTGCTGGCAGGTGCCCATCAATGGGGGGTTGGTGGCTGAGGGGACCTGAGTAGGGGCCCGCTGGCAGGTGCCTGTCAATGGGGGACAGGTGGGTGGGGGGACATGAGAATGGGCCTGCTGGCAGCTGCCCGTCAATGGGGGGTGGGTTTGACATGAGTCGTGGCCTGCTGGCAGGTGCCCGTCAATGGGAGGTGGGTGGGTAGATCGGACATGAGTCGGGGCCTGCTGGCAGGTGCCCGTCAGTATGGGGGGTTGGTGGGGCATGAGTCGGGGCCTGCTGGCAGGTGCCCGTCAGTATGGGGGGTTAATGGGGCATGAGTCGGGGCCTGCTGGCAGGTGCCCTTCAATGGGTTTGATGGGGGGACATGAGTTGGGGAGTGCTGGCAGGTGCCCGTCAATGGGGGGAGGGTTTGACATGAGTTGGGGCCTGCTGGCAGGTGCCCGTCAATGGGGGGTGGGTGACTGGATCAGACATGAGTCGGGGCCTGCTGGCAGGTGCCCGTCAATATGGGGGGTGGTGGGGCATGAGTCGGGGCCTGCTGGCAGTTGCCCATCAATGGGTTGGATGGGGGGACATGAGTTGGGGCCTGCTGGCAGGTGTCCATCTCTTCTGTTTGGGGGGACAAGAGTCAGGGCCTGCTGGCAGGTGCCCGTCAATGGGGGGGTGGGTGTTTGGGGGTTCATGAGTTGGGGCCTGCTGCCCCACAGGCAGCCCATCCACCCTGGGCATGGCCCGCACGCAGCCCATCCACCCTGGGCATGGCTCGCAGGCAGCCCATCCACCCTGGGCATGCCCCACAGGCAGCCCATCCACCCTGACCATGCTCCGCAGGCAGCCCATCCACCCTGGGCATGCCCCACAGGCAGCCCATCCACCCTGGGCATGCCCCACAGGCAGCACATCAACCCTGACCATGCCCCGCAGGCAGCCCATCCACCCTGGGCATGCTCTGCAGGCAGCCCACACTACGGGGTGAATTTTTCCATGCATTTTCACTGGAACGAGTGGAGTACGTGTATTCCGAGGGGTGCATGGGGAGTTTTCCACGCGATTTAGCTGGCGCGAGCGGGGTATGCATATTCCGAGGGGTGCGCTGGGAGTTTTCCATGTGTTTTCGCTGACGCGAGAGGGGTACGCGTATTCCGAGGGGTGTGCGTGGAGTTTTACTTGTGATTTTGCTGGCACGAGCTGGGTATGCGTATTCTGAGGGGTGCGCATGGAGTTTTCCACACAATTTCATGTTTGGGGGGGGCTGTAAGCTGGTGCACTTGCCTTTGTGCCATATACTGGATTTGTGTAATGTTTTTGGCGCACGGGGCGGGTTGGGGGCATAACTGGCACTGCTGCAGGGTCGCTGTGCCACGGCTGATTATGGATGTTAGTATCCATGAATATGCTGTGCATCAAAATGGGTTTTGGTTCACGTGGCTGGTGCAGACTAGCACACGCTCCCTCTGTGCACCACCCACATGGGCCACTCGTGCGCTAAATTCTATGAATTACCCCCATAGTATCTTGGTTTTCTGTGTATTTACGTCTAGATTATTTCGTTCGGCATATTGTCCAAAGGATGTAAGGAGATTTTGCAAGCCAATAGGGGTCTTTGACTTCAGGACAGGATCGTCCACGTAAAATAATGACGCTATCTTTGCTAGGCCTATCCGAGTGGCATCATAGATTGTAGTTTTCAGGACTTGCGTCATGTCTGATATATAATAGTTGAAGAGGGTTGCAGCCATTAGGCACCATTACTTCAAACCTCGATTTTTACTGTTGGTATCTGACATAATGCCTTCTTGTGTCAACCTTATTTGCACGGTTGTATTTTGGTGAAGCTGGTGAATGAAATATAGCAAATGTTCAGGGCAGCCAGCTTTCTTCAATTTGTTCATTAGCATGTTTCGTGAAACAGTGTCAAAGGCTTCCCTGAAGTCTTCATATGCCATAAACATGAACTGTTTAGTATTGATCATGTGTGACCGTATTGCAGTTATGATCGTAAAGTTGACTCAGGTGCCAAGGCCTTTTCTAAAGCCAGTCTGGCATGGGTCTTGTAGGTCTTACCCTCTCAGCCACTGATGGAAATCTTTCATAATCAAACTTGCAAACAGTTTTCCTGGGACATCCAGCATGGCTATGGGTCTATAGTTCTATGGCTCTTGTCTGTTACCTTTTTTAAATATTGGTATTGGAATGGATTTTTGCCAGCAGGTTGGAATTCTTTGAGTATTGAATACTCTTTTAAAAATGTCACTAATAATGCTAGCCCATTCGTCAGTATTTTGTTTCAATGTATAGTTTGTTAGACCTGTCTGGCACTGGCCGGTAGTATTTATAGCACAACATTGACCGATCATATCATTAGATCTGTACTTAAATTAGAGAGCACCAAATATACATTTGCACATTTAACACATTTTATTATCTGGTGTGGCATAAAAAGGCCTATTGGGGGCGTTATACATACATGATCATTTTCAAGCCCATCGCTTATGGGATTTTACACAAGATATAAATAGGGAAGTGAGTGGGCACCACTGGTTAGAAATCTTTTACATATCCAAGTCGATGTAGAAGAAAAAAATATACTAATTGTTGTTCAAATGGAGCTGGCTGCGACAAGTCTGGAGACACCCGGACTTCAAAGTACAACAGCTGGAGACCAAGTATGAATATCAGGTCACACAGCCGCTCTCAAAAGGGCCCAGATCCGGGCATCAAGTTATGAAGTTCAAAAAATGTAATTTTCATCAAGGTATCAAGAAGTGCTTCCAGGTTGATAAATAATAATAAAGTAGTCAGTTGATTTTCAAATTGTATTTTATCCAAAAGATAAAGCTGTCACTAATATTTCCTTAGTGAGGGAGCATTTGCCGCAACCCATATTTATTACAGACTAAAGCCAATGCATTTCGGAACATTTGTCCTTCTTCAGGGCCAGTCTAAACAGTTACATATTGAAAACATAATGTACCAATACCAATATAACCATTTCATACAATAATAAGAGTAATGTCAACATACCAGTCAGTAGAGAGTCCAAGGATATTCATAGAATGTAGAAAACAAAAATTGAAATACAACAATGAGTGAATTAAGGGTAACCAAATTCAAAACAACACAAAACTATATTGAAGGAAATGAGATTACCTCAATGGTGTTGCATGAGTGCTAGCAAGCGTTGTCACTGCCCACAGTATGAATGGGGTGCAACGATACTGCGTGCATCCGTAATGTTAACACAAGCGTGTTTAAAAGAGAAATCTGTTTACAAAGAAAGATAGAAATCTTTCTTTCTATGAGTGGGGCTGCGTGCCTGACAGAAAGTTATACATCAGCAGATTGAAACAAAATAACAGCGAACACGTCGCATACCTTTCTGCATCTGGAGCGGAGAAAAGCTCCAGCGTGTGGTCGCCGGACTGAGTTACACTGAGCCGTGTTAGGCGGTTGCCAGGTCATCCTCTCGTTTATAGTACACGTGACTATCGAGCGCCTTAGGTGGCCGGTGCTCGCGGATCGAAGTGTTTTGCAGGTGTACGCCTGCATGATGACAAAAGTTAAACAATTTATAGGCATACTAAGGTCATGTACAATCTAAAAATCGAATTTAGCCCAAATTCAAAAAACTCAAAATCATTCATGAAAATAGAAAAAATACTCGAATGTATCAGAACATCAAGTTAGTGCTGTATGAAGGTAGTGTGACAAACAAAAATGTTTCAATACATCAGAAGTGAAAGCAGCAAAAAAACAAGCAGACATAATGACAATTCCAACGGGATGCGCTATGTTGAAGGATAATGTGCAACTATAGTTGGTACAATATTTTAAATTTACAGATGTACTGGTACATGTAATCACGAAGAGTCAACAATAATAACAAGTATACCTTAACCTCGTCACAGCTGGTGTCGCCCTACTGTGCCGCCACCTTGGGTCCTAGACCAAGGTCCGGGAGATGAGACGAGGTTGATGTATGGGTCAGATGGAATCCAAGTGATGCAGAATATAGAGAATATATTAGTCAGTTTTGGTGTAAGCAAAACAGGAACAACAACAAACAACAAACAAACAACACCTTAGGCGTGTGTATACAGGACATAAATTCAAACATAACAATGGTAATTTATCTCTTCGTTTAAACCATTAGGGACCAGACTGCAGAGTTTATCGATCCAAAATGTTTCTCTACGATTCAGGCGTAAGCCTAAGTCTTCGTGAGGATTGTTCCTGGTTAAAACCTCAAACACCAGAATGTAATCTGTGACAAGTTGTGATTATTCATGGCCCAATGTCGTGCCACGGCTGAGTTTGGATTGGAGTTTCGAATGCAGGACCAGTGTTCATTCCACCGGATCTTAGCAGCTCTGGTGGATTGGCCCACATAGTATTTTCCACAGGGGCATTTGATGCCGTATATAGTGTTGGTTCTATCACAGGTACCAAACGTTTTAAGAAAAATTGTCTTGCCTGTCCGTGGATGAAAGATCATGTTTCCTTTAATTACAGAGTTGCAGTTAATGCAATGGAGGCAAGGGAATGTGCCCGTGTGTTGTGTGGACATTTTCGTAAAGGGTAATCTCGTCTGTACAAGTTCATCCCTGAGATTCCTACTTCTCTGAAAAGCAAATACTGGTGGTTCGCTGAATAGATCCTGTACTCTTGTATCGTTTTTGAAAGTGCTCCAATGTTTTTTGATCGTCTTCTTAATTTTATTGCTTTGAATTGAAAATTTTGACACGTACACCAGTGATTTCAATTCTCTAACTGGTTTCTTTGAAGCAGAGAGTAAGGTGTCCCGATCAAGGCTATTGATTCTACTAGCAGCAAGGTCTAATTCTTCTTGGCGATAGCCTCGCTGAAGACATTTTTCTTTCATTATAAGTTGTTGTGCAATGCAGTCTTCAGGGTCACTAACGATCCTCTTTACTCGTAGTAGTTGGCTAAACGGCAGATTCCTGAGAAGGCTGGGTTGGTAGAAGCTCAGCCGATGGAGCAGATTGTTGCGATCAGTAGGTTTCCGGAATAATGTTGTGTTATAGCTCATTCCTTCCATTAATATTTGCACATCAAGAAAGGTAATCTTTTCTCGTGATGATTATCTGGTAAAAAGTACCCGTGGATCGATACTATTGATGTATTCAAAGAACTCATCAAATCGTGGCAACCGCCTAACACGGCTCAGTGTAACTCAGTCCGGCGACCACACGCTGGAGCTTTTCTCCGCTCCAGATGCAGAAAGGTACGCAACATGTTCGCTGTTATTTTGTTTCAATCTGCTTATGTATAACTTTCTGTCAGGCACGCAGCCCCACTCACCCCGATCTTTCTTTGTAAACAGATTTCTCTTTTAAACACGCTTGTGTTAACATTGCGGATGCACGCCGTATAGTTGCACCCCATTCATACTGTGGACAGTGACAACGCTTGCTAGCACTCATGCAACACCATTGAGGTAATCTCAGTTCCTTCAATATAGTTTTGTTTTGTTTTGAATTTGGTTACCCTTAATTCACTCATTGTTGTATTTCAATTTTTGTTTTCTACATTCTATGAATATCCTTGGACTCTCTACTGACTGGTATGCTGACATTACTCTTATTATTGTATGAAATGGTTATATTGGTATTGGTACATTATGTTTTCAATGTGTAACTGTTTAGACTGGCCCTGAAGAAGGACAACTGTTCCGAAAAGCATTGGCTTTAGTCTGTAATAAATATGGGTTGCGGCAAATGCTCTCTCACTAAGGAAATATTAGTGACAGCTTTATCTTTTGGATAAAATACAATTTGAAAATCAACTGACTACTTTATTATTATTTATCAACCTGGAAGCACTTCTTGATGCCTTGATGAAAATTACATTTTTTGAACTTCATAACTTGATGCCCAGATCTGGGCCATTTTGAGAGCGGCTGTGTGACCTGGTATTCATACTTGGTCTCTAGCTGTTATTTTACACAAGATATTTCATATTTCATATTCATATAATATACAATTTGCAATTAGAATTGTTTTGCACTGTGCACTGTGCACTTATGGTGTTTGTGGCATGACGTGGTTGATTTTATGTTCTAATGCCATCTTCAGGACTGTGGAAGTCTACTGGATGGTGTCACTGGTGTACCCCATTAGTGGAACATCTGCGCCATTGATATCAGTGTCACAGGAGTGGAGAAGATATGCAGAGTTCTTCACTGTGAGTGCCTTCTGTGCACCTCTGGTTGTTGGATCCTGTATAAATCAGGTCTGGTATCTAGATTGTTTAGCTGCGTCAGCTTCCTGGCTCGGTGTGCTGGATCTACAGTAATGGCCACTAATGCGGTACCCAGTGACACCATCCAGTCCACTTCCACAGTCCTGAAGACGGCATTAGAATATAAAATCATCTACTTCATGCCAGGAACACCATAAGAGTCGACTAGACAGATGCTTTGGTTATAACAACCACATTCTAAATCACAACTAGTACTAACCCCCACAGTGCGAAAAATTCTTATTGCAAATTGTATATTATATGAATATGAAATATGATATATCTTGTGTAAAATCCCATAAGCAATGGGCTTGAAAATGATCATGTATGTATAAGGGCCCCAATAGGCCTTTTTATGCCACACCAGATAATAAAATGTGTTGATGTATATTTGGTGCTCTCTAATTTAAGTACAGATCTAATGATATGATCGGTCAATTTTGTGCTATAAATACTACCGGCCAGTACCAGACAGGCGGGGTAGCCTATGTCCCTGTATTCTTCAAATAGTTACATACCCTTATGACATAAGCCCCCCATATAAAAAAAGAGAGACCTCACCCCATTTATATCAGAATAGTTTGTTAGACCGTCAGGTCCTGGGGCTCTTGATTTACTTATCCTAGTTATGAGATGTTTTATATCTTCTTTGTCATAGATTATGGAGTTGCTATCTAGCTTGTCTATTTTGCATATGTATTGATCTAATTCTACAGCTGCGTATAATTTCGTAAAATGTACTCTCCGTTGGGATTCCTATTGAGTGCTGCCAAGTAAATGCACAAGCATTATGGTACTTTAGACAGATTTGCCAAAAAATTAGCCCTGAAGATGCAAAGTCCCTTCCCATCACCTGCTCCTCTATGATAGGACAGGATAGCCCATCATTTCCTACCACATGGACACTGCACTGCACACACAGGGACGTCATTGAGGGGTCGCCTCTGAGGTCTCCCTTGTGACCTCTAAAAAATAAATAATATAAAACGAAAAAAAAAAAACGTTTTTTTTTGTAATGCAAGCTCCTGGGCTGTGGCCAGCACCATGTGGCTCTTTACTTCTGGAGTGGTTGGCTTTCTTGTTTAGGCCCCTTAAAAAAAAGAAGAAACATAAGAAAAGGAGTGCCACAAGTCTAACACTTTCAGCAGTGATCCTAAATAAGAAAGAATAGAATACCAAATAATGTGTCTTTCTGGAATTCTATACAACAATTGCTAGACTCATTTAAAGGTTTATTTCAGGCACACTTCAGGGTGTGAGTCACTGATTTAGTCTGTTCTTAAACGCCTCAACTCAGCCTTTCATCCTTCTGAGGTCGATAAATGAGTATCATCACAGGTTGGGTGATATTGGGTGTATATTTTTTCTATATAAAATGCTTAGGCATAAGTGCTATATAATAACACATCATTATCATTTTGTCATGGACGCCTGCTTGCATTCACAGTAATTTGGTATTATGGTATTATGGGCCTATACACACTGATCTTCACGATGCATATGGCGATCCATTCTTATATGAAATGTACATCACATTATAGTGATATCGTAACCATATTTTTTGTAGTGTACAATGCTATGTGATGCCACTTCCTGTTTTGTCAACCGGTGAAAGGTCGTGTTCCATCACTTCCCGCGATATCACTTTTGGGTGGGGTCATCAGGGGGTCAAGGGTCAGGTGATGTCACTTCCCTTACCCCTGGCATTTTGGTGAAATGACGTCCCTGTGCACACATATGGCACACGCAACCTTTCAAGTGATAAGAACAGTGCTCTTGTGAAGCAACATAACTAGTACTTTTACATTAACTTCACTTGTAATGATATTCCTATGTTCACTTCAGAACGCCATGACAGTTAGGAAACCCTTCTTGGATAAAGAATTATGCATGCAAACATGCCTCACATGGTGCCTTTCACTGCCAATTTCTATTGTTTCACTGGCCTTATTTTCAATGGTAATGTAGTAGAAGACAGAGCATAAAACTATTAGGTGTCACCAGAGGTGTTGCTAGGGGAGTCTGTGGGGGCTATTGCCACAGGTCTTTTGGTTGTAGCCCCGGATAGAAGCTCAGGGCTACAACCAAAAGGCTAGTTAGCCCCGAGTCCCGATATTCCCGACATTAGCATAGTCCTGGATCTTTTCCAGACCTAGCAACAGCCCTGGGTGCCACGCCTTCTCTGCTGTGTCTATAGTTGGTCCACAACTCTGATATGTAAAGACCGGAATCACCTTTTTAGCAGGCCGTGTGTTCCATCAATGGAATTATGGTTCTTTTTATCGGCCATGTTGTACTGTTCTTTTCTTTTGCCTCTGTGAGTGCAAGTGGGGGTCAGTAACCACTGTGTCAGAGAGTAAGCACTATCACATGTCTAATATGAAAGGGAAGGAGAACATTATTATTTGTAAGCACATGTCTGGTAGACAGACACACTGCCAGCTTTTTTATGATTTTGTCATTTAAGGTTATGGCCTAATTCATAGAATGATTATGATTGGTCATGTAAAATGCGCTTAATACCCAGAGGTTTCTAAGCGTGGACCCGGGGATCGAACTTGTGTTGCTCTGCATCGTCTGGCTTCCTAGGCGAGCGCTTTGCCCCTAAGCTATCCTCCTGAGACATAAAGCGTTTTTTATAATGGAAATCCCCCATTGGAAAACGGTCTGTGAATTAGGCCCATATGGTTGGAGGATATTAACATGTGGCTGGAGACTGGTGTAATGAGAATACCCAGAACAAGCACGTGGAAAGGTACTTGTGATCATGTAGAGCATGTCAAAGGTGGCATAGTCTGCACCAGGGAACTTTCATTGCATTTATGCATTGGCACTTTGGTGCAGGAATGTCATCTATTTTTCTCTGCAATCCATGAGACAAAGCTAAGTTTGCACTGTTGGTGGTATTTCTGTGGATGCACACTTCTAGTTTGTGCCAAGACATGCAACATCAATGCGAAATGACAGGCACCTGGTTACAACATATACGCAGCCACATACAACACTATTTTCTCAGTGCTGCCCCATCGTCTATCCTATGTACAACCCCCTAGATCCCCTCCTGTAAAGCTGCAGGCAGCATGGCTATCAAAGCGGCAGAGGGATGCTATAAAAACACAACATTGCACATTGCATTACCATGAAGTGGTTCACTGACAGGTCACGTCAACAACTTACAATAAAAAACTCAAATAACATCCAGCACCACAATTTACCAGGTGGACAATTCTGCTCATATTGCAGACATTATGATCCATGGAATGTACTACTCAGAATGTATATGTCACATGTTAATCCAGTTAAATTTACAAAGCAGGGACTCACAGTTTGATCATGTTAGGGTGTAATTTTACAGTGGTCGTACACCTGATCCTTTGCATGGTTTGGTCATGATTCATACACAAGTCCGATCAACACACCCATGCACGTTTGGCAATAAGGAAAAACTGTAGAAGTCGCCTTTCACCATCTTGTTTTCCCAAAAATACTGGGAAAGTAAATGTAGTCACGCATTATTCACAGCATTGCCTCCATTGCCTGAATTAAAACGTGGGAGAATGTGATGCGAGAAATTCCATGAGGCATGGCTACTGCATCCTGAAAGGAGTCAATGGCATAAACATGATAAACATGGAGCACAGAAAACAAAAACAGATGTACCAGGTCCGGGTCGCGCAAAAGGGAATAACCGGGCCCTCCAAGGTCAGAATGGCCCGGTAAGTCTCCTTTTGCAGGACCTGGACCTGATACCCGGTTTGGGGGTAGCCATGCCACTAAAAACAGCATGGCTACCTCCAAACTCGTAATTAGGCCCAATGTCAATTGGCCAACAAGACTAACAAACAATGTAAGTAGGTAGCATAGAATGTGGTACACCATGTCAGCAAAATAAAATACATTAACAACAGTGCAGGAAGGAAAGAACCAGAAGACGGGCCCACTCTGTCTAATCTCTAAGACTTTGGAACCTCCTCCACGTCAACTTCAGAACTGCCGCATTGCTTCTACAGTTCAGGAAAGAGCTCAAGGCCTTCCACTTCAAGGAACGGGTCATCGATAACATCCATGTCCACGCACCCTGCACTCCCTGGGCGCAACTGACTTAGACAAAAAAGCAGACCTAATCCGGAAATGGATCGCCAAAACAATAGACAGGCGCTCCCCAGAAGAACCCTTCATCCCATCACAAAAGAAAGCAGTGGCAAGATGGTATACACCCCACCTCAATAGAATTAAAAAATCAAACCAGAAATTTGAACTAAAATGATGGAGGAAAATCTATGACCAAGCCAACAGAATAAATTATCAAAAACAAATCCAAGTATACAAAAAGGAGATTCTCAAAACCAAAAAGAAGTTCTATGATGACCAAATCACAAAAGCCACCAACACCCAGAAAGAATTATTCAACATTGTAATTGAGATGAGAAATCCCCATGAATGCAATAACGCACAGTTACCCTCAGTATGTGATGATTTTGCAGACCACTTTAAAAATAAAATCACTGACATGCATCAGATCATACAAAGGAGACCAATCAACCAGACCGTGCCCCATCCCCTACCTACCCTGGAACCACAGAACAAGCTGCAAAACCTTGCCCAGATGTCAAGGGAGACATTCCTCAAGCTGCTGAAACAAAGCAAGAAAGCAGTGTTGGGCCGACCTGACATCTATAAACCAATCCTTACACAAGGAACACAATTGGAATGCCACATAAATTGGAATGCCACATAAACCTCTTCAACCTATCACTCTCAATGGGAAGAGTATCACAGACTTTCAAATCTGCATACATCAAACCACTCCTCAAGGATACAATGTGCAATATGGAAAACAAACCTCTATAACTACAGACTGATGTCAAACATTCCCTATCTGGCAAAACTATTAGAGTCCCGTGTCTACGAACAAACACTGGAACATGTAGAAAACCACCAACTATTAGGCCAAGCACAAGTTGATTTCTGACCCATAAGAGGGACAGAGATGGCCCTGCTCTCTATCTAGGATGACCTAAAGACCAACACGTGCTCCAACACAAACTCAACAATGATACTACTCAACATCTCTATAGCATTCCTCACCGTCAGCCACAACATTCTCATCAAGAGACCTGAAGAATTAGGGAGCATCGACACAGCACTGCTTTGGAGTAAATCTTTCTTGTCTGAAAGAACAGAAACAATATGGATAAAATCATGGAAACCTGCACCATGGGACACCACCTGTGTATTACCACAAGGATCCTCCCTATCCCCACTCGTCTTCAACATCCACATGACTCCACTAATCAACGTCTTTAAAAGGCATGGCTTCACTTGCTACAGCTACACAGATGACACCCAAATCATCTACAAAATTGAAGATGTACAGGAGGAAAACACAACGCTAATATACTGTCTCAAAGATCTCTACAAGGATGAACACTAACAGCCTCAAAATCAAACCCAGCAAGACGGAACTCATGAGTATATCCCAAAATCAGGGAAGCAACCATTACATCCCAGAGCCCACATAACTACGAACCGCACCCACACCATCCAAAAATTTTCAAAACCCTTGGAATCCTAATGGACAACGAGCTAACCTTGGAACCACAAGTAAACGTGATAGTCAAGAAATGCTTCTTCCACCTACACACAATCAAACAGATTATACTATTCCTTCATGAGCAAAACACTGCCCATCATCTCCCTCATCATGTCCAGGATAGACTACTCCAACAGACTATACCTTGTAAAGCCGGATTATTTACTGAAAAAACTGCAGCATATACAGAACACATCTGTCAGACTTTTCAAACTCTCACGAAAGGACCACATCGATCCAGTGGTAATTATGCTACATTGGGTGCCAGTCAAAAAAACAAATTACATTCATAACAATGTGTATAACACACAGTGGAATACACGGCCAGGGGGAATAATTCATAGAAAAGAAAATCACCATTTACCAGCCGACTATAGCACTCAGATATAGCAATGACATTCACCTGGAACCTAAAGCGTACATGAGGAAAAACATTGGTGGGTTAGCCTTCTCTTGCCTAGCTATTAAACTTTGGAACTCTCTCCCCAGAGTAATACGAACCATCTAAAATTCAGAAAAACTTCTAAAACCCTAGCTCTTCAATGCAGAAAGGGACAAAAATGAATAAGCAACACCCACACCACATGGAATGAACACATAAATGGAAAGACGGCGAACAGGCCAAACCACAAGTGAAGAGCAAAGAAGTAGAGAGGCCTCCGACTGGAAGGGAGACCCAGGTGCGCATGTTCCCATAGAGGGCCCTACCAGAAACAAAGAAGAGAGATGGGGCCAACCTAATTGAACCACATAGGGTAGTAGAATAAAGGGGAAAGGGTGGTGACTGAACAGATAGACCACAGGACACAAAGGGAGCTCGAAGGCACACAGAAGAGGTGACCCCCTCCTCAATCAACCCGTGGAGGCGATTGTCGCTGCACACCGGAATGTGCCAGGGGTAAAGGGATGTAGAAATCCATTAGTATGCACACGGAAGATAGAGAAGATATAGCCACCATCACCACCGACATTGGCAGGGATATGTGCCAAAGGCGGCAAAAACTGATGGGGGTAGGATAACGTATCGCCACTAACAACCCCACAAAAAAACTTGTCCCTCTGCATATACCTTCCAAACTCTATAAACAAAACACAACCATACCACTGCAGCAGAACAAACCGCACACATGTCACTACACGTCAACAATGAAACAAACCACACATAGCCTCGCAAAACAGCCCATGAATGCTACCAACCCAAAATTCACACCTACGCTCAGCGAACGGTGTAAACCGAACTTAAGTTGCTAAGAGCACATCACAGCTCTCGTGCTTTTTTTCCAGCTCAGTCCTACTAACCTACCCCCAATGCTTTACCCCCTTGATTTACAAATCCCCCAGAGCACCAGGGGACCACACAGGTGGTGAGCGTGCGCGATATGAAACTCCTTTATCATAACAAAACATAACTGTCTCCTCCCCTGATTGCCTGTAGATCACTTGCTGCCAATTGTCCACTCTCTTCCACCCCTGTTAGCTCCCTCCTCCCTTTTTCTCTTCTTCTCTCTCTGTGTTATTACCCCTATGTGCTCTGTTACTTCCCGAAGCTAGGTCCGTGCTCAATAAATACCCTAATAATAATAATAATAATAATAATAATAATAATAATAATAATAAGTCTCAGTTTCAAAGGGATTTGCGAGCGCATATGCATTTTGAGTATGAAAAATGCAGCACCATACATGCACATGGTTAGCGTATGGTTCTCCAAATGAGGAACAGTGGAATTGCATCATTGTTGTAGGAGTGCTTCCTTGTTCAGTTTTGCACATTATTTGCTAAGCCGCTGAATGTCTATGTTTATGAGTGATGGAATCTCTGATGTATTTTGCCTGTCTTCTTTACTTTACACATTTGACGCATATGTTCATATTTTTATGATTAAAAATGTTATTCCAGTTACAATTGGCTTTAGTAAAGCTGTTTTTATAAGTAGCAGACTTTAGAATCCTGCATACAGCAGATGAAGAAGAAAACCCGCTCCAGAGCCTCAGTGTGAGGTCACTTGTCCAAGGTTTGCTTATAAAAACATTTTGAAACATGCAGGAAAAAAAGGCTACTCACCATCTGTTTGTCATTTTTGTGCATGTAGTAATGGTCACTTATCTGACTACCTGTGGATAAGAAAATGTATTTGAAATGATGAAGGACACCACACTCCATGATAATGACCGCAACTGGCAACACTTTTGACCTTAGCAGCAGGTCCGAAACTATTTGTGTCCACTTTCATTAAGAATGTTACCCTTTATGACAAATCTGTTCAGTCCAGTCTCAAAGAGAAAAACACATTATTACCTTCCTGACTAAAAAATGAGGATTATTTTCTCCCAACTAATCTGCATATGTTTAAGCTTTTATGAGCCACATGCTGTGATGATTCTGGGGAGGTTATCAATCTGTTAATACCTCAATGTAATTGGGCTTACAAAAGTTAAGAACTAAAACATCTTCCGTTAACGCAAGGATGCACTGGCCAGTCTGAAAATGCATGTGAATACACTAAACAGCAAGGATGTTTCCCTCTGAGATGTGAGTTTCAAGAGCAGTTCAAAGTTCTTTTAAAAACGTGAAGTTGTTATTGTGATTTATGATGCGTAGGGCTGCCATTTGCATTTGAAAGGAAATTAGGTGAGTGGATGGGTAAGGTAGCAGAGCAACTGGTGTCTGTGCAGAAGTGTTTTCTAGGCGGGCAGTGATTGGCACACCAGAGGCATTCTGTTCCAGATAGGAGGCCTCAAGTGTTTGACCTTGCTCTTCAGGTGAGGATTGCACGTTGTAGCGTTTTGATGTAAAGGCTTAAGCAGACGGATTTCTATAGCCGTTTGTGTTCACATGATTGGTCAGCATGTGGTGCGTGAGCGTGGTTGTGGAAGAAGTCATTAGTGGGTTTCTTAGGGTTAACCGGATGCGAAACGCAGCATGTTCCAAATACAGCATTCAGTGGGTTTCTTGGGATGTCCAGATGTGAACCCAACAGAGTACAGTAAAGAAACCCTGCAACGCATCCTCACAGGGTGTATACATGTAAGAACAATAACGCACACTATAGAAGTAATGAAATGCTCTCCTCAGGGAAAGCTGAAGTGAGCACCACAGAGCTACAATATAGGGCTATGCATTTTTATTTCATAGGGAAGGCCTAGAGATGTGAGATACAATGGGGTACCTTATCTCGCTTTGTAATACGCTTTCTACGTGTTTCTAGGGGCTAGATACAATTTAGTGTACAACAGGGCACATGCATTGCACGCCCTCGGGGTACATATATGGGAGACTATAGTCGCGCGCAAGCTAGAATAATGCAAAGGACCTCTCTTGAGGCTATCAAGTAGGGAGTGAAACAAGAATGTGGCACCGCATGAAGCAATGCAATGGTCTCTTTAGGGACATCTGAACATGAGCCCAATCGTGCGCAGCATTGAAAAAGCTGGATGCGAGGATACAATAGAGCAGAATAAGGAACAATTCACCACTCTAACTTTGGGAAGCACAGATGCAAGATAGAGCAAACCAATAGTGCACAGCAAAGACCACCTATGTGCTTTCAAGCACTATTTACATATGGGGCATAATGTAATGCATAATTTAGAGTCAATGCAATGAACTCTTAGTACTACATATATGGCAGAAAATTATGGTCATCAATATATTAAATGCAATGCACTTTTTTCAGGTTACCTAGAAGGACGGCAACAGTAATAGAAAGCTCTAAACAGAAGAGCAATGCACTTCCTTGGGGATACATACATGTGAAACACAATGTGGAACAGTGGAATATGCTATTTTAGGGATGACTTGCTGTCATAATATTAGACCATAGTACAGTACAAAACAATGGGCCTCATTATGGGTCCGGCGGTAGCCTTGCCTGTAAAATCAGCAGGCTGCCTCCACACTTGTGCATTTTTCCGGTGCCTGGCTCGACGAAAACACTGGGGGATTACGATCTGGGTGTTCCTGGAAGTCAGTCGCCGGAAAATTGTAAATCCCCATTCCCATTTGAGACCCATAGGACTCAATGGGAATGGGGATGAGGGAAGCATCGGCACTGATAATAACGGTGCCAGTGCTTCCCGGAAAGTCTGCGATTGTGTGCCGTCCCGCCTGCCAGGTCTAACCTGGTGGGAGGGACGGCACCCACCCGCAGACTGGTAGTGTGCTGGTCCGGTAACAACGGTGGCGGTAGGCTTACTGGCACCGTTGTTACTGGACCGGTACACTTGTAATGAGAACCAATGTTTTTCCTCTGGAAATATCTGAATGCGAAACAATAGTGTACAATGAAGAACAATGCAATAATTTTTTCCAACATGATCTAGATGCGACAATATACAACACCATTGTCACAGCATCTCCGTTCTGATGCTAGTGGTGAGAGAGACAGGCCGCCATTAGTGTGCCATCATGTCTTCCCCAGAACGTATCACCCACTCTAGTCTATTTCCATCATGGCCGCCGTCAGTAGGATAAGTTTACTTTAGGACCAACACGATGGTGCATTGCAACCCCTTTGCTCCCTTTCTTTTGGGTGAGATGCTAGTTCTAGCTTTCTGTCCTCATCCCTCCTAGAGCACCTTTACTCCCTTTACTTTGTTTCTGCTTACTGCAGAGCTAACCTCTTCCTCTGCATCCTTCCATTTTTCTGACTGCTTGACAGAAAATACAGTACTGAGGCAATTAGTCCCTGCAAGAAAACACCATCCTACAGAGCTTCCCACCATGGGTTTGGCTACATGAACATTTGATGGTTCGGTAAAAAAGAGTCAAGGAGTTTATAGACACTTGCGTAGTGCACTTTACATTCTGCACTGGCACATATGTGCCTGGCCAATCCAGGATCAGTTTTATGACATCCAATATTGTCGATAACATCCTTGAGGCAAACATTAGAAAGACCAGAAGTGGTATTTTCCGCTTGCGAATCCCTCTTGGACATACGGCAAGGGTCAGAGGATGTAATGTCTTATGTGATCTTGTTCCAGCATACTGCTTCGGAAGCTGGTTGGCCAGAAGAAGCTCAATGCACCATCTTCAGGCACAGCTTGAATGAGGAAATCAAGGACAAATTACCCCATACCGACCATCCTGATACCTTGGCAGCTATTATATCACTAGCTCTTCAAATAGAGTATCGTTTAATGGAAAGAAGATCTGAGAGAAGAAGGAACAGGGAACCCCAATTGACGTCTGCAGGGGCTTCACTTCCTGTTCTGGCCTCACCTGACGCATCTAAGGAGGAACTCATGCAAGTCAGGGCTTCTAGAGGGACTCTTTCTCCTGCAGAAAGGAAGTGGAGAAGAGAAAAGGGATTGTGTGTGTATCATGAATCTGGAGATAATCTACTCCACAGCTGTCCGAAGTACAACCCAGCATTCGGGAAATGACAAGCCTCGGTACTAAGAGGGACCAATTACTGGGGTCAGAATGGCAGTCCCTCGACTACTCTTACAAACTGGGCCACGCAGACTGATACCAGGTTTATGGTTGTACACATTCAGTTAACCATCAATCAAAAGGTTTAAGACAACTTAGCCCTCATAGACAGAGGTGCAGCAGGACATTTTGTTGATACAGTTTGGGCTCAGAAAGAAGGGACTTTGATACTGGAGAGAAAGAAAAACCAGTCTGTGGACTGAGTTGATGGAGCAGAGTTAAATTCATGTCCCATCATAAGACAGAATTGTTGGAGATGAAGATTTTCAACCATCATGAAACCTTGCGTTTTGATGTCATCCATGCAGCTCACTTTGCAGTGATTCTGGGCATACCGTGGTTAAGAGAACATAATCCCAGTATCAACTGGACCAAGAACATCCTATTGCTTGAGTCTGACTATTGTTCTATTCACTGCCTGGAGGAGAGCCAGGAAAACACTGTGTGGCAAGTCAAGCCCAACCAACCTTGATCATTGGAGTTAACTGCATACCTCACAAACTCTGTGAAATTGCTGATGTGTTCCAAGATAAAGTGCCTAAAGAACGTTCACTGCATCGCCCAGAAGACTGTCCTATAGACTTGTTTCTGGAGGAACTGGTACTCTTTGGCTATTTGTACCCGTTGTCTGTGACGGAAAAGACGGCCCTTTGGGAGTATCTTGATTCAAAACGGCAAAAAAGCCTTATCTGCACCTCTTGCTCACCAGCCGAGGCATCTATTTTCTGCATTCCTAAGAAAGACACCCATGAACTGAGACCATGCATAGACTATCAGGGTCTCAACAAGGTTACTTTTAGAGATAGATACCCAATGTCCTTAATAAAGCATATTCTGGAAGCTGTGCAAGGATCGATAATATTTTCCAAATTGGATTTACGAGGAGCCTACCATCTTATTCGCATTAAGTCCGTAAATAAATGCAAGATGGCTTTCTGGTTGCCTTTTGGGCACTTTGAGTATCAGGTCATGCCCTTTGGACTAGTAAACACCCTCTATGTATTTCAACGCTTCATGGATAGACTATTCTCTGATATGTTGTTTCATTCCATGATCATCTACCTTGATGACAATTTGTTTCTTTCCTCTTCACATCAGCAGCATCACAAACAGCTCTGTGAGGTCCTATACAGGCTGCAAAATGATCATCTCTTGGTAAAACCAAAAAAATGCCTGCTTGAAGTGTCATCAGTACCCTATCTGAGCTTCATACTTACTGATCAGGGAATCAAATTTGACCCAAGGAAGGTGTCAGCTATCCTTAAATGGCCGGCTCCTACGTCTGTTAAAGAGATACAATGGTTTCTTGGTCTTGCAATTTTTTTCCACATGTTTATTCAAGGATTTTTGGAGCTGGTGCTTCAATTACAGAGCTCCTTAAAAAATGTTTTCCTTTTCAATCGGGTACATCAGCTGAAGAAGCCTTTCAAAATCTCCAGAGGTTATTCTTTACTGCTCCTATTTTGCTACAACCTAATCAATCTACCTTTCATCATTGAAGCTGACACCTCAGCTTGGGCTCTGGGGGCTGTACTCAAACAAGAAGTGGAGGGGCAAGAACACCCCACAGCCTGCCTAGACAAGACTGTGTCTCCTACCAAGTGCAATCACTCAGTTATGGAAAATAAATTGTTGGCAATCAAACTAGCATGTAAAGAATGGCGTCATCTGTTGCAAGATGCCAGAAACCCGTTTGAAGTCTGGACTGATCACCGGAACCTCAGAATCTTACAACAGATGGAATGTGTGAACCCCACACAGACAAGATGGGCTCTTGATTTCTCCATAACCTACATCCCTGGAACCCGAAACACCATCTCTAACACCTTGTTCGGTAACAAGACGTAGATTCCACTTTCCCAGTCCTAGGGAATCCATGTTTCACGAAAACAGATTTATTTTTCTGGTTTCATCTTTCTTACAAGAAATCAAGGAAGCTTGCTGTAATTTACCTTTCCCTAAGCATGGACATCGGGGGTGACCTTTCAAAAGGTAGGAAAGAATGCTGTCCTACCAGGGACATCTGGTGGTTCCAGAACCATTGTGGCAGAGACAAGTCCTTATGTTGTCTCATGACAATAAGTTGGCTGGACACAGAGGGTTTACTGTCACCCTGGATCTTGTACAAAGTCACCTTTGGTGGCTCAACGTTCTTGGAGACATCAAAGCTTTTATTATTTCCTGTCCAGTATGTGCCCAATGTAAATATAGCACAAGAAGGTCAATTGGCTTTTTTGAGCAAGCACTAGTACCACCCCTGCCTTGGAGTCACCTGTCCACTGATTTTGTGGTGTATTTTCCTCCCTTTCAAGGAAATACAGTGATAATGGTCACCATAGACTTTTTTTCAAAGCTGGCCCATTGTGTGCCCTTACCTGGTATTCCTATGGCGGCTGAAATGGCCAGAATCTTTCTTTGTTATATAGTCAGATTACCCAGACTACCCGAAAGCATCATATCTGATTGTGGATTGCAGTATACATCGGCATTCTGGGGCAGCCTATTCAAAGTCTTAGGTATAAGAACAGCCTTATCCTCAGGATATCACCCGTAAACAAATGAGCAAAGCAGGAGATTTGATGCCACCATGAAGCAGTACCTTAGTTGTTTCACCAACGCTCATCAGGATGACTGGGTGGATCTACTGCCCACGGCCAAATTCTCCTATAATTACGCTGTTCATTCTTCCATCAAATTGAGCCCTTTTTTTGTACTTATGGCTTTCATCCTCGCTCTTTGCCTATCAGTGTGTAACCTTCCACAAAGATACCTTCGGTGGATAACGTGTTATCTAGCATCACCAGAGCACACAGATTGGCCAAACAAGATCTTGAAGATAGCAAGAGGAGGATCAAACTGCGGGCAGACAAACATCTAATCAATACTCCAGATTGGAGGGATGGATCCAAGGTGTGGTTATTCACTAAGTAGCTACCAAGATGGATTCACCCTTTGTAGCTATCTCCACGATACATCAGTCCTTACAAAATTATGACCAAGATCAATCCGATGGCCTTTCGACAACACTTACCTATGTTCCTGAGCAGGTTAAATCCAGTGTTTCATGCCTCTCTTTTACATACTTGGGTTCCTGATCCCCCTACTGCAGACAAAAGAAAAAGTACAGCACCAACTTTGCCCCAGAAGCTGATGAATACAAAGTTAACCACATCTGCAATTCCTGTTATTGCAGAGGAGTTCTGCAATATCTGGTGAGTTGAAGGGACTCCCTTGGTTATTAAGCATGTTATAAATAACCTATCATGGCATGTCATGCCATCATGTCATGTCATATGGTAAATATCATAGATGAGGGGGAAGTTGAGCTTCTGGCCCTATTGTACCTGTCAGCGTCCTTTGATGTGGTGGATTATGGCCTTCTCAGAGATTCCCTTAGTCATCTTGGTCTTTGCTCGGAAGGAGTCATCAAGTGGTTCCGCTCCTTCCTATCAGACCATGAATATAGAATCCAATGGGGCACAGCCTGCTCCTCAACAGCCCCAATTTGTTGTGGTGTCCCTCAGGGGGCAAGTCTGTCACTGATACTGTTCAATCTATACATCAGACCTCTTTGTTCACTTCTAGACAACTTGGGTGTATTCTTTGCAAACTACGCAGATAACACCCAGTTTGTCAAAGAAACTATCAGCAACTCCACTACAGACTCTGCATTGCTGTCAAACATTTACAACCAAATCAAAACCTGGATGACATCTAACTGGTTTTGCCTTAATGGCAATAAACAGCTTCTTATGTTTGGGTCTAAACCGGCCCAGGCAAAACTGAGCCTGACTATCCAACTTTTGAAACTAGAATCAACAGCATCCCTGTACAGAGCAAGGTGAAAACTCTGGGCATCCAATTGGAGGCATCACTGAACTCAGATGCATACATCGAACAGCTGAGTAAGAATTGCAATTACTATCTAAGCCTCTTCAAGAATATTTGCCCTTTCATCACCAAAGATAATAGTGAAATTATCTCCCAAGCCACTATTGCATCGTGGCTCGATTACTGCAGCGTGTTACAAATTGGAGTCTCCACCAATAATCTAAGAAAGTGTCACCACAAAACACTACGTACACACAATTAAGAAACAAACTAGACGAGAACACATAACCAAACACAGAGAAGAGCTCCACTGGCTGCCTATCCAGGAACGTATCAACTTCAAAATGGGAAGACTGGTCCATAAAAGTGTCCATGGAGTCTCGCCTGTCTACCTCAAATTTTTATTGCCCCTGTACCATCCCACCAGAGCACTGCAGTCAACAAAGGGCAAATTATCTGCTGGAACAATAAGCGTACAAATGGCCTTTGAAGATCTGTCCTGGTCAAAGTAGTAAAGCGCTGGAATTCACTTCCCATTGCTCTGACAACTGAACCAAAATTGAGAGTCTTCATGAAATCCCTAAAGACACTGCTATTTAAGTAATCTCTTCACTTTTCCTCTTTTGGGATCATGACAACTTGTCCTGTTTTTGATGTTTGTCTTCCCTGCGTTGATGTTTTGCGCCCGATGCCCAGCTTGCATGAAAGAAACCTCACCTGTTGTCGATTCTATGCCCTTTAGAAAGACCACCTGGTTAGATGGTTTATCAATAGGCTTAGGGAAACCATCTCTTCTTCCTGCTTTTGAATGTGGTCATAAATGAAATATGACAATACCCATTCCTAAACTATGGCATTTAGCAGATGTACCATTCTAAAAATAAAAAATACCCTCCTTTGGTCATGTTGTACAGACTTGCGCCTATACTCATTATTGGCAGTAAAGTATCTTCTAAAATCATAGCCAACGGTGTGATTCTGTGGTTTGGAAAGGCACACATGTTTTTGTTCTGGGTGATTCAATGGTGGCCCACACCAATTTGCCCTCATTGATGTTAGATATTGTTGGCAAAAAGCACTGCCCTTTATCCTGCCCCTTCGTAGTTGCTGAAAAATACTTTGAAGTAGTGGAGGGAGCGTTTGTCTTGCCAGTACCGAGACACATGCAATGCTTCAAAGGTTTGATAACACTTATTCAATTAACGTATTTAGATCTAGAGTCCACTACGAGATTTAAAAGGCAACACGCTGTTCTGTTTTGTGTGACAAATTGCACCATGTCACAGTGGTCATTCAGTCGTTATGTTGTGCCTCTCACACAGAGAACTGAGCAGGCAGCAGACTTAATTTGTTTCGGGCTCCTTGGTGGTCGGGGGCTCAGTAGGGCAAGTAGCATGGTTATTGCTTTGTATGCCACTATTACAGCAATTTTCTCATTTGACCCAGTTAATTCAATCCCCAGCCAACAGGTTATAAGAATGAATTCTCTCATAACGTGTTTTTATTTCTAGTACAATAAAGCTTGGATTCAAAGTCTCAGTAATTGGTAAAAAAGATCAGCTTGAGCATAAGGTACCTTTGGCAAGTCTTCAAGTTTATAATTGGGGACATGCAGACCAATACACTGTTTGGAACCTGCAATAATTTGATTTTCTTTTTTTAATGTTTGAGTATTTTGATGCGTAAAAGGAGATTCAAATTCTGGTGGCACGTGTTTTAAAAAAACAGGTTTTGCAGGTTTACAAGAACTATTAGGGGGAAAGGAAGCAACAATGTTCATTATCTTGTTAGCACTCATACACCTCACTCTGGCATAATTAAGTTTTATCTGGGGTATGTGTCAAAGGGGAAATGTCAGCTTGATTAAAAAACATATTTGCCACAATAGGTCCAGGTACACCAAGATGGTATTTTTCTGTAATTTAAAAGAATTAACTAAAGATGAATTGATCCCCACTTTATTGTCTACATGAAGCACTTCGTCATTTGATCTCATTCTTTGGACGGCCGTTCCGTTCACATGCAGACCATATGCGAATCTATTTGTGGTGCTTGCATGGGTAAAGATGAACTGGATGGAGCTTAACGATGCTAAGGATTAGATGTTCCCTCTACTGCACAGGGGATTTGTTGACTTTCCCTACCAACATCTATTTCTTCACTATTGAGCTCAAGAATGAAGATGATAATTGCTGGTGTTATGAATGTAACCTGTCCTTGACCTCTCTGTTCAGATCAGTGTCCATTGCATACATGTGAATGGGACTGGACGATAGGTGAATGTTTCCACGTCCTTCACTGAAGGCATCTAGAGATTCAATGACCCATCTCTGCATGTAGAAAGGGATCAGTATAAAGAACAACCAAGTTTGATCAAATAGTTGCACTCTCAGTCTGACACTTTAGGCATCATTACCAGTCTGGCCGTAGCCCTTAAACCCGGCGGTAGCACTGTTACTGCCGGATTTAAGGGTCTGCCAAATCACGGCTTCGGCTGATTTCCCCCCAGCTCCTAGCTGGGGGGAAATCTGCCGAGATTTTGCCAATTTTCGGCATGTTTACATCCGGCGGGAAATCCGCCAGTGGTAAAAGTGCAAAATGTCCCCATTGAGCCCAATGGGGAATGGGGAATTCCCAAATTGGCTCAATGGGGAATGGGCAATACCTGTTCCGTCAAACCCGTGATCCGGCGGTAATAGCGCTGGTCGGTTTGGCGGTAGGGGTAATAACGCCAGGGCTATTAGCGCCTGTGTTACCGCCCAACTCGTGATGAGGCCCTTTCAATTGTCTGCATGGAGACATTTGTTTTTCTAGAACAAAAGGAACATTTGCTGGAATTGTTTCACATAGAGCCACACTTGGTGTTGTGAGATAGATAAAACACGTAAAGTGATGTCTTTCACTTGTGTTTGTGTTCACACTTTGAATTGACGTATTGCTTGGAGAATGCCTGCATTGGTGGCAACCCCACACCCAACGAGATTTTGGGTATTTCAGAATGTGTTATTTCAATGTATTATGAGTGGATGTGTGAGTGGGCACTGTGTGGTTACCTGTAGTAAGTATATCTGCTTACAATAATCTGTTAAAGCATTTAGTGGGGTGCAAAGCCTCCAAAGTTGCCTCTACACCTGACGCCTAAACTGAACACTGCAAGAAAGACCTAGACCACCAGGCCGGGGGTGAGGGCTACACGCCATTCCCACATGCACTGATGAAATATTGCTCGACATTATATGTGCAAGAGTAATTCATGAAATTAAGCACATAGTATTCAAATTAAATAATTGATCAATTTAATTGCTGGTTTTAGACAGATGCTTGCAGCCAATGCATATCGGACCGTACTGGTCCTTCATCAGGGCATAATCTCCCCATGCAAATTCCAAACATTGAGAGTCATTGCCGACCCACAACAATGAAGAACACACACTAACACATTTGAGGGAATTTGTATCATGCAATGTATTACGCCTGCTTCCATGCAGTTTTAAAAAAACAGGTACAATCAGTGAAAACCAATGTGAGATTAACAAGTTAACAGGCCGCCATCGTTGCAAATGTCCATTTAGCAGAAGATCACATCGACAAGGTGAGGCCCTACTCCTGCATATTCCCAATAAATGGAGGGCACTGAAGCTAGGTCTAACATGGGTTTCTCTTGACCTTAACTGCTCACACATGGAGATTTCAGGGAGAATCTCCTGTATTTGTAGAAGGTAAAAATCAAGATACAGAACCAGACTGATCGGTCAGACTATTAGTCCGAATATTTGTATTCAGCCATTCCAAACAGATTAAAATGAGTCACTAATTTAGTTAGAAATTAAAACATAATAATACTTTGATGGACATTTCCACAGTAGCCTATGTGATGCTCTTCTCTAGGTTGAGTTTTCCAGATGATTGGTGTGTAAGAAAACCAGTGAATTTTCTGTTGGAAGACAATTTTGCATCTGACTGAGGGACGCATTTTCTAACTGGGCTTTGCCAATTAAATTGCATGATATGGTACCCAAAAAGCTTTTTGTTGAATACCTATGTGTAATTTCATGACATGTTATTCCCTCTCCTGGGCCACATGATTATTAAGGAACAGGAGTGTTTCTATTTACGGAACAAGCCACAAGAACCACTCTGTTTTCACTACTAACTCCTTTCAATAAAATATAATCTTCTTATATAACAGTTGCTAACACATACCATTTTCTAGCCCCAGATAAAAGATTTGCACAAAAATAAAAAAATAAACCCTCACCATGTTTCTCAAACACAAACAACAAATGAATATCCTCCACCAGGGTGTCAGATATTAAAGGTTGAAATAATGATATACCTACAAATAGGTATAATTACAAAACCAGTCTCATTTAGCACCATCAGTGAATGTTTAAGGATAAGCATGTATCATGTATATCAATCTTCTCGTATTACAGAGCACACCAATAAAGGATGGGAGCAATTTCATTGTTTCAGAGTTTTCCATACACTATGACCTATTCACTTCACATGCACAGTGAAACAAAAGTTGTATGCCTTTTATCAATGAAATGTCTACAATGAGGGTCTCCCTCTCTGCAACTCACACGTAGGTGGGTGGACAAACAGTCATTGAGGTTTTTCTTGCTATACCCTATAAGCTTGCTGTACCTTATAAGATGTAGATGTAGGCTTTTCCTCGGATACACTGGTAAATGTTTTTAATCCCGCAGGTTTGCCATCAAACCATCTAATTACATGACGACCCCATCACTACCCCATCCCTTATTCTGTCATCAAAGACGTTCCTGTTATTTTTGCAGAAAGGTTGTTTAACTCTTGTTTTAACACATACTTATAAACCACCTCCCCATGTTCTCTTCATGAGATGTCCTCCTTTTCATATGGGAGATCTCAACTAATAGGATATGGGTCATTCCAATCCTCCCTCATATGGACACTTTTTAACCTCACTGAACATTGCAATATTGCTTGTCGCTACAATGCAAGTGATATGCAATTGTAATTACACAGCCACAGTAGTGGCTGTGTAGTTATGGTTAAGTTGCTAATCTCATAGGAAGAGCACTTTTTGGGCAGCTTATAACTTCGCTCCCCCTGGACGAATCCACACCAAACCTTGCAAAAAAAGTATATGGCCCACTCTGATTTTATTTTGCAAAGTTTGGTGAGGTTTGGTCCAGGGGGGGCAAAGTTATAGGGGGGACCCAAAATTAATTTTTTTCCCATAGACTGAATGGGGAAAAAATGTGCGCATGCCTACAGCCCAAACCGCTGGACGGATTTTCAACAAATTTGCGACAGGAGCAGTGGCTTGGTCGCGAAAGCGTGCTTTTGTAAATTTGGTGAAAATCTATCTGGTAGTTTTTTTTTAAATGACCAAAAAGTAGGTCGAAAAAACTTGTGATATCTATGTCTGCTGAGCGGACACACTTTCCGATTGGCGAACTGGCTCACGTCATGTCCGCGGACATGCGACGTGTCCCCAGATTGGATGGTGAAGAGCGTGAAGTGCATCAGATTTTTGGAAACGCCCGCCATCTTGGATCCGTGTTTGGTGTCCGCGGACATTGCGGTATAAACATATTGAAAAACACAACATTGCACTTGTCAAACCTATCAAATAATCTCTGGGGAGGTGAGGGGTGATGAGGATGGGATGGGATATGGCTGCAAGAAGCAAAAAACAGGTGTTTTTTTGTTGCAAAAGTGCGAACAGTTAGGATGTTTGTGAACAGTCCTGTGGATGACCGGAAGAAGTGGTTGATTGACTTACAATCTATGTTTACAAGTACACCATTTATGTTTCTGCCTCACCATCTGTGTTGTCACTGAAATAATGCAATCAACTTGAAAATTAGTGAAGGTTGCAGGCTAAAAGCACTGTGCAGAGAAGTGATACAGTGCCCACTGCTAAAGGGTAAGGAAACCTTGCAATGACGCTTGATGTTTATAAATTGATGTTGTACTACACCCAGAGCGCGGCAAAGAAAGGGCTATTCATGTCTGTGTTAAAATGTAATTAAAGTAATAACGGAGTCAGACTGGCGCCCCCTACATTTGGAACCTCAGGCAGCCACCTGCACTGCCTGATGCAAAGACCACCCTGCACGTGCATGAGAATTACAGTTTCTCACTTGCGGTGTGGCAAGTTGTTGCAAAGTAAGAATGTATTTTGATTCTGAGTGAAGGTCCCCAACTTTGTATTTTAGTTTGCGAGCTCAGGAAGCCCACGCATCGGACACAGTATAAGGTTCAATTGTTTTTTGACTTTGAGACAAAGGGACCATTACGAAAGGAATTGAATGAAGGAGGGTTGTTATAATGTAAGATATGATAAGCTTATGTATTCAAAAAGTGGCCAAAGGAACATGTAAATTCGGTTTATGAAAAATTGTTGGTGCAAACGGAGTCTGCCTTACGGTCTGAGTTACGCCAAGAGAATGGAAATGGTGAATGTAATGTAAGTGTAATTTTGGAAGATTTTATACTCAAACGAGCATCAACTTATCATTATCTGAGCATTATTTGTGGGTTACATTGTAGTCGTTTGTTCTGTGTGGCATATTACAATGAAACGCAAGTATAACATTTGTGTGCAATGTTCTTTTTACCGTCCAGATGGGCAGGCCAGCATTGATATGCATGTAGACTACTACTCAGTTCTCCCAGGTTCAACGCTAATATTTCATTAAAATGCCATGTATGAGCACATAAAATTGTAGAGTCAGCTTTCGTATCCCGTTTAGAGTTGATCAGACTTCATAGCAATGTTCTCGGAAGCATATTGTAATAAAGATCTGCTAGTGAGACATATTTCTATTCTGTTTCCGAAACAGGTAGATTTTGCCATTTTGTGATTGTCATAGATTCCAGATGCCAACAGACAGATGTTTTAATCGGCAGGTTCAGCTACTTGTGAACAACTGGATGTGTTTAACAGTTTTTTTGGGAAGATCTGCCCTTGCGCTGTACTAGCGATTAGGAGCAACATAACGTCCTTTACGGTGGTCTAGCCTCAAGTTGATGCACAAGCCCTGGAATTCAATGTGCGACCCAAGCGCTTCTCTTATCCAAAACGAACACCTTGTGTATGCAAAAAGAACAATGCGTGACTGACGATAAACATTTTGGAACGCGAGCGAAGAAAGACATTTCAAATTTGAATATGGCAATAGCCAGATGTTGTCGGAGCATTTATTGTGAAATAAAAGTACTTTACAAATTGTACAGTCTTGTTGTTTCTTTTTAAAGTACGGTTTAGTATTCCGAATTGTGCCGTGCTGTGTTGTGAGAAGTTGTGTGTTGAATTTCGGGTTCTGCATCACGTCACGTAGGTGATGACTGGTCGCGTTTGGGTATGCTGCTCAGGAACGTCACCGAGGAAGGCGGACAATAGCACTAGGTTTGGTGATGTGAGGCTCAGGGCTTCGTGCCGATAGTGCAGTTCATCTTAGGCCAGTGGTCTTCAAATTTATTTGGCCGGAGCCCCCTGAGCAAAATCTGGGCAGGTTGGGACCCCCCTGAAATGCCAAATGGACAGAATATATTGCGCTACGTCACCTGCTCCCATCACAGTCACTGGGCTCCCTCATCCCACTCCTACCCAGTCCCTGGTCTCTCCGCACCCCATCACACACCCTGGGCTCTCTCCACTCTGCTCCCACCACTATCCCATGGTTCCTGCCCATTGTGCTCCCACCATAGTATGTGGGTTCCCCCAATCCCGTTTCCAACACAGTCTGAGGGCCAGTGGCGGCTGGTGATTATTTTAAGTGGAGGGGCATAACTATTTCCCCGTAAAATGCCATAGCAACCAAGCATAGTGAGGGAGCCAGAACCAATAAAGAGGAGTTAGGGGGGGTTTACCCCTGTGAATGTTTTTTAAATAATGGGTTAAAATGTTGCATTGTGGAGCATACTTTTTACAAAAAAAATGGGTAAATAGCCAAACAGTTTGCAATTGGCACTGGGGGTCCAGGGGGCAGGCATGACACTTTTTACTGGACATCTATAATAGATGTCCAGTAAAAAGATAACATCCCTGTCCCCTGGGCCCCACTGGGCCTAACACAATCAACATGATTACGTGTGTATGCAAGGCGCTGCACATTTACTCAGCAATCACTCTATCATTGACACGAGCATCCATCACCATGCATTCACTCATAACATAAGTATACACATGTTTAAATAAAAAACAATGACATAAACGTACCTTCTGCATTGGCCTGCATGTGGGTGCTGAAACGCACTGCTCCAGGCTGCTCTGTCCGTATGTGCGAGGAGGCGCAGGAGCTCCTCCTCGGACATACAGACATGCAGTGCCCCAGCCAGCATTTTCAATGAGCTGGTGAAGCAAAACGCCCTAGCACTTGTATGGCTCAGTGAGCATGTGCGGCTGGGGAACTAAACTGAGCTGTCAAAGGGAAACAGTTTTCCCTTTGACAGTTCAGCCAGCCCAGGAGCACTCCATCAGCTGGAAAAAGTAGCTAACGGAAGGCTCACTCTTTCACTGGGCTGGCTCCTTAGCTCCTCCATAATGGATGAACCACCAGGCTCGGACTGGGCTATAGGGCAATGGCTGTACCAAAAATGTAAAATGCTAGTGTGGGCCAGCCAAAATGGGCCACCATTTTGGCCAATGTGGATGAGTTTGATGAGTTACTTAACCATGCAGTTAGTAGTTTTGACCATTGTTGCTGAATATATCACAATTTACTTACATTTCAACACCCCCTTGGGTACTATTGAAACAGTGGGCCTCATTACAACCCTGGTGGTAGCTGTGCCGGTAAAACCGGCACGGCTGCTGCCGGAGTTGCATCCGGGTCTCATAATTGCCCTTTCGTGGGTGCCGGTAGATCCCCATTCCCATTGAGCCCCATAGGGCTCAATAGGAATGGGGAGCACGAATGCACCGGCACTGTTAATAACGGTGCCGTTGCATCTGACGAGCTGTGCTCGCGGCTGCCACACGGCCTGCGAGTTCAGACCTGGCAGGCTGTCAGGCACCCGCGAGCACAACTTTTACTATGGCGGTACGGTAGCAACGGTGCCGGTAGCTTACTGGCATTGTTGTTACCGTACCGCCATAGTTGTAATGAGGCCCACTCTGTGACTTAAGGAATGAATATCCATTTACAACTGCGGCCCACTTTTTCATTGTTGCCTGAGACAGTTTCATGCTTGAGCCTGACCATTTTTGCCACTCTGCCCATTTCTTCCAATCTAAAACAAAAAAAAGAAGATATAAAAAAAGAAGATATATATATATTTTTTTTTTTAGATTTCATGCTGAGCTCCCAGTGAGCCCCCCAGTGATGCACCCGCGGACCCCTGCGGGGTCGCGCCCTACAGTTTGAATACCGCTGCCTTAGACCGATGCAGCAACGGGTAAGATTAGCACAAGATGGCCATGCCCTCTTGCCAGATTTTGCATGTGTACAAAAGAAGAAAACTAAGGTAAGGTGCATTGGAAATGTTTGTGCGATTGATCAACGTATGTATAAAAATACATGCCTAAACCTTCGGAACAATAATATTTTCTGAGCATTGCTCTTGTCAACCTTATCAAATAATCTCTAAGGAGGTAAGGGGTGATGAGGATAGGATGGTATATTTGTGACTTGATTGCGAATGAGTTTACAAAGTTTGGTGGGATTCTGTCATGAGGGGGGAAAATTAGAGGGGGGGGTCCCAAAATAATGTAATGGCTTATAAATGAGGTGACATTTGATGAATCTACACTTATTTTGGCAAACTGATAATCGATCTAGATATAAATGTTTTTGCAAAGTTTAGTGGGATTTTGTCAAGAGGGGGCAAAATTAGAGGGATGTCATCTTTGATGTCCTGGGTGTTAGTCTTAGCAGTGCACAGTGGTGGCACGAGTTATGGTTGCTTACCTTATAACTAGCGAATTTCAGTTTTTTTTTGGTTTTACTATGAACCATAACGTCCCTTTAACAATGTTTTTTTACTGAATTTCATAGCTTTTTAGTAGCGCAGCTTAACCATAACGTCCCTAAGCAACCAAAATTCGCGCCACCACCTTGCACTCCTAAGACTTCATTTTTCTTATATATTTCTAAACTTTCTGTATTAGGTACAGTAAAAGTAATATATATATATATTTTTTTTTACACAGAAATGTCCACTACTTTAGAATGGATTGAGGAAAATTTCCCACGTGAGGAAATGTCTGAAGATAGTGATACTAATGGTAGACACTTCTCTATATAACCAAATTAATAATCATTATTTTATGTACACTTAACATATATATTTCTTTTTAACAGACCATACAAACAATGAAAATAATACACCAAAAGAGACATTAGAAAATACTCTGCAGCACATGGAACAAAAAATGGACATGCTCATGGAAAATTTAAATCTTTTGAAACATTTTGTGGAGGACCACATAAAAGAAAAAAATAAATATCATTGTCCCACATGTACCTGTTCCGCCTCTCCATATCCCAGTCAACTATCACCAAACCCTCACAACCAAGAAAAATGTTACGATGAGACTTCCATCCCTTCATCTACTCCCATCCATCCTCTCCAAACCCCCAATTCCCCTGTGCTTGTGTCAGTTTCTCCTTCCCCCTCTCTTTCATACATTTTTATATCTGTATATAATAAAACAAATATTATGTGTGTTTTAATTCAGTCCTTTGTGTCTTATTTTTTTTCAATGGCAGTTAAGATGTCCGCGGACAGCACGGGTGTCCTCAATGTCCGTAATTATCCAAAATGGAGGTGTCCTAAGGACACTTAACCTGTCCGTACTGTCCGCAGGCAAGATGAAACTGTTCTAAGAACACACGCGGTGTCCGGAATGTCCGTAATTAGCCAAAATGGAGGTGTCCTAAGGACACTATACCTGTCCGTAATGTCCCCAGGCAAGGTGAAACTGTTCTAAGAACACGCGCGGTGTCCAGATTGTCTGTAATTAGCCAAAATGGAGATATGATATGATATGATATGATCGTTTATTTATATAGCCCCTATACACAATGTGTTTCAAAGTGCTTCAAGGCAAGGGAGGGAACAAGGGAAAATACAACCACATTCTTACAGGCCATGAACAGTAAGGCTGTGAAATTAACTATCGTACTCGGCCTGACGACATTTCAGATAGTGCAAGAGCTAAGACATAGATAAGGAAGGGATGGGGAGAGTGGGAAGGAAATAGAAACAGACAGGCAACTACCGTACTAGGCCTGACGACATTTCTGGTAGAGCTGGAGAAAAACAAAAGGTGAGGGAGAGGGGTGCAGAAAGGGAGGGGAGGAACAAAACAAGCGACTATCATACTAGGCCTGACGACATTTCAGATAGTGCTGGAGGCGTGTTGGGGAGGAAAAAAACAGTAATGGGAGGGCAGAGGAAACAGACGAGGTTGCTATCATATTACGTCCAGGGACAATTCTGATAGAGTAAGTGCATAGAAGAAAGTAAGGGGAGGAGATAGGAAAAGGGAGAAGGGAAAGGAGGAGAGAAAAGAGAGTGGAGAAGCAAGAGTGGAGAGCGAATACAATTGCAGAAGTAATTAGTAACCTACATCTGCCTCAGCACTACCCCCACCCCCTCCACCACCATCACCTCCCCAAGGGCCTGAAGAGGGGAAAAGGTGTGAGGATGTAGCAGAGGAAGAAGAGGATGAGGTAGTGGAAGTCCCTACTACCAGCACTCGCCGTGAGTCTTGGGTGTGGCTGTTATTTACCATTCAAGGTGACGTACCAAAAGCATGTACGAACAAGGTCACCTGCAACCAGTGCAAAATGGGAGGCCTGGTTCGTACAGCTTTGGTACGACATCTATGAAGCAACACCTAAGGTCGTTCCACGGTGGGGCAGTTCGCAAGGTTGTACCTTGTGATCAGCGTAGTAGGTTGAGTTCCTCTACCACATCCTCTGTTTCTGCTCCTGTCACCACAAGAGACACTCATGTGGGACAGCGCATCCCTCCAGCTGCCTAACAGGCCATCCATGATGCTGTTGACCCTTACCTTTCGAGGGTTACAGTTTTGTGTATGTACTGCGACGCAGTACTCTGCAGGGGGGAGAGTCTTCAGAGTGCTTTCTAGACTACGGCCAAGGGACATGAGAAGGTCTGCCCACTACCTAAATAAGGCCCACCCGACATCTTCCTCTCTCCACCTGCCCTTTCTTATCCCCGTGGTTGGTGTCCCTTCCTTACCCTCCTTTCCCATCCTCTCCTAGTGTGTCGTGTGTAAAAAAACAAAAGAAAATAAAACAACAAAATCCCCCCAAAAAAAGGCTCTTTTCAGAGCTGCCTTTCACAGTCTACAAATAGAAGTGGGAAATAAATTGAGGAGGGCTCTGTGCATTTTTTAGAAGTCCGTGGACAGTTCGCGGACATCTAAAATGTTGGTGTGCTGCCCTATCAACCATTGCACTTTTCTCTCGGAGGAAGTGGTGGCTCTGAAAATAGCCTTTTGGTGGTGTTTTTTTGTGTTTGAAAAACTTGAAATAGTTAACACCTACTACAAAATGGGTGGCTGTAATTCCAAAAAAGGTTGCAATGCTTGTTGTACATTTCTCAGAAAAATCTGATTACCAGCATAAGTAAGATGGACTCCATCTGTGCGAAAAATGTATGTACTATGAAACATGATATTTTCATTGTGAAAAGAGGACATGCCAACATCTCTTAGAAAGGCACAAACAGCCTTATTGACATTACGCCTCGCTTTCTCCATTTGTGGACCAAACTCTCTCCTTACACAACACAAACATTACTGACCAATCCCTTGCTCTGCTCATTCTCATTTGCAAGCCTCTCCACCCCAAAATCCCTGTATGTAATACGCGATGTACGCGGACTAACACCTTGTCCGCGAACATATCGAAAATCTGAGCGTGGTGAATGTAAATTTAAATAGTGTCCCCCATTTCCCCTTTGAGGTTGGCTCTGAAAAGAGCCGTTTTTTGGGGTTTTTTTGCAGATGTTTGACAAACACCTGTTATATCATGAAAGCACACATGCCTCAGTTGATTTCACACCTAGCAATGTTTTGCTAAGGACAAAAAACAGAACTATTGTCCCATATTGCCCTAGGTACTAATCCAGAAAAAAATACTTTGGCATTTGGAAGGATGTTCATTACTGCTTGAACCTAGTGTTCCAAATCTGCCAACAAAGTAGGGGCACTGACATAGCCCAAACAGAAAGCACCATAATGCAAAACTACCACATGGGGACTGTTCATCCTGCCCATATCTTCATAAATGTCTACAATTCCCTGTACATTGCAATCAGGCACAGTGCTCCACACCACCTCCACTCCTTTAACATCAAAATTGTTTGCCACATGCCTGCATTGAGCATACTGCTGTAAACCATGCACACACATATCTCCAAGCACCAACACCCTGACTTTCTCCACCTGTGCCATCTTCACTACACACAGTCTCTTTCAACACAAATCCACAACATCAACATCTGATTGGTTGATCCCTACAGTCCCCTTTCCATGCTGGATTTGCTGGAAAACCCTGGATGTGGCACGCCCTGTCCGTGGCAGTCGCAGTGTTCGCAGAGTGCGTAAATCTTCAACAGCCCTTATACCCTTTCTACTTCACTCTCTCTGCCATTCCCTCATTGAATACAGTTAAGCAGTCACACAACCATCCACCAATCACATCCAAGACCTCTACATCTAATTCCATCATCAGAGTTGAGCACTTCAAATGCACTGTTGATTACTCTGAGTACAAGTCTCATATCATTGGAAAGCACCTACTACAAAAACGACAGAAGAGTACTACTTACAGCTGCATGCATATCCACATGCATGAATACAAACTACAGGTATGCATATTTTATTCAGAGTACATGTACAACTCGTTTGAATGCATTTAAACAGAGTAATGCCACTAAACCTGTATAACCTATAAAATTAACTATCTGCTATAATCAACTGTCACTTCCAAACCTGTCTGCTATCTAATTTTTATTTTTACACACACACACACACACACCTAAAAAAGTATAATATTAGAAGATGAGAGAAATAACAGTATAATTGTGGAAAAACACTTAGTAGTATATTATAAAATTACACACAGTCAGTAAAAGGTCATGCATCTTCATACACTCACACACATAGACACTATCATCGAAAAACTCCATGCTGCAATAACACCACTATCTGTAAATCACATCCTTGTGCTTTATTACCCACACCTTCACAAATGCATACATTCCATGCTTTTCTATACAGTTTCTGCCATTTATCTTGTAAAAATTGCAAAATAAATATATCATTATTTCTTCTTTCTCCTAACATCCTATAACAACACAGCTTTACAAAACGAAGTGAGTTTCATACAGTTAATATTCTACTCATTTGCAAAGCATGTTGAACTAAAATATTGTAAATAAAATATAAATGCTGCACATAGTCAAATGCAACTGCATGCATACACTATGTTCAGATATCAAACAAGAATACTACTACAAAAACATAAAAATCAACATCTAATTTAATATCAGTGCTATTAACACACACAATTGCTAACTTCTTTCTTTTACAATTGTAGTGAAGACGACTCTCCTGAAAAGCAGAAGCATCTGAACTACAAAAACATCTCCGAAGAAACCTGCTCATTCCACAAAAAACAATATTACCTTAATATTCTTACTGTTACTGAAACACAGGGCCTCATTACACGGACGGCGGTAAGGGTTAACGGTGACCGTTAATGGCAACGGTGAACGTTAACCCTTACCGCCGTACTACGAGGTCCCTTAGCGGGTTGGTGCTCTAACGCCTGCTTTTTGCAGGCGTTAAAAACCAACCCGCTAAGGGACCTCGGAGCTAATTACGGAACCGCAAAATTGCGGTGCCGTAATTAGCGCCTTCCCCATTCCCATAGAGCCCTATGGGGCAGAAATGGGAATGGGGAAGGGCAATGGCGGAAGGGGGATTTACCGCCCCACCGACCTTGGAATGGGGCGGTAAATCCCCTTACCGCCAAGGCGGTGCCGGTAATTTACCGGCATGGTCCAGGGTGCTAATAGCACCCTGGATCACCGCCTTCCGTGTAATGAGGCCCACACTGTGTAGTTGATTCATGTAATTTGTGCACCAAAAACAGAGATTTCTGCACCATTCTGCCCACAAATCCCCATTTATTAAACAGGGATTAGCAGACAGAATGGCAGACAAATCCCCATTTTTTGGAACACAAATAACATAACTCAGCCCCTAGAATGTTAGTATTACAAAACAAAGACCTGTTTTAATGTTATACCATTAGATTTACTATTAGTGCTTCTCCTCACCACTAGCTCATTTTCTTCTGTCATCTGAACCGCAGTATCATAACACACAAATAGAAGAATAGCCTTCCCAACTAATTGTAGAAGCCCAATGCACAATCACACACCACCACATACATCTTTACCATCATACTCAGACACTCATGCACACAGCACACATACATTGCAGAACAGCCCAACCCATACCTTCTTTTTTCAACAGACCCCAAAGAATGCCTACCAAAAAGCAAGTCCGTAGAAAGTAACGAGAAATAGAGCAAATGAAAATAAAAGTGTCCAAAATAAGCATCCATCACTAGCAGAGTTTGCACAAAAGTTCAAACAAAACAGCTAATACAGTCATTTAGCGAAACAAAACAAGCTTCCAGTACAGAAACTTTGCCTCCTCTATCAAAATGTAAAACGAAACAGAAAATGATTAACAAGAATTCAGCTACCACTACTGCTAAAACTGCTTCTATAAAACCTTGATGTAGTGGCAAGTAACCATACCAAAAAAGTATTTTAGCAAAAATGTTCCGCCACAGAGTCCTTCAGAATCTTATAAAAACAGGAGACAAATAATACACAACCATTAAAACCTACCGTAGAAAATTAATCTTAGAAGCTTCTCAAAAGAAATGTATTTATTTTAGTGTTAAACAGAATGAAACAACTAACAAAACTAACTACTAGATTACAAAAAAGACTTTTCAATAATTGGAATGTCAACAAAAATAACTTCTTAAATATCTGTGGAAGTGAATGGAGTCACACCACGTGTACAGAACCATATTTTAATGAAGAAGCATACAAACAAAAACAAACAAACACAATTACCATACATAGCAGTGGACGAAGTTATCAAAAAACGTAATAATACCATAATGCAAATAGAAATACTGCTTACAAAAATATCCCCAGGAAACTCAGTATTACCTCTCCGTTCGACTGAACCAGAACGTCCAGCATACAAATGTCCATGCACATCAATGTGTAACATTGCCAAAAAATCTTTCAAATCTTTACGCCAGTTCCTCAATCAGTATGTGAAAGGCAAAGAAAAAATCAAAATGAAACTACTGCAAAATATGGATACCTGTCCAGTGCGCAAATACACAGAACCACAAGGACATTCATTAGCCTGCATTTCAGGACCTATTTGCAGAAGCACCTTTCATCATATCAAAATGATATCAACACATTCAACTATAAGAAATCTAGTCTATAAACTGTACTGTGCTAAAAGTCCTGCTTTAGCACTGGCCAATTTAAATAACAATCTTCTACATGGTTCAGCCAAAGACTTACTCGAAGAAATAGAGCATATCCAGAAAATAATATTTTGGAAGTGAAAGCCACTTACAAAATGCAGTAGCTTTACAACAGACTAGCAACAATTGTACAGATGGCAAACTTCTACTACACACATACAAAAAAGAAATACTAAAATGTAAAAGTACATCCGCTGAAGTACCAAACCATGTGTGTGTGTGTGTTGCTGCAGAACTTTTTATTAAAGTAACACAAAAACTATAGACGTAACATACAAAATAGAAAACAATGAAGATTCCAAATGGTTTGAATTAGCTCTCTACCTTATAGCAGAAAACAAATACGAAATAACTGACCCATTAATACTTTGCAGTTTCTGCACTACAAAACTTGACAACAATCAAACTCCTTCTCGTGCTATCTCAAATAATTTGGAATTATTCCCACTACCAAAACCCCTGCAACAACTGAATTTATATGAGAGCATCAAAATTCAAACAGTGCACCCATTTCAAGCAATAGTATGCCTTCAACCAACAACAGCAAAATTATGTCCCTCTGAATTAGTGAAAGGCATTCATGGCAAAGTAGTTTATTTACCATTAGATCTAAAAGAAAATGTGCGCACTCTGGGAGTGCAACGTCCAATAGAGCAATCTTTAATTGTCTTAGTAAATGGTGTAACTACAAAAGACAAAAAATAGTTGGCAACAACTCGTAGAATTACATAAAGTTAGACAAGCCTTGCAATATCTAAAAGACAATAATGAATACTACAAAGAAATGAATATTGAAGAAAATGTAAGGGCGTACAACTGAAATAATTCAAGAGTCACCAGAAACTGGTCAATTTCAACTTCTAGATCCTGCTACAGTATCCAATATCTTAGACCATTATACAATGCATCCATTACACTCTAATGACACCTTAGATGATGCACTAGAAACGTACCAAATACTACAAACCAAAGGATCACCAATCAGCATATGGGAAAAAAGTATAGAAGCACGTGCTTTTCCTCTACTCTTTCCTACTGGCAAAGGAGGAATGTACGATGATAGACCTATTCAGATAACAGCATCAGAATACCGCTCATTACAAATGTTTTCTGAAGATCCCAGATTTAGACAAAATGGGGAATGCATATTCCACCTACTCTTTGAAAATGAACTAGCAACTCTATGTTATGGAGTTGCACAGACATTGAAATCAGGAACCCACTTTCAAAAATATGTCAGCTATGCAATTACTACAAAAAGTGCAAGAAAAAGATGAGGTTTTACAATCAAGAATTACAAATCTGTTAGCAAACATGTGTGGTACTAAAGAGTACTGGATCCGATGTCACAGAGATGTACGTTGTATGATAAGAAACCTTGGCCCACCCACTTGGTTTGTTACATTAAGTTGTACAGAATATGCATGGGAATATTTACATGATTTCCTACGCATATCAAACAAAAACAAAACAAACATGGATATACTAACACCTGGAGAACTTTGCTCTCTAGATCCTGTTAATGGTTCAAGATATTTCCATCATCATTTCATTGCTATGCTACACTTTATTTGTAATAAAACTGTTTCTCCCTCAGAGAAGTGCAACACTTCTTTTGGAGAAAAGAATACCAAGCCAGAAGAGCACCACTAATCCACATGCTTTTATGGATTAAAGATGCTCCTAAATTTGGGCAAGACAGTGATGCCACTGTTTTACAGTTTATGGAAAAATTTGTCACTTGTAAAATTCCATCAGAAGCAACAAATAGTGATCTTCATGCACAAATTGTACAATTTCAAAGACACAAATGTGGCAAATATTGTCGTCGCAAATACAAAAACAAAGGAAAATACTACACCAAATGCCGCTTTGGTTGCCCTAAACCAGTTACAGAAACAGGCGAAGTGAAGAACTTCATGTCTTCAGTTAGACATAGGCCCTCATTACGACCCTGGCGGAAATCGAAAAACGATGGCGGAAATGCAATACCGCCATCGAATAGCGCTCGGTGCGATTATGACCCGTCACCATAAAGTACGATGCCATTAGCGACACCGTAGTGAACGCCAACGCTAACTGCACCAAGTACGCGCACGCGCGCCATGCCAAACGGTAATTACCACCATGCCGCAACGGTACGCGAATTCTGACCCTAGCGGACATATACCTAACGCCATCAAGCATGGCGGAAAGTACAATTCCGCCATGGTGAGAAGTACGGCATCGCGAACCAACCGTAAAAGGCCCTACTGAGTGCCTGTACACCACTCCCTGGCCACATTGCACAACTCCTCGTAGGTGCAATGAAGTCACAATGAAACCAGTGAAATGTACAAGTCACCCATGCATGCCAACGAACAAATGAATCTAGGGGCTCCAAGTGCCTTGTGAGTGGCCATCCATATTTGCCATGGCACCATTGCCGTACTGATGCAGCACAGGCATGTGAAGGTTCAAGTCCAGCAACATGAACTGAAATAGGAGACAAACAAAAACAGGCCCCCCATCGCTTGACACCAGTGTAAGGCAACATTCAAAGCAGTATCCTGAGTGAGACTGCACCAGCCCTGTACTCCTGCCAGTAAACAAACCAACCATCAGCATAAGCATGTACCACACAAGTTGGCAGAGTGACTGAGCAGCCAGGCTCATCTCAAGAGGGGCCAATGGGAGCTGCAGGGCACAGATGGCACAAATACAGAAGCTATTCCAATGGACATGACCTCAGTCTCCCTCCAAGAAACGCACGCAAACACAGGCACCTGTGACCAGCCATATTCTGATAATCACATCATTCCACCAATCCACCTGGCTGACCGGCATCTGTTACACAAAAGCTAATCCCCCGCCCCTGAGCATGACATCATTAAAACAGTCATAATGGCAGCCCCTATCCCTGACCTCACTGGGCTTCGTAGGCAAACGCGCCCAGTACAGTACCACGCAACTATACTCAGAAGCCGGAACCCAATGCAGATCTTCTCACAATACATCGCTCCACAAATAGGAATATGCTACATTACTTGCAAAGAATAACGCTACACGGTCAATATCATAATCAAAATTTAATGCACAACAAAATCACCAAGCCCATAAAGCTATTAGGTCATGAACTCCAAAATATATTTCATTATTGTGGGCTGCATCCGCAATAAATGACCAGCTTCTTCTTGTGTGACGCCCTGTTCCTTCATGGTACACAGGGGCTACATTCACGTTCAAAAAGGCAACATGGAACCGCCTAGAACCGCAGGGCCGTCCCATTAGGTAGGCACTAGTCCAGCTGAAAGGTCAATATGTTGCTCCTAGCCACTAGTACTGCGTAAGGGCATGTGGCCCATTGGCGATCGTCCCATAAGATCGTAATGGTGCTCCACTGATTAACACGAAGCAGCAGGTGTCGGGAGTAAAAGCCATCTGCAGGAGTGGCATACAGATGGCAGCGGCAAAAGGGGAGGAGATACCTGTCACCCAAATGAAATGAAAAAGAATAGTATGGGCATCAGAACTTCATTTGAATTACTCACTTCAATGATCACACTAAATCCACAGCCATATGCATGCTAGCCCACTCAAAAGGATTATTCCCACCCAAAATTCACTTGCGAATCATAACTATACAAATCGAGGTGAAAACACTATTACAAACGAGTGTTTGTGTGCATGCGTCTGTTAAAACAGAATCCATTAGATGGGATTAGTAACGTGCATAGACACAAGTGTTGCAAGGCGCGTCGAGACAGGGAGGGTTCAACAAGGGCAGATAGACGATGGTCCCACTATGGCAGCCCTGCATCACATAGCGCAGGGGAAGTGGATAGATTCCAAAAAGCCCTGTACATGGCAAACTCTCCATTAAATCATCTGTCCATGCATCCATACATCATTCCCTCATCCCGGTATGAAAACGCCTGATTATTTACTCACATAACATGTGAAATTTCCATTGAGTCTGTGCGTAATGCAGTCTGCAAAATCCACTGTGCTCCAGCCCGGAATTCCAGTGTTGTGAAGTAACATGTATTTGGGAACGTCCTGCCTTATCGTCCACTACGCTATTGCGCATCCCATACTATTCATATCAATCATTGCATTCTCGCCATGGCCCCTGTCCCAAGGACATTAAACAATAGAACTTTATATCAGCAGTCAGACCTGTGGGCGTCTCCTCGCCGCTAGCTGAAAACCGAAAGCGATGTCCTTCGAATTCCTCATTTGCAACATCACGTCGAAAAGGCATCTGTGACCGCTTGAAATCACAAATCCATCCATGTAGTGCGGCAGTTTGTGAAAATGGCAACTGGCTTCACTCACGAATGGGACGCCCCGCCCATCGGTGAACCTCGGTACAGTGCTGCATGAGGGTCCAGCGTTAATCGAGTACTACATTCCACTGACCCTTCACAAGTTTGTTCGCGACTGCAAAGATAGTATGTGAAACAATGGGACCATAGCAGAATGAACATATGAACCAATATTTCACTGCCATCGGGATTAAATACATGATTGTAATAGAAAGATGCCATGCGTCGAATTGCAGCGTTGTGTGTGGGACGTGCTCGCACAAAGGGGATTGCAGCTTGCACAGGTGGAATGAATCACCACAGGTGGAGGCTATACATCCTGAAAACACATAAATTGCACACCCAACCCCCTCCCACAACCACACCCACTCCAAAATGCTACCGGCAGGACTAGCGATGTTGGCCCTGGGGGACCTGATAGCACTGCAAGTACTCCAACTTCAAGAAGAAGACGAACACCAACTACTACAACAACCGGCCGCACAGAGGAGATGCAGGAGGAGGAGGAGGGCAAGGCAGGGCCAGCAAGGCCCACCAGCACAGCCACTACCACCACGCAGGCAGCCCGCAATCCCACGCCTCCGAGCACATCCGTTCAACCTCACTGATGAGCAGATCCACACCCTCTACCGTTTGGACCGGGACACCATAACCGCCATTGTGGACATGACACACGCTGACCTTGTCAGCATGATACATAGCCCAACCGCCATCCCACCCCTACTGAAGGTGGTATCTGTACTACACTTCCTGGCCACAGGCACCTACCAGCACACAGTCGGACAGTTGCATGGCATTTCACAGCCACTGTTCTCACGGACACTATTGCAAGTGCTCGATGCCCTCCTGAAGCACGCAGACGACTACATCTCTCTACCACGCTCGGTGCAGGAAATTACGAACCCAAAAGTGGGATTCCATGCACTTGGCGGCATACCGGGTTGCATTGGTGCCATCGACTGCACCCATGTGGAATTGGTCATCCCACATGCCATGGAGGCCCAGTACCGCAACCGAAAACAATTTCATTCTCTTAATGTACAAATGGTGTGTGACTCCAACAGGATCATTACACATTGTTGTGCCCGATTTCCTGGATCAACCCATGATTCTATGGTCTTGAGGAACTCTACAATACCACTCTACATGGAGCGACACGCAGGGAACAGATCCTGGCTACTCGGTGAGTCTCATTTCATGCATGATGATGTGGGGTATGTGATGCGGCAATGACCTGGCAGGAAGGGGGGGGTGCGTACGTAGCAATGTCATTCCACAAACATCCTTTATTGTCCACATACAGGTGATGCCGGGTATCCACTGAAGAGATGGCTCCTTACACCACTCCGGAACCCACAGAACCAGCATGAGGAGGACTACAACCATGCCCACTCACGTACCCGTGTAGTCATAGAACTGGCATTCGGCCTACTGAAGACTCGTTTCCGCTGCCTCAGCAGGTCTGGCGGGGCACTCCTGTACCGCCATGAGAAGGTTGCAAAGATGGTCATGGCATGTGTCATGCTACACAACATGTGCGTACGTAGAAATGTGCCCATGCCCCCTGACGCAGAACTGCAAGCACCTGAAGATGGCCATGATGAGGGTGGGGATGTGGCAGCACCTCAAGGAGTCCGCGAGGCACAGGAGGGCCGTGAAATTCGTCAGATTCTCATAGATTCATGCTTCTAGCACTCACGCCTGGTGGCTGATACATGGACACGGGACTTGTGGCACTGTGTGTGTCTGGAACATGCACAATATGGACTGTACGCTTATAAAGGCCTCGTACACAAAGATCAATGTCCACACATCTCATTGGATGATTGTGCAATGTTTATAGCATATGTGAAATTATGTTACACACCCCATCGACCCGGCACCCAAGTGAGCCCAACACACCCCCTCCACCCTCCTACCTCCCCCCTGAACACCAGTGTCCAAAGATGCTCATTGTCAGTGGGCAGACGCTATTGCAAGCCCCCTCTCCGGGTATCAGGGGCACCCCTGCCTGTGGAGTGCAGGTTCCTCCCAGATCTACGTTGGGGGCTGCCCTGGGCGGAACTTGCAACGGATGATGTCTCTGCCTGCTCACGTCCATGCATGTCCCTAAGGGTTTGTGAGAGCTCAGTGAGCACACGGCGAACAGCGGCAAGTTCAGCACATACGTCTTTGGACGTCGCATGCAGTTCCCCCCTCAGGCTCTCGGTGCTTCTCTCCATTTGTGCCCTTAGTGTCTCTGTACTTCTCTCCATTTCTGCCCTAAGTGTCTCAGTTGATGTTTCTATGTCTGCCTTAGTACCCCCACATTCATCAGCATGGTCCTTGAGGAGCGTGGCCAGTTGCTGCTGTTGCACGATCACCTGGTCGAGGGACTGTTGCCTCTGCTGTGCCATAGCCATTTGCGGTGGTGTCACAGAGGGGCTGATCACCTCATGTTGCCTTGCCACAGGGCTTGTGGGGGATGGCCAGTCGTCGTCTTGTGGGTGCCCCTGCGTGGTATCCTCATGGTGTACGGGATGAAACAAACAGGGGGATTGAGACAGGTCATGGATGGATCCTACATCGACATCCCCGTTTTCTGTGTCGGAGCATGCTGCCATTAATGCAGTGTCACCTATGGTGCTGCTGCCACCAGAAGCAGTGCCTTCTGTGGCATCCATTGGGGGGACCTGTGGTGGTGCTGTTGTGGGCATGCTGGCTGCTGGGGTGCCTGTTGGAGTCCCCTCCTGTGTGCTGCCACTTGATATGTGCTGCTGCCGTGTCTTGATCCGTGCAGCTGAGGTGGAGGGTCTTTGGCCGTTGGTCTTGGCCCTCTTTGCAGGTGTGCTGGTAGGGGTGTCCTGGAGCTCGTCGTTTGAATCAGACCCTGTGGTGGAGTAAAGGAGGGCGAGCGTTATTAATGGGTCTGTGGAAATTGGAATGGCAATGTATCACATGCATTGGGGTGGTACCTGAGGGTGATTTGGGTCAGGGCCTTGGAGGTGGTTTCATTTTTGTGTGGAATGAGGATGCAGTTGTTTTGCAGCCTGCAGTTAGGGTGTGCCTGCTGCACGTGTAGAGGGTGTTTTTAGGATTTTTAATTATTTATGTATTTAATGTGACTTTTAAAGTGCGCTATCAGGCCAATGTATGTGGACGTTCTCCTGGACATGTGTTTCTGTTGCACTATGTGGACACATGGTACTTCACATGATTGGACATTGTGGATTTAGCATTGTTTTATTTGGGCCACCTACCTGATTCTTCGGATGTCTGCACTCCTTTCTCCATCCCTCCGACTCCCTCTATACTCTCCATTCCAATGGTGGAGGCACAGATTTCTTCCCAGGGGGTCAACTTGATGGGTGATTCCGATCCTCCCCCGGTAGCTGTGGCAATGTTACGGTTGGCGGATAGTATGCTCCGTACGCGTATCCGCAAGTCGTCCCATCGCTTTCTGCATTGCTGTGGGTTGCGGGGTGCGGTCCCCACCGCACTTACCCGCTGTGCCACCAGGGCCCATATGGCCTTCTTGTTCGCAAGTGCCGTCCTGGTCATTTGCATCGAGAAGACGACGGCAGCATTCTCCTGGAGGGTCTCTGTGAGCACGGTGAGTTCCTCACGGGAGAAGTGGACCTGCCGCTTGCGGTCGCACACTTTTTTCGCTACTTTTCCCATTTTTATTGTTTTCGCTAGGGTGGATGACGGGTTGGGATGTGTCTCAGGGTAGTATTTTTAATGGTTGTGTGGGAATTCTGATTTTATAGGTGTACGGCGTGCTGTTTCCCGTTCCGGGACCATGTTTTTACTTCCGTTTCCGTATATTTACGGTCACCGTATTTTCCGATTGCCGCTCATTACGGTGACCGCTATGATGGGTGGCGGAATTGCACCTAGGGCGCCGTACGACGGCGGTGAGGGGCGTTTTGGGGACATTTCCGCCATCGCAGACTTTGCACTTCCGCCATGGCGTAGTGCTCGTGCCCGATGGGTCGGAATTAGCCGCACTTTACTCCGTCGTGCAATGGCGGAAACGCTATTTACGCTATGGCGGTCAGGTCAGTTACTTTCCGCCAGGGTCGTAATGAGGGCCATAGTGTTAAAGGTAAATTACCTTAGAACACATATTACATAAAAAGAACAGAAGAAGCAAAATATATCAATGATTACAATGCAATCATTGACCTCTTATCGAATACAAACATATATGTGAAGTACATTGGAGACAATTTCAGTGCAGTTGCACGATATGTTACAGCCTACTTAACCAAAGCAGAAAAAACAGAGCTTCAAGACCTCTGGAATGACTTATCATCAGACAAAACACTGTCTCAGAAATTGAACAGTTTAGGCATAAAAATGCTCTCTCATAGAGAATGTGGCTGTTATGAAGCTGCAGATCATTTAACCGGTGCTGCTTTGAATGGAAAATCTGAAAATATAGTATGGCTAAGTCTTGGTCCTGCTAAATCTAGAAAAAGAGTTCTCAAATCATACAACGACATATAAACAATAGCCAAAAATGAGCCCAACAGCCAAGACATTTTGAAAAGCAATTTTCTAAACACATAGGGGGTCATTCCGAGCATGGAGGTAAGGTCTAAACCGTGCCGGTAATGATTTACCGGCATGGATTTCTGCTCCATGCCATTCCGACCCCTCAGACCGTAAATTACGGCACCGTAAACTACAATGCCGTAATTTACGGTCTTGGGTCGCGCGCGCGCCCCACCATGGCAAAATTAACGGCATGGCGTAAACCGGAGCTGATTCCAAGTAAGGAGCACACGTAAATTACGGCCTCCTCAAGGCTGTAAAGTACCTTACCGGCATGGAGTACATACAGGCATCTCAGAGAAGGAGTAAAGAACCCTGAGCAGTGGGACCCAGAGCCACAGGTGCACACATGCAACACAGACAGAGGCCAGGAGTCTGCCATAGCAGAAAAGGAACACACCCACACACCACCCCCTCCCACACCAAGATGACACCAATCGAACAAGCAAGGCCACAACCACACAAACCCCTGCAATAACAACACGCCTCCCCACTGAGGAGACACAGGGAATAGAAGGAGGGGGGAGCCAGGCCCTGCATGCAGCACCAGTGCAGCCTCCGTTACCACCCCAGCAGCCCCCATGCACACGCATCATGTCCGGCCGCTCTAGGAGAAGTCCTACCAGATAGACACCCTTGACCACCTAGACCGTGACACCGTCACCACCATATTGCGCCACAGACACAAGAAAAGCAAGCACCATACAAATGTACAGTGCCAACCCGGCACAAGTGATGGTGTTGCCTGTGCCCCACACCCATGCCAAAGGCACCCACCAGCACACAGTGGCATGTCACAACCGTCCATTATGCGGCCACATATACAAGTGCCGTTACACCTCCCCTGGCACACAAGGGTCCACCAATCCCCAACATGGACCACCCATGAGATACACAACAGTAAAGCTGGACCTAATGCAAATGGATGCATGCCAAATGACAATGGTGCCCCTGACAGCACCCACAGGTCGTATGTGGACCAGCTTGGCATGCACGTTGCGGACAGCAACTGCAAACAATACCACTCCCCCTACGTGCAGATGGAATGCAACCCTACCAAGAACCGCACACATGGGTGGGCCCGACACCAAACAACTACACATGACTCAAATGGCCAGCTGATCACCACGCCACCACGGCTCATGGCCCAACATGCAGGATGACCTGCCTGGCTAGCTGTTGAGTCGTCTGACTGTGTCATGCAAGTGCACTGGTGCCACGGGGTGGGTGCCTGCATGAACCAACTGCGTTGAAACGATGAAGCCACTGTACGGAGTTCACCCCAAAAACAAACCTGCCACAGAACCAGGGCAACGGCACATGTGAACAGATTCCCACTTTGCCAGAATAAGGCACCCACATCACACTACATCTCCACCAACTGACAAAGGGCTAAGCACACTACACCAGCACCACTCATTGGCGGACACCACAACCGCAAGCGCATATCGGAGGACACACTGCACATGCACAATGTGGCATCCCCCAGCCTTGCACCACACTGGAGACCCATCCTTGGGAATGGAATTCACGGAGGGCAGCAGGGATACGAAAACACGTCACCGGCATGGCACCCCCGTAGGAGTGTTGGGAATCACCATAGAATGGATCAGAGCAGGATGAATACCATGCTCCACAGACTACAGCCATCTCACCCAAATAAGAATGAACACAGTACACAGCACCACCATGATCCGACATCAGGACACCAGCATGCAACAAAGGAACATGTACCTCAAGATGTCCACACCATCGTTCACGGACCATCATGTATACACAACACCCCACTGCATTACATTGCATCGGACACATATTTGTATCCCTGATCGTGCCCAATACATCCATGGACATGTCAAGATGGCTATCATTGGAACCCTGCCATGACAGCCAAGTACTGTTCTCCACCATGACAGTCCACACACCCACCTCATTTGGCGACACATGCAGCTGTTGTTTGCTGTCCCTTGACAGCAAGCCACATGACCCCTGTCATGAACCCCCTGAACAGGCCCATGGGGCAGCCAGACTATGGCCATACCCGTCCATGCGTATAGATGAAGCAGTCACCAGGCTTGCGTGATGCACATATGTGCCGGCGGACCAGGACTGGTGGCTGACCCCTCCAATGATATCTGGTGTCGAATGGGCCCATGCCATATGTGCAGATAAACAAAAGGTGCATTCCTACGTGAGCGGCTATCACCCCTGACATGGTACTGCTACAACCACAGGACGATGCGGTGAAGGCGGAGGGTGCAGTGCCAACAAAGGTCCATTGAGGCTGTGCACTTGAGGGCCATGTAATGCTCTGTACTTACAGTGGACAAGGTCTCCAGGACACAAGTCAGTAGAGGGTGTCATGGCATGGGCACACAGGGCAACGGACTCGTGCATACTTGTACACCATGCACTGGAAGTAGTCAATAAAGAAATGTGCAATGACCAATGTCCACAATGGTTGAACTTTGTGCCACCAATTGTGTATTGTGATAATGAAAAAAAAATAGTGCTTACATCAGCAAATGCCCATGCCCCCTCCCCCTCCCCCCAACTCCAGAGCACACCATCACCACCTTCCCCCCTTCCCCCAACTCCAGAACACACCATCACCCCCATCCCCCCTCCCCCAACTCCAGAACACATCATCACCCCTCTCCCCCCTCCCCCCAACTCCAGAGCAGTCGTCCCATGTAGGGTGTGGGGCCCACATGTGGCAGGAATGGCTAATGTCTCTTGCCCCCCTTGTCTGGGGGAGGCAAATCCCGGTGATGCAAGGAACGCCGAGTGCGTCTCTCCGGGCTGCATTGCGTGGCCTCACTTGTCGCGGACGTGTCCTCCTGCTGTGGCTCCGTATTGTGTTGCCCTGCCTCAAGGGCATTCGCTATGCGATTCAGGACATGGCATAGCCGGGTCGTGCTGTCCGTCAGGGAGTCGCACAATCTGGTGGTGCAGTCGGTGAGGGACTGCCGCATTTGGATTAGTTCCTCATGTAGTTCTGCCCTGGCCTGGCGATTGTCCTCAATATAGTTCTCAATGAGATCGCTCAACTGTCGCACCCGGTGCTGGTCATGAGAAGGGAGACCATCTGAGGATCCACTTGCACCAGCATGCTCTGCAGGGGGTGGTATGGGTGGACTTGGGGGAATGACATCATACCCCTGCGGGTCGAGTGCAAGACTGTGCACGGGTGATTGTGCATCCCCGGAGTCGCTGCATGACGCCAGGGTTACGAGGCATGGCTCGGGCATGTGCATGCTGTCTTGTTCGTCCTCCGACATGGCCCCTGGATGGGTGGCGGGCTGGGCTCCCACTCATCCGGCGCGGTAGCAGCAGCCTCACCTGAGACGCTCAACTGTGCCAAGCTAGGGGTTTGCACAATTGGTGCCGCCGAGGCTGTGTGGGTTGCTGGTCTGCCAGCTTCAAGTGGCCTTTCCGTAGGCTGGGGGATGTTTTTCTTTCCTGCTGGCTTCGGCCTGACCCTGCCAGTACCCGCAGAGGTGCTTGGGCGGCTTCCTTGGGGCTCTGTGCTATCATGGTCTGTGCCTGTGGGGGTAGGAGAGAGGGACGACATTAGTGTATGTGCAATGTCCTATTTGCATATATGGTTGCATGGACATTTCGGTCATTTACGGTTTGTTCGGTTTGGGGGGTAGCTATAGCAGTGGTACATGTGCATGGTGATGACATATACACATGTTTGGGAGTGATTCTTTGTGCCCTGGTCATGTACATTTTGGCCGGTACCATGCCTACCACGCTGGACAGTGTGCATGATGGGCTGTGCAAGTCAATGCACTATGGTTGATGTGCGTTATGTACTCGCACCTGGGCCAGCATTAGGCGGCACTTGCCTCAGCATTTGTTGGATGGGGGGATGCATTGGATGGGGGGAGGGCAACACGAGAGGGTGCCTTCCATGGCCCCTGGGTCAGTTTACATCATGCAATGGACATTGCCAGTGTACATTGTCAACACTCACCTCCTTCTGCAGAAGTCGTTCCCCCGCACTTCATGATCCCCACGCCCTCAATCGATTCAGTGCCAATGAGCTCTGCACAGGTCTCCTCCAACGGCTCGAGTTGTACTGGGGTACTTGGCCCACCTCCCGTCTGCAGGGCCTGGCTGCGGTTGCTGGAGAGGAGGCCCCGCACCCGCAGGTCGTCCCACCGCTTGCGGCAGTCCCTGGGGGTGCAGGGGGTGTTGCCAACAGCGCTCACCCTCTGTGCCAGTTCCGCCCAGATGGCCTTCTTGCGGAGGGTCAATTCCTTGCGCATGTCGCTACTGAAGACTACATCGGCATGCTCTGCCAAGTAGTCCACCATGGCCTGGAGTTCATCGGGGCAGAATCTCTGCTTGCGGATGCGATCCTTTTTGGTGCTTTCGGCATGTCCTGCGGTGCCTGTTCCGGTTCCCAACTTTAGTTTCCTCACAGAGCTGCTGGCTGCTTAGGATGGCAATGGATTGTGTTTTTAAAGATGGCCGCCGTTCTCCTTCCCGTTCCTGTGCGATGTCGTAATTTCCGGTTCCTTTTTTTTCGGTGACCGTAATTTACGGTCAACGTAAATTACAGTCACCGTTATGCACTGGCACTAATGCTTACAGGGCGGTGTTGTACTTTACATGTCGCTGCATGATGGTAGGGCTTTCTCAGGGGGTTTTGCGGCAGGCCGCACAATCCTTTTTTACGGCATGGCGGAAAGCGCGTGTCCGTGAGCTCCGAATGGGCCGTAATTTTCGGCCTACAACAAGCACGGTGTCGTACTTTACGCCATGCCGGAAAATACTGATACTTACCGGCATGACTCGGAATGAGGGCCATACTACCCAAACAGGAGTACCACTTTGGAAACCATGTGTCTATATCACATAGCCCAAAACTTCCCATACAAAAATAATATAAAACCCGATGAAAAAAAAGGTAGATAGAGAGTGACACATTGTGAAAGCATTTTAGTGAAACTTAGCAAACCAACCTTAATTAATCATATCAAATCCTCAATATAAAGAACTATATTACATGTCCCTGCTACAACTTTTTAAACCATAGAGAAAAGAAGAAGAGATACTAGATAAATATGACTCCTATGAAGATGCTTTCAAAGCAAATGAAAGCACTATAACCAATGTAAACTTTACACAGCACAAAACAATGTTGCACAATGAACAGCAACACAAAGAAGAACTCCAGGCCCAACTAGATAAGGACACTGCTGACAGGAGTCAACCTTCTTTAACAGGAAGTCAAGAACCACTGGGACAGCCACTAATAGCAAATGAGGCAGAATTAGCTATGACAGAAGTTGAAAACACCATGGGGCTGATTCATGGAATTATGTGCGAACGAAAAACGGGCTTTGTGCGCCATTCTGCCCACAAATCCCTGTTTCACAAATGAGGATTTGCGAGCAGAATGGCGCACAAAGCCTGTTTTTCAGCACACATAATTCCATGAATCAGCCCCCGTGTGTCACTATGAAGAAGATACAGAGGACTTAACTGTACTACAATCAAAACTGAACAAAGAGCAGCGTAGCGTTTTTCAAGAAGTAACAAAAGAAATTAAATATGGTATACAACATGAAAATAAAGAATGTACCTGCCAAAATTAGAAACTTATACTACTATACTACTATACGTCATTGGTTGAGCTGGTTCAGGCAAAGCATACTTAATCAAAATCATCAGCAAGTTCCTTCAACAATTGACAAACAAAAAACTGTCAGCTGTTGTAACTGCCCCCACAGGTTTAGCTGCCTACAACATAGGTGGTGTCACTTTGCACAGATTACTACTCTTTCCAGTAGAACACCAAAACAAATTAGAATATTACAAACTTTCAATAGAAGCTGTAATGGAGCTACGCAGAGTGTTAAAACAAATGAAAATGCTACTAATAGATGAAGTGAGCATGGTCTCCAACCTAATGTTGGCTTTGATTCACCTCAGATTACAAGAAGTACTTAAAACAAACTACGAAGAGCTCTTTGGAGAAAAACACATTATTGTTTTCGGAGATCTTCTTCAATTGACACCAGTGAAAGGTAAACCTATTTTTAAAACCTTAGGACACGAACTCTGCCGTAAAACTGCTGGCAACATAGGAAATGTCAACCTTTGGCAACATTTGCAATACAGAGAATTAACAGAAAACATGCGCCAATATGCAGACCTCACTTACGCCAACATTTTTAAAAGTATTAGAGTTGGTGTACTATCTCAAGAAGCACAAGCAATATTAAAAACCTGGCACAACCATGCACTTAAGCCATAACTCATGTGCTACAGATGTCATGGAACAATTAGCACACAAAAATGTCAATTGTATGTCCTTGATGCCAACTCTTGCAAGCTGTTCCAAATTTAATGAAACAATGTTGAAAAAAGAAATGCAACCAATAATTGAAATTTGCTCCACAGACAAACTGGACATACATGGTATGACACTACCCATGTGTCAACAAGCCACAACAAGACTAAATATCTTAGAAAATTCTATTTCCAACTGATTTGGAGAAAATATTAAAATTATCTTTAAACTGTAGATTTAAAGATAATTTCGGCCATGCACCCAAGACTCTAGGCCCTGGCCACAACCACCGCAGCATATCGGCCGTAGGCCATGCACCCAAGACTCTAAGCCCTAGCCACAACCACTGCAGTATATCACACCCATAGATCACACCCACAGAATCAAACATTTTAACTATGCTATGTGGGCATTTTTTATGTCTGCGGACACCGCGCTTGTTCTAAGAACAGTTTTATTTTGCTTGCGTACAGCACGGACAGGTATAGTGTCCTTAGGACACCTCCATTTTGTTTAATTACGGACATCCCGGACACCACGCATGTTCTTAGAACAGTTTCAACTTGCCTGCAGACAGTACAGACAGGAATAGTGTCCTTAGGACACCTCCATTTTGTTTAATTACGGACATCCCGGACACCGCGCATGTTCTTAGAACAGTTTCAACTTGCCTGCTGACAGTACTGACAGGAATAGTGTCCTTAGGACACCCCCATTTTGACTAGTTACGGACATCCCGGACAGCGCGGCTGTCCGTGGACAAAATGAACAGAACGGGGTTGCCTGCCACCTAAATAAATACAGCATTTGACCCATCTCTTACTCCCCCACCCTCCCCAAACACTCTTACACACCAACACACTTGCCAAAGTTGTATTTCTCCCCCATTTGTCACTGCGCTGTCCACGGATGTCCGTGGATCCAAGATAGCAGGCACATCGATACAATCCGACGCACTTCACGCTCTTCACCACCCAATCAGTGAACACGTCACTTGTCCGCAGACATGATGCAAACCGTTTAGTCATTCGGTGTCCTGTCCATGGAGCGAACAGGGAAATGTGTCCGCGGACATAGATATCACTAATTTTTTGTGACCTACTTTTTGATCATTTTTTTTAAACTACTTGACGGATTTTCACCAAAAGCCGCAGCTCCTGCCACAAATTTGGTGAAAATCCGTCCAGCGGTTTGGGCTGTAGGCATGAGTAAAGTTGTTTCCCCATTCAGTCTATGGGAAAAAAATAAGTTTTGGGACCCCCCTATAACTTTGCATCCCCTGGACCAAACCTCAGCAAACTTTGCGAAAATATTCAGAGTGGGCCATATACATTTTTTTGCAAAGTTTGGTGAGGATTCGTACAGGGGGAGCAAAGTTAAGTAAATCTCAGACTTTGTCCAGCAACTGATGATGGACTTTGAGGTTATTGCAGCAAACATATTAACATTAATACCTATTCATGCTCATGTTACCCTGTCTTCCACTACAGTGCAGAACCCTGGGATCCTTATAGAGTAAACATTGACCAAGTTACTTAATATTAATAGACTTATATCAGATGAGGCAACTTTGGAATATGCTGCCTTTCTTGCTGTGGCAAGTTTGATTTAGCTATGGAAATAGGTGTCTATTAAATACCAAACTGAATTATAACACTATCACCTACGATAGCCTCCTGGGAGTCTGCAACGTTAACCATCAGGTAGCAGAGAAATCTGTGGTTAGACACTCTACTTTAAATGTAGTGTGCAGCAAAGACACTGGGCCTCATTAGGAGTCCGGCGGTAACCGTGGCGGTAAAACCGCCTGGTTACCGCCGGACTCGTATTACCATTCCGCCTCTGTGATTCCCGGAATTACTGGGGCATTACAACCCCGGTTTTCCGGGAATCACGGAGGCGGAATGGTGTTACTCCCCATTCCCATTGAGTCCTATGGGAATCGATGGGAATGGGGATCATGGAAACACCGGCAGCATTTCGTAATGCTGCCGGTGTTGCCTTGTCCGCCTGCAGGTGGGCGGCATTAAACCCGCCAGGTCAGACCTGGTGGGAACATCACCTCCCGCCTACAGGAGTTGTGATCGCCCGGCATGGAAACAACGGTGGCGGCAGGTTTACCGCCACCGTTGTTTCCATACCAGGCGATTTGTAATGAGTCCCACAGTCTTGTCCCGGTATCGATTTTTACCATGCCTTAAAATAAAGACATGATTTAAAAAATACAACTACGGGGTCATGTATTCAAATACATGTGGGGCTTAGTAGTGGAGTGTTCAAAAATACCAATGTGCATGGTTAAAAGCCATGCCTAGTTTCCCACACTGTTTTAAAATACAGTGGGCAATGGTGAAAGCTGTAAACAGTGGCCATGGTTAAAGGTCATAGCTAGTGCCATTAATAAAGGCTGTGACCACTGACTAGTATTGTACTGAATACCATGGCTAGTGGCTGGTTAGTGTATATAATATACAGTGAACACGGTCGAAGGCCATAACTAGTAGCTGGTTAGTGTTGTATAATACACAGGAGGCACGGCCAAAGGCCATCGCTTATTGCATTTTATTATTTTAGAATATACAGTGGACATGGCCAAAAGATGTACAAACTGCTCAAGGTCAAAGGCCATGGCTAGTGGCCCATTTGTATATTAGAATATATAGTGGGCACAGCCAGAGTTTGTGGCCACTGGCCAGTATTGTGATAAAGTCCATGGCTAGTGCCCGATCAGTGTATATAATATACAGAGGACACAGTTGAAATCTGTATCCACTGGTAAAGGTCAAAATGTATGGTTGGTAGCCTGTTAGTGTTTTAAAATATTCGGTGCACATGGGTGAAGGCTGTGAGTACTGTCCATAACTGAAGGCCATGAATAGTACCTATTCATGTGTTAAAATATATTTGTCTATGCACACTGACCATAGCTGAAGGCCATGCTTAATGCCAGTTACTGTTGTAATGTAATTAGTGTTGTCAGCAGTGATGGCATCAGTGATGTGATTTGTAATGTCATCAGTGTTCTCATGCAACATGTAATTAGTGATGTCATCAGTGATATGATCTGTGATATCATTATTGTGGTCATAGGCTGTGCAACAGGAGGTGTGAAGTTAAGGTAGCTTTAGCTGAATTTCAGGGGTTTGTTCTCAACTTAAAGTCCTTGCAACTAAAGTTTTTTCCTTGAATATCAAGTGTTTTGTTAATCCATACTCAAAGTTGCATATTTTTAAATATTATTATTTGTAGACGCAGCTACAGCATCAAGAATGAATTGAAGGATTTTACGTGCAAAGCTTACATGAGAATGCCTGGAGTGCTTTTATTCACAGCTAAACTACTGCCCTTTTAACAGTGTAACAGTGTAACAACAGAAACAAACAAACAATTGGGAGATTTTAATAACTGAAACTGCATAAAATAAATTACAATAGATATTGTAATATATGTTTACAGTCTCTGTTCAATTGTATCTATTTTTGTAACTTAAAAGGCGACCGTAAAAGAACCATTTCAGGAGACGGGAAGAGGGCGATAGAATAGAGGCGGAAAACACATAAGAATGAAACATTTAACAAAGGGAATTAAAATAAAAAGCAATGTATATATTACACGGCCCACTGTAGTGGCCATATATTTATGGTTAATTGCTAATCCCATAGGTAGAGCACTTTTTGGGTGGCTTATAACTTTGCTCTCCCTGGATGAATTCTCACCAAACTATGGCCTACCATGAATTTCTTTTACAAAGTTTAGTGAGGTTTGGTGCAGGGGGGGGGAATTTTGCTCACACCTACAGCTCAAACCACTGGACGGATTTGCACCAAATTTGTGGCAGGAGCAGCAGCTTGGTCCTGAAAGTGTGCTTTTATAAATCTGGTGGAAATCCGTCCAGTAGTTTTTTTAGAATGACCAAAAAGTAGGTCTAAAAAAATGAGTGATATCTATGTCCTCTCCGCGGACACATTTCCCTGTTCGCTCTGCGGACAGGACACCAATTGGCTAATCAGCTTGCGTCATGTCCGCAGACATGCAATGTGTTCGCAGATTGGCTGGGGCGAAGAGTGAGGAGCATCACATTGTTTTGATGTGCCCGCCATCTTGGGTCCATGGACATCCGCGAACAGCGCGGCTTCGAACGGGGGAAAAATACTATTTTGGGGAGTGTTTTGGTGTGTAAGAGTGCTTGGCATCGGCCATGCACCCAAGACTTTAGGCCCGGGCCACAACCACCGCAGCATAACACACCCATAGAATCAAACATCCATCAAATATCCACAAATCAAAAGTTTGTGTACTGTTTGATATGTAGAGTTTGTATGTGAAGTTTTGGCTAAGTCATGCAATTAAGATTGTAGAGTTTGGTAACAAGCACTGCAGTATAACATATCCATGGAAGTAAACATTTTGTATTATGGTGTCTGGTTAGATGTTATGCTTGAATGGTTGTGTTATGCAGCAGTATTTGTGAGTTGAATTATTATATACTTATTGCTTGACTTTTTGTGATTGGATATATTTTTTTCATGACTTGGGTAACTGGAGCAGATATGTGTTTTCAATTTCTCTGATAAAAGAAAAGATCATATGTTAGTGTAGGTAGTTCATAATGAGTTATTGCATTGCATAATAGACATTTCTGCATTATTTTGACCCTCATATTTAGTACTTTAGAAGTACTATATTTCAAACCAGAGTACTGTGCAATTTGCTCAGTTTCTGTGTTTGTTTAATAAATCATTGGGTCTGTGGGAAAAAAAAATCCATGCTGGATTAAAAAAAAAAAATGTTGTTATGGTGCAATATATTTCTTTCTTTGTTTTCAGTGCTTATTTGTTGTTTCTGGCTAATCTATCTGTTGGCTTGTTGCAGATTTTTGGGGCAGTTTGATACTTGTTGGTGTATTTTAATTGTTTAATTATAATGTTATGCTAATCTTCTATCTGTTGGCTTGTTGCAGATTTTTTGGGGCAGTTAGATACCTGTTGGCAAATTCTAACTGGTTATAGTTTTTTTTATTTACACTTTCAAGTTATTCATCTATCTGTTGGGTTGTTGCAGATTTTTGGGACAGTTAGATACCCGTTGGCGTATTCTAACTGCTGATTTCTTGTTATATTTTAGTGGTTTTGATTTATCTGTTTGGTTGTTGCAGAATCTTGGGGCAGTTAGTTACCTGTTGGCATATTCTAACTGTTTATAGTTTTCAAATTGAAGTTTTTTTAATGTTTCTACACAGATTAGTTATTACATTTTGGTTCTAAGAATATTAAGTAAGTGTTTATAAGATTTGTTGGTAATCTCTGCTTTAGAGTAATGGTACTATCATTACATTCAAACCATCCACAATTCTTTTTTATATATGCAGTGTAGTGACCTGCATTGGTTGTGGCTCCTGCGTGGTAGATTATACCTATTGTTGTGAAGGTTTTCTTACCAAGCGATACTTGAGCATGTGTGAATCCAGTCAGCTTGCAGTTGGTTTTGGTACCATCTGCATTGTAACGTAAAAGCATTATTATTATGTATTTACTATGTGTCTGTATTTGTAAGGTGGAGCGATTATCTGAATTGCAGGTAGTACATAATCTGCCATGGTTTGCATTTTGTACAAGTTGCTGAAATGGAATGGATTCACAGTTATGTATGGATACATACACAAAGTGTTCATTAGGGATTTGTTCCTGTGCCACATGGTTGCAGAGAGTGCATGTATGTTTCCTCATGTATGAAATCTGAAAGGTTTCATTTATAGGTATGTTTTTGTTTTCCAGTACGGGTAGCAAGTACATACAAATTATTGTGGATCTTCTTGTGAGTTTATAGTGAATCTGACCATTGCAACACAGTTGTCCAATTCTTGTATTATTCCATGAACACTGTTGGTGTTGTCAGGATTGTTGGTTGCATTTCTATGAAGGACTAACATTTGCAAACACAATTGGTCTGTACTGTGTAAGTAAATGTTCTCAATAATTGGTGGCAATTGGAATAGAATATGTATTGCTACATTTTCGTAGCAATTTACACCAGTTATATTTGAAAATTTGAATGGACCAGATAGTTCTGTGTCCAAGTCATTTGTTCGGAGTGTGTGTTGCTTCTTTGAAGAAGTACTTGAGTTACTTTGAGCAGTAGATTCTTCTTTGGTTGTAGTAATTGATAAAGTATTAGCTTCTTTTACTTTATTTGAAGGAATTGCAGTGAGATCCTGTATCATTTCTGTTTGAAATAGTTTTCTTTTACAATGTTTTGCTTTTTGTGGAACAGGATAGGTTTGTAGATGGGGTGTGTACAGTGAACATAGTCTATTGTATTCTAGAATGCTAGGAATATCAGCATTTGCTTTACTTGCATCACAGTTGATTAGAAATAGTCTGTCAAGTGTACGTAAGCATGATAGTGCTACATTGCTCATGCCTTCTTTAAAGACTGTGCTACCAATATCTATCAATGCTTTATCTAGGGTAAGACCTTGTGATTTGTGAATGGTAACTGTGTATGCTAGAGTTAGAGAAAATTGTTCTCTGCGTACATACATGTCTTTGAAAAGAAGGAATCGGGCTGTTGAGCATCCTATCCTTTTAACTTCTGATAGTTCGTCAAAGAGAATATTGACAAACTGAATGTTGTTGTCAGGAGGGTATGTTTGAAAGCCAACAACTGTACCAAGTGCTCCATTAACTAGTCCTTGCTCCATGTCAAGGTTACGTTTAAGCATTACTCTACAGTTTAAAGATAATTTTAATATTTTCTCCAAACCAGCTGTGTTGGAGATAGAGTTTTCTAAGGTACTTAGTCTTGTTGTGGCTTGTTGACACATGGGTAGTGTCATGTTAATGTTAATGTTAATGTTAAAGGACATTTGTACCGTGCACTATCACCACCGTAGTGGTCCCTTAGCGCTCTGGCGGCTCTGAAAAAGGGGAGGAGAAGGGGTGGGTTAGTGGGAATAAGCTGGAAAAGTGCAAGAGAGCAGTGATGTGCTGTTGGCAGCCTCAGCCCGGTGGTTCCGTTGGCTGGGCTTGGGGTGTTTTACGGTCCGTATTCGTCTTGTGCTGTTGTGCAAGTCTATGTGGGGTATGTTTTGTTGTTGCATTGTTGTGAAGTTTGTGCAGATTGCTGCGTTTTAGGCTTGTGGTTGTGTTTGGTTAGAGTTTGAGAGGTGTATGCAGAGGGATGGAATTGTTGGTTGGTTAGTTGGCATTGCTGTCCATTGCAATTATGGGATTCCATACCATGTCCGTCCAGTTTGGCTGTGGAGCAAATTTCAATTATTGGTTGCATTTCTTTTTTCAACATTGTTTCATTGAATTTAGAACAGCTTGCAAGAGTTGGCATCAAGGGCATACAATTAAAATTTTTGTGTGCTCATTTTTCCATGACATCAGTATCACATGAGTTATGGCCATAGAGTGCATGGATGTGCCGGGTTTTTAATATTGAGTGTGCTTCTTGAGATAGTACACCAACTCTAATACTTTTTAAAATGTTGGCGTATGTGAGGTCTGCAGACTGGCGCGTGTTTTCTGTTAATTCTCTGTATTGGAAATGTTGCCAAAGGTTGACATTTCCTATGCTGCTAAAAGTTTTACGGCAGAGTATGTGCCCTAAGGTTTTAAAAATAGGTTCACCTTTCACTGGTGTTGGAAGATTTGGAACACTTGGTTCAAGCAGTAATGCAAGTCCTTCCAAATGCCAAAGTTATTTTTTCTCGTTTAGTACCGAGGGCAATATAGGACAATAGTTCTGTTTTTGTCCTCAGCAAGACATTTCTAGGTGTGCAATCAACCGAGGCATGTTTGCTTCCCTGCTTAGAGCTTGTATGCTCTTTTTAATTAATGAGAACATTGATTCTGGTAATGCTGTATATTTTAAAGAAGATGGCATTTCTTTATCTTTTATGGGAAATGCCATGCTGTTTTGGAACATAAGGGTTGCTTTGGAGAAGCTAATGTAAAGATTTTAGGAGTAAAATAAGAAAAAAACCAAAAAGAAATACAAAATAAAAGTATCTCTCAAGCATCTGCAAAAGAAAACCCGAAAAAAGGCTCTTTTCAGAGCCAACCTCAAAGGGGAAATGGGGCAGCTATTTAAATTTACATTCACCACACTCAGATTTTTCGATTTGTCCGCGGACACTGCGGTTGTCCGTGGACAACACGTATTACATACGGGGCTTTTGGGGTTGAGAGGCATGCACATGAGACTGACCAGAGCAAGGGATTGGTCAATAAGGTGTACTGAGTGTGGTGTGTAAGGAGAGAGTTTATCAGAAAGTCTTTGTCCTGAGAGAAGAACAGATAGCTATGGCTGTGTGTTTCAGAAAACAGATTATCTGGATTTTGGGAGACCCATGGATAAATTGTTTGGAGGTGCATGCAGAACACTGTGGAGTGGCTGCACATCTTGGATTCCCTCATGTGGAAGTGCACTGGCATGAAGTGCATGGAATGAAGTGGCTGGATTTGGTACATCTTTGTGCTACTTTGGTGACACAGCATCATCCAGGCATTATTATTATTCATTGTGAAGGGAACAATTTAGGACATGTGTCTGGAATTTCTTTGCAATTTGCAATGAAAGAAGGGCTTGGGAAGGTCATGGACATGTTTCCAAATTCTCAAGTAATTTTTTCCCATACTGCGCAGAGACAAATATGGATGCGTTCTTCTTCATTTGGTCCACAAATGGAGAAAGCGAGGCACAATGTCAATAAGGGGCTGTTTGTGCCTTTTTAAGAGATGTTGGCATGTCCTCTTTTCACAATGAAAATATTATGTTTTGTAGCACATACATTTTTCGCAGAGATGGAGTACATCTTACTTATGCTGGCAATCAGATTTTTCTGCGAAATATACAAAATGCTTTGCAGCCTTTTTTGTTATTATATTAATACATTTTGCAGTAGGTGTTAATCATTTGAAGTTTTTGAAACACAAAAAAAAACACCAAAAGGCTCTTTTCAGAGCCACTACTTCTTCCCATAGAAAAGTGCAATGGTTCTGATAGGGCAGCATCCCCAAAAAATAAATGTCCGCTGACTGTCCACGGACTTCTAAAAAAAGCACAGGGCACTGCACTATTTATTTGTCACTTATTTTTAAACTGTGAAAAGCGGCTCTGAAAAGAGCCTTTATTTTTGTTTTGTGTTTGTTGTTTTATATTTTTGGGTTTTTTTTAAACACGACACACAAGGAAAGGAGGGGGAAGGAGGGTAAGGTAGGGACACCAACCACGTGGATAGGAAAGGGCAGGTGGAGAGAGGAAGATGTAGGGCGGGCCTATTCAGGTAGTGGGCAGTTCTTCTAGTGATCCTTGACTGCAGTCTCAAAAGCACTTCGAAGATTTTACCCCCTGCAGAGTACTGCGTCGCAGTACATGCACACTATTGAGACCCTCGAAAGATAAGGGTCAACAGCATCATTAATGGCCTGCGAGGCAGCTGGAGGGATGTGCTGTCCCACAGGAGTGTCTCTTGGGGTGGCAGGAGCGGAAACAGAAGATGCTGCAGAGGAACTCTACCTACTACGTTTATCGCAAGGTACAACCTTACAAATAGCCCCACAGTGGAACGACCTCAGGTGTCGCTTCATTGATGTCTTACCAAAGCTATACGAACCAGGCCTTTGACGACTCAGCACCATGTGGCACTGATTGCAGATCACCTTATTCACACAAGCTTTTGGCACTCCATCAAGAGTGGTAAATAACCGCCACAGCCAAGACTCACGGCGAGTGCTGGTAGTAGGGACTTCCACTAACTCATCCTCTTCATCCTCTTCATCACTCTCCTCTGCATCCTCATGCCTGTTCCCCTCTTTCCCCTCTGCGGGCCCTTGGGGAGGTGGTAGTGGTGGAGGGGGTGGGGGTGGCAATGAAGCTGAAGCAGCCATGGTCGCCATCTGAAGTACAGCAGGCAGAAGTCAGCAGCAATGCAGTGAATTCAGGTCAGAAGCAATGCTCTGTCAGGTAGCCAGAAGCACAATGAGGAGCAATTCTAGGGTGTGGCCTTTTATAGGGGTGTTGGTGCGCGCTTCGTTGACAGCCGCTCTGTCCGCAGACAGATCGAACACCAAAAAAAGGCTCAAAAAGTTCCAAAAAGTATTTAGGTCACCAGGGACATTGTCTGGGACATGTGCAATGGTTAATTTTTACTGTAAAATACCTTGAATTGTCCAAAAAAGTATTTTTAAAAGGTTCAGGGACCGGGACAGTGTCCGCAAATAAGAACACATGCTCAGCGTGGGTGCGGTCACATGATGACATCGCGGACACGTTCGCAAATGGGGAGGCTGTCCGTAGGATACCAAATGTGAATGTTCAGTTGTGCTCATGCGTGCAGGTGTTCTACAGACAGTGTTATAGTCCCTGAACTAATTTAAATTGCGTCACATGTGCGACGGACAGTTTCGGACAGGCGCGATGTTCATAGGACCCATGGGTGTGGTGTGCATGTACGTAGATGTTCTACGGACAGTGTGGAAGACCCCGAATAAAATTAATGTGCGTTATAACATTGCGGACAGGTGGACGGGTTAAGTGTTCTACGGACATATTCATTCTGGTTGCAGACATTGCGAAAAGGGGGATGTTCTTAGGACACTTTCATTTAAATAATTATGGATATGTGAACAGATATTGTGTCCTGCGGACACTCCAATTTTAATTCTGAACTGTACAAACAGCTATTGTGTCCTTAGGACACCTCCATGTTGGTTAATTACAGACATCCCGGACATCAAGTATGTTCAAAGAACAGTTCCATTTTGGTTGCGGACAATATGTACAGGTATAGTGTCCTTAGGACACCTCCATTTTGGTTAATTGCGGACATCCCGAAAAACGGGTGTGTTCTAAGAATAGTTTCATCTTGATTGCGGACAGCACGGACAGGTATAGTGTTCTTAGGACACCTCCATTTTTGTTAATTGCAGACCTCCCGGACATCGAGTGTGTCCTAAGAACAGTTCCAGTTTGATAGCGGACAGTACAGACAAGTATAGTGTCCTCAGGACATCTCCATTTTGGTTAATTGTGGACATCCCGGACACCGGGTGTGTTCTAAAAACAGTTTCATCTTGATTGCGGACAGAACGGACAGGTATATATCATCAGTGATGTCATCAATGACATTTGTGATATCATCTTTGATGTCCTGGGTGTTAGTCTTAGCAGTGCATGGCACTGGCACGGGTTATGGTTGCTTAGCATACCATAACTGGTGAATTTCAGGGGTTTTTCAGTTTTACTTGGAACCATAACGTCACTTTAACAAAGTTTTTTCACTGAATTTCATAAGTTTTTAGTAGCACAACTTAACCATAACGTCCCTTTAACATAGTATTTTTTACTGAATAAATATATATATATATATATATATATATATATATATATATATATATATATATTTTTATTTTATTTTTAGAAAAAAGGGGGGAACTGTCACTTAAAACAAGAAGTAAGAATTACAGGTAATCAGGTATTCAGCAATTAACTTCTACCATTCCCAAGCTTTATACCACATCTTTTATTTTTTTTATTTTCCCAGTTCTGAAATGCTGGTGTGTCTTCAACTGAATAAATTCAGTATTAGTACTCCAGGATGAAGTGGATGAAATCTTCCGACAGATGCATGGCATCTGAAAGAAAAAAACCTGGGGAGGTCTCTCGCTCATCCAAGTGCTACTTCTGCAGATAGGACCACCACATCTGTAAACACTTCATGGAAAGCCTCCTCTATGAACCTCTAACTTTTCCAATAACTTTTCAAATAGAGTGTTCCAGTGTTTGAAGACCCTGCCTGTTGCTGGTAGCACCTTTAATGGGGGTGGTTGATTCTGCACAACCACTGCTCACAGCTACAGTAAAGATATAACACTGCATATAAACCAAAGAAGACTACCCTTGTGCAATTTTCAATACATATCATCACATCATCGGAGGAGACTTGCCCAACATCATCCCAGGAGACTCGCCCCACATGATTTATTATGATTGATGTTCCCAAGCTTTCTGACAAAACATTGGAAGGGCCACATATCAATGTTTTCATGAACAATGTTACACATATTCAAATGTCCAACTGGTGACCAAAATATAAAACAACAAAAATGACAATTCTACAAAGACTAAAAATTAAGCCACCTGTCTAGAATTTCTAGAAATAGAGTTTGCCAATGCTGCAGATGTTTGAAAACTCTGGCTGTTTCTAGCAGCACCTTCAATAGTTGCAGGTCGATTATGCAAAACCACAGCTCACAGCTACAGTAAAGATATAAGACCACATATAACTCAAAAAATACTGCTGCCCAGTATTGGCCAGACCATCTTGTCCAATTTCCAATACGCATCATCCACATCATTCAAGAAGACTCGCACCCAATTACTTATCATGATTAATGTCCCCAAGCTTTGAGACAAAACATTGGAAATCCCACGGTGTAGAACTTTGTTGCAGAGTGTGCAAAGTAACCCCTCTGCCTCTTTCATGAAACAGTGTTTTTTAACTTTAAAGAAGCACCAGCTATCAGCAGTACTATTCATGTGAGTTGCCGTCTTCCTCAGTGACAAAGAATTCAGAAACCAAATGATAACATCATCACTGCTGGTACTCTCATGATCGGACATGTTGGAAATGTCCAACCAGGCAGGAATATGTAAAACAACAATATTGGGCTCAATGGGAATGGAAAGGTCAGATGCACCGGCACCAATCAGAATGGTGCCGGTGCATCCAACATGCTCTGCTCATGGGTGCTGGTATGGCAGCCAGGTTAGACCTGGCGGCCGCAATGGCACCCGCGAGCAGAGCTCATAGTTTACCAGTCCGGGCACTATGGTACTGGCAAGCTTACTCGTACCATGGTTCCCAGACCGGCAAACTTGAAATGAGGCCCAATTCCTCAAAACATAAAAAAGGGAATATTAGAAGAGCTATGTCGTACTGGTTTTTTGCACAATATTAGACATATTCAAATGTCCAACTGGTTACGAAAATATAAAATAACAAAAATTACAACTCTAATAGGACAATGTCACAAAAAATTAAGCCACCTCTCTAAACCTATCTACCATTTCTAATAACTTTTCAAATAGAGTGCTCCAGATCACAAAAATAAGAAATATAGTATTAGGGGAAACGTGAATAAAAACAATACACATTTTTAGGATATAGTGCCAAAAGTACTTGCAGTTACTGAAAAACCATGTCATTAGCAAGTATTGAAAGCAATGATACATGTAAACATTTATTTTGTGGTTGTGATATGATTATTTGCACCTACAGACTTCGGCGTCCACAGATTGGGCAGTTTCGTATGCATGGATGTCATGATATGGCCGCGTCATTAGATTTCACTGTCCATAGACACAGCTAGACAATTCCACAAAAAATGAAGCCGCCTCTATGAACCTTTCTACCATTTCTAATAACATTTCAAATAGAGTGCTCCAGTGCTACCAGTGTTTAAAAGCTCTGGCTCTTCCTAGCAGCACCTTTAATGGGTGGAGGTTGATTATGAACAACCACTGCTTACAGCTACAGTGAAGATATACAATCACATACAAGTCAAAAAAGACTTCAAACCAGTATGGACCACACCATCTCATCAAATTTTCAATGCACATCATCCACATCATCACAGGACACTTGCACAAGATAATTCATCATAATTGATGTTTACAATTTTTTTGACAGAACATTAAAAAAGGCCACATCTTCTTGTTTTCTAACTTAATGTGATTTTTACTGTCCATAATTTCTCTTACATTTTCAATATCCTTTTAAATTGATTGTACTTCTTTTCCAACATTAATTAATAGTCATTTTAATAGTTTAAATTAATCCAGGATTAGTTTTGTGACTAATTGTTGTAGTGCTTCTTCTTTGATTCTTCATCATACTACAGTGACTTCTTCACCTGTTTGAAAATATTTCATATATTTTGAAACAATTGAAGGTATAATACACATTACAAATAATTGTGTTGGTTATATAAACAATTTATAGTAGACAGACAATCTGTATCTGTTTGGCGACTAATATTTCTTCCTTACAATATTATTATTAGTCCCATTTTACATATGATGTGTAGTTTTAGGAGATTGTGCTATTTTTAGGGTACAGTTATTCTTGGATTAGATATTTCAAACATGAAGCCCATTTTTGAAAGAGAGGACTTTGATTGTTCAGAACATTAAGACATTACCAGATGGAAAAACTGGAACATGTAAAGTAGACACTATTGTCAAAATCGACAGTTCTTTAGGTTTTGGTGGCATCGCACTATTGAAATCACCTACTTGACGTGCAGCCAATTTCCATACACATAAGAAATGAGCCGCATGCATTTTATTGTTTGTAGTGCTCATGCGCTTTCCAATAAGCATCATCCACATCATTTCAGGAAACTTGCACAATGTAATAGAACATAATTAATGTTCCCACGCTTTAAAACAGAACATTAGATGAGCCCCTCTTCACATACATGAAAGAACTATTAAGCTCCTTTACAAAACATATTTTTTGCAACACATACTTATGTCTGTTGTTATCAGCAGTGCATGACGGGGATGGAAATCATTATCACTTGCCTATCCCATAAGGCTCCACCATGACCCCAGCTGAACCAAACAACCCCTATTATTCACTGCACCTACCCTGCATCCTAGTTCACTGTCCACTGTACCATAGTAATGTAACCAATGTCTACTGCTCATGGCTTGCAACCGTGGTAAATTTCCAAATCCATGGATCACAGGCATCACCCATGCCGCATTCCCCAATAAGCAAATCAGAGTACAGGTTTATGTTTGCTGTGTTTGCTGAGGGCCAGGCAGACTACCCAGACACCGAATGTATATCACTAGTTTTTCTACTTACATTCTTACACTTTGGAAAAATAAAACACAACACATATTTCCAAAAACGTCCTAGCTGTCCCAACACATGTGTCAGAAGTGGCCTCTATCGTGCCTGAGAGCAGTGGTGGCATGTCTGAAAGGTGCGGCTTAACACGTACTACCACATTCCCATTCCTCTGATCCCTGCTAGTGCAGATAGGAGGAGAGGATGACAGAGTTGCAGGGGAAAGGCACAGGGCGGAGCGCTGTTGCTGGGGGAGAGCTGCTGGGGGAAGGTGTGCTTTCTGCTGTTTCCTGACCGTGTGTGCCCCGCAGGGAGTGCTAACATGAAGCTCTAGCAGACCATTCCTCCGGAGCCCCTTTGGTAAGCTCTGAAAGTTGTGTTCCTTCAGCTGTCTTTAGACCGTGGTGTGGTGCAGTGTAGCGGGCTGCGCCTGAGTACATGTTTGTTTTGGGACTTGTAAGTTCTGCACGTGTGCATGCTGTATCACTGCATTGTGCTATTTTGCTATCTGCTTCTAAACAACAGCAATAGCACAGGTCATAGTTTTCAAACGTCCCAAACGCCCGCTGAAGGCTAAAGATGTTGGGGTGACTGTTAGCTCTCATTGCCTGTGAGCCCCAAACCTACATTCTGCTGTGCCTGCTCCTTTCTTTCCATACATATTTTTTATTGGGCTAGAAGTAGTCGCGCTCTGGGGATTCATTATCCTTGATTCCCTATATAGTTTCATGCGATCAGCTGCCGTTTCTGTTGGTGACTACAAGCGCTCACTCCTAGGGGCTTTGTGGTGCATTACGCAGTAAGGCCAAAAACGAAGTTGTTTTTTGGCTAAGCACTGTGAATAAATTGTGAACAACTCGACTAAGGCCACCGGCCTCTTATTGGAAGTGGAGGAAAGTGGAGTTTGTTGGAGTTCGTTAGAACTTGTTGTGCATTGGAACTCGTTGCGTGGCTAAGGAAAAAAAAGAACTAACTCACTGGCACTAAGATGTTTCCTCCCACAAGCCCTCATTGTGCAGGAACTCAACTTCAGGTAAGGCATTGGGCGAGCACCACATACATTCATGATATCTTGGGGGTAGACAAGGTGGGTGTGCCGTAGAATTGCAGGCCTCCCATAAATTCGGGAGCAAAAAGATTCAAAAGACGCGGGGGGTGTCAACACATCCAGGTGGCCTGCTGAATGGGAGGATCATGAGTCTGGTACGGTGGGTATCATGACCGGTGCAATGGAGGAACACGCTGCACACAAAGAGTTGTAATGGGGGAGATATTCACGAAGAGGAGGTGTTCAGGGAACATTTTTTAGGGGTCCCCATAGGTCCCAGCTTGGGGCAAATATATCTGAAAGAGGTGGGCCAGCAACCACAGGAGTCTCAAACTGAAGAAGATGGGAGGGGGTGGTCTGCCCACTCTCCTGGAAAATCTTGGAAAAACTCAGAGCTTGCAGCCCAGCTAGTCAAGGAACTACTGGACTTAACAACTAAAATAGCGCAGCAAAAAAGGAATAGTTTGTCCTGTGTCAGGGAGCGGTTTACAGCTTTGGATAAATCCCTGACAAGAGCAGATAAAAATGTGGGGACGCCAGAGCGGGCTAAGGGAGAGGAAGGAAACTCCTGCCTTGAAAGTGAGCAGGGATTGAAATGAAATCAGTCCAACAGCAAACAGATTATCCAGAAGTGGAGGCTCCATTTAAACAACAAAGCCAAGATCTGTTTGGGCCTCAGGTAGGGGTAGGCACTGGTGTGAGTTTGGGTAAACAAAACTAAAAAGGTGGTTGATTGGGGCTCCATCTCCAATATCAAGGATGAATGTATGGATAGGGGCGGCCAGGGTGTGATTCTTCTACCCCCTCTTCAGCCTCTTCGCACCCAGATAAACTAGTGATGCCCCCTTATGGATCAATATAGTCTATTGTGGCAGGGAAAGAACTAACGGAAATGGGAGAGACCATCAAGAGTTGAGGAGAGGACATATTTCCAACAGATGGTAATGTCATCCCTATACTCCTCACTGATACCCTTTACAAAATTGTACAAGTCTATATACAACTCTATGCAGGAGAGTCTGTGCAAATTACAGCAATATTTAACAAAATGATGGGAATCGAGGTTTTGGCGACTAAGGTGGAACTGCATCTAGATAAAGAAGCAGACAATTCCCTCCAGTAGCAAAACCTAGCAAATAGGGAATCTTTGTACAAGTCTTTGCTAATGGATGCTCTCTTGGTTAATTGTAAGTGGATGAGGTCTCAATATAAACAACTGCAGCCAGCTATGGTGGATCCCCCACCGGCCTCCTCTCTGATAGATATGGGACAGTCGAAGCAGACCCTGCAGGTGATAGAGATCAGGCCCATTGAACCAGAGCCTCTGAAGTCATCATTGGAGGAAAATATTGTTTCAATGTTTAAGTCAGCCAACGTTCCGGAACTGCCTAAAAGGTTCATAATTAGTAAAAATTCAGTTATGAACCAGGGCAAAGAAGAATGTATTAACCACCCACGAATGGAAACGGATCGAGAGCCTTTCTGAGAAATCTTTGTTCTCCGCCACCTACAGATAAGAGGCCGACACCAAAGCGTGCGAGAAAAGAACTGATGCTACCTCAAGCAGAGGTGGTGTCAAAACCTCTGATGCTGTCCATAATTGAGGTTGAAGAGTCTGAAATGGACCCAACGTAAACCTGCCTAAGCGATATTATTGAGGAAATAGACAGGGTTGAGGAGGGTGGCAATTGGAATGATCTTAGTAGATCTGAATGGGCAGAAATTGAGCATCAAATTGACCAAGCTACCCAATCCGAAAGTACCTTGAAGGAAAAATTGACAGAAAATGGAAATTTGCCTACAGCACGAGTGGAAAATGCTCGATTCAGAACAATGGAAGCAAAATGAAAATACATTTCCCGAGTATCAAGTGTAAGACAAACTCACCAGGAACACAATCATGTTGGAAAGAGAGACAGGGCACCTGATGGCAGGAAACAAATACAGAAAATGAGAGAACCACGAATCCGTGAAGATGCTGTAAAACACGTGACCCTTAGGGTATATTAAGAAACAATCATTGCAGGCTGAATTCTCCGATCTTGAACAGGAGCAATGTCCTGAACCTATTCCATAACATAACACTGCTCCGACAGCTATCCTCAGAGGACATCAAGGTCATGGAATTTGTATTGGAAAAGCTAATGGACTGGGTCATATTGGATCTGGCCTTACAGTCGCTTAAGGAAATGCTCTTGGACCAAAACTATAAACTCTTGCAACTAGGGTATGAATTAAGTGACTACCAAGAGAGGATAAGGGCAATTTGGAAAGAGGCGACAGATAATAGTAAAAAATGCACAATTCTAGTCCAAATAACACAAAGAAAGGGCCTAAAAGGGTAATGGAGCAAAAGACAGATGGAAAGAATGGAGTCATCTCTTTCTTTAAAAGGAACCTCAACCCCCTAAAATGTATGGTAGAAAATCAAAAAAAGAAGTAAAAGAATGAAGGTGATTTGGGAAAATAAAATAAAAAGAGGGAAAGAGCCTGGCATTGGCTGGCAGGGGCCCTGGGAAATCCTTCTCAGCATTAGACTGATTTCCCTAGCATGATTCAGAGCCTTCGAATTGCATCATGAAATACGAGAGGTTTTAGGGCTCTTTTTTTCAGAAAAATGTTCCATGCTGGGTCATTTTGATGTGCTGTGTTTTCAAGAGACATGGCTCCGCTCTGACCCATTGTGCAAAGGTTATGTGGCATATTTGAATCCTGCTTCCAAAGGAATCGCTGAGCACCCTTACTCTAGGATTTTGACTCTAATAAAAATGGAGACGATCCTCAGAGTAATTAGATACGAGCACCCAAGTCCATATGTGCAATTTTTTAGATTAACAAGTATATCCAAACGGATGAGTATGAACTATCTTATAGTAAATATATACTGGAGAGTGAATATGTCTAAATAAATTAAATTCATTGATTTAGTAACAAGACATGTGGACAGTGCTGTGATAGAGTGGGATGACACCCAGATCATGTTGTGTGGTGATTCGAACATTAAACTTCTAAATAAAGAAAAAAGGCAATTGAAAGACTCTGAGCGGGATGAACAAGCACATAGTTGGATGGCAGCCATGGACCGGAGAGATTTACACATGCTCAACGCCCAAACAGAAGGGAACATTCCTGGTGCTTATACTTGGGAGAGAGGTGTACAACCGTCAGGTATTGACTACTGCTTCATGTAAAAAAAAAATGTGATGGTGACAGTGGAAAGATTTGAAATATTGAAACAACAGTCAAGTGATCATGACCTATTGGCTATTTTGATATCTTTGATTGAGCCGATGAAGTGTCCTGACAAAATGGGTCAGTTTGAGCTCTCATGGGGTAAAAACAAGTTAAGGTTAAAACAAATGGATGCTGCAAAATGGTTAGTCAATATGAAGTCTTGGTACAAGCAAATCGTAAAAAGGTAGAGTATCTTTGGATCCTGAAAGATTTAAGTCATAGAGTGAGTAGTGATGGAAAAGGAGCCTTGACCTTACTGCATGCATATGACATGGAATTAATTGGTCAAGGTCAGAATATCAATGTTATTTGCTATAAGATGGATTAAGAGGGATGGTGATACATCAAAGAAAGACAGGATCCAGAAAGTAATACAACAATATCAAAATTGGCTAATTGCAACTAGAATAGTGAGAGCACAGATGGATGGGGAGAAAATGTTAAAAGCTGTATGTGCTAGAAATACGAGAAACCTATGGGAGCGATAAACAATGGTGGGACTTTTAGACCAGCCCATACCATGAGCTCAGTAATGGAAGAGAGATGGGTGACTCACTATACTTCCCTGGTGGCTGATCCTGGACTAGTAACGAATGAGGGAGGGGTACCTTCATGTATGAGATGGGATTTCACCTTTGATGAGGAGGAGGCGAGACACATGATTGGTAGCCTGAGTTCCTCGACAGCTGTGGGGCCAGATGGGGTACTGAAACAGGGAACAGTGGGGTAAATTGATGGTTGCCATGTTTACTCAGATTGTGCGGAACAAGCAGGTACCAGTCTCCTGGCGGGAAGCAAACATAGTGCCAGTTTACAAGAAGTAATAGGGAGGATCTGAAGAACTATCACCCTGTTGGATTCTCTGGGTAAAGTGTTTGCAACTGTCTTATTGTGCGATTTAAAGGCATGGGCTGTCAGGAGTGCAAGTTTAGACCCAAGGCAAATAGGTTTTGTTAAGGGTGTGGGGACTACCCTCAATTTGTTTATTAATAATATCTTGAAAGAGAGGGCCCTAGACTCCAAAAAGTCTCTATATATGGCCTTCAAGGACCTAGAGCAGGCTTTTGACGGTGTGCCTAGAGAAAATGGAGTAAGTTGAGAAACTGGAACTGCCCTGTTGACCTGGTTGTGGCCATGGAGGCCTTATATGCTAATACTTCGGTTAGAATTATGCTGTCAGCACAAGGCCATTTATCTCGAAAGATCCCTACATATAGTGGTCTAAAGCAAGGGGTGTGCATTGGCCCCCTTGTTGCTATGCCTCTATATTGCAGATCTAGCGATGTCTCAGAGCAATGTGGTTGCCTTTGCTCCAAGAATTAGTTCAGTTGAGGTCCCCTGGGTATTATTTGCAGACAATATGGTATTTTTGGACAACAACCCCATTGGCCTACAAAGAAGAATTGAAGTATTTAGAAAATACTTTATGGTGAACGGTCTGAAGGTAAATAATGCAAGGAAGTCAAAAATGCTAATAATGGTGTCAGCGCATAAGAAGAAGGATGACCAGTTTACGTGGAGGTGGGAGTCCAACCCCTAGGGGTCATGCCAACCGAGGTGGAGAACTGCTGCTGCCAAGAAAACTCTGAATGCTTGGCCTACATATCAGAAGAAGACACACCACCGCTATGCGTTACTGAGCTGCATGACTTCAAGGCAACTTGTCTCACAAGGTCCGTGTTAAGGATTATGATGGTGCTTATGCACACATTTCATGCAACAATTCCTCCTCGCAATCCAAGTAATGAGGAAGTGTACTCTGGATGTGATGTCATTTTGACCACTGAGACAACTAACATTTCATGTGTGTCTCCTACCTTGTCATAATTTTAATCAATCACTGACAAATTAATGTAGTCTGCAAATTGAATATATTTCTCTTGCTTTTTGGAAATCAGAGTGTTCATCGCTTACGTGCCTTTCACTTTTAACTAAGAAACAATATTTCTCTGTGGCACAAACCATTATGGATTGAAGTAACTTTTGTAAGGGCAACTATGCCATAGAATTTAGGATGCATTTTCAAGTAAAAGTGGTACACTTATCAGGTTCATTCAATTACAGTATGCATGTTTCTCTTTCACTGGTGGTGCAGGCTGGTGGCCTACCGTTCATTTACATGGTGTCTTTATGGGAGGCTTGGATTCTGTGTTCGACAAGTAAAACCCACCTATGTCGTTGGAGCCATTCGAGCCAAATTCCCCAGTGACAGTAGACTACAGGGAATTTTTCACACACTGTGCTGCAACTTCAAGTATACAATTTGTAGTTTGTTTGTGCCATCAAAATCACCAAAATAAATAAAATACAAATGAGCATATACAAATAGTTGTTTACATTTTTTCAATGAATCAAGAACACACTCGGCTGTTTATGAAAGACATGAAAGAATGGTTGGTGGCCTTTTAAGCTCACCTCGTCCGCAACAAACCATTATACCCCACTCCGGTACTAAGTGGGTGGGAACAGCCAAAGTGCCAAACACCATGTACACTTCAAAAGGAATCTTCTGCATGGTGTCCATTGTTCTCATAGCCTTCCCAGACCCAGTGTCTCCAGACTACCCTCTTCAAGACCCCGCCCCTGCAATCCACATAAGTTTGTCTTCCTTCAGTAGTGTTCCGTGCCTTTTGAGCTCGCCTCATGCCCATCCATCCCCCCTCCAGTATCAATGGCAGTTCGCACCTGTGTCCATGGCCATACTAAGCGATAAGATTGTCCCGGGCACCAATGAAAATGTGGGACACAGTTAAAATTCGCTATTCATTCCTTTTTGGACACCGTTTTAATATTAACCAAAAGGTGAGTATTTTGATGAAAAGGTGATGCAAATTGTGCATTTAAATTAATATATATTCATCAACAGTGTTCAATAGTACTGACAGGTTAATGAAGTAACTCATCAACCGAGCACACATGGCCCAAAAATGTAGGCCACTTACATTAACAAAAAAAGACCAACACAAGCATTTTGTGTTAGTGTTTCAACCCGGCCCTATTGCCTTACAGGCAGTCCGAGCAAGCCGATTCCTGTGTGCTCTTGTCAGGGTGTAGGGTGGGTGTGTATGGCATATGTGAAACATTGCCATCGAGGCTGAGTGGATGTCGACAAACACGTCACACATTCACATGCACAGGCACACGCACTTTGCTAATCCTTTATAAACACTTTGACATTTAACAGGATAACATCTCTGAGATCTACAAGGTATCTTGTCATTATGCTACCTGTTACCCGGGATACCTGTTCCACGGCTACTTGCTCCCCTGCTTGCTGAATTGGCTCATTTGTTCATCCAGGTAAAAGTAGGTCACCTATTTACTTCTCTAGATTCATCTATCGCTAATCTCAATTTTTCTATCTATTTCCACCTAATGTACCCAGTATTGTAATGTTCATTTATCCCAAAGACTTTACGATTGTCTAATGTTTCAAGTATTTTGATCATGGTAAATAGCACATTGCATTACTGTGCATTGTAATAGAATGGAATCTTTTATGGTCCATGTTTACAAGCATGTTTTCTTTTGATGCTAGAAAGCTCATTCAACGGACAGGTAACACGTTATGATTTGCAGTATATCAATCTATTCTGTAAGGAAGTTATCGCTGTGTTGATTCAACTAGGTTACACAGATTTTCTTTCTTCGATTAAAACAAGTATTGGAGGCAAAGCTGCGTTATAATTCCTTCAATCACATGTATACAGTTAAATGATTTATATTTTTCTATAATGATATTTCAGACTTTTCAAGAATGTTTTCATGTATCATTTACGGTTGCCCTTCTGTGAGCCATGCCAAAAGTCCGGGCACAGTCCTGCATACAATCTCGAAGGATATTGATTTAATAAGAAGATGGATTATAAATTGTGGTTTTACACTGGACGAGATTGAAAGTAGAGCACAGGCTGTCTTTGATAACATGAGGGCCAATCGATTTCGCCTCTGCACCGGAACTTTACCGACAATATGTACGGACAATCAAAGTACACAAAAAGCATTGACCCAGAATTCTTTGTAAATTTCTTCCAAATGCAATTCCAACTCGATTTCGGCACACGCTGGCTCAGGTGAGTTCTGGACAGTGAATTAGTTATGTTTGTTGGTATGCAGGACGATGGTCTACATAAATAAGTATTCTCTATGATCTCTCAATTTAATTAAGGTAGTGTACTGAAAAAGTAATTTCATGAAAAGATTAGAGCTTTTGGTGCATATTTACTTTAAATTTGTGTTACTAAAGTTTCCATATTTACCAGATTGTATTGAATTTTAAAATGTTTTACTTCACTATACTACATCTGGCCCCGCTTTCTGGAGCCTCTAATAAATCAGTGAATTGTGACCATTAGTAAACAATGCCATAGTCCCCTTTAAAAGTCACATAATGTTTTCGTAATCTGTTGCTTAACATATCCCTTTTTCTGTACATTGATGGAAGCACAGACCCTCACAAGTGATGAAACCATCAACATGTCCAGTATCTCAATGGTGGACCCTACTGACGTGCACAAAGTGATATTTTCGAGTGTTGGATCTGCCCACATATCTAATACTACTTTAACTTTCCCCTTGTACTACTTTATGACAATGTACTGAAAATGAAGGAGCAAGATTCTGCATCAATTACTTTGCCAGGGTCAACATCAAGCTCACTCGCCTATAAAGTAATTTTATTGTACTTGCCCTTTACGAGAATGTGTTATGCTTGGAATAAAAAAAATATATATGAACATTTGCATGTATAGTATCGGTTATTTACACTAAGTGGCATCGTCCGCATCTCATTGTCTGAGTTCCATTTTGCTGTTTTCATCCATACTAAAACAAGTACTGTGTTATAGGGGGATGCTGGAACTTCAACTACAATCACTTCCTCCTTTGCAACAGGTCCAGAGTATGAGTTATGTGTACTTGCGGTTCCCTTGGAAGAAAGAAAGTAAATCCTACAAAGGATATTATATGGGACTGAAATGCATTTAACCTTGCACTGTTTCAAACTTTTCTGATTTCGGTTCTAACGTTAAACTTCCTCCCTAATGGAGAATAGATTAAAAATCTTTTGTTGGCAGCATTACAATCAGTATGTTTTGCACAGTGATCTGAGATCAAGTACATGTGTCATCTTGCAAGGTTATCAGGTGAAATCGGAAATGTATATTATGACTAAATCATGTACACTGTTTTCGAGGAAAATTCCATTCAAGGAATGTACCCAAGGTGTGGAATTCGAAGAGGAGGCCAGAGGTGAACATAACCTAATATTGAATACAATTGACATCACATTGCATTTGGAATACATTTTTATGAACATAACCTAATATTGAATACAATTGGACATCACATTGCATTTGGAATACATTTTTATTTTGTAATGTTTACAAGTCACTTAAGTTGGTTCTGTTTGTAGATATGTGCATATGTTTGCATGGAAATTAAGTTTGCTTGATTTAAACCATATGAAAATGCTGTCTTTTTTAGCTTCTGGGGCGGTGGGCAAAGAGAAGCCCACGGTTTCGAAGCAAATTAAGAAAACAAGGGTAAAGAAAAAACACGTTTGTTTTGGAGAAGTTTTTAGGCAGATGCTTGATTCATATTAGGTTTTTAGTTTTAAAAGGGTATCTGCTGTATATGTGTTATACATTGAGCATGGTTTTCTACATACCTGTTAGAGGCCCAGAAGGAAGAGAAGTATAAAGACTCAGACAACAAATCAAAGCAAAGATGTCACTTGCCAAACTGATTTCACAATGGAGCAGCTACGATGTGAGGTGCAGCGAGGTCAAGTCAATAAGCAGACTTGTGATGCTTATGTCCAGTGGCCGGGAACTGAATGGAATCACACCAGCGAACCATACAAAGTGTCCATGGACCATTGCTACCATGTGCCAACTTGACAAGATGAAACTGAATACAATAACGAAAGATGCAATGTTACCTGTTTCTCCAATTCATGTGCAAATATCGCAACCTGAACTAACAGAGACTGAAGCTTCAACGCAATTGACTGAGGGATTTGCTAAAGATCTTGACTTCAGTTTGGCTAGTTTGGGGGATTTGTCCACCACAGTCGAGTCACAAAACACATTAATTACAGACTATTGTCTATAAAAGGAGCAAAGATACATTTTATTCGACAGCTGCCTGCAAGAGATTGCAAAGATGCTGAAATGTGTCTATACATTGAGGGGGAACATATGCAGGGAGCTTTTGGTGAATGTGTCTCGTGTAATACAAGCGACAAACCTGAAAATCCACGCCAGCTGTGTACACCTCCATAATACATTTTCATGGTCTGCTCAACTGATGCTGGGCAAAGTGCCTGCCAGAAATCTAATATGGTCAGCAGCATTACTTTTCAGTGGGTCAACTTTGGGTTAGATTTCCAGTTTCTGTCAATTTGTGGTAGTTGAGTTCCTTGTGAAAGCCCAGTGCTACAAATTTCAAAGGGAATTCTTATTCCTCCTATTAGTCAAGCCTGGAAAATCAAACAGATGTCCATGGAAAGTACATTCTCTGCAAACGTTTCAGGCTAGCTGGCAATGGACAGTCCCAAATTTTTCACAAAGTACTGCACATATCACTTTCAAGAAATGGAATGTAAAAAAATGGTTAGTTCGGTGATCGTGCAGGTGTCTGAATGTACATCTTCTGTGGCCATGGAGAAACATGGTTTCATCAAATCCGTCGAACATCTTAAATCCAGGGGAATGCAAATGGACCTGACAACCACTGACAGGCACGTTACAAAAGCTAATGCCATGCGAGAGCAGTTTACATACATGCAGCATCCATTTGATGTATGGCACTTTGCCAAATCAGTCAATAAAAAAATCATAGCTGCTGGTAAATAAAAAAGGGTTCGAAAAATATTTTAAATTGGTGTCAATCTATCAGCAACCATCTTTGGTGGAGCTCCAAAACTTATGATGGATCTGTAGAAATTCTACTTCAAAAATGGCGTTCATTAATGCACCATTGTTCCCATGTACACTCATGGGCAGAAAACCAACATTTCCATGAATGTGCACATGGACTTTATCGAAGGAGCAGGAACACAAGAAAAAATGGTTGGTGTCATGTTCCCCTCCACAAAAAGCACTTGAGAAGATTTTGTACGATAAAACGCTTTCAAGAGACCTGAAGGGACTCACAGAATTCTGCCATACCAGAGATTTGGAGATGTTACATAATATGTGCCTAAAGTACAGGCCCAGGTTTAATTTCGGCATATACAGTATGGAGGCCAGAACAAGACTAGCTGTACTTGCATACAACTGGATCATTGAGCGGGAACATGAGAAAACTGCAGGAACCTTCGTTACCTCATGGCCTTTACAAAACAAGGCGAACAATGGGTGGCCAAGCCAACATACCAGGAAATGGAATTTGAATTTGTGAAAGGTATGACATTGAATGTGTTGGCCATGCATACTCATGGAATCGATCCTGATTTTGTCCTAGGACGCATACAGTGCCAGAAAACATTGCAAACGAGCCCTGTCCACCAAAAGTTGAACTTGTTGAAAGGTTGACATCCAGATTTAAATGATTTGTAGCTGTGTAATAATTATTACTCAAATATGGACTGGCATGCACAGGTAACAGAAAGGGCACCAACCTGGACCAGGAACCACAACGTGAAGAAGAGAGAGCCTACCTGGTCATCCTACCCAGCACCAAGACTAGAAAGCCAGGACTGGATAGAATTTCCAGGGAAACCCTCACAGGGAATAAACCCTGTCTTCATGGTAGGTGTTTGTCCCTCTGGATAGGATGCAGTCTTCACTGATGAATACAGAGGGATCCCAATGTGGCCCAGCATAGATTATCTCAGGAGGAACTGAAACATAAAGCAACAGATAAGAACCAAGGATGTGCATGCAGCTCTATACTGAGTATTACGGTATAGATTACCCAGTGCAGGGAGAGACAGGCTTGTTGTGAAGAGTTCCGAATATCTCAAAGCAGTCTGGGGTTTCTCTAATGTAGAGAGGAAAAGAGTTTGAATGCTGATACAGGGAGAGGTCAGGTAAGTAAGAATAGAATGTGAGCCAAAGAATGGCTACCATTCCAGAGGCAATATGGGGGCTTATACAAGAAACTGTGGCTGCTGAAGGAAGGTAAACCTGTGTATAACAAGCAGCAAGGCACTGCATTCCGTGGTTCTGCAAGTGAATCTGGGTGATGTGGAACCTGAGGGTGTTAATGGAATTAGACAAGTTCTTTCTCGCGTAACAAGAAGGAACAGGGAGAAACGGATATGAACCATACCCGAGGGGGCGTGGCTTCTGAGCCAAGCGTGGACCTTAGAAATCGGGATCCAAGGACACTGCGGTAGTGTGTAAAGTGAAGTTGAGAAGGAAACAAAGTTTAAGAGTTTGACTAACGGTCAAAGCAGGAGTAAGGGAGGAGAAGAAAAAAGGTTGGTAGCTTGGAGGCAATCTGGAAATAGATGAATGTATAAGTGTAGCAATGCGGTTCTGCTCTGCTCCTGCTGCAAGATGAATCCTCACAGGAGCCGGGGGCGGATTCGGGTCTGGGGAAACCAGGTGAACAGCTGCAATGCCCTCTGACATTTCAGGTGCCATGTTGGGAGAACTGTGAATCAAAGGGGAAACACAGTGCCACCTTCGCAACAGGGACCAGCGGGGCATGCGAGTCATGACAAGCTGTCTTCATAATCTGCTCACAATAAAATCTTTGGTATGTTGCCTAATGTTTGGACATTGTACATAAACAATCTAATGCTATTACACTCACAATTTCAATGCTATAAAAAGTATTTAAATGTATTTACTTATGCAGATTTAACCAGGTGCATGATTCATTAATCTATATATTTCACCTTCCCTTCATTTATATTACTGGTCCTCAATCGATAAGACACATGTCTGTGGTTGCCGTTGGCACTATATTTCAGAAGAGAATTGCCAGAGCATATCGGTGCTGAACTGGCCATTTGGGTGCCAGAAATACTGATATTTAAATGAATATTTTCCATCAGTCAAAGGTACACTGAGGCTTGGTGTCTGTCAAACCCTCTGCTAGACACAAACCACATTCACACATGCAGTGAATGCCATTGGCGTTGATGGCCTATGGTGGGTAAGGTTTTCATAGTAATGATGAATCCCCTGACCTGTGTCAACCCCATAACTTTCCAGAACGTGTTCTTTACTGGTGTATTATTTTTTCTTATACCTCGTTGATTGGGCCCCTTTGTACACACTCACAGAGTATTTTAGTCTTTTGATGGGTATGATTTTTGGGTTCTCCTTTGCTCTACATAGCTCTCGATATCGTCCATATTGGGCCTCATTACACGGTAGGCGGTAAGGGATTACCGGCACCGGTAAGGGCACCGCTGCCGGTAATCCCTTACAGCCCTACTACGAGGTCCCTTAGCGAGTCCCTCCCCTAATGCCTGGTTTTACCAAATTGCAGTATCGTTATTAGCTACTTCCCCATTCCCATTGAGACCTATGGAGGCTCAAATGGGAATGGGGAATGGTTCTCAGAATGGGGACTTCCCGGGTCCTCCAAGGTTGGAATGACCTGGTAAGTACCCATTCCGAGAACCCGGACCCGGTATGCGGTAAGGGGCTAGCCATGGTGCTAATAGCACCATGGCTACCTCCTATCTCGTAATGAGGCACAATGTATTTCCTAATAAAACATTTATAAACTCTATTCCCACCCATTTTCTACATATACAGCACCAGCAATTCATTGTTAACAATTACAGTAAAAAACAACACAGAGCCCCATTAGGAACATATCATCAAATAAAACTTTTAACACAACAATGCCCAACAACTGATTAATGCCAATCATATTTTATCACAGGTGACATGAACTGCATAGTATGAGTTTGGCATTGAAAATGAGAAAAGTAGACAAAGAGTTTTATACTTTCTAAAATCAAAACCACAAAAAGAGCACTATATTGCAATAAAACTAATAAAATGGCTGACATGTTCACTGCAAACTATCACAATGAAGTACAAATTAACAACTTTAACACTCCCCGATTAGAAACCCAAAGCACATAAAACCCTTTTCAGTATCAAACATAGATGCAAATATTGAACGCGGCTTCAAAATTCCGTTGTAGCCGCGGGTAGACATTCATTTTTCTGCAAGCCCCAAATCAAACTAAATTAGCCTTGAAGCCTTCAAATCAAATAAGTGAACAACAAAGTACATGAAATAACATGCACAAATAAAAATCTATGCTGTATCATCCACGTAAAAGTATGATTATTGCACAGAAAATGTATATTTATAGACGTGCCTTTAAATATACCATGGCTCCAACAGCTACAAATGAAACGCAAAGTAGTATCAACATGCCCATGCATGTGCTTTTTTTATAGGCGTGGCTACACAAGAGCCCCTCTCAGACATCTGTTGATAACCGCAGCTAAGCGCAAAGACTTCAAATTCAAAATTACATTTCCACTGCACCAAACTCCCAAAACTGTCCCCAACATACCTATCAGCCCCTCTCTGCTCCTTGTAATTCTCCTCCACTACCCTAGTCTCTTATAATCCACCAAAACACCAATTCATATAAAATGCCACCCGACCCAAAATGTCAAATAGCCGCGACTACCACACGTCCACAAACACACAGGGCCTCATTACGACTTTGGAGGTAGCTGTGCCCTTAATAAGGGCATGGCTGCCTCCAAAATGGGGTCCGGGTCTGGGTTCCCTGAATGGGGAATTAATGGGCCATTCCAAGTTTGGAGGGCCCAGTAATTCCTCCTTCAGGGAACCCGGGCCAGGACCTTCCCCATTCCCATTTGAGCCCCCATAGGGCCCAAATGGGAATGCTTGCGGGAGCTAACAATGGGCCGATTACAACCGTCCCGTTGTTAGCTCCCTGGTCCCCTTGCGGGACCCGCTCTGGACGTCTGGCAAAACCAGACGTCCACATCGGGTCCCACGAGGGAACCTCGTGATAGTGCGGAATGTGTATATCGGCACCGGCACCATTACTGGTGCCATTAAACGCATTCCGCACAGGTCGTTATGAGGCCCACAGTGTCTCAATTCCTCTCATATAGCCACGGCTGGAATTGGGGGAGTGGGGTGGGTGTCTACCCACGACTAGCAATGCCACGCACTGGTTGGCTGTTTGATAGCCGTGAAAAGTAAAAATAGCACCATCCACCAATTAGAAAGTACAACACAGGCACATCATACATACCCTACTCATACAAACTACCCGAAATTCAAAGTAGGAATCATTTTCCTGGAAACAGACAAATACTGCAGATAGTTTTTCCAAAATTGTTTAAAATGTAAATTACAAGACACCCAGACGTCATAGTAATTCATTGTGAAGGCAATGATTTGGGGAATATACGAAGGGTGTCCCTTACAATAATGATGAAACCCGACATGGAAAAACAAATGAAACTATTTCCTCAAACCATCTTTATCGTTTACAATTTCACTCTCACTCAAAGGCAAAAATGGAGACGGGCCCCCAGATCTAATGATACAATTGAAAATCCCAGAGAAATGTTAATAAAGCAGTTTCAGCATTCATGACAGACCACAACCAATTATGGATCGCGAACAACAACAGCATACAGTTCTACATGGCCAGTTTCTATAGGCATGACAGAGTACACCTAACAGATGAAGGTGTTCCTTCAAAGCATCAAAACAAATGCAGTGATCCTTCATAGCATCAAAACAGTACTCCTGATGTGCTAATGTTCTACACTCAGTGTACACCAAAACAGTAATTTTAAAGACTACTCATTTTATATAAATGCACAAATACAATAAACTAAAATATTAGTTTTATTATACCCGCGTTACAGTTCATTGACTTTTACCATAGCCGCGGCAACAAAAAGTCAGTTAAAAGAGAGACTGACTTCAAGTTGTATCCTACAATCCAACTCAAATAACTAATACAGAACAGAACTCTGTGTGTACTAATATAAAGTAACTGGAAAATAAGAATCATGAAAACAAATTACAGAACAGTAAACAATGCACACCCACACAACATAATACCATAAGTGAGAATAGACAACCAAAAATACATTGAGTGACGCATCTAAAACAAGACTAAAATTGCTCCTTTTTTATATTGATTTTGTTAAACTTTTTTCTTCTATCTTTCTCCAAAGTCTCACATGCTGAAAAGTCTGAAAATACACATCCAAAATAAAAAGAAAAAAGACTCTCTAATACCTACCAGGTCCCATGGCCACTGATCTTTCACCTCCAACGTCACTGTACCTAGAGAAAGTACTTTCAAAAGAATATAAAACACTGACACCCCAGATTATAAAGCCACGGATACCGAACTAAACATATCCTCGGCTATATCTGTAGTCCTTTGTAACCTTGGATATAGCCATGAATATCAGCCAAACCAACGAAAAAGAAATATCAGTCCTGCCCCCATCCCCTGCTCTCACCACGTGCCCCCTCATCTCTGCCATCTCCCCCAGCCCCCAGAGGGCCTCCTCATCTCCCCTGCTCTCTCTCTTTCACCCCACAGCACATGCTGCTTCTGTGATGCAGTTTGCTTTCAGATGTCAACTATTTGCAGCTATAGCCGAGGCTAAAGGAAGCTTTGTGTTGCAAACTCGGTTCCTGGACCTCCTTCAACTACCAAATTTCACTTAGTGCTTTCTATCCATCCCCCCACCGCTGCCCTGATAGCATGTGTATGTTTTTGTACCTGCAAATACCTATTTACTGCATTTCATTTTTCCACAACCTCAGCTACAGCTGCGATTATCTCTCCCATCGAGAGAAAAAAAAAAAGTGGTCATTTAATTTCTGAAAACCTTGATCCTGCAATGCACCATGGGATATACAACACATTTTTGGGGAAAGGGGAACCCCCTTATCCGTCAAATTCTTAATAAACCACACCACGGAATAACCCCAAACCATGCATGGCGTGCAAGTCAGCACTTTGTACCCAAGTTGTTGCAGACATGGTCCAAATCCGTCCAGCGGTTTTGGCTGTGCCCTTTGACAAACATTTTACCTTTTTTGGCAATGGGAAAATTTATTGGAAGTAGGTTGCACTTTTGGAAAAAAAAAACATTTTATTTGACGCTTAATAACTTTTTTAACTAATCTTTACAAAACTTTGCAATCTGGGCGGCACACAGACTTTTAATCACTTCTGCAATTTCGGCCAAATCCGTAACTTGAATCAAAGATTATTGACAATTGAATTATGAGGGGTTCTTGTGTGTCTCCGACTCACCTTAACTATAGATTTAATTCTCAGACTTTGTCCAATTTATTTAATTGGAAATCTGCGTAGATACCATCAGGAACTGATGGACTTTGAGGTGATTGCAGCAAAAGTAAGAGGGTGATTATCGGCTCACGAGCAGACTTGCTTTTCATTTATACCTATTCATACTCATGTTACCCTGTCTTCCATTTCAGTATAGATTTCTGGGCTCTTTATAGAGTAAACATTGCCCAAGTTCCTTAATCTTAATAGATTTATATCAGATGAGGCAACTTTGGAATATGCTGCCCTTCTTGCTGCGGCAAGATTTAGCTATGGAAATAGGTGTCTATTAAATTTCAAACTGAACTAGCACTAACACCTAAGATGGCCTCCTGGGAGTCTGCATCGTTAAGCATCAGGTAGCAGAGAAAGCTTGGTTAGGCACTCTATTTTAAATGTAGTGTGCAGCTAGAAACTGTCTTGTCCAGGTATAGATTAAAATAAAGACATGATTTAAAAAATACTCGTGGGTCTTTTATTCAACTACCTGTGTCGCTAAGTAGTGGATTATCTAACATAGAACATTCTTCAGCATTGTCCACCTACATCCTAGGGCCATGTGTTTCTCTATTTCCACATGTCTTTCCAAAGGTGCATTATTTTACTAGACTTGGCTGGTGTTTTGTGGTCTGAATTCCTCAACACTGGAACACTATTCGCTGCCTCTCAGACATCAGCTAATTTATTTTCACTTGAGTGCAGTTCTTGAAGTATATCTCTTTAACCTTAAAGACCTATGTGAATAAATGCACAGTGTGTGCTCTGTAGATCACCTTACTCACACACTCACATGCATGATGTGTTTCACTGCCCGTTGTCACTTTCCAGGCAGGGTAACAAGGAAGGGACACTTACATTCCATTATGCAGTAACTATGGGCCTCATTACGACCCTGGCGGAAATCGAAAAACGATGGCGGAAATGCAATACCGCCATCGAATAGCGCTCGGTGCGATCATGACCCGTCACCGCAAAGTACAATGCCATTAGCGACACCGTAGTGAACGCCAACGCTAACTGCACCAAGTACGCGCACGCGCGCCATGCCAAACCGTAATTACCACCATGGCGCAACGGTACGCAAATTCTGACCCTAGCGGACATGCACCTAACGCCATCAAGCACGGCGGAAAGTACCATTCCGCCATGGTGAGAAGTACGGCATCGCGAACCAACCGTAAACGGCCCTACTGAGTGCCTGTACACCGCTCCCTCGCCACATTGTACAACTCCCCGTAGGTGCAATGAAGTCACACAATGCAACCAGTGAAATGTACTAGTCATCCATGCCTGCCAACGAACAAATGAATCTCAAGAGGGGCCAATGGGAGCTGCAGGGCACAGATGGCACGAATACAGAAGCTATACAAATGGACATGACCTCAGTCTCCCACCAAGAAACGCACGCAAACACAGGCACCTGTGACCAGCCATATTCCGATAATCACATCATTCCACCAATCCAACTGGCTGACCGGCATCTGTCACACAAAAGCTAATCCCCCGCCCCTGAGCATGACATCATCAAAACAGTCATATTGGCAGCCCTTATCCCTGACCTCACTGGGCTTCGTAGGCAAACGCGCCCAGCACAGTACCACGCAACTATACTCCGAAGCTGGAACCCAATGCAGATCTCCTCACAATACATCGCTCCCCAAATAGGAATATGCCACATCACTTGCAAAGAAGAACGCTACACGGTTCATATCAGAATAGAAATTTAATGCACAACAAATTCACCAAGCCCATACAGCCATTAGGCCATGAACTCCAAAATACATTTCACCATTGTGGGCTGCATCCGCAATAAATGACCAGCTACTTCTTGTGTGACGCCCTGTTCCTTCTTGGTACACAGGGGCTACATTCTCGTACGAAAAGGCAACATGGAAGCGCCTAGAACCGCAGGGCCGTCCCAATAGGGAGGCACTAGTCCAGCTGAAAGGCCGAAATGTTGCTCCTAGCCACTAGTACTGCGTAAGGGCATGTGGCCCATTGGCGATCGTCCCATAAGATCGTAATGCTGCTCCACTGATTAACACGAAGCAGCAGGTGTCGGGAGTAAAATCCATCTGCAGGAGTGGCATACAGATGGCAGTGGCAAAAGGGGAGGAGATACCTGTCACCCAAATGAAATGAAAAAGAATAGTATGGCCATCAGAACTACATTTGAATTACTCACTTCAATGATCCCACTAAATCTACAGCCATATGCATGCTAGCCCACTCCAAAGGATCATCACCACCCAAAAACCACTTGCGAATCATAACTATCTATATCGAGGTGAAAACACTATCACAAACGAGTGTACCTGTGCATGCGTCTGTTAAAACAGAATCCATCAGATGGGATTGGTAACGTGCATAGACACAAGTGTCTGAAGGCGCGTCGAGACAGGGAGGGCTCAACAAGGCCAGATAGACGATGGTCCCACTATGGCAGCCCTGCACCACATAGCGCAGGGGAGGCGGATAGATTCCAAGAAGCCCTGTACATGGCAAACTCTGTATCAAATCATCTGTCCATGCATCCATACATCATTCCCTCATCCCGTAATGAAAACGCCTGTTTCCATACTCACATAACATGTGAAATTTCCATTGAGTCTGTGCGTTATGCAGCCTGCAAAATCCACTGTGCCCCAGCCCGTAATTCCAGTGTTGTGAAGTAACATGTATTTGGGAACGTCCGGCCTTATCGCCCACTTCGCTATTGCGCATCCCAAACTATTCATATCAATCATTGCATCCTCGCCATGGCCCCTGTCCCAAGGACATTGAACAATAGAACGTTATATTTGCAGTCAGACCTGTGGGCATCTCCTCGCCGCTAGCTGAAAACCGAAAGCGCCGCCCTTCGAATTCCTCATTTGCAACATCACGTCGAAAAGGCATCTGTGGCCGCTTGAAATCACAAATTAATCCATCTAGTGCGGCTGTGTGTGAAAATGGCAACTGCCTTCACTCACAAATGGGACGCCCCGCCCGTCGGTGAACCTCGGTATAGTGTTGCATGAGGGTCCACCGTTACTCGAGTACTACGTTCCACTGACCCTTCACAAGTCTGTTCGCGACTGCAAAGATAGTAGGTGAAACAATGGGACCATAGCCGAATGAACATATCAACCAATGTTACACTGCCATCGGGTACAAATACATGATTGTAATAGCAAGATGCCATTCGTCGAATTGCAGCGTTGTGTGCGGGACGTGCTCGCCCAAAGGGGAGAGCAGCTTGCACAGGTGGAATGAATCACCACAGGTGGAGGCCATACAGCCTGAAAACACATAAATTGCACACCCAGTCTCCTCCCACAACCACACCCACTCCGAAATGCTACCGGCAGGACTAGCTATGTTGGCCCTGGGGGACCTGATAGCACTGCAAGTACTCAAACTTCAAGAAGAAGACGAACACCAACTACAACCGGCCGCACGGAGGAGACGCAGGAGGAGGAGGAGGGCAAGGCAGGGCCAGCAAGGGCGGCCAGCACAGCCACTACCACCACGCAGGCAGCCCGCAATCCCACGCCTCCGAGCACATCCGTTCAACCTCACTGATGAGCAGATCCACACCCTCTACCGTTTGGACCGGGACACCATAACCGCCATTGTGGACATGACACAGGCTGACCTTGTCAGCATGATAGATAGCCCAACCGCCATCCCACCCCTACTGAAGGTGGTGTCTGTACTCCACTTCCTGGCCACAGGCACCTACCAGCACACAGTCGGACAGTTGCATGGCATATCACAGCCACTGTTCTCACGGACACTATTGCAAGTGCTCGATGCCCTCCTGCAGCACGCAGACGACTACATCTCCCTACCACGCTCGGAGCAGGAAATTACCAACACAAAAGTGGGATTCCATGCACTTGCCGGCATACCGGGTTGCATTGGTGCCATCGACTGCACCCATGTGGAATTGGTCGTCCCACATGCCATGGAGGCCCAGTACCGCAACCGAAAACAATTTCATTCTCTGAATGTACAAATGGTGTGTGACTCCAACAGGATCATTACACATTGTTGTGCCCGATTCCCTGGATCAACCCATGATTCTATGGTCTTGAGGAACTCTACAATACCACGCTACATGGAGCGACACGCAGGGAACAGATCCTGGCTACTCGGTGAGTCTCATTTCATGCATGATGATGTGGGGTATGTGATGCGCCAATGACCTGGCAGGAAGGGGGGGGGGGTGCGTACGTAGCAATGGCATTCCTCAAAATTCCTTTATTGTCCACATACAGGTGATGCCGGGTATCCACTGAAGAGATGGCTCCTCACACCAGTCCGGAACCCACGGGACCAGCATGAGGAGGACTACAACCATGCCCACTCACGTACCCGTGTAGTCATAGAACAGGCATTCGGCCTACTGAAGACTCGTTTCCGCTGCCTCAGCAGGTCTGGCGGGGCACTCCTGTACCGCCATGTGAAGGTTGCAAAGATGGTCATGGCATGTGTCATGCTCCACAACATGTGCGTACGTAGAAATGTGCCCATGCCCCCTGACGCAGAACTGCAAGCACCTGAAGATGGTCATGATGAGGGTGGGGATGTGGCAGCACCTCAAGGAGTCCGCGAGGCACAGGAGGGCTGTGACATTCGTCAGCATCTCATAGATGCATGCTTCTAGCACTCACGCCTGGTGGCTGATACATGGACACGGGACTCGTGGCACTGTGTGTGTCTGGAACATGCACAATATGGACTGTACACCTATAATGGCCTCGTACACAAAGATCAATGTCCACACATCTCATTGGATGATCGTGCATTGTTTATGGCATATGTGATATCATGTTAAACACCCTATCGACCCGCCACCCAAGTGAGCCCAACACACCCCCTCCACCCTCCTACATCCCCCCCGAACACCAGTGTCCAAAGATGCTCATTGTCAGTGGGCAGTCGCTATTGCAAGCCCCCTCTCCGGGTATCAGGGGCACCCCTGCCTGTGGAGCGCAGGTTCCTCCCAGATCTACGTTGGGGGCTGCCCTGGACGGAACTTGCAACAGATGACCACCCACGAATGGAAACGGATCGAGAGCCTTTCTGAGAAATCTTTGTTCTCCGCCACCTACAGATAAGAGGCCGACACCAAAGCGTGCGAGAAAAGAACTGATGCTACCTCAAGCAGAGGTGGTGTCAAAACCTCTGATGCTGTCCATAATTGAGGTTGAAGAGTCTGAAATGGACCCAACGTAAACCTGCCTAAGCGATATTATTGAGGAAATAGACAGGGTTGAGGAGGGTGGCAATTGGAATGATCTTAGTAGATCTGAATGGGCAGAAATTGAGCATCAAATTGACCAAGCTACCCAATCCGAAAGTACCTTGAAGGAAAAATTGACAGAAAATGGAAATTTGCCTACAGCACGAGTGGAAAATGCTCGATTCAGAACAATGGAAGCAAAATGAAAATACATTTCCCGAGTATCAAGTGTAAGACAAACTCACCAGGAACACAATCATGTTGGAAAGAGAGACAGGGCACCTGATGGCAGGAAACAAATACAGAAAATGAGAGAACCACGAATCCGTGAAGATGCTGTAAAACACGTGACCCTTAGGGTATATTAAGAAACAATCATTGCAGGCTGAATTCTCCGATCTTGAACAGGAGCAATGTCCTGAACCTATTCCATAACATAACACTGCTCCGACAGCTATCCTCAGAGGACATCAAGGTCATGGAATTTGTATTGGAAAAGCTAATGGACTGGGTCATATTGGATCTGGCCTTACAGTCGCTTAAGGAAATGCTCTTGGACCAAAACTATAAACTCTTGCAACTAGGGTATGAATTAAGTGACTACCAAGAGAGGATAAGGGCAATTTGGAACGAGGCGACAGATAATAGTAAAAAATGCACAATTCTAGTCCAAATAACACAAAGAAAGGGCCTAAAAGGGTAATGGAGCAAAAGACAGATGGAAAGAATGGAGTCATCTCTTTCTTTAAAAGGAACCTCAACCCCCTAAAATGTATGGTAGAAAATCAAAAAAAGAAGTAAAAGAATGAAGGTGATTTGGGAAAATAAAATAAAAAGAGGGAAAGAGCCTGGCATTGGCTGGCAGGGGCCCTGGGAAATCCTTCTCAGCATTAGACTGATTTCCCTAGCATGATTCAGAGCCTTCGAATTGCATCATGAAATACGAGAGGTTTTAGGGCTCTTTTTTTCAGAAAAATGTTCCATGCTGGGTCATTTTGATGTGCTGTGTTTTCAAGAGACATGGCTCCGCTCTGACCCATTGTGCAAAGGTTATGTGGCATATTTGAATCCTGCTTCCAAAGGAATCGCTGAGCACCCTTACTCTAGGATTTTGACTCTAATAAAAATGGAGACGATCCTCAGAGTAATTAGATACGAGCACCCAAGTCCATATGTGCAATTTTTTAGATTAACAAGTATATCCAAACGGATGAGTATGAACTATCTTATAGTAAATATATACTGGAGAGTGAATATGTCTAAATAAATTAAATTCATTGATTTAGTAACAAGACATGTGGACAGTGCTGTGATAGAGTGGGATGACACCCAGATCATGTTGTGTGGTGATTCGAACATTAAACTTCTAAATAAAGAAAAAAGGCAATTGAAAGACTCTGAGCGGGATGAACAAGCACATAGTTGGATGGCAGCCATGGACCGGAGAGATTTACACATGCTCAACGCCCAAACAGAAGGGAACATTCCTGGTGCTTATACTTGGGAGAGAGGTGTACAACCGTCAGGTATTGACTACTGCTTCATGTAAAAAAAAAATGTGATGGTGACAGTGGAAAGATTTGAAATATTGAAACAACAGTCAAGTGATCATGACCTATTGGCTATTTTGATATCTTTGATTGAGCCGATGAAGTGTCCTGACAAAATGGGTCAGTTTGAGCTCTCATGGGGTAAAAACAAGTTAAGGTTAAAACAAATGGATGCTGCAAAATGGTTAGTCAATATGAAGTCTTGGTACAAGCAAATCGTAAAAAGGTAGAGTATCTTTGGATCCTGAAAGATTTAAGTCATAGAGTGAGTAGTGATGGAAAAGGAGCCTTGACCTTACTGCATGCATATGACATGGAATTAATTGGTCAAGGTCAGAATATCAATGTTATTTGCTATAAGATGGATTAAGAGGGATGGTGATACATCAAAGAAAGACAGGATCCAGAAAGTAATACAACAATATCAAAATTGGCTAATTGCAACTAGAATAGTGAGAGCACAGATGGATGGGGAGAAAATGTTAAAAGCTGTATGTGCTAGAAATACGAGAAACCTATGGGAGCGATAAACAATGGTGGGACTTTTAGACCAGCCCATACCATGAGCTCAGTAATGGAAGAGAGATGGGTGACTCACTATACTTCCCTGGTGGCTGATCCTGGACTAGTAACGAATGAGGGAGGGGTACCTTCATGTATGAGATGGGATTTCACCTTTGATGAGGAGGAGGCGAGACACATGATTGGTAGCCTGAGTTCCTCGACAGCTGTGGGGCCAGATGGGGTACTGAAACAGGGAACAGTGGGGTAAATTGATGGTTGCCATGTTTACTCAGATTGTGCGGAACAAGCAGGTACCAGTCTCCTGGCGGGAAGCAAACATAGTGCCAGTTTACAAGAAGTAATAGGGAGGATCTGAAGAACTATCACCCTGTTGGATTCTCTGGGTAAAGTGTTTGCAACTGTCTTATTGTGCGATTTAAAGGCATGGGCTGTCAGGAGTGCAAGTTTAGACCCAAGGCAAATAGGTTTTGTTAAGGGTGTGGGGACTACCCTCAATTTGTTTATTAATAATATCTTGAAAGAGAGGGCCCTAGACTCCAAAAAGTCTCTATATATGGCCTTCAAGGACCTAGAGCAGGCTTTTGACGGTGTGCCTAGAGAAAATGGAGTAAGTTGAGAAACTGGAACTGCCCTGTTGACCTGGTTGTGGCCATGGAGGCCTTATATGCTAATACTTCGGTTAGAATTATGCTGTCAGCACAAGGCCATTTATCTCGAAAGATCCCTACATATAGTGGTCTAAAGCAAGGGGTGTGCATTGGCCCCCTTGTTGCTATGCCTCTATATTGCAGATCTAGCGATGTCTCAGAGCAATGTGGTTGCCTTTGCTCCAAGAATTAGTTCAGTTGAGGTCCCCTGGGTATTATTTGCAGACAATATGGTATTTTTGGACAACAACCCCATTGGCCTACAAAGAAGAATTGAAGTATTTAGAAAATACTTTATGGTGAACGGTCTGAAGGTAAATAATGCAAGGAAGTCAAAAATGCTAATAATGGTGTCAGCGCATAAGAAGAAGGATGACCAGTTTACGTGGAGGTGGGAGTCCAACCCCTAGGGGTCATGCCAACCGAGGTGGAGAACTGCTGCTGCCAAGAAAACTCTGAATGCTTGGCCTACATATCAGAAGAAGACACACCACCGCTATGCGTTACTGAGCTGCATGACTTCAAGGCAACTTGTCTCACAAGGTCCGTGTTAAGGATTATGATGGTGCTTATGCACACATTTCATGCAACAATTCCTCCTCGCAATCCAAGTAATGAGGAAGTGTACTCTGGATGTGATGTCATTTTGACCACTGAGACAACTAACATTTCATGTGTGTCTCCTACCTTGTCATAATTTTAATCAATCACTGACAAATTAATGTAGTCTGCAAATTGAATATATTTCTCTTGCTTTTTGGAAATCAGAGTGTTCATCGCTTACGTGCCTTTCACTTTTAACTAAGAAACAATATTTCTCTGTGGCACAAACCATTATGGATTGAAGTAACTTTTGTAAGGGCAACTATGCCATAGAATTTAGGATGCATTTTCAAGTAAAAGTGGTACACTTATCAGGTTCATTCAATTACAGTATGCATGTTTCTCTTTCACTGGTGGTGCAGGCTGGTGGCCTACCGTTCATTTACATGGTGTCTTTATGGGAGGCTTGGATTCTGTGTTCGACAAGTAAAACCCACCTATGTCGTTGGAGCCATTCGAGCCAAATTCCCCAGTGACAGTAGACTACAGGGAATTTTTCACACACTGTGCTGCAACTTCAAGTATACAATTTGTAGTTTGTTTGTGCCATCAAAATCACCAAAATAAATAAAATACAAATGAGCATATACAAATAGTTGTTTACATTTTTTCAATGAATCAAGAACACACTCGGCTGTTTATGAAAGACATGAAAGAATGGTTGGTGGCCTTTTAAGCTCACCTCGTCCGCAACAAACCATTATACCCCACTCCGGTACTAAGTGGGTGGGAACAGCCAAAGTGCCAAACACCATGTACACTTCAAAAGGAATCTTCTGCATGGTGTCCATTGTTCTCATAGCCTTCCCAGACCCAGTGTCTCCAGACTACCCTCTTCAAGACCCCGCCCCTGCAATCCACATAAGTTTGTCTTCCTTCAGTAGTGTTCCGTGCCTTTTGAGCTCGCCTCATGCCCATCCATCCCCCCTCCAGTATCAATGGCAGTTTGCACCTGTGTCCATGGCCATACTAAGCGATAAGATTGTCCCGGGCACCAATGAAAATGTGGGACACAGTTAAAATTCGCTATTCATTCCTTTTTGGACACCGTTTTAATATTAACCAAAAGGTGAGTATTTTGATGAAAAGGTGATGCAAATTGTGCATTTAAATTAATATATATTCATCAACAGTGTTCAATAGTACTGACAGGTTAATGAAGTAACTCATCAACCGAGCACACATGGCCCAAAAATGTAGGCCACTTACATTAACAAAAAAAGACCAACACAAGCATTTTGTGTTAGTGTTTCAACCCGGCCCTATTGCCTTACAGGCAGTCCGAGCAAGCCGATTCCTGTGTGCTCTTGTCAGGGTGTAGGGTGGGTGTGTATGGCATATGTGAAACATTGCCATCGAGGCTGAGTGGATGTCGACAAACACGTCACACATTCACATGCACAGGCACACGCACTTTGCTAATCCTTTATAAACACTTTGACATTTAACAGGATAACATCTCTGAGATCTACAAGGTATCTTGTCATTATGCTACCTGTTACCCGGGATACCTGTTCCACGGCTACTTGCTCCCCTGCTTGCTGAATTGGCTCATTTGTTCATCCAGGTAAAAGTAGGTCACCTATTTACTTCTCTAGATTCATCTATCGCTAATCTTAATTTTTCTATCTATTTCCACCTAATGTACCCAGTATTGTAATGTTCATTTATCCCAAAGACTTTACGATTGTCTAATGTTTCAAGTATTTTGATCATGGTAAATAGCACATTGCATTACTGTGCATTGTAATAGAATGGAATCTTTTATGGTCCATGTTTACAAGCATGTTTTCTTTTGATGCTAGAAAGCTCACTCAACGGACAGGTAACACGTTATGATTTGCAGTATATCAATCTATTCTGTAAGGAAGTTATCGCTGTGTTGATTCAACTAGGTTACACAGATTTTCTTTCTTCGATTAAAACAAGTATTGGAGGCAAAGCTGCGTTATAATTCCTTCAATCACATGTATACAGTTAAATGATTTATATTTTTCTATAATGATATTTCAGACTTTTCAAGAATGTTTTCATGTATCATTTACGGTTGCCCTTCTGTGAGCCATGCCAAAAGTCCGGGCACAGTCCTGCATACAATCTCGAAGGATATTGATTTAATAAGAAGATGGATTATAAATTGTGGTTTTCCACTGGACGAGATTGAAAGTAGAGCACAGGCTGTCTTTGATAACATGAGGGCCAATCGATTTCGCCTCTGCACCGGAACTTTACCGACAATATGTACGGACAATCAAAGTACACAAAAAGCATTGACCCAGAATTCTTTGTAAATTTCTTCCAAATGCAATTCCAACTCGATTTCGGCACACGCTGGCTCAGGTGAGTTCTGGACAGTGAATTAGTTATGTTTGTTGGTATGCAGGACGATGGTCTACATAAATAAGTATTCTCTATGATCTCTCAATTTAATTAAGGTAGTGTACTGAAAAAGTAATTTCATGAAAAGATTAGAGCTTTTGGTGCATATTTACTTTAAATTTGTGTTACTAAAGTTTCCATATTTACCAGATTGTATTGAATTTTAAAATGTTTTACTTCACTATACTACATCTGGCCCCGCTTTCTGGAGCCTCTAATAAATCAGTGAATTGTGACCATTAGTAAACAATGCCATAGTCCCCTTTAAAAGTCACATAATGTTTTCGTAATCTGTTGCTTAACATATCCCTTTTTCTGTACATTGATGGAAGCACAGACCCTCACAAGTGATGAAACCATCAACATGTCCAGTATCTCAATGGTGGACCCTACTGACATGCACAAAGTGATATTTTCGAGTGTTGGATCTGCCCACATATCTAATACTACTTTAACTTTCCCCTTGTACTACTTTATGACAATGTACTGAAAATGAAGGAGCAAGATTCTGCATCAATTACTTTGCCAGGGTCAACATCAAGCTCACTCGCCTATAAAGTAATTTTATTGTACTTGCCCTTTACGAGAATGTGTTATGCTTGGAATAAAAAAAATATATATGAACATTTGCATGTATAGTATCGGTTATTTACACTAAGTGGCATCGTCCGCATCTCATTGTCTGAGTTCCATTTTGCTGTTTTCATCCATACTAAAACAAGTACTGTGTTATAGGGGGATGCTGGAACTTCAACTACAATCACTTCCTCCTTTGCAACAGGTCCAGAGTATGAGTTATGTGTACTTGCGGTTCCCTTGGAAGAAAGAAAGTAAATCCTACAAAGGATATTATATGGGACTGAAATGCATTTAACCTTGCACTGTTTCAAACTTTTCTGATTTCGGTTCTAACGTTAAACTTCCTCCCTAATGGAGAATAGATTAAAAATCTTTTGTTGGCAGCATTACAATCAGTATGTTTTGCACAGTGATCTGAGATCAAGTACATGTGTCATCTTGCAAGGTTATCAGGTGAAATCGGAAATGTATATTATGACTAAATCATGTACACTGTTTTCGAGGAAAATTCCATTCAAGGAATGTACCCAAGGTGTGGAATTCGAAGAGGAGGCCAGAGGTGAACATAACCTAATATTGAATACAATTGACATCACATTGCATTTGGAATACATTTTTATGAACATAACCTAATATTGAATACAATTGGACATCACATTGCATTTGGAATACATTTTTATTTTGTAATGTTTACAAGTCACTTAAGTTGGTTCTGTTTGTAGATATGTGCATATGTTTGCATGGAAATTAAGTTTGCTTGATTTAAACCATATGAAAATGCTGTCTTTTTTAGCTTCTGGTGCGGTGGGCAAAGAGAAGCCCACGGTTTCGAAGCAAATTAAGAAAACAAGGGTAAAGAAAAAACACGTTTGTTTTGGAGAAGTTTTTAGGCAGATGCTTGATTCATATTAGGTTTTTAGTTTTAAAAGGGTATCTGCTGTATATGTGTTATACATTGAGCATGGTTTTCTACATACCTGTTAGAGGCCCAGAAGGAAGAGAAGTATAAAGACTCAGACAACAAATCAAAGCAAAGATGTCACTTGCCAAACTGATTTCACAATGGAGCAGCTACGATGTGAGGTGCAGCGAGGTCAAGTCAATAAGCAGACTTGTGATGCTTATGTCCAGTGGCCGGGAACTGAATGGAATCACACCAGCGAACCATACAAAGTGTCCATGGACCATTGCTACCATGTGCCAACTTGACAAGATGAAACTGAATACAATAACGAAAGATGCAATGTTACCTGTTTCTCCAATTCATGTGCAAATATCGCAACCTGAACTAACAGAGACTGAAGCTTCAACGCAATTGACTGAGGGATTTGCTAAAGATCTTGACTTCAGTTTGGCTAGTTTGGGGGATTTGTCCACCACAGTCGAGTCACAAAACACATTAATTACAGACTATTGTCTATAAAAGGAGCAAAGATACATTTTATTCGACAGCTGCCTGCAAGAGATTGCAAAGATGCTGAAATGTGTCTATACATTGAGGGGGAACATATGCAGGGAGCTTTTGGTGAATGTGTCTCGTGTAATACAAGCGACAAACCTGAAAATCCACGCCAGCTGTGTACACCTCCATAATACATTTTCATGGTCTGCTCAACTGATGCTGGGCAAAGTGCCTGCCAGAAATCTAATATGGTCAGCAGCATTACTTTTCAGTGGGTCAACTTTGGGTTAGATTTCCAGTTTCTGTCAATTTGTGGTAGTTGAGTTCCTTGTGAAAGCCCAGTGCTACAAATTTCAAAGGGAATTCTTATTCCTCCTATTAGTCAAGCCTGGAAAATCAAACAGATGTCCATGGAAAGTACATTCTCTGCAAACGTTTCAGGCTAGCTGGCAATGGACAGTGTGACAGTCCCAAATTTTTCACAAAGTACTGCACATATCACTTTCAAGAAATGGAATGTAAAAAAATGGTTAGTTCGGTGATCGTGCAGGTGTCTGAATGTACATCTTCTGTGGCCATGGAGAAACATGGTTTCATCAAATCCGTCGAACATCTTAAATCCAGGGGAATGCAAATGGACCTGACAACCACTGACAGGCACGTTACAAAAGCTAATGCCATGCGAGAGCAGTTTACATACATGCAGCATCCATTTGATGTATGGCACTTTGCCAAATCAGTCAATAAAAAAATCATAGCTGCTGGTAAATAAAAAAGGGTTCGAAAAATATTTTAAATTGGTGTCAATCTATCAGCAACCATCTTTGGTGGAGCTCCAAAACTTATGATGGATCTGTAGAAATTCTACTTCAAAAATGGCGTTCATTAATGCACCATTGTTCCCATGTACACTCATGGGCAGAAAACCAACATTTCCATGAATGTGCACATGGACTTTATCGAAGGAGCAGGAACACAAGAAAAAATGGTTGGTGTCATGTTCCCCTCCACAAAAAGCACTTGAGAAGATTTTGTACGATAAAACGCTTTCAAGAGACCTGAAGGGACTCACAGAATTCTGCCATACCAGAGATTTGGAGATGTTACATAATATGTGCCTAAAGTACAGGCCCAGGTTTAATTTCGGCATATACAGTATGGAGGCCAGAACAAGACTAGCTGTACTTGCATACAACTGGATCATTGAGCGGGAACATGAGAAAACTGCAGGAACCTTCGTTACCTCATGGCCTTTACAAAACAAGGCGAACAATGGGTGGCCAAGCCAACATACCAGGAAATGGAATTTGAATTTGTGAAAGGTATGACATTGAATGTGTTGGCCATGCATACTCATGGAATCGATCCTGATTTTGTCCTAGGACGCATACAGTGCCAGAAAACATTGCAAACGAGCCCTGTCCACCAAAAGTTGAACTTGTTGAAAGGTTGACATCCAGATTTAAATGATTTGTAGCTGTGTAATAATTATTACTCAAATATGGACTGGCATGCACAGGTAACAGAAAGGGCACCAACCTGGACCAGGAACCACAACGTGAAGAAGAGAGAGCCTACCTGGTCATCCTACCCAGCACCAAGACTAGAAAGCCAGGACTGGATAGAATTTCCAGGGAAACCCTCACAGGGAATAAACCCTGTCTTCATGGTAGGTGTTTGTCCCTCTGGATAGGATGCAGTCTTCACTGATGAATACAGAGGGATCCCAATGTGGCCCAGCATAGATTATCTCAGGAGGAACTGAAACATAAAGCAACAGATAAGAACCAAGGATGTGCATGCAGCTCTATACTGAGTATTACGGTATAGATTACCCAGTGCAGGGAGAGACAGGCTTGTTGTGAAGAGTTCCGAATATCTCAAAGCAGTCTGGGGTTTCTCTAATGTAGAGAGGAAAAGAGTTTGAATGCTGATACAGGGAGAGGTCAGGTAAGTAAGAATAGAATGTGAGCCAAAGAATGGCTACCATTCCAGAGGCAATATGGGGGCTTATACAAGAAACTGTGGCTGCTGAAGGAAGGTAAACCTGTGTATAACAAGCAGCAAGGCACTGCATTCCGTGGTTCTGCAAGTGAATCTGGGTGATGTGGAACCTGAGGGTGTTAATGGAATTAGACAAGTTCTTTCTCGCGTAACAAGAAGGAACAGGGAGAAACGGATATGAACCATACCCGAGGGGGCGTGGCTTCTGAGCCAAGCGTGGACCTTAGAAATCGGGATCCAAGGACACTGCGGTAGTGTGTAAAGTGAAGTTGAGAAGGAAACAAAGTTTAAGAGTTTGACTAACGGTCAAAGCAGGAGTAAGGGAGGAGAAGAAAAAAGGTTGGTAGCTTGGAGGCAATCTGGAAATAGATGAATGTATAAGTGTAGCAATGCGGTTCTGCTCTGCTCCTGCTGCAAGATGAATCCTCACAGGAGCCGGGGGCGGATTCGGGTCTGGGGAAACCAGGTGAACAGCTGCAATGCCCTCTGACATTTCAGGTGCCATGTTGGGAGAACTGTGAATCAAAGGGGAAACACAGTGCCACCTTCGCAACAGGGACCAGCGGGGCATGCGAGTCATGACAAGCTGTCTTCATAATCTGCTCACAATAAAATCTTTGGTATGTTGCCTAATGTTTGGACATTGTACATAAACAATCTAATGCTATTACACTCACAATTTCAATGCTATAAAAAGTATTTAAATGTATTTACTTATGCAGATTTAACCAGGTGCATGATTCATTAATCTATATATTTCACCTTCCCTTCATTTATATTACTGGTCCTCAATCGATAAGACACATGTCTGTGGTTGCCGTTGGCACTATATTTCAGAAGAGAATTGCCAGAGCATATCGGTGCTGAACTGGCCATTTGGGTGCCAGAAATACTGATATTTAAATGAATATTTTCCATCAGTCAAAGGTACACTGAGGCTTGGTGTCTGTCAAACCCTCTGCTAGACACAAACCACATTCACACATGCAGTGAATGCCATTGGCGTTGATGGCCTATGGTGGGTAAGGTTTTCATAGTAATGATGAATCCCCTGACCTGTGTCAACCCCATAACTTTCCAGAACGTGTTCTTTACTGGTGTATTATTTTTTCTTATACCTCGTTGATTGGGCCCCTTTGTACACACTCACAGAGTATTTTAGTCTTTTGATGGGTATGATTTTTGGGTTCTCCTTTGCTCTACATAGCTCTCGATATCGTCCATATTGGGCCTCATTACACGGTAGGCGGTAAGGGATTACCGGCACCGGTAAGGGCACCGCTGCCGGTAATCCCTTACAGCCCTACTACGAGGTCCCTTAGCGAGTCCCTCCCCTAATGCCTGGTTTTACCAAATTGCAGTATCGTTATTAGCTACTTCCCCATTCCCATTGAGACCTATGGAGGCTCAAATGGGAATGGGGAATGGTTCTCAGAATGGGGACTTCCCGGGTCCTCCAAGGTTGGAATGACCTGGTAAGTACCCATTCCGAGAACCCGGACCCGGTATGCGGTAAGGGGCTAGCCATGGTGCTAATAGCACCATGGCTACCTCCTATCTCGTAATGAGGCACAATGTATTTCCTAATAAAACATTTATAAACTCTATTCCCACCCATTTTCTACATATACAGCACCAGCAATTCATTGTTAACAATTACAGTAAAAAACAACACAGAGCCCCATTAGGAACATATCATCAAATAAAACTTTTAACACAACAATGCCCAACAACTGATTAATGCCAATCATATTTTATCACAGGTGACATGAACTGCATAGTATGAGTTTGGCATTGAAAATGAGAAAAGTAGACAAAGAGTTTTATACTTTCTAAAATCAAAACCACAAAAAGAGCACTATATTGCAATAAAACTAATAAAATGGCTGACATGTTCACTGCAAACTATCACAATGAAGTACAAATTAACAACTTTAACACTCCCCGATTAGAAACCCAAAGCACATAAAACCCTTTTCAGTATCAAACATAGATGCAAATATTGAACGCGGCTTCAAAATTCCGTTGTAGCCGCGGGTAGACATTCATTTTTCTGCAAGCCCCAAATCAAACTAAATTAGCCTTGAAGCCTTCAAATCAAATAAGTGAACAACAAAGTACATGAAATAACATGCACAAATAAAAATCTATGCTGTATCATCCACGTAAAAGTATGATTATTGCACAGAAAATGTATATTTATAGACGTGCCTTTAAATATACCATGGCTCCAACAGCTACAAATGAAACGCAAAGTAGTATCAACATGCCCATGCATGTGCTTTTTTTATAGGCGTGGCTACACAAGAGCCCCTCTCAGACATCTGTTGATAACCGCAGCTAAGCGCAAAGACTTCAAATTCAAAATTACATTTCCACTGCACCAAACTCCCAAAACTGTCCCCAACATACCTATCAGCCCCTCTCTGCTCCTTGTAATTCTCCTCCACTACCCTAGTCTCTTATAATCCACCAAAACACCAATTCATATAAAATGCCACCCGACCCAAAATGTCAAATAGCCGCGACTACCACACGTCCACAAACACACAGGGCCTCATTACGACTTTGGAGGTAGCTGTGCCCTTAATAAGGGCATGGCTGCCTCCAAAATGGGGTCCGGGTCTGGGTTCCCTGAATGGGGAATTAATGGGCCATTCCAAGTTTGGAGGGCCCAGTAATTCCTCCTTCAGGGAACCCGGGCCAGGACCTTCCCCATTCCCATTTGAGCCCCCATAGGGCCCAAATGGGAATGCTTGCGGGAGCTAACAATGGGCCGATTACAACCGTCCCGTTGTTAGCTCCCTGGTCCCCTTGCGGGACCCGCTCTGGACGTCTGGCAAAACCAGACGTCCACATCGGGTCCCACGAGGGAACCTCGTGATAGTGCGGAATGTGTATATCGGCACCGGCACCATTACTGGTGCCATTAAACGCATTCCGCACAGGTCGTTATGAGGCCCACAGTGTCTCAATTCCTCTCATATAGCCACGGCTGGAATTGGGGGAGTGGGGTGGGTGTCTACCCACGACTAGCAATGCCACGCACTGGTTGGCTGTTTGATAGCCGTGAAAAGTAAAAATAGCACCATCCACCAATTAGAAAGTACAACACAGGCACATCATACATACCCTACTCATACAAACTACCCGAAATTCAAAGTAGGAATCATTTTCCTGGAAACAGACAAATACTGCAGATAGTTTTTCCAAAATTGTTTAAAATGTAAATTACAAGACACCCAGACGTCATAGTAATTCATTGTGAAGGCAATGATTTGGGGAATATACGAAGGGTGTCCCTTACAATAATGATGAAACCCGACATGGAAAAACAAATGAAACTATTTCCTCAAACCATCTTTATCGTTTACAATTTCACTCTCACTCAAAGGCAAAAATGGAGACGGGCCCCCAGATCTAATGATACAATTGAAAATCCCAGAGAAATGTTAATAAAGCAGTTTCAGCATTCATGACAGACCACAACCAATTATGGATCGCGAACAACAACAGCATACAGTTCTACATGGCCAGTTTCTATAGGCATGACAGAGTACACCTAACAGATGAAGGCGTTCCTTCAAAGCATCAAAACAAATGCAGTGATCCTTCATAGCATCAAAACAGTACTCCTGATGTGCTAATGTTCTACACTCAGTGTACACCAAAACAGTAATTTTAAAGACTACTCATTTTATATAAATGCACAAATACAATAAACTAAAATATTAGTTTTATTATACCCGCGTTACAGTTCATTGACTTTTACCATAGCCGCGGCAACAAAAAGTCAGTTAAAAGAGAGACTGACTTCAAGTTGTATCCTACAATCCAACTCAAATAACTAATACAGAACAGAACTCTGTGTGTACTAATATAAAGTAACTGGAAAATAAGAATCATGAAAGCAAATTACAGAACAGTAAACAATGCACACCCACACAACATAATACCATAAGTGAGAATAGACAACCAAAAATACATTGAGTGACGCATCTAAAACAAGACTAAAATTGCTCCTTTTTTATATTGATTTTGTTAAACTTTTTTCTTCTATCTTTCTCCAAAGTCTCACATGCTGAAAAGTCTGAAAATACACATCCAAAATAAAAAGAAAAAAGACTCTCTAATACCTACCAGGTCCCATGGCCACTGATCTTTCACCTCCAACGTCACTGTACCTAGAGAAAGTACTTTCAAAAGAATATAAAACACTGACACCCCAGATTATAAAGCCACGGATACCGAACTAAACATATCCTCGGCTATATCTGTAGTCCTTTGTAACCTTGGATATAGCCATGAATATAAGCCAAACCAACGAAAAATAAATATCAGTCCTGCCCCCATCCCCTGCTCTCACCACGTGCCCCCTCATCTCTGCCATCTCCCCCAGCCCCCAGAGGGCCTCCTCATCTCCCCTGCTCTCTCTCTTTCACCCCACAGCACATGCTGCTTCTGTGATGCAGTTTGCTTTCAGATGTCAACTATTTGCAGCTATAGCCGAGGCTAAAGGAAGCTTTGTGTTGCAAACTCGGTTCCTGGACCTCCTTCAACTACCAAATTTCACTTAGTGCTTTCTATCCATCCCCCCACCGCTGCCCTGATAGCATGTGTATGTTTTTGTACCTGCAAATACCTATTTACTGCATTTCATTTTTCCACAACCTCAGCTACAGCTGCGATTATCTCTCCCATCGAGAGAAAAAAAAAAAGTGGTCATTTAATTTCTGAAAACCTTGATCCTGCAATGCACCATGGGATATACAACACATTTTTGGGGAAAGGGGAACCCCCTTATCCGTCAAATTCTTAATAAACCACACCACGGAATAACCCCAAACCATGCATGGCGTGCAAGTCAGCACTTTGTACCCAAGTTGTTGCAGACATGGTCCAAATCCGTCCAGCGGTTTTGGCTGTGCCCTTTGACAAACATTTTACCTTTTTTGGCAATGGGAAAATTTATTGGAAGTAGGTTGCACTTTTGGAAAAAAAAAACATTTTATTTGACGCTTAATAACTTTTTTAACTAATCTTTACAAAACTTTGCAATCTGGGCGGCACACAGACTTTTAATCACTTCTGCAATTTCGGCCAAATCCGTAACTTGAATCAAAGATTATTGACAATTGAATTTTGAGGGGTTCTTGTGTGTCTCCGACTCACCTTAACTATAGATTTAATTCTCAGACTTTGTCCAATTTATTTAATTGGAAATCTGCGTAGATACCATCAGGAACTGATGGACTTTGAGGTGATTGCAGCAAAAGTAAGAGGGTGATTATCGGCTCACGAGCAGACTTGCTTTTCATTTATACCTATTCATACTCATGTTACCCTGTCTTCCATTTCAGTATAGATTTCTGGGCTCTTTATAGAGTAAACATTGCCCAAGTTCCTTAATCTTAATAGATTTATATCAGATGAGGCAACTTTGGAATATGCTGCCCTTCTTGCTGCGGCAAGATTTAGCTATGGAAATAGGTGTCTATTAAATTTCAAACTGAACTAGCACTAACACCTAAGATGGCCTCCTGGGAGTCTGCATCGTTAAGCATCAGGTAGCAGAGAAAGCTTGGTTAGGCACTCTATTTTAAATGTAGTGTGCAGCTAGAAACTGTCTTGTCCAGGTATAGATTAAAATAAAGACATGATTTAAAAAATACTCGTGGGTCTTTTATTCAACTACCTGTGTCGCTAAGTAGTGGATTATCTAACATAGAACATTCTTCAGCATTGTCCACCTACATCCTAGGGCCATGTGTTTCTCTATTTCCACATGTCTTTCCAAAGGTGCATTATTTTACTAGACTTGGCTGGTGTTTTGTGGTCTGAATTCCTCAACACTGGAACACTATTCGCTGCCTCTCAGACATCAGCTAATTTATTTTCACTTGAGTGCAGTTCTTGAAGTATATCTCTTTAACCTTAAAGACCTATGTGAATAAATGCACAGTGTGTGCTCTGTAGATCACCTTACTCACACACTCACATGCATGATGTGTTTCACTGCCCGTTGTCACTTTCCAGGCAGGGTAACAAGGAAGGGACACTTACATTCCATTATGCAGTAACTATGGGCCTCATTACGACCCTGGCGGAAATCGAAAAACGATGGCGGAAATGCAATACCGCCATCGAATAGCGCGCGGTGCGATCATGACCCGTCACCGCAAAGTACGATGCCATTAGCGACACCGTAGTGAACGCCAACGCTAACTGCACCAAGTACGCGCACGCGCGCCATGCCAAACCGTAATTACCACCATGGCGCAACGGTACGCAAATTCTGACCCTAGCGGACATGCACCTAACGCCATCAAGCACGGCGGAAAGTACCATTCCGCCATGGTGAGAAGTACGGCATCGCGAACCAACCGTAAACGGCCCTACTGAGTGCCTGTACACCGCTCCCTCGCCACATTGTACAACTCCCCGTAGGTGCAATGAAGTCACACAATGCAACCAGTGAAATGTACTAGTCATCCATGCCTGCCAACGAACAAATGAATCTCAAGAGGGGCCAATGGGAGCTGCAGGGCACAGATGGCACGAATACAGAAGCTATACAAATGGACATGACCTCAGTCTCCCACCAAGAAACGCACGCAAACACAGGCACCTGTGACCAGCCATATTCCGATAATCACATCATTCCACCAATCCAACTGGCTGACCGGCATCTGTCACACAAAAGCTAATCCCCCGCCCCTGAGCATGACATCATCAAAACAGTCATATTGGCAGCCCTTATCCCTGACCTCACTGGGCTTCGTAGGCAAACGCGCCCAGCACAGTACCACGCAACTATACTCCGAAGCTGGAACCCAATGCAGATCTCCTCACAATACATCGCTCCCCAAATAGGAATATGCCACATCACTTGCAAAGAAGAACGCTACACGGTTCATATCAGAATAGAAATTTAATGCACAACAAATTCACCAAGCCCATACAGCCATTAGGCCATGAACTCCAAAATACATTTCACCATTGTGGGCTGCATCCGCAATAAATGACCAGCTACTTCTTGTGTGACGCCCTGTTCCTTCTTGGTACACAGGGGCTACATTCTCGTACGAAAAGGCAACATGGAAGCGCCTAGAACCGCAGGGCCGTCCCAATAGGGAGGCACTAGTCCAGCTGAAAGGCCGAAATGTTGCTCCTAGCCACTAGTACTGCGTAAGGGCATGTGGCCCATTGGCGATCGTCCCATAAGATCGTAATGCTGCTCCACTGATTAACACGAAGCAGCAGGTGTCGGGAGTAAAATCCATCTGCAGGAGTGGCATACAGATGGCAGTGGCAAAAGGGGAGGAGATACCTGTCACCCAAATGAAATGAAAAAGAATAGTATGGCCATCAGAACTACATTTGAATTACTCACTTCAATGATCCCACTAAATCTACAGCCATATGCATGCTAGCCCACTCCAAAGGATCATCACCACCCAAAAACCACTTGCGAATCATAACTATCTATATCGAGGTGAAAACACTATCACAAACGAGTGTACCTGTGCATGCGTCTGTTAAAACAGAATCCATCAGATGGGATTGGTAACGTGCATAGACACAAGTGTCTGAAGGCGCGTCGAGACAGGGAGGGCTCAACAAGGCCAGATAGACGATGGTCCCACTATGGCAGCCCTGCACCACATAGCGCAGGGGAGGCGGATAGATTCCAAGAAGCCCTGTACATGGCAAACTCTGTATCAAATCATCTGTCCATGCATCCATACATCATTCCCTCATCCCGTAATGAAAACGCCTGTTTCCATACTCACATAACATGTGAAATTTCCATTGAGTCTGTGCGTTATGCAGCCTGCAAAATCCACTGTGCCCCAGCCCGTAATTCCAGTGTTGTGAAGTAACATGTATTTGGGAACGTCCGGCCTTATCGCCCACTTCGCTATTGCGCATCCCAAACTATTCATATCAATCATTGCATCCTCGCCATGGCCCCTGTCCCAAGGACATTGAACAATAGAACGTTATATTTGCAGTCAGACCTGTGGGCATCTCCTCGCCGCTAGCTGAAAACCGAAAGCGCCGCCCTTCGAATTCCTCATTTGCAACATCACGTCGAAAAGGCATCTGTGGCCGCTTGAAATCACAAATTAATCCATCTAGTGCGGCTGTGTGTGAAAATGGCAACTGCCTTCACTCACAAATGGGACGCCCCGCCCGTCGGTGAACCTCGGTATAGTGTTGCATGAGGGTCCACCGTTACTCGAGTACTACGTTCCACTGACCCTTCACAAGTCTGTTCGCGACTGCAAAGATAGTAGGTGAAACAATGGGACCATAGCCGAATGAACATATCAACCAATGTTACACTGCCATCGGGTACAAATACATGATTGTAATAGCAAGATGCCATTCGTCGAATTGCAGCGTTGTGTGCGGGACGTGCTCGCCCAAAGGGGAGAGCAGCTTGCACAGGTGGAATGAATCACCACAGGTGGAGGCCATACAGCCTGAAAACACATAAATTGCACACCCAGTCTCCTCCCACAACCACACCCACTCCGAAATGCTACCGGCAGGACTAGCTATGTTGGCCCTGGGGGACCTGATAGCACTGCAAGTACTCAAACTTCAAGAAGAAGACGAACACCAACTACAACCGGCCGCACGGAGGAGACGCAGGAGGAGGAGGAGGGCAAGGCAGGGCCAGCAAGGGCGGCCAGCACAGCCACTACCACCACGCAGGCAGCCCGCAATCCCACGCCTCCGAGCACATCCGTTCAACCTCACTGATGAGCAGATCCACACCCTCTACCGTTTGGACCGGGACACCATAACCGCCATTGTGGACATGACACAGGCTGACCTTGTCAGCATGATAGATAGCCCAACCGCCATCCCACCCCTACTGAAGGTGGTGTCTGTACTCCACTTCCTGGCCACAGGCACCTACCAGCACACAGTCGGACAGTTGCATGGCATATCACAGCCACTGTTCTCACGGACACTATTGCAAGTGCTCGATGCCCTCCTGCAGCACGCAGACGACTACATCTCCCTACCACGCTCGGAGCAGGAAATTACCAACACAAAAGTGGGATTCCATGCACTTGCCGGCATACCGGGTTGCATTGGTGCCATCGACTGCACCCATGTGGAATTGGTCGTCCCACATGCCATGGAGGCCCAGTACCGCAACCGAAAACAATTTCATTCTCTGAATGTACAAATGGTGTGTGACTCCAACAGGATCATTACACATTGTTGTGCCCGATTCCCTGGATCAACCCATGATTCTATGGTCTTGAGGAACTCTACAATACCACGCTACATGGAGCGACACGCAGGGAACAGATCCTGGCTACTCGGTGAGTCTCATTTCATGCATGATGATGTGGGGTATGTGATGCGCCAATGACCTGGCAGGAAGGGGGGGGGTGCGTACGTAGCAATGGCATTCCTCAAAATTCCTTTATTGTCCACATACAGGTGATGCCGGGTATCCACTGAAGAGATGGCTCCTCACACCAGTCCGGAACCCACGGGACCAGCATGAGGAGGACTACAACCATGCCCACTCACGTACCCGTGTAGTCATAGAACAGGCATTCGGCCTACTGAAGACTCGTTTCCGCTGCCTCAGCAGGTCTGGCGGGGCACTCCTGTACCGCCATGTGAAGGTTGCAAAGATGGTCATGGCATGTGTCATGCTCCACAACATGTGCGTACGTAGAAATGTGCCCATGCCCCCTGACGCAGAACTGCAAGCACCTGAAGATGGTCATGATGAGGGTGGGGATGTGGCAGCACCTCAAGGAGTCCGCGAGGCACAGGAGGGCCGTGACATTCGTCAGCATCTCATAGATGCATGCTTCTAGCACTCACGCCTGGTGGCTGATACATGGACACGGGACTCGTGGCACTGTGTGTGTCTGGAACATGCACAATATGGACTGTACACCTATAATGGCCTCGTACACAAAGATCAATGTCCACACATCTCATTGGATGATCGTGCATTGTTTATGGCATATGTGATATCATGTTAAACACCCTATCGACCCGCCACCCAAGTGAGCCCAACACACCCCCTCCACCCTCCTACATCCCCCCCGAACACCAGTGTCCAAAGATGCTCATTGTCAGTGGGCAGTCGCTATTGCAAGCCCCCTCTCCGGGTATCAGGGGCACCCCTGCCTGTGGAGCGCAGGTTCCTCCCAGATCTACGTTGGGGGCTGCCCTGGACGGAACTTGCAACGGATGATGTCTCTGCCTGCTCACGTCCATGCATGTCCCTAAGGGTTTGTGAGAGCTCAGTGAGCACATGGCGCACTGCGGCAAGTTCGGCACATACGTCTTTGGACGTCGCATGCAGTTCCCCCCTCAGGCTCTCGGTGCTTCTCTCCATTTGTACTCTCAGGCTCTCGGTGCTATTCTCCATTTGTACTCTCAGGCTCTCGGTGCTACTCTCCATTTGTGCCCTTAGTGTCTCTGTACTTCTCTCCATTTCTGCCCTAAGTGTCTCAGTTGATGTTTCTATGTCTGCCTTAGTGCCCCCACATTCATCGGCATGGTCCTTGAGGAGCGTGGCCAGTTGCTGCTGTTGCACGATTACCTGGTCGAGGGACTGTTGCCTCTGCTGGGCCATGGCCATTTGCGGTGGTGTCACAGAGTGGCTGATCACCTCATGTTGCCTTGGCACAGGGCTTGTGGGGGATGGCCAGTCGTCGCTTGTGGGTGCCCCTGCGTGGTATCCTCATGGTGTACGGGATGGAACAGACAGGGGGATTGAGACAGGTCATGGATGGATCTAACTTCGACATCCCCGTTTTCTGTGTCGGAGCATGCTGCCATTAATGCAGTGTCACCTATGGTGCTGCTGCCACCAGAAGCAGTGCCTTCTGTGGCATCCATTGGGGGGACCTGTGGTGGTGCTGTTGTGGGCATGCTGGCTGCTGGGGTGCCTGTTGGAGTTCCCTCCTCTGTGCTGCCACTTGATTTGTGCTGCTTCCGTGTCTTGATGCGTGCAGCTGAGGTGGAGGGTCTTTGGCCGTTGGTCTTGGCCCTCTTTGCAGGTGTGCTGGTAGGGGTGTCCTGGAGCTCGTCGTTTGGATCGGACCATGTGGTGGAGTAAAGGAGGGCGAGCGTTATTAATGGGTCTGTGGGAATTGGAATGGCAATGTATCACATGCATTGGGGTGGTACCTGAGGGTGATTTGGGTCGGGGCCTTGGAGGTGGTTTCATTTGTGTGTGGAGTGAGGGTGCAGTTGTTTTGCAGCCTGCAGTTAGGGTGTGCCTGCTGCACGTGTAGAGGGTGTTTTTAGGATTTTTAATTATTTATGTATTTGATGTGAGTTTTAAAGTGTGCTATCAGGCCTATGTATGTGGACGTTCTCCTGGACATGTGTTACTGTTGCACTATGTGGACACGTGGTACTTCACATGATTGGACATTGTGGTTTTGGCATTGTTTTATTTGGGACACCTACCTGATTCTTCGGATGTCTGCACTCCTTTCTCCATCCCTCCGACTCCCTCTATGCTCTCCATTCCAATGGTGGAGGCACAGATTTCTTCCCAGGGGGTCAACTTGATGGGTGATTCCGATCCTCCCCCGGTAGCTGTGGCAATGTTGCGGTTGGCAGAAAGTATATTACGGACGCGTATCCGCAGGTCGTCCCATCGCTTTCTGCATTGCTGTGGGTTGCGGGGTGCGGTCCACACCGCACTTACCCGCTGTGCCACCAGGGCCCATATGGCCTTCTTGTTCGCAAGTGCCGTCCTGGTCATTTGCGTGGAGAAGACGGCGGCAGCATTCTCCTGGAGGGTCTCTGTGAGCACGGTGAGTTCCTCATGGGAGAAGTGGACCTGCCGCTTGCGGGTGGCACGCTTTCTTCGCTACTTTTCCCATTTTTCTTGGTTTCACTAGGGTGGATGACAGGTTGGGATGTGTCTCAGGGTAGTATTTTTAATGGTTGTGTGGAATTTGTGGTTTTATAGGTGTACGGCGTGATGTTTCCCGTTCCGGGACCATGCTTTTACTTCCGTTTCCGTATATTTCCGGTCACCGTACTTTCCGGTTGGCGCTCACTGCGGTGTCCGCTAAGATGGGTGGCAGTATTGCACCTAGGGCGCCGTACGGCGGCGGTGTGGGCCGTTTTGGGGTCATTTCCGCCATCGCGGACTTTGCACTTCCGCCATGGCGTGGTGCTCGTGCCCGATGGGTCGGAATGAGCCGCACTTTGCTCCGTCGTGCAATGGCGGAAACGCTATTTACGCTATGGCGGTCCGGTCGGTTGATTTCCGCCAGGGTCGTAATGAGGGCCTATGTGTTTTATCACAGAAATTTAACTGCAGTATTTTTTACTGCATTTCCGTGCTGATTATTTTACGCAAAGTGTGAGGGTGCCCCCATGCCCAACCTGTTCCCGCACAAGTGCCTGCTTTCTTCTCATCCCATATTGCCTCATCCAAACACGTCCCTGGCCCTCATTACGACCCTGGCGGAGATCGTGGTGCAATATGCACCATGGAGCACGGCGGAAAGCTGCCAATACCGCCATGGGGGTTGGCGGATTTACCGCCCCATTCCGACCTTGGCGGGGCGGTAAATCCCCAATCCCCATTTTACCCTTCCCCATTCCCATTTTTGCCCCATAGGGTATAATGGGAGTGGGGAAGGCGTTAATTACGCCACCGTAAAATACGGTGGCGTAATTAACAACAAGGTCCCGTAGCGCCATGGATTTCTCCGCCCGGAAAAACCAGGCGGAAAACGGCTCCATGGCGCTACGGGAACTCGTAGTAGGGCGGAAGGGTCCGCCGCGAATACCGCTGGCGTAAACCCACTCCGCCAGGGTCGTAATGAGGCCCCCTGTATTTTGTGTAAAGATGTCGGGTAAATAAATAGTAGTGAAAAAGAGTGGTAAAAAGACAAAATACATCTACAGAAAGCGTAGACTTCTGACTGCGTTCCTGAAGTTCTGATTGGCTTAATGCCTTTGAATGATTAAATAGGTGAACAAGGAAACTAAAAACCTTCTGCTCCAAGATAACAAAAAAATCAAGTTCACCTTTACAATTAAATGTGTGACTGGCCATTACAATATTGCCGGATAACGCACGTCAGCAAATAAATTATTGGGCCACAGCACAGGAGGGATATTTCAGATGCCTGAAGATATAGCCACATGTTTCCCAAATTATTATGCATAATGGTATGCTTTTGAATGGTCTTGCACCAGACAGGCTTTGTTGATGTCCGATGTACCTTTTTTTCCTACTGAAAGACAAGAAATTGACAAACAAATGGAAATCCAACATGTTTATTATCATGTTGCTTGCAACGCCATTCAGCAAATTGCTTAGCGATGACAGATTCACAGCTATATTCTATAACAAATTGAATTATCTCTTTGATAACCCTACCTGACAACGATGCTCAGTAAAGCACTAGTCAAGGAATCTGTCAATATAATCATGTCTAATCCTCTTAAGTTGTTTACTCTCATAGGGGACAGTGCACATACACACTTGTCATCAGACACACTGGTATCTTCATTGGATGTTTGCTAAAATCTAAGCATAGCTCTCTGATATTTTGTCAATATAGATTAGACAGTGCTTGTGGGAGGGAGACAAGATCCTTAGTACATCAAACAATAATTAGCATTTATCATCAAGTTCCAATTACTCATTCCTCTAACTGCTGATGTTCCACAGGCCTCTGTCTTGGGTACACTTCTATTTTACAATCAACACCTCTGCTCTAATCTTCTCAATTAGGTTCTCGTACCAACTCTTTGCGGATGGCACCAAATCTTCTTCTCTTTTCCTGAACTCTCCTCTGATCTCGCCATCAACATTTCCAACTTTTTCTCTCTGCCTTTAAATATTGGATGGCGTTCTCTACCAAAACAGAGGTGCTTTCTTCCCTGCCAAATGCTCTCTCTCATCTGTTTCTCTGCCTATCCAGTTCACACCAGACACTCTCCCCCACGTGTCTTCAGCTAAAAATGTCACTGTCATCTATAACCCCTCTCACACCTTCTCTACGTTCATCTCCAGAACTGCAAATACAGCTCCCCTCAACCTCCTAAATATTAGGAAAATAAGGCACATCCTTCATTTTCTTTCAACACTGCCAGGCACCTCTTAACCAGTCTTGTCTTCTCTACACTGGACTACTGTGCCAGCATCCTCTTTAGTCTCCCGAGCTATGCGTTCTGTCCTCTCAACAAGATAATCAACTTCTCTACCAGGACTCTCTTTCAAATTTTGTCACGTCACACCTACTTCCTCGTACTGTAATTAGGCTGGATGGCTGATGAAGCAAAATGGGGCCAGGTTTAAATGTCTTGTCCTGGTTCAAAAGTCCATCCATGGTAAGGCACCACTGTATCTATCCTCCTCTATCCAACTCTGCAAGCCTTCACATAATCTCCACTCTGCCTCCTCGACTACTATTGTGGCTCCTCACTCACCATGTGCTTCCTCTTGCTTCTGCTCTTTCACACGTCTTGCTCCATTTGCATGCAATTCTGTAAGAGTGAGAAATCTGAGAAACAGTCCACATGGATTTTTTCAAACCCAAACTAAAAGCTTACCTCATTGCCACTGAGTTACCCTCTTAATCTACATTTCATCTGCCTTCTAGACATTTTCCCCTCACCCCCAACCTGCCCCTGTCTCTCACTTTCTCTGCCTCCACTCTAGCACTTCATCCATTATGGTCACATCCAAAGCAGAGATAGTTGTACACCTACCCTCACTTAAAAATGTCTAATGTTGGTTGTTCTTAATATATGTATGTCCACTTATGTATTCTCCACTAAATTGAACACAATGGGCCTCATTACACGGACGGCGGTAACCATGGTGCTATTAGCACCATGGTTGCTGCCGGTATTTTACCGAGTCCGCCATGGTGAATGGCGGAATTACCGCCCTATTCCAAGGTGTGTGGGGGCGGTAATTCCCCATTCACCATGGACTTCCCCATTCTCATTTTTGCCCCCATAGGGCTCAATGGGAATGGGGAAGGTGGTAATTACGGTACCGCAAATTGCGGTACCGTAATTACCTCTAGGTCCCTTTGCGGGTCCCGTACTTAACGGCTGGTAAAACCAGCCGTTAAGGTAGGGTCCCACAAAGGGACTTCGTAGTAAGGCGGTAAGGGTTTACTGGCACTGGTACCCTTACCGGTACCGGTAAACCCTTACCGCCATCCGTGTAATGAGGCCCAATGTATACCAATGAAGCCTTCTGAGATACTTTCGATCATCCAGCCACTAGGTGTCTGCTTGTTATTCAATTGGGGCTGAAGTGCGTGCCCTTTCCAAAACACGCTCGGACACACTGTGAGGAGGAGTATGTGATTCAATTGTCTTTTCAAGCACATAGTTAATTCCCCATAACGTTGGTTGAGTCAAGGTTAAACACACATCTAGTGCACCCTAAATCATCTGGGACCAAGTGTAATCCTATTGAACTCCTCATTTAACTGGCCGAACCCCTGAATCAACAGGAAACCAGTCTTCAATTCACACCACTGATCTTATATTACCACAAAAAAGAATATAAATTGTATGCCAATTTCAAGTTGAATTAATTTTCCAGTACTGCCCTTATAAATTCATGCCAAATATTAGTTTACTATTTTTTTAATAACCATTTGTTTTTTTCACACACACACATTTTATGGCGTGCTCAACTCCTGCAATCTAAAAGAAATCATGATGCAAAGACAGGCTCCAAAATGTTTCATGTGTTTACTGCATTTAACCTTTTATGTGCTTAACCCACATTAGAGTACAGTATCAGTCAGCTTCATGTACTGTGTTATGTAGCAATGCTTTAAAGTAGTCAGGTACTCAATTGCAGTGGCAGCTTGGTGGATAGGACTCAAGCCTGGTAAACCATAAATAAACTGGAGCATGTTGATAGTAGTTTGATTGCCCATGCTAGGAATTACACTATTATCATATGTTTGTGTTTGTATCAGATCCCACATACAGTTTTTCTATAGCAGTTTTTTATTGGAACTAATCATATCAATATAAACGTGGTGCTCCGTTCTTGTGAATGATTTAAAAAATAAACTGCTGAGTTGGACAGGGCATTGGTAATTGAGGTGATTTGGCTGAGGTCTTAGTTGATGTAGCACCTGTTCTCAAATGTGTGCTGTGAGATACAAAATAGGATACGGTAACGTCTTTTCTAAAGACAATGCTAAGACGTGCAGTGCAAATGTAGTCAATATATTCTTTCTGTCCTTCTCAAACTGAAGCTTGGGCACAGCGCTCAATAATCAAGGAAGGATGGTGTCTTAGGCACTCAGTCGCTGCGCTTCTCACTGAAATGACCTTCCCACATAAATATACGGGTATCCATTCCATTAATTGCATTCAGTATAGGGTGAAGCAGTTGCTTTTTTTTAAATGTACTAATGGGTCATTTCCACTCTGCCAAAGATTAAACAAGTATTAATCTCAACTACATCCATTGAAAATCTTTTTTCCTAATTACAAAATGAAAACCTTTATATGAGCTTATGTGAGCTTTGTTCCAATCCGGTGGGACGTTTTGGTTACATTTTACAATGGGCTTCTCACCACATGGAGCTTGTGAAGGTGATTAAAAAGGTTCCATGTAATTTCATCGTGGGATTTTTTTTCTCGGGGTTTTTTACCCAGATTTTTTATTTTTGTGGGGGTTGTCCCCCAAACTCCCATCACCTTTCCTTTTTTATATATTCCGAAAACCCACACCCAATTTATATATTTTTGAAACCCCCACGCCCCAAAAGAGTTTTTCAGCAAAAAATGTGCAGTAAAAAAACCCATCGAAAAAACATCCCACATGAAAGGACGTTTTACCGATTAAAAAGGCGTCCCCTACACTAAAATAGTCTTCCTGTATGAATGACTCCCCTCCCTCCCACAGCTGGATGGGTTCCCATCTAAAGTTGCCCTGCCATCCTCACCTGATCAAAACTGACAGCTGACTGTCGAGAGTGACAGTTCTTGGACACCAAGGCCCAGAAGAGTATTTTGTGTTTTGCATTTTACACCTTATTCTCTGCAATTCCTTAACTGTGCACCATGAATCAGTGCCCTCGAGTCTATGTCCGTCAGAGCATTGCAGGGCATCAATCAGAAACAAGTGAGGAATTTGCATGATTGAACAACTGCTGATGTGAAATGCACCATTGAAACATTTAAAATAGAGCAAATGGCAGGTAAGTACTTTATTATTGACAGGTCGAGTCTAAACACAGTACTTGCCAAGAAGAACCCCGATCGGAGTGCACTAATATCTAAATGGAGACCAAGTGGTTCTATAAGAAGAACTCAACAATTACAATCCAAACGCTCACCTTTGTTACGTTATGTGCCTCCCTTGAGATGGAAGCAACCGGCATAGAGCATGTGTACTGGGATGCTAAGAAAATTAAAGTACCTCCAACTTTTTTTTTAAAAAGTAATCTTCACTTACATGAGTAACATGCTCATCTCCACTGCAAGGTGTCTCATTCCTGCCTCTTCCACTTTCGTGAACTACTGCAATTCTGTATGGCGTTACAATACTCTGTTTTCTGTTCTTCACATTGCATCCCCTTGCATTCTACCCATTATGAGGGTGGTACTAATTTCCTTTAGTCATTGGAAGAGTTGTGTACTGTACGTGTTTGGTTAAGGACATAAACAGGCTGAATGTTTATTTTCTTTATCATGATCTTAGATAAGGCATTGCCACTTGAAGACAACATGGACTGGAAGAAGGCACAGGGCCCAGAACAACTTGCTATACTCTCAATAAGGGAGTAGAAGTGCTAGGAGTAAACAATGAGGCAGTAAAAGGAAACATTATGCGGGGAAAGCATCAGGGGTAATAACCATCCTATTATTTTGGTGTTGGAGTGAGGTTCATGAAGTACAGGAATGGCCTTCATAAGAAGAAATGGACGTTGGGATACACCACAACAACCGGGGCAAAGGCAGAGCTGCTCCACCGCCTTTGAGCCTTAATGTAGAGGATTTTTCCAAAACTTTGAAGACAGTAGTGGAATTCGCAATACAGCAAAACCTAAGCAACCATGTGTGTCTGCTAAGAATTAATCAAAGGAAGAATTGCCCCATCATGAAGAGCTCATGACTAAAATGTGTACTCCAACATCCCATGACTTAGTGTGTAGCGCTGTCAAATGTTACTCCTAGAACTCTTCGGTCTGCTGTCCTATCCACACCTTTCCCGATGTTCCCTTTCCCCATTCTCTTATCAACATCCTAACCACCCAATCTGACTGTACCTCCCTTGTTGGCACCATTCATGACAGATTATGTGACACCTATCCCCTTGCAGCAATGCCCATGAGTTCCTTCAGTACTGCAACCCTCTATTCTGGACATCACAACACCAGTATCTCCAATACCTTCATGAAAACCATTCACCAGATTGTTCCCTATAGAGCATGGATTCCTCGCCCTAGCCACATGGGTCCAAGGAAGATCACAGGCAATGCTTTGATGAACTAACCAATGCAAGACCTTGCCCAGGAGAATGAGCAGGTCACTGTTAGAAACTACAAGCATTCTTCAAGCAAGATGGTCAGAATTTGTTTGAAACATTTGATAACCTTTAAAACTGTATCAAAAATGGTGTATGAAGACAGTCTTCATGGTTCAGACACCATGGTATGAAATGCAGTTTAGAGGGCATCATTCATGCTATTAATTTCTAATTCAAATGTTTGTAACTGATAATAGTCCACGCCAGAAATCCCTTTGAATTCGGCACACAAGTGGTGCACACGGCGTGCGCACAGAGTGCGCGTGCGGCAGTCTGCGCAAGCCGCGTGCGCCAAAACCCATTTAGGCGCACAGTGTATTCATGGCTTAAAACATCCATAAGCAGCCGTGGCGCAGAGTGGTGCACGACCCAGCAGCAGCGCCAGATACGCCCCCAACCCCGCCCCGTGCGCCAAAGACATTGCACAAATCCAGTGCCTGGCGCAAAGGCCAGTGGACCAGCATACAGCCCCCAACCATGAAAACGCGTGTAAAACTCCCCGCACATGCCCCAGAATACACATACCCCGCTTGTGCCGGCCCATCGCGTGCAAAACTCCCCGCACACCCCTCGGAATACATGTACCCTGCTTGCGCCAGTGAAAACGCGTGTAAAGCTCCCCGCGCACGCCCCAGAATACACATACCCCGCTCGCACCAGGTAAATTGCGTTTAAAAAGCACCCCCCTGCGGTGTGGGCTGCCTGTGGGGCATGCCCAGGGTGGATCGGGTGCCTGTGTGTATTTGGGGGGTGCGCAGGAAGTTTCACACGCGATAGGCCTTGTGGGAGCGGGGTACGTGTATTTGGGGGGTGCGCGGGAAGTTTCACATGCGATAAGCACTGTGCAAGCGGGGTACGTGTATTTGGGGGTACGCGGGGAGTTTCACACGCGATAGGCCCTGTGCGAGTGTTGAACGTGTATTTGAGGGGGGCGCGGGAAGTTTCATACGTGATAGGCCTTGTGGGAGCGGGGTACCTGTATTTGGGGGGTGCGCAGGAAGTTTCACACGCAAAAGGCCTTGTGGGAGCAGGATATGTGTATTTGGGGGGAGCGCGGGAAGTTTCACACGCGATAGTCCCTGTGCGAGCGGGGAACGTGTATTTGGGGGCTATGCAGGGAGTTTCACATGTGATAGGCCCTGTGCAATCGGGGTACGTGTATTTGGGGGGTTGCAAGAAGTTTCACACGCGATAGGCCTTGTGGGAGCTGGGTATGTGTATTTGGGCAGTGTGTGGGAAGTTTCACACGCGATAGGCCTTGTGGGAGCAGAGTACGTGTATTTGGGGGGTGCACAGGAAGATTCACACATGCAAATGCATGTAAAACTCCCCGCACATGACCCAGAATACACGTACCCCGCTCACGCTAGGCCCATTCCGTGCAAAACTCCCCGCACACCCCTCGGAATACATGTACCCGCTCGCACCAGTGAACACGCGTGTAAAGCTCCTTGCGCACACCCCAGAATACACATACCCCACTCGCACCAGGTAAATTGCATAGAAAAAGCAGCCCCCTGTGGTGTGGGCTGCCTGTGGGGCATGCCCACGGTGGAAGGGGTGCCTGCGTGTATTTGGGGGTGCGCAGGAAGTTTCACATGCGACAAGCCTTGTGGGAGCCGGGTACGTGTATTTGGGGTGTGAGCAGGAAGTTTCACATGCGATAGGCCCTGTGCGAGTGGGGTACATGTATTTGGGGGGTTCGTGGGAAGTTTAACACACGATAAGCCCTGTGCGAGCGGGGTACGTGTATTTGGGGGGTACGCAGGGAGTTTCATTCACATGCGATAGGCCTTGTGGGAGCGTTGTACGTGTATTTGGGGGGTGCACCGGAAGTTTCACACACGAGAGTCCTTGTGGGAGCGGGGTACATGTATTTGGGCAGTGTGTGGGAAGTTTCACACGTGAGAGGCCTTGTGGGAGCGGGGTACGTGTATTTGGGGGGTGCACAGGAAGTTTCACACGCGAAAAGGCATGTACAACTCCCCGCACATGCCCCAGAACACACGTACCCCGCTCACGCCAAGCCCATCGCATGCAAAACTCCCCGCCCATCCCTCGGAATGCATGTACCCCGCTCGCACTAGCGAAAATGCGTGTAAAGCTCCCTGCGCACGCCCCCGAATACACATACCCCGCTCGCACCAGGTAAATTGCATAGAAAAAGCACCCCCCTGTGGCGTGGTCTGCCTGTGTGGAATGTCCAGGGTGGAAGGGGTGCCTGCGTGTATTTGCGGGATGCGCAGGAAATTTCACACGCGATAGGCCTTGTGGGAGCGGGGTACGTGTATTTGGGGGGTGCACGGGAAGTTTCACACGCGATAATCCCTGTGCGAGCGCGGTACGTGTATTTGGGGGTATGCAGGGAGTTTCACACGTGATAGGCCCTGTGCAATCGGGGTACGTGTATTTTCGGGGTTGCAAGTAGTTTCACACGTGATAGGCCTTGTGGGAGCGGGGTATGTGTATTTGGGCAGTGTGAGGGAAGTTTCACACACGATAGGCCTGTGGGAGCAGGGAACGTGTATTTGGGGGGTGCACAGGAAGATTCACACGTGCAAATGCGTGTAAAACTCCCCGCACATGACCCAGAATAAACGTACCCCGCTCACGCTAGGACCATCGCGTGCAAAACTCCCTGCGCACCCCTCGGAATACATGTACCTCGCTCGCACCAGCGAACACGCGTGTAAAGCTCCTCGCACACGCCCCAGAATACACATACCCCGCTCGCACCAGGTAAATTGCATAGAAAAAGCACCCCCCTGTGGTGTGGGCTGCCTGTGGGGCATGCCAAGGTTGGAAGGGGTGCCTGCGTGTATTTGGGGGGTGCGTGGGAAGTTTCACACGCGACAAGCCTTGTGGGAGCGGGGTATCTGTATTTGGGGTGTGCGCGGGAAGTTTCACACGTGATAGGCCCTGTGCGAGTGGGGAACGTGTATTTGGAGGGTGCGTGGGAAGTTTCACACGTGATAGGCCTTGCGGGAGTGGGGTACATGTATTTGGGGGGTGCGTGGGAAGTTTAACACACGATAGGCCCTGTGCGAGCGGGGTACGTGTATTTGGGGGGTACGCAGGGAGTTTCACTTCACACGTGATAGGCCTTGTGGGAGCGTTGTACGTGTATTTGGGGGGTGCGCTGGAAGTTTCACACACGAGAGGCCTTGTGGGAGCGGGGTACATGTATTTGGGCAGTGTGTGGGAAGTTTCACACGTGATAGGCCTTGTGGGAGCAGCGTACGTGTATTTGGGGGGTGCACAGGAAGTTTCACATGCAAAAACACGTGTACAACTCCCCGCACATGCCCCAGAACACACGTACCCCGCTCGCGCGAGGCCCATTGCGTGCAAAACTCCCCGCCCACCCCTCGGAATACATGTACCCCGCTCGCGCCAGCGAATATGCGTGTAAAGCTCCCCGTGCATGCCCTCGAATACACATACCCCGCTCGCACCAGGTAAATTGCATAGAAAAAGCACCCCCCTGTGGCGTGGGCTGCCTGTGTGGAATGTCCAGGATGGAAGGGGTGCCTGCGTGTATTTGGGGGGTGCGCAGGATGTTTTACACGCAATAGGCCTTGTGGGAGCGGGGTACGTGTATTTGGGGGGTGTGTGGGAAGTTTCACATGCGATAGGCCCTGTGCGAGTGGGGAACGTGTATTTGGGGGTACACATGGAGTTTCACACGCGGTAGGCCCTGTGCGCATGTGGAACATGTATTTAGGGGGTGTGTGGGAAGTTTAATACATGATAGGCCTTGTGGGAGTGGGGTACGTGTATTTGGGGGGTGTGCAGGAAGTTTCACAAGCGATAGGCCATGTGCGAGCGGGGTATGTGTATTTGGGGGGTACGCAGGGAGATTCACTCGCGATAGGCCCTGTGCGAGTGGGGTACGTGTGTTTGGGAGGTATGCGGGGAGTTTCACACGTGATAGGCCCTGTGCGAGTGTGGAACGTGTATTTGGGGGGTGCGCCGGAAGTTTCACACGTGATAGGCCTTGTGGGAGCGGGGTACCTGTATTTGGGGGGTGCGCAGGACGTTTCACATGCAATCGGCCTTGTGGGAGTGGGGTATGTGTATTTGGGGGCTGCGCGGGATGTTTCACACGTGATATGCCCTGTGCGAGGGGGTACGTGTATTTGGGGGATACGCAGGGAGTTTCACATGTGATAACAAGCATACTTCATGTCTGTATATCATGCACCTCACTAAAAGTCAATGGGCCTCATTTCGAGGTAGGAGGTAAGGGATTACCGGCACCGGTAAGGGTGACGGTCCCGGTAATCCCTTACCTCCATATTCCGAGGTCCCTTAGCGGGTCACTTCCTTAACACCTGGTCTGACCACTAAATTGGCAGCGAATGATGTACTGCAACGGGGGGTGGCCCTCAACCACCCCGACCCCAAATGGAGGGCCCCATTTTCTACATATACAGCACCAGCAATTCATTGTTAACAAAAACTGTAAAAAACAACACAGAGCCCCATTAGGAACATATCATCAAATCAAACTTTTAACACAACAATGCCCAACAACTGATTAATGCCAATCATATTTTATCACAGGTACCATGAACTGCATACTATGAGTATAGCATTGAAAATGAGAAAAGTAGACTAACTGGGGAGTTTCATACTATTAAGACCTTAATAAGGGCATGGCTGCCTCCAAAAAATCGGGTCCGGGTCCGGGTTCCCTGAATTTGGAATTAATGGGCCATTCCAAGTTTGGAGTGCTCAGTAATTCCTCCTTCAGGGAACCTGGGCCTGGACCTTCCCCATTCCCATTTGAGCCCCCATAGGGCTCAATGGGAATGCGTGCAGGAGCTAACAACGGGCCGATTACAACTGGCCCGTTGTTAGCTCCATGGGCCCCTCGCGGGACCCGCTCTGGATGTCTGGCAAAACCAGACGTCCACATCGGGTCCCGCGAGGGAACCTCGTGATAGTGCGGAATGTGTATAACGGCACCGGCACCATTAACGGCGCCGTTAAACGCATTCCGCACAGGTCGTTATGAGGCCCACAGTGTCTCAATTCCTCTAATATAGCCACGGCTGGAATGGGGGGAGTGGGGTGGGTGTCTACCCACGACTAGCAATGCCACGCACTGGTTGGTTGTTTGATAGCACCATCCACCAATTAGAAAGTACAACACAGGAAAATCATACATTCCCTACCCATACAAACTACCCGAAATTCAAAGGAGGAATCATTTTCCTGGAAACAGACAAATACTGCAGATATCATGGGTGCTTTCAAAACTGTGTGGCTGATTGGAGACAGTTGGCTATTGGTTCCACGTTTTTCCAAAATTGTTAAAAATGTCAAGTACAAGACACCCAGATGTCATAGTAATTCATTGTGGAGGCAATGATTTGGGGAATATACGAAGGGTGTCCCTTACATTAATGATGAAACCCGACATGGGAAAATGAATGAAACTATTTCCTCAAACCATCTTTATCGTTTACAATTTCACTCTCACTTAAAGGCAAAAATGCAGACAGGCCCCCAGATCTAATGATACAATTGAAAATCCCAGAGAAATGTTAATATAGCAGTTTCAGCATTCATGACAGACCACAATGAATTATGAATCGCGAACCACAACAGCATACAGTTCTACATGGCAAATTTCTATAGGCATGACAGAGGACACCTAACAGATGAAGGAAATTCAGTGTTCCTTCATAGCATCAAAACAGTACTCCTAATGTGCTAAAGTTCTACACTCAGTGTACACCAAAACAGTAATTTTAAAGACTACTCATTTTATATAAATACACAAATGCAATAAACTAAAACATTAGTTTTATTATACCTGCGGCTACAGTTCATTGACTTTTACCTTAGCCGCGGCAACAAAAAGTCAGTTAAAAGGGAGACTGACTTCAAGTTGTATACTACAATCCAACTTAAATAACTAATACAGAACAAAACTCTGTGTGTACTAATATAAAGTAACTGAAAAATAAGAATCATGAAAACAAAGTACATAACAGTAACATTGCACACCCTCAAATCATAATACCATAAGTGAGAATAGACAACCTAAAATACATTGCGTGACGCATCTAAAACTAGACTAAAATTGCTCCTTTTTTATATTGATTTTGTTAATCTATTTTCTTCTATCTTTCTCCAAAGTCTCACATGCTGAAAAGTCTGAAAATACACATCCAAAAAAAAAGAAAAAAAGACTCTCTAATGCCTACCAGGTCCCATGGCCACTGATCTTTCACCAACGACGTCACTGTACCTAGAGAAAGTACTTTCAAAAGAATATAAAACACTGACACCCCAGATTATAAAGTCACGGATACCGAACTAAATATATCCTCGGCTATATCTGTAATCCTTTGTAACCTCGGATATAGCCATGAATATCAGCCAAACCAACGGAAAAAAAATATCGGTCCTGCTCCCATCCCCTGCTCCTCACCACATGCCCCCTCATGTCTGCCATCTCCCCCAGCCCCCAGAGGGCCTCCTCATCTCCCCTGCTCTCTCCCTTTCACCCCACAGCACATGCTGCTTCTGTGATGCAGTTTGTTTTCAGATGTCAGCTATTTGCAGCTATAGCCGAGGCTAAAGGAAGCTTTGTGTTGCAAACTCGCTTCCTGGACCTCCTTCAACTCCCAAATTTCACTCAGTGCTTTCTATCCATCCCTCCACGGCTACCCTGATAGCATGTGTATGTTTTTGTACCAGCAAATAGCTATTTACATCATTTCATTTTTCCACAACCTCAGCTACAGCCGCGATTATCTCTCGCATCGAGAGAAAAACAAGAAGTGGTCATTTAATTTCTGAAAACCTTGATCCTGCAATGCACCATGGGATATACAACACATTTTTGGAGAAAGGGGGGCCCCCTAATCTATCAAGTTCTTAATAAACCACAGCACGGAATAACCCCAAACCATGCATGACATGCAAGTCAGCACTTAGTACCCAAGTTGTTGCAGACATGGTCCAAATCCGTCCAGCGGTTTTGGCTGTGCCCTTTGACAAACATTTTACCTTTTTTGGCAATGGGAAAATTAATTGGAAGTAGGTTGCACTTTTGGAAAAAAAAAACATTTTATTTGATGCTTAATAACTTTTTTATTTGTTAACTAATCTTTATAAAACTTTGCAGTCTGGGCGGCGCACAGACTTTTAATCACTTCTGCAATTTCGGCCAAATCCAGAACTTGAATCAAAGGTTATTGACAATAGAATTTTGAGGGGTTCCAGTGTGTCCGACTCACCTTAATTATAGATTTAATTCTCAGACTTTATCCAATTTATTTAATTGGAAATCTCCACAGATACCATCAGGAACTGATGGACTTTGAGGTGATTGCAGCAAAAGTAAGAGGCTGAATATCGGCTCAAGAGCAAACTTTGATTGCTTTTCATTCATACCTAGTCATGCTCATGTTACCCTGTCTTCCATCGCAGTATAGATTCCTGGGCTCTTTATAGAGTAAACATTGCCCAAGTTCCTTAATCTTAATAGACTTATATCAGATGAGGCAACTTTGGAATATGCTGCCCTTCTTGCTGTGGCAAGATTTAGCTATGGAAATAGGCGTCTATTAAATTTCAAACTGAATTAGCACTAACACCTAAAATGGCCTCCTACATCGTTAAGCATCAGGTAGCAGAGAAAGCCTGGTTATGCACACTATTTTAAATGTAGTGTGCAGCAAAGAAACTGTCTTGTCCAGGTATAGATTTTTAGCATGCCTTAAAATAAAGGCATGATTTAAAAAATACAACTCGTGGGTCTTTTATTCAACTACCTGTGTGGCTCAGTAGTGGAGTACCTATCTTAGAACATTCTTCGGCATTGTCCACCTACATCCTAGGGCCATGTGTTTCTCTATTTCTACATGTCTTTCCAAAGGTGCATTATCTTACTAGACTTGGCTGGTGTTTTGTGGTCTGAATTCCCCAACAGTGGAACACTATTCCTCGGCCTCTCAGACACCAGCTGATTTATTTTCACTTTAGTGCAGTTCTTGAAATATATCTCTTTAAACTTTCAGACCTATGTGAATAAATGCACAGTGTGTGCTCTGTAGATCACCTTACTCACACACTCACATACATGATGTGTTTCACTGCCCGATGTCACTTTCCAGGCACGGTAACAAGGAAGGGACACTTACATTCCATTATGCAGTAACTATGTGTTTTATCACATAAATTTAACTGCAGTATTTTTTACTGCATTTCCGTGCTGATTATTTTACGCAAAGTGTGAGGGTGCCCCCATGCCCAACCTGTTCCCGCACAAGTGTCTACTTTCTTCTCATCCCATATTGCCTCATCCAAACACGTCCCTCTATTTTGTGGAAAGATGTCGGGTAAATAAATAGTTAGTGAAAAAGAGTGGTAAAAAGACAAAATACATCTACAGAAAGCCTAGACTTCTGACTGCGTTCCTGAAGTTCTGATTGGCTTAATGCCTTGGATGATTAAATAGGTGAACAAGGAAACTAAAAACCTACTGCTCCAGATAACAAAAAAATCAAGTTCACCTTTACAATTAAATGTGTGACGGGCCAATACAATATTGCCGGATAACGCACGTCAGCAGATAAATTATCGGGCCACAGCACAGGAGGGATATTTCAGATGCCTGAAGATATACCGCTTGTTTCCCAAATTATTATGCATAATGGTATGCTTTTGAATGGTCTAGCACAAGACAGGCTTTGTTGATGTCCGATGTACCATTTTTTCCTTCCTACTGAAAGACAAGAAATTGACAAACAAATGGAAATCCAACATGTTTATTATCATGTTGCTTGCAATGCCATTCAGCAAATTGCTTAGCGATGACAGATTCACAGCTATATTCTATAACAAATTGAATTATCTCTTTGATAACCCTACCTGACAACGATGCTCAGTAAAGCACTAGTCAAGGAATCTGTCAATATAATCATGTCTGATCCTCTTAAGTTGTTTACTCTCATAGCGGACAGGGCACATACGCACTTGTCATCAGACACACTGGTATCTTTATTGGATGTTTGCTAAGATCTAAGCATAGCCCTCTACTATTTTGTCAATATAGATTAGACAGTGCTTGTGGGAGGGAGACAAGTTCCTTAGTACATCAGACAATAATTAGCATTTATCATCAAGTTCCAATTACTCATTCCTCTAACTGCTGATGTTCCACAGGCCTCTGTCTTGGGTACACTTCTATTTTACAATCTACACCTCTGCTTAATCTTCTCAATTAGGTTCTCGTACCAACTCTTTGCGGATGGCACCAAAATCTTCTTCTCTTTTCCTGAACTCTCCTCTGATCTCGCCATCAACATTTCCAACTTTTTCTCTCTGCCTTTAAATATTGGATGGCGTTCTCTACCAAAACAGAGGTGCTTTCTTCCCTGCCAAATGCTCTCTCTCATCTCTTTCTCTGCCTATCCAGTTCACACCAGACATTCTCGCCTACGTGTCTTCAGCTAAAAATGTCACTGTCATCTATGACCCCTCTTACACCTTCTCTACATTCATCTCCAGAACTGCAAATACAGCTGCCCTCAACCTCCTAAATATGAGGAAAATCTGGCACATCCTTCCTTTTCTTTCAACACTGCCAGGCACCTTTTAACCAGTCTTGTCTTCTCTTCACTGGACTACTGTGCCAGCATCCTCTTTAGTCTCCCGAGCTATGCTTTCTGTCCTCTTAACAAGATAATCAACTTCGCTACCAGGACTCTCTTTAAACTCTATCACTTCAAAGACACCTACTTCCTTGTACCGTAATTAGGCTGGATGGCTGATGAAGCAAAATGGGGCCAGGTTTAAATGTCTTCTTCTGGTTCAAAAGTCCATCCATGGTAAGGCACCACTGTATCTATCCTCCTCTATCCAACTCTGCAAGCCTTCACATAATCTGCACTCTGCCTCCTCGACTACTATTGTGGCTCCTCACTCACCATGTGTTTCCTCTTGCTTCTGCTCTTTCACTCTTCTTTCTCCACTTGCATGCAATTCTGTAAGAGTGAGAAATCTGAGAAACAGTCACATGGATTTTTCAAACCCAAACAAAAAGCCTACCTCTTTGCCACTGAGTTACCCCCTTAATCTACATTTCATCTGCCTTCTAGATATTTTCCCCTCACCCCCAACCTGCCCCTGTCTGTCACTTTCTCTGCCTCCACTCTAGCACTTCATCCATTACGGTCACATCCAAAGCAGAGATAGTTGTACACCTACCCTCACTTAAAAATGTCTAATGTTGGTTGTCCTTAATATATGTATGTCCACTTATGTATTGTCCCTGGTGACTGTTCCATTGACTCCCCTCAGCAAACTGTTCAGAATTTCCCTCAAACTCACCCCATTGTAATAAGCGCACTGCTTCCTCTCAAATTGGATTTCTTGATTATTGTACATTCTTCCGTGATAAAACGGGCATTGTTCATCCATATATATATATATATATATATATATATATATATATATATATATATATAAACAATTAAAAGGGGAGGAGGCAATGATACTTTTGATGGATTTTGGGAAAGAGGTTATTAGTTTGAGGGGCCCTTTAACCACCCTTCCTTGTCTGGGTTTCATTTTGGCTGGGTTTATGTCTGACTGGGCTGTTTAGAGGCCCTTCTAGCTCAGTTTGTATTAAGGATGTGAAATACTGTGAAATACTGTGCTCGAGACCGACAGTTGCACCACTCTTTTTATCAAATGAAATTACCATCTCATTAACATATTTCTCGACAAAATTGAACACAATGCGCAATGTATACCAATGAAGCCTTCTGAGATATTTTGTATCATCCAGCCACTAGGTGTCTACTTGTTATTCAATTGGGGCTGAAGTGCGTGCCCTTTCCAAAACACGCACGGACACACTGTGAGGAGGAGTATGTGATTCAATTGACTTTTCAAGCACATAGTTAATTCCCCATAACGTTGGTTGAGTCAAGGTTAAACACACATCTAGTGCACCCTAAATCATCTGGGACCAAGTGTAATCCTATTGAACTCCTCATTTAACTGGCCGAACCCCTGAATCAACAGGAAACCAGTCTTCAATTCACACCACTGATCTTATATTACCACAAATAAGAATATAAATTGTATGCCAATTTCAAATTGAATTAATTTTCCAGTACTGCCCTTATAAATTCACGCCAAATATTAATTTACTATTTTTTTTTAATAACCATTTGTTTTTTTCACACACACACATTTTATGGCGTGCTCAACTCTGGCAATCTAAAAGAAATCATGATGCAAAGACAGGCTCCAAAATGTTTCATGTGCATTTAACCTTGTATGTGTTTAACCCACATTAGAGTACAGTATCAGTCAGCTTCATGTACTGTGTTATGTAGCAATGCTTTAAAGTAGTCAGGTACTCAATTGCAGTGGCAGCTTGGTGGATAGGACTCAAGCCTGGTAAACCATAAATAAACTGGAGCATGTTGATAGTAGTTTGATTACCCATGCTAGGAATTACACTATTATCATATTTTTGTATTTGTATCAGATCCCACATACAGTTTTTCTATACCAGTTTTTTATTGGAAATAATCGTATCAATATAAACGTGGTGCTACGTTCTTGTGAATGATTTAAAACATAAACTGCTGAGTTGGACAGGGCATTGGTAATTGAGGTGATTTGGCTGAGGTCTTAGTTGATGTAGCACCTGTTCTCAAATGTGTGCTGTGAGATACAAAATAGGATACGGTAACGTCTTTTCTAAAGACAATGCTAAGACGTGCAGTGCAAATGTAGTCAACATATTCTTTCTGTCCTTCTCAAACTGAAGCCTGGGCACAGCGTTCAAGAATCAAGGAAGGATGGTGTTTTAGGCACTCAGTCGCTGCGCTTCACACTGAAATGACCTTCCCACATAAATATACGGGGATCCATTCCATTAATTGCAATCAGTATAGGGTGAAGCAGTTTCTTTTTTTAAATGTACTAATGGGTCATTTCCACTCTGTCAAAGATTAAACAAGTATTAATCTCAACTACATCCATTGAAAATCTTTTTCCCTAATTACCAAATGAAAACCTTTATATGAGCGTATGTGAGCTGTGTTCCTATCGGGTGAGACGTTTTAGTTACATTTTACAATGGGCTTCTCACCAAATGGAGCTTGTGAAGGTGATTAAAAAGGTTCCATGTCATTTCATCTCAGGGTTTTTTACCCAGATTTTTAAATGAAAAAACTCATTGAATTTATTTATTTTTTATTTTTGTGGGGGTTGCCCTCCAAACTCCCATCACCTTTCCTTTTTTATATATTCCCAACACCCACACCCAATTTATATATTTTTCAAACCCCCCACACCCCAAAAGAGTTTTTCAGCAACAGATGTGCAGTAAAAAACCCATCGAAAAAACATTCCACGATGAAAGGACGTTTTACTGATTAAAAAGGCGTCCCCTACACTAAAATAGTCTTCCTGTATGAATGACTCCCCTCCCTCCCACAGCTGGATGGGTTCCCATCTAAAGTTGCCCTGCCATCCTCACCTGATCAAAACTGACAGCTGACTGTCGAGAGTAACAATTTTTGGACACCAAGGCCCAGAAGAGTATTTTGTGTTTTGCATTTTACACCATATACTCTGCAATTCCTTAACTGTGCACCATGAATCAGTGCCCTCGAGTCTATGTCTGTCAGAGCATTGCAGGGCATGAATCAGAAACAAGTGAGGAATTTGCATGATTGAACAACTGCTGGTGTGAAATGCACCCTTGAAACATTTAAAATAGAGCAAATGGCAGGTAAGTACTTTATTATTGACAGGTCGAGTCTAAACACAGTACTTGCCACAACCCCGATCGGAGTGCACTAATATCTAAATGGAGACCAAGTGGTTCTATAAGAAGAACTCAACAATTACAATCCAAACGCTCACCTTTGTTACGTTATGTGCCTCCCTTGAGATGGAAGCAACCTACATAGAGCATGTGTACTGGGATGCTAAGAAAATTAAAGCACCTCCAAAAAATGTTTTTAAAAAGTAATCTTCACTTACATGAGTAACATGCTCATCTCCACTGCAAGGTGTCTCATTCCTGCCTCTTCCACTTTTGTGAACTACTGCAATTCTGTATGGCGTTACAATACTCTGTTTTCTGTTCTTCACATTCCATCCTCTTGCATTCTACTCATTATGAGGGTGATACTAATTTCCTTTAGTCATTGGAAGAGTTGTGTACTGTATGTGATTGGTTAAGGACATACACAGGCTGAATGTTTCTTTTCTTTATCATGATCTTAGATAAGGCATTTCCACTTGAAAACAACATGGACGGGAAGAAGGCACAGGGTCCAGAACAACTTGCTATACTCTCAACAAGGGAGTAGAAGTGCAAGGAGTAAACGATGAGGCAGTAAAAGGCAACATTATGCGGGGAAAGCATCAGGGGTAATAATCATCCTATTATTTTGGTTTTGGAGCTGAGGTTCATGAAGTACAGGAATGGCCTTCATGAGAAGAAATGGACGTTGGGATACACCACAACAACCGTGGCAAAGGCAGAGCTGCTCCACCGCCTTTGAGCCTTAATGTAGAGGATTTTTCCAAAACTGTGAAGACAGTAGTGGAATTCGCAATACAGCAAAACCTAAGCAACCATGTGTGTCTGCTAAGAATGAATCAAAGGAAGAATTGCCCCATCATGAAGAACTCATGACTAAAATGTGTACTCCAACATCCCAAGACTTAGTGTGTAGCACTGTCAAATGTTACTCCTAGAACTTTTCGGTTTGCTGTCCTATCGACACCTTTTCCGATGTTCCCTTTCCCCATCCTCTTATCAACATCCTAACCACCCAATCTGACTGTACCTCCCTTGTTGGCACCATTCATGACAGATTATGTGACACCTATCCCCTTGCAGCAATGCCCATGAGTTCCTTCAGTACTGCAACCCTCTATTCTGGACATCACAACACCAGTATCTCCAATACCTTCATGAAAACCATTCACCAGATTATTCCCTATAGAGCATGGATTCCTCGCCCCAGCCACAAACCCGCGCCGGCCCATCGCGTTCAAAACTCCCCACGCACCCCTCGGAATACATGTGCCCTGCTCGCGCCAATGAAAACGCGTGTAAAGCTCCCTGCGCATGCCCCAGAATACACATACCCCACTCGCAACAGGAAAATTGCATAGAAAAATCACCCCCCTGTGGTGTGGGCTGCCTGTGGAGCATGCCCAGGGTCGAAGGGGTGCCTGCATGTATTTGGCGGGTGCACGGGAAGTTTCTCATGTGATAGGCCTTGTGGGAGCGGGGTACCTGTATTTGGGGGGTGCATGGGAAGTTTCACATGCGATAGGCCCTGTGCGAGCGGGGTACATGTATTTGGGGGTGCGCAGGGTGTTTCACACGCAATAGGCCTTGTGCGAGTGGGGAACGTGTATTTGGGGGGTGCGTGGGAAGTTTCACAGGTGATAGACCTTGTGGGAGTGGGGTACCTGTATTTGGGGTGCGCAGGAAGTTTCACACGCGATAGGCCTTGTGGGAGCAGGCTATGTGTATTTGGGGGGTGCGCGGGAAGTTTCACACATGGTAGTCCCTGTGCGAGTGGGGTATGTGTATTTGGGGGTACACAGGGAGTTTCACATACGATAGGCCCTGTGCGAGCGGGGTACATGTATTTGGGCGGTGTGCGGGAAGTTTCACACGCGATAGGGCTTGTGGGAGCGGGGTATGTGTATTTGGGGAGTGCACAGGATGTTTCACACGCGAAAACGCGTGTAAAACTCCCTGCACATGCCCCAGAATACACGTACCCCGCTCGCGCCAGGCCCATCACATGCAAAACTCCCCGCGCACCCCTCAGAATACATGTGCCCTGCTCGCACCAACGAACACACGTGTAAAACTCCCCGCGCACGCCCCAGAATACACATACCCCGCTCGCACCAGGTAAATGGCATAGAAAAAGCACCCCGCTGTGGTGTGGGCTGCCTGTGGGGCATACCCAGGGTGGAAGGGGTGCCTGTGTGTATTTGGGTGGTGTGCGGGAAGTTTCACACACGATAAGCCTTGTGGGAGCGGGGTATGTGTATTTGGGGGGTATGCAGGGAGTGTCACACACAATAGGCCCTGTGCGAGTGGGGAACGAGTATTTGGGGGTGTGTGGGAAGTTTCACACGAGATAGGCCCTGTGCGAGCGTGATACGTATATTTGGGGGGTACGCAGGGAGTTTCACTTCACATGTGATAGGCCTTGTGGGAGCGGGGTACGTGTATTTGGGGGGTGCGCGGGAAGTTTCACACGCGAGAGGCCTTGTGGGAGCGGGGTACGTGTATTTGGAAGGTGTGTGGGAAGTTTCACACTTAATAGGCCTTGTGGGAGCGGGGTACGTTTAGTTGGGGGATGCACAGGAAGTTTAACACGTGAAAATGCATGTACAACTCCCCGCACATGACCCAGAATACACGTACCCTGCTCGCACCAGGCCCATCGCGTGCAAAACTCCCCGCGCAACCTTCGGAATACATGTACCCCGCTCGTGCCAGCGAACATGCGTGTAAAGCTCCCCGCGCACGCCCCAGAATACACATACCCCGCTCGCACCAGGTAAATTGCGTAGCAAAAGCACCCCCCTGTGGCGTGGGCTGCCAGTGGGGCATGCCCAGGGTGGAAGGGGTGCCTGCTTGTTTTTGGGGGGTGGGCAGGAAGTTTCACACGCGATAGGCCCTGTGCGAGCGGGGTACGTGTATTTGGGCAGTGTGTGGGAAGTTTCACACCTAATAGGCCTTGTGGGAGTGGGGTACGTGTATTTGGGGGGTGCACAGGAAGTTTAACACGTGAAAACGCATGTACAACTCCCCGCACATGCCCCAGAATACACGTACCCTGCTCACGCCAGGCCCATCGCGTTCAAATCTCCCCGCGCACCCCTCGGAATACATGTACCCCGCTCGTGCCAGCGAACACGTGTGTAAAGCTGCCTGCGCACACCCCAGAATACACATACCCCGCTCGCACCAGGTAAATTGCATAGCAAAAGCACCCCCCTGTGGCGTGGGCTGCCTGTGGGGCATGCCCAGGGTTGAAGGGGTGCCTGCGTGTATTTGGGGGGTGGGCAGGAAGTTTCACACGCGATAGGCCCTGTGCGAGCGGGGTACGTGTATTTGGGGGGTACACGGGGAATTTGACACGCGATAGGCCCTGTGCGAGTAGGGAACGTGTATGTGGGGGGTGTGCGGGAAGTTTCACACGTAATAGGCCTTGTGGGTCTGGGTTACGTGTATTTGGGGGGTGCACGGGACGTTTCACACGTGATAGGCCCTGTGCGAGCGGGGTACGCGTATTTGGGGGGTACACAGGGAGTTTCACTCGCGATAGGCCCTGTGCGAGCAAGGTATGTGTATTTGGGGGGTACGCGGGGAGTTTCACACATGATAGGCCCTGTGCGAGTGGGGAACGTGTATTTGGGGGGTGCGTGGGAAGTTTCACACGTGATAGGCCTTGTCGTAGCGGGGTACCTGTATTTGGGGGGTGCGCAGGAAGTTTCACACGTGATAGGCCCTGTGCGAGCGGGGTCCGTGTATTTGGGGGGTACGCAGGGAGTTTCACTCGCGATAGGCCCTGTGCGAGCGGGGTATGTGTATTTGGGGGGTACGCAGAGAGTTTTACACATGATAGGCCCTGTGTGAGTGGGGAACGTGTATTTGGGGGGTGCGCGGGAAGTTTCACACGTGATAGGCCTTGTGGGAGCGGGGTACCTGTATTTGGGGGGTGCGCAGGAAGTTTCACATACGATAGGCCTTGTGGGAGCGGGGTATGTGTATTTGGGGGGTGCGCGGGAAGTTTCACATGCGATGGGCCTTGTGCGAGCGGGGTACATGTATTTGGGGGATACGTGGGGAGTTTCACACGCGATAGGCCCTGTGCGAGTGGGGAACGTGTATTTGGGGGGTGCGTGGGAAGTCTCACACGTGATAGGCCTTGTGGGAGCGGGGTACCTGTATTTGGGTGGTGCGTGGGAAGTTTCACATGCAATAGGTCTTGTGGGAGCGGGGTATGTGAATTTGGGGGGTGCGCGGTAAGTTTCACACGCGATAGGCCCTGTGCGAGTGGGGTACATGTATTTGGGGGTTCGCAGGATGTTTCACATGCGATAGGCTTTGTGGGAGTGGGGTACATGTATGTGGCCGGTGTGTGGGAAGTTTCACACGCAATAGGCCTTGTGGGAGCGGGGTACATGTATTTGGGGGGTGCCAGGAAGTTTCACACGCGAAAATACATGGAAAACTCCCCGCACATGCCCCATAATACACATACCCCACTCGCGCCAGGTCCATCGCGTGCAAAACTCCCTGCGCACCGCTCGGAATACATGTACCCTGCTCGCACCAGTGAACACGCGTGTAAAGCTCCCTGTGCACGCCCCAGAATACACATACCCCGCCCGCACCAGGTAAATTGCGTAGAAAAAGCACCCCCCTGTGGCGTGGGCTGCCTGTGCAGCATGCCCAGGGTGGAAGGGTTGCCTGCGTGTATTTGGGGGGTGCCCGGGAAGTTTCACACACGATAGGCCTTGTGGGAGGGGGATACATGTATTTGGGGGTGCGTGGGAAATTTCACACATGATAAGCCCTCTGCGAGCGAGGTACGTGTATTTGGGGGGTACACGGGGAATTTCACACGCGATAGGCTCTGTGCGAGTGGGGAACGTGTATTTGGGGGGTGTGCAGGAGGTTTAACACGTGATAGGCCTTGTGGGAGTGGGGTACCTGTATTTGGGGTGTGTGCAGGAAGTTTCATATGCGATAGGGGTTGTGGGAGCGGGGTATGTGTATTTGGGGGGTACGCGGGGAGTTTCACACGCGATTGGCCCTGTGGGAGCGGAATACTTGTATTTGGGGGTGCGCGGGAAGTTTCACATGTAATAGGTCTTGTGGAAACAGGGTATGTGTATTTGGGGGTTGCGCGGGAAGTTTCACACACGATAGGCCCTGTGCGAGCGGGGTACGTGTATTTGGGGGGTACACGGGGAGTTTCACACGCGATAGGCCTTGTGGAAGTGGGATACGTGTATTTGGGGGGTGCGTGGGAAGTTTCACACGCAATAGGCCCTGTGCGAGCAGGGTACGTGTATTTGGGGGGTACGCAGGGAGTTTCACTTCACACGCGATAGGCCTTGTGGGAGCAGGGTATGTGTATTTGGGGGATGCTTGGGAAGTTTCACACATGATATGCCTTGTGGGAACGGGGTATGTGTATTTGGGGGGTGCGCAGGAAGTTACACATGCAATAGGCCTTGTGGGAGTGGGGTACATGTATTTGGGGGGGTTTGTGGAAAGTTTCACATGCAATAAGCTTTTGTGAGCATGGTATGTATATTTGGGGGGTACGTGGGAGTTTCACACGCGATAGGCCATGTGCAAGCGGGGTACGTGTTTTTGGGGGGTGCGTAAGAAGTTTCACACGTGATAGGCCTTGTGGGAGTGGGGTATGTGTTTTTGGTGGGTGTGCGGGTAGTTTCACACACGAAAGGCCTTGTGGGAGCAGGGTACATGTATTTGGGGGGTGCGCAGGAAGTTACACATGCGATAGGCCCTGTGCAAGCGGGGTACGTGTATTTGGGGGGTGCGTAAGAGGTTTCACACGCGATAGGCCTTGTGGGAGTGGGGTATGAGTTTTTGGTGGGTGTGCGGGTAGTTTCACACGCGATAGGCCTTGTGGGAGTAGGGTACATGTATTTGGGGGGTGCGCAGGAAGTTACACACGCGATAGACCCGGTGCAAGCGGGGTACATGTATTTGGGGGGTACACTGGGAGTTTCACATGCCTTAGGCCCTGTGCGAGCAGGGTACGTGTATTTGGGGGGGTACGCAGGGAGTTTCAGATTTGATAGGCGTTGTGCGAGTGGGGTACATGTATTTGGTGGGTATGAGGGGAGATTCACACGCGATAGGCCCTGTGCGAGCGGGGTACGTGTATTTGGAGGGTGCACGGGAAGTTTCACACGTGATAGGCCTTGTGGGAGCGGGGTACATTTATTTGGGGGTGCACGGGATGTTTCACATGCGATAGGCCTTGTGGGAGTAGGGTACATGTATTTGGGGGGTGCGCAGGAAGTTACACACGCGATAGACCCGGTGCAAGCGGGGTACATGTATTTGGGGGGTACACTGGGAGTTTCACATGCCTTAGGCCCTGTGCGAGCAGGGTACGTGTATTTGGGGGGGTACGCAGGGAGTTTCAGATTTGATAGGCGTTGTGCGAGTGGGGTACATGTATTTGGTGGGTATGAGGGGAGATTCACACGCGATAGGCCCTGTGCGAGCGGGGTACGTGTATTTGGAGGGTGCACGGGAAGTTTCACACGTGATAGGCCTTGTGGGAGCGGGGTACATTTATTTGGGGGTGCACGGGATGTTTCACATGCGATAGGCCTTGTGGGAGCGGGGTACGTGTATTTGGGGGGGTATGCAGGGAGTTTCACACGCGATAGGCCCTGTGCGAGCGAGGTACATATATTTGGGGGGTGTGCGGGAAGTTTCACACGCGATAGGCCTTGTGGGAGCAGGGTACATGTATTTGGGGGGTGCGTGGGAAGTTTCACATGCGATAGGCCTTGTGGGAGTGGGGAACGTGTATTTGAGGAGTGCGCGGGAAGTTTCACACGCGATTTGGCATTGTGGGCCCTCCAGGGTGTGCGCTTCCCCCCTCCCCATGCCCTGCAGGCAGCCCACACCACAGGGGACTACCCTACAACCCTCCCCATGCCCTGCAGGCAGCCCACTCCACAGGGGAATACCTTACAACCCTCCCCATTCCCTGCAGGCAGCCCACACCACAGGGGACTACCCTACAACCCTCACCATGCCCTGCTGGCAGCCCAAACCACAGGGGACTACCCTACAAACCTCACCATGCCCTGCAAGCAGCCCACATGGCACCATGCACTTGTGAGCACACTTGTGAGCCCCGATTCATGTCCTCCACCCATGCACCCACCCCCAGTGTCAGGCACCTGCCAGCAGGCCCTGACTCATGTCCCCCTGCACCTCCACCCAGCCAGCTGTGACAGCACCTGCCAGCAGGCCCCGACTCATGTCCCCCACCCACTCACCCACCCAGCAGTGACTTGCACCTGCCAGCAGGCCCCGACTCATGTCCCCCTGCACCCCCACCCACCCAGCAGTGACGGGCACCTGCCAGCAGGCCCCGACTCATGTACCCCCACCTACTCACCCACCCAGCAGTGATGGGCACCTGCCAGCAGGCCCCGACTCATGCCCCCCTGCACACCCACCCACACAGCAGTGATGGGCACCTGACAGCAGGCCAGACTCATGTCCCCCTGCACCCCCACCCACCCAGCAGTGACGGGCACCTGCCAGCAGGCCCTGACTCATGTTCCCCCAACACATCATCACGATCCACACTCATGGCCCTGATGGCCACCCAAATCCCACCCCACGCCATGCCAGTCCAAACACCCAACCAAGTCTTCCATCCAATCCACATTGAAATCACCATGTCATGACAGATCCCAAATGACAAGTATGCACATCAACACATGTCCGTCAGGCACACACAATGGGGGCAAGTGAATGAGAAAACCCACATTGTGACATGCACAAAACCAATGAGATAATACCACACAAATGAAGTATGAAATCAAAATGTATTAAATACAAAATCAATGGAATGAAAGAAAATCACACAATAAAAACATGATAAACAAAAGGCTGGATGTCCAAAACGAATGAACAATATATGAATGATAAATCCGAAAGAAAATGGCTCCAAAGTGTTTGTCCATCAAACCAAATCCAAAGGTAAAAATAAATAGAAAACCATTGTTCCATAGGGAAAAAACAATCAATGAAGTAAAATCCAGTCCTGAACTATATACAATGTAAAAATCCAGGGTCCATGAGCCCAACAATCCAAAGGAAACCTACAAAAAACCCTACCTAATAAATAACTATATAGAAAAAGGTGGGGCATTTTCCATGCGCCCCAAATGAAAGAAAAATACAAAGGAACCCTAACACTAATTACCTATATGCAATGGCGGCGGGCACTTGTTGATTTGCCAGGCCAGGGCATCATCAAACTCCCCTTCAACGTCCTGGAGGCGGGCCTGTTCCCTGGCCACCAGGTCTCGCCGGGATAATGCCATGTTCACCTCCACCTTCCTGCATATTTCTTCGAGTCACTGAGCCCGCCTCAGCGTCCTGCACATGGAGTTCTCCGCCCTTTCCATGGTGAGCTGTGCCTCCTCCACCCGCCGCCGCTCCTCATCTATTTGCTGGCCCAACCGCTACCACACAGAAGACACTCCCAATCCAGGGTGCTCTTGCCGTCCGGCCGATGCCTGCCCCTCTGATGTTGAGGGCCCCGAGCCATCATCGCTCCCACCTGAGCTTGCTGCTGCTGTGCAAGTCCCCTGCCTGTTGATGCCTGCATGTCCTCCTCCTGCTGGGGTCCAGTTGTTGGGGTGGCCTCCCCTGCTGGACCTCTGACTCCCACCTGTGTCAGGGATGTGTCCTCTACCAGCCTGGCCGCTGGGTCAGAGGCAGCTCCACAGGGTTCCTAGGTGATACTTGGGCCAGAAGATGGCACGGAGGATGACTGGTGCATAGGGGGTTCAGTTGAGGAGGGGGTCGGCACAAGGTCCAGCAAACGGAGGAACCCAGCAGCAGTGATCCTTCCTAGCCAGTCTACGCAGTCAACAAGGCATCTGAAATAACGTGCAGTGTCCTCACGAGAACCTTGCACGTTATCCCAGATGCCAAGTTGACGCAACGCCAGGACAGGCTCAACACGCTCCCAGATTGCCACGTCCGCAGGGAGAAGAAGGCCAGTTGTTGTTAGCGATTCCCCTCCCTAAACACGGGTCTGGACGAAGGCATCCCTGCTGGTGCGGGATGAAGCAGTCACAGGATCGGGGACAGGATTACACACAGGCACCTCCGCGGCTGACTGTACTGCCTCCTGTCCTTGTCCCTGGACTGCACCACTAGCACCAGTGGAATCCCCCCTCCAGACCCTGTGTGTGGCCCTTCCACGGCCTCCTCATCAACCAAACCCTCCACCAACCTGGATGACTCGGTGCCATCTTCCTCCATAGGCCCCTGTGGTGTCTCAGCTGCCCCTTCTGCTGCAGAGGAGTCCACCTCTGACCTCCACCTCTTGGACCTACCCTCGGCAGCTGCGGCACCAGACTCCACACTCCCCGACTAGATGACAACATGGGAAGGGAGCTGGGCCTTGCGTCTCTGGCTGGTGGTGGGATCCCTGCCGCTGCGTTCCACAGCACCGTCTCTGCCATCTTCATCAGTTGATGCTGCAGACAGGGAGAGACAGAACACAGGCATCAGGGCACTGTACAATGGTCTGATACACACATGACAGTTGCAGATGAGTGGCAGTCTCAAACTTCACACATGGCATCACGCCCCAACACACATATCATTTCAACCCACACACATGCGCAAATTAACAGGAATGTTGCAGCAGGCAGCACCATCCATACACATACAACAGCATGAGCATCCAAAGGTTAGCCTTACGGCACATGCAACACAGGGAGTGACAAACACATGCACACACGCCACCAGATATACGTGCATCTGCACATCTCCACCACCTGTCGCAGTTAAATCATCGGCATCCATGTCACATCTGACAATCAGCCTCCTACATGTCGATGTCACATGCATCCATGGTGTATCACAGTTGCACCCATGTCATATACACATACATGCACATGTAATTGTGCACATACATGAAGGTGGAACCAGCATCCATGTGTCACACCACAACCATGCCACAGTACATCCACATAATTCAAAACATGTGTGTACCGACACATGCATTTGGGCACCATGCATTCAAACACATACACCATTGATGTGCCTCACACATGACTGGACTCACATGCGGCAGGCTCATGTCCCTGTACATACACATCCATACATGGGCCTCCCAAGACATATTTCCAATCTGCACACTCATGCCACACCTCGAAATGCACAGCCTCCAATTAGTAGGCATGGTCACTTACCGCTCGACTCCAGACGGGTCTGCCTCTGAAGGATCTATCGGTGGAGCGCTGGGTTTATGCGTTCCAGGACCCTCATCTGGATGTTGCTAAGGCAGACCCAGCAACCGTCTGCATGCTTTCCCTTCAAGAGGCACAAGGCCTTGCTGAGGGTCCTGGACCTGAAGTCCTCCCAGCGCTTCCGGACATGTTGCATGTCGCGGGCTGCCACCCCCTCCTCGTTGATGGCAGCCATGATGTCCGTCCAGATCCCCTTCCGTCCTTCATTGTCGGCGCATGAACTTCCAAAGAGGGCATCATAATGCCCCAGGACTTGCTCCACCAGGATGCCAAATTCTGCGGCACTGAACCTGGTAGCCCTCTGCCTCTCTGGCTGCGGGTTGCCAGTGATCTCCAATGGTGCTTCCCCCGACATTGCAACCCCCGAGACAGGTGTGGGTGGGCAACTGGGTCCTGGGGCTGGGCTGTGGAGCAATGGAATACCAGTCGGGAGTCTTTTGTTCCAGCAGGGGTGGTCACAGCAACTGGACCCCTGCAGATGGCTGACATGCAGGCACCAAATAGCAGGGCAAGGTGGCAGCAGGCAGGCAGGCAGCAGAAGATGGCAGGTGGGAGCATGCGCTGGGCTCTGGGGGGCAGGAAAATGGCCTTCAAGGCAGGATCGTGGTCTTCCGTGTATTATCACGTGGCCAGTTTGACACGGAGTGATTTGGCACGTGAAAAAACTGCATGTCAGCATGTAATTCAAGGTTAGGCCCTTAGCGCGTAAGCGTGTCTGTGACATTACGTGCACGGGCATTTCCCTCGTGACGGGTGCATAGTGATTGAGCACGTGAAAAAACAGCACGTCTGCGTGTTAATGCATGTAATCCGAGGAAAGGGCCTAAGCGTGTAAGTGAAGTGACGCGCGCAGGCGTTTCCCTCAGCACGGGTTAAAGGTGAGCGGGGCCAGCAGTTCGCTGTACCTGCCTTTCATGGAGACCGACGTGTGTGTTGCTACTTCGTGGTGTTTCGCGCGCCATCACAACTTCACAGCGGATCAAGGACGTATCTCTTCTTTTGGCGGGGGTATTGGCTACACATGTTTTTCATTATCACGCTAGTCTGACGGTGAGTGGCACACGCTATTTTTCCCACTGCAGGTTCCCCTGTGTATCGCGTACCCGTTTTCGAGGTCATAGTAGCCTGCGTGTCTCACGCGTATGTGTTTTTTGTGTCTATGGGTGCCACCTCGTACTGCGGGAGGTTAATTCCACACACGTGGGCTACCGGGGCTTGCGTGCACGGTTTTACTGCAGTTTTGGGGTGCCTGAGCGATGCATGACCTGTCACTTTATCTTCGGGGTCACATACAGCCTTGCAGGTGCATGGGTGCTGTTAACATCTTGTATCCCACCCCCTTCACCCCAATTGCCCAGGACAATTGTCGTGTACACCTCCCATTGGCACGACTACATCTGTGCCGGCACTACTCCATCTGTGTCATGGCTGGGAGGCCACAAAAGGTGAGGGGCGCATCAGCTGGGCGTGCTCCACGTGGTGGGCATGGTCAGGAACGTGGCCGGGGTGACCAGGGAGTAGGGGGACTCCAGGGTGTCCAGGGTGGCTGTAGAGGGGGAAGAGGCAGGAGTGCGCCAGCTCAGCACGATGTTGTGTCACGTGTTGGTACAGTCATGCCACCACCCTTTGCAGCTCCGGGAGATTCAGTTCTTGCATCTGTCACTGGCCCCCATGTGACCCGGCAGTCCGTTTCATCGACTGCCACAGGCCCAAGGGTAGTGGTAGCTGCAGGTGCAGCTGTGGACACCACCACCCAGTCTCAGGGTCTGCCAGCACAGGCTGTGTTGGCACTTGAAGAGTCCATGGAAGATTTTCAGGAGGTCATGAGGCACACCGTAGGTGCACGCAGGGCTGCCCTGACCGAGGCACATGTCCCTGGGGCAGTAATGTCATCTGCTGCCCCGACCAGCCGGGTGTTGGCATGTGCATGGGCAAATGCAACCGACACCACACCGGTTGTGAGTCTACCAACCAGGACAGTCCCGGTTAATGACCCTGGCACAGCGGATGTTGCTGCGCAGTGTCCATTCCAGGGCACACAGCAGCCACTGAAGCAAGTCAGGGCTTCCGCCCATGTTCCACCTGCCACTCCCTCGGCTCATTCCACCAGCACCACTGCCCATACTGATCAGGGTGGCATTTGCCAGCCAGGGTCCGGACCAGCGCCCAAGAGGAGGAAGGTTGCACCTGCAGTACAGGCTGGGACCCCAGACACAGCTATGGCCTCCAGCACGTCGAGGAAGAATCCTTTCTGCATGCAGGAACTGGACTTACTTGTGGAGTACGTGCGGGAACACAACCGTGACATGCTAGTGGGGCCGAATTGTCAAACTACGGCTGCCCATCGTAATACCCACTGGAAGCAAGTTGCAGATCATTTGAGTGCATTCGGCCATGAGGTGCGCACAGCTCAAGAGTGCAAAAAGCGTGGGGATGACCTCAAACGCAGCACTAAGGCGAAGCATGCCTCTAATTACAGCATGACTCTGTTGACTGGCAGTGGGCCACCACCTGAGGAGGAAGACCTCACTCCGCACGAGTCAGTCGTTGCGGAGTTCATACCGACAGGAATGGTCGAAGGAGTGGGAGAGATGCTGGACTTTGATGCCCCGTCCAGTGAGTGTTGTTGCGTGTTTGTCGAGGCCATGTGTGTTTTGCTTGTGGGATGTGTTGTGCTTGACTGCCACTACATGTCATGTGCAAGTCATGCAATGCTTCACTGATTCATGCCTGCTGTGCAGGATAGTGAACATGTAGAGAAGACGGGGACTGTCCTCATCACCACACTTGCACCCTACTCACATGCTAGTCGCCCGACTGCCCCTCCGGTCCATGTTCCAGCTCACTGACCTTTCTGCATGTAGCCTGGGGTGTCTTTCCTTTCAGCACTGGGACTATGTCATTGCATGACTGACGTGCATATGTCCTCTGCCTGCATGCAGGTCCACGTAGGCATGCTCCCTTGCCCCTCCACCCCCCCTGTACCACAATTTCACCATGGCACTGGTGTGCATCATGTTGGCGTATTGCACTGGCCTGTTCAAGGCTCCTGTGTACATGCAAACTTCCACCAGCTAACCTGCCCGACACATGCAGTGGGGTACATCCTCTGTCCTTGATGCAGGGTGTCTCACTTGGACTGTGCAGATGGCAGATGCTCCGCAGGGAAATGAGTGTCCATTCATGCTCCATGTGCATTCCATGCATGCCCCTATGTGTCCTTGACAGGATGATCATAGTAGTACGTGTCCAGGCTGACTTACATTTCATGGCATTTGATCATCAATTCCATGCCAACTCTGGCTCAGGCCAGCATCACCCACAGGTTTAGGGTGTCACAGTCTGTGTAGGGCACAGGCTTCACCCTGTTTCTGGCCCACTGACTCTGTTCAACTGGTGTAGTGGATCTGCACACATGGGTGTACTACTGAGGGTTCAACATGTGCCTGCTTACTGTCCCATCATCATCTGCTGTGTTATCAGTTGACTCAGATGATGCAATTGACGCTAGTCAACAATGTCTGGCAATACACAGGTCTCTGGTCACCCTTTCGCTGCCATGCAATGCCTCCCTGCATTTTCACTTTGTGGGGTTGGGGGTTTGCCTGTAGCCATGCAACCAATTGCATGCACATTGCACGTGATGTCTGAACTTGCCCTTGCACTGCCTACACGTGTATTGGTAAACTTCATAATGTACTTGTTCATGTAGATAGTGGGTCACGTACACATGTTCTGCACTGCATCAACCCACTTCTGAGCCGGTTACACCCTTCTACATGACTACTCACTGATGCTATGTCATAGTCACCTGGCATGTATGGACTGTTTTTCATCCCTTCTCTGTCATGTATGCGACGGGCACAGGTGCATCCTGTGACACATGTACTCGCTGTTAGGACTACCTAGTGGTTGTTTAGATGAGTTTACTGGTCAATGTGCGGCCTATTCCAGCTGGCATAGTGCACTGATTGGATGTAGCCTGCCAATTGGGTTGTGATGACTGTGGAGCATCCTTCACGTGTGTATGTGTGCACTTCCACATACATCAAAGCAAGCAGCGTTATAGCTGATTGCTTTGGTGTGTTGGATGCTGGTCATGTTCCCAATACAGGTGTATGGAAAAATCGTTTTTTTTAATGCTTTCACATGCACATATGCAAGCAACTTCAATGTTGTGTGGTGCAACATTGCGAGTACTCACTTATGTGTTTATGAAAGTGTCAATTTACACATGTGTCTTACGCAGCTTTATTGTTGACTGAGTAATATGTAGTTGATATACGTTTCTGCTGGTGAGATTTCTGCATTGCACACATTATGTGGAACTAGCATGATCCCAAAGGTTCACTCTTGTGCAGTATGTGTATGCCCAGGCCCACTTAGCTACTATGGTGGTTCCTGGGTGTGTAGATTTCCACAGGGAATGATGTAATAGGGCACATTCATAGCCCAATGTGGACAATCAGGACCTGAGGGGTGTTGTGGAGGCCTCATGTCCAGCAGCTCGGACAGTACAGGGAGTACAGGGCATTATGGTCCCTCATGCCTGGTGGCAGGCCTTGCTTTGCTTGTGGCATTTCTACATGGCCCATGCCACCCGGTACGGGGCGAGCTGCAGATGGATGTAGCTATATTGATGTGGATGCTTCAGTGATGCATGGCTACATGCATGTTAGCTGTGTCATTGTGTGTTTGGATTCACTTGCAGCAGTGGTCAATTTGCAGTTCAGGCATGTTCATGGTGTGTTGCATCTCTTAGTTGCCACCTGTCTTTTCTGCCTGTGACATGTGCCTGAGAGAGGTGGTGTCTGATGGATTTCAAATATTACATTTTGTAATAGTGTAGATTTTGCTATTTACACACATCCATTTCTGCTTTTGGGAAGTGTTTGCATATCAAGGCCACTGTATGCATGCTAGGTTCTCATTTGTGTGTGATAACACAACAACAACGGTTTTGTAGGAAGGTAGTCATTCAAGAGCAGGGGATGCCTATCCCTAGGTGGCGCATGGTGTATCGCCTATCTAAAAGAGATAGAGGAGAGGACTGCCCCTAACCTTCTATACTGGTGGCTATGTCTAGTGGTAGACACTGTGTATAAAACTAGCAAATATTGGTGATGTTTTCCAAATGGGTATTTGCAGTGTAAAACAGAACCATGGATTGTTTATGGTGTTTTGTGGCATAAGGTCTAGTCCCAATAGTGATGGGTTTGCTAGGATGCCATCGGCCAACTCTTCTGCGAAGGCTAAAAAATGGCGGTCAGCCATTGGACGGTAAGAGGGGTTGGTTATTGGGAAGGAAGGAGGAGAACACGGAGTGGGACAGTTCACATGTGATTCTGTGAGCAGTTGGCAGGAGGGAGGAGAGGCCCTTCCTCTTGCTAGATTAGAATAAATCTATCCCAGCAACTGGGAACAGTTGCATCAAGAAAGTGTTTGAACAAAAGGGAAAAACTAGGGCATGGACAAGCCGTTTACGTCCTATTAACTGTTAACAGGGTACAACATGATACCAAAACAACAACGGTTTTGTAGGAAGGTAGTCATTCAAGAGCATTAACTAAGATAAAGCTAAATAGGTTAAAACACTCAGAGAGGTGGGAACTATCAGAACATTCTGTTTAGGAAAGAACAGATGTGGATTCTTAGGCTTAATATGTGCACCGTAGGCCTTAACGAAAACATCGATGGTTTATAGGATGCACCATCCCCTCCTGACCTCCAACACAGGGGCCTTCATCTGCCTCCCATTCTATCCCTGAATTTTTGTAGTGGATCCGACACCTGGGTCTTCCCCTGTCAGCTGGATGCCCCACTCACTCCAGCCTGGTCCTCTTTCTCCACCTTGAGACTTGCTTGCATTTTCAGCCCACCCCTCCACCCCCCGCCCATTTGGTTTGCAAATCCCGGCGGACATTGTGCAGGAGCTTCAATGCATCGCTCATCCTCTGAAGAGCGCCCGCGCTTTTGAGCTATTTCGAGTGGCGATTGGGCTTCTACTTAGGATGCATTGAATTACACGTATCCCAGACGACCATCCGCGTCATACTGACGCGCTCCTGTGAATTTTTGAGAGGCGATCGGGCCTCCAGTTTGTTTTCATAGCGTTCCCCAGGAGCGCGCTCATGCCTAATGTCTATAGGCAATCAAGCCTCTTCTTTTATTTCTAGGCATCTCCCAGCCGCCTGCCAGCATCCAATAGCAGCCAGCATGGGCATGCTCATGACTTGTGTTTATAGGTGATAGGGCTTGCATTGTATTCGTACTTCTGGCGAGCTGTACATCACAGCACAGCACCACGCACAGAGCAGACAGCTACAAGATACAGGTAGAGACCACCTAGCCTCTTTTCTATTGATTGGCAGTTCGGTCCTGCTTTTCACAGCCCTGATCACTTAGCACACTGCTTTTTCTGTGAGTTGCAGTCTCTTGTAACCACCTTGAACATGAGCTCCTCCTGTTCTCCATTAGAGAGGTATTTTTTGTCTTCTCCCTCTCACTGCATACCATGCTATACCTCCAATTAGTAGCTTTTGCACTCCCTGCCAACTATCTAAATGCCCCATTCACATCATCTTGGGGTTTTGATCCACCTGTGCACTACCATGCCTCCCCCTCCGACGGAAAGACTTTTCACTGGTGACCAGGCACCTTTTACTTCCCCTGCAACTTTTGGCTCATGCATCTGGCTATAATTTTCTCACTTGGAAGTAGGATGACCATCACTCCCCAATAGGCATTTACCAATTTTTGCCAGTGGTCCCTTACTCCCTCCCTTGTTCTCCCCCTACCCCCTTTTTTTGTCTTCCCACAGGAGACACCAGTACCTCTCAATGGTACCTTAAGTTCAGCAAATATGAACTCCGAGAATCCTGTTTGCAGTTCGAATAACGGTCCTGAAGAAGATGGCCTTATCCACCGTTGCCATCGAAACCGGTCGACCACTTTGGCCATGAGGGCTCTCATGACCCACTCGCGATATCTCCCACAGTAATAGAGAGATGCTCCCTGAATTCTTTTTGCACACTCACAGCCACTGAGTGAGCAGTTTTTATAAGAGCCTCTTTTTAGGCATCCAGCACTTTTGCTGTTTTACCCACAGTGTTTTCCAGTGGTACTTTTTGCATTCTAACTACAGTGACCCAAGGGCTCTATTAAATTCAAAATATACACTTTGGATGGAATACAATTAGTTGACCTCATTCCCAGGTTGTCTCTTTTTAGACCAAGCAGCTACAGAATCCAATCCACAGTTCTGTTTTACGCTGCAAATACCCATTTGGAAAACATCAACAATATTTGCTAGTTTTATACACAGTGTCTACCACTAGACATAGCCACCAGTATAGAAGGTTAGGGGAAGTCCTCTCCTCTATCTCTTTTAGATAGGCGATACACCATGCGCCACCTAGGGATAGGCACCCCCTTTAGGGACAGGGTGTTCTTCCCCAGGGTGAGGTACGCTGAGCCGGGTGGCCCCTTTTTCCAAGTCTGAGCATTTCAACCTATTTAGCTTTATCTTAGTTAATGCTCTTGAATGACTACCTTCCTACAAAACCGTTGTTGTTGTGTTATCACGTTGTACACTGTTAACGGTTAATAGGATGCAAACGGCTTGTCCGTGCCCTAGTTTTCCCTATTGTTTAAACACTCTCCTTTGTGTGTGACATGTCTGATTCATGCGTTGGCTGTGTATGTGATGTCTATGTGTTTGTTTTTTATGTGCTTCTGACAGGTGTACTAATGTTCATCTTTTCTCCCCTTTCCAGATGATGATGCAATAGAGCCAGAGGATGGTGTTGTCATGCCAGACACAGGGTTGATATCACACCAGCAACCCAGCACAAGTGGGGGTCGTGGGGTGGTAGGCCACGAGAACCCACTTGTGTTATAGACCCTCTTGTCTAGGGCTGGCAATGAGTCTAGCTTGGATGATCACTCTGACAACAATGTCGAGTTGGATGTGCATCGGGTCCTTTCATCAGGAGTGAGTGATTCTGATGTGGACGCTCCTCTGTCCGCGACACCTGCACTGAGGGGCCAGATGGTGGTGGGACCTCTGCCAGTGGTGGATCGGGATGCAGGGTTAACCCTCCACTCAAGTTGCTGATGTGCCTGGGGCATCAGGTCGACGGAGGAATGTAGTCCTGCAGCCGCGGGCCGTGCCAACCCAACAAGGACGTTGGCTCCTTGGACCCGCAGGTGTCAAGCCCAGCAACACGGTGGCCACGCGTCACTGGGGTATACTGAATGGGAGCAAGCCATGGTTGCCAATTCAGAACACCAGGGGGCAGCAATTGATAACGTCGCTGAGAGCATGGAACGTGTGGCCCAATCCGTGCTACTCATGCTAGGCAGGTGGAACTCCAACAGCGAGTGGCACAGTCCACAGCCCGCTCGCTAAGGCTGGGCATGGCGGCCTCAGATAGGGCAAGCCGGGCTTAATTGGTGTCTTTGCATCAAGCAATTGCTGCTCACGCAGAGGCACACGTGGAGGCCATGAGGGTTGAGTATGAATCCCTCAGATCTACTCTGGGTGTGCTCTTGATGTCTCCGAGGAAGCGGTCAGAGGAGAGGTTGGAGAAGCTAGAGAGCACCATCTTGGCCAAGCTACGTGCTTGCCGGGAGTTGTACCAGTTGTCCAACCAGGCCATGCAGGAAGAACTCCGTGTTACACGTGTTACCTTGCAAGAGGAAGCACGCGTATCACGCAAGGTTCTACATGCTGACCAACATGTAATTGCTGCACAGAACCAGTCTCACCCATCCCTCAGACTTGCTGCCGACGAGGGGCAAGCTGCGCTAGGCATGGTCAGGGTGCTGTGCCACGTCAACCTTTTCAGGAAGAGGGTGATGAGGACGATGAGATATCTCCCACACAGGTCGAGCTGTGCAGGCGTTGAGCCCATGGAGTTTTTTTTTATTTGCCTCAACATCATGGCATGCGGGTGTTGAGGTGCACCCTCTACCTCCCCCCTCCTAGGTGTCTCCCACCCAGTCATATGTGGCCATTTTTGATTTTTCTTCTTAGTTTAGTTAGTTAATATGGTTTTTGATAGTTAGTTTAATTAGGTAATGTAGGTTTTTTATAGTTAGTTTAATTAGTTAATATAGTTTAAAATGGCTTGTCTATTGTGCTTTCATGTGACGGTGTGGTGCTTTGTGGCTGTCTGTTCCAGATGGGCCCTTCAAGCTTGCCTCGCGTATGTGTTTGCAGCTTGGGGTCCTGACTCACATAGGCCACTCCTGCTTCCCTTATCCATGGGCTCAAAAGGATGGTTCGGTGTAACAAACATTTACACAAGGGCTTTGGACTGCTGTCATATCTGTGGCCTGTCTGCTGCAGTTCGACTTGTGTTAACACCCCTAGTGGGGATTGTGGGAGTTTTATCCATGGCATGTCTGTAATCAATTTGGGTGGGTTCATGATTGACGTGTCCATTAATTGATCTAGATTGTGATGTATGTTATTTTCTTTCCTGTATATGTGATTGATGCACTTCATGGTGTAGACAGTATCCTTCATCCTTTTCCTGTCAAAGTCACACTGATGGTGGGAGGAGTTCTGATGTAGGTCTCTAACATGGCCCAGTGACAACCAGCATGAAGACACACACACAGGGAACTTTCAAGCGTTATTTATATGTTTTATGCCCTTTCTGCAGGGGAATGAGCCTCCAGACCGCCTTTGCCAGCAGACACAGGGCGAAGTACTACAGAAACCTGGGCACGTTCGGTGGTGCAGACATGTGCATGTGTGCGCAAGCAGTAGCATAGGGCTTGTGCTCAGACGTCCAACAGAAGCAGACGTGTTTCCAGGAGCTCCAACCAAGGTGAGCAGCACAAGGGGGCCACACCACAGCCAACCTTCCACCAGGCCACTTGCACACGCATGCTAAGTAGCGCCACTGATGGGGAGCCTGGCCAGATATTGTTGTAGAAGCTAAGATGCATTGAGGGACAAATGCCAATTAGCTTTACAAGTTGTCAGGGGCAAACGCAGGGGTTGTTGCACATATCCTCCAGTCCCCCTTGCTCTATAGAATCTGAGTTATTAGTGCAGTAGCGTTCCGAGCCAGAAACTTATACAGCGCACAGGGACACCAAGCGAGGCACAGACTCGTGTGCAGTGCATATCATTTGCATGTGCAAATTGCCACTTGCACTACTTATTGTAATCCACGGCTGCCAGAACACGACTTGTACTGAAGTCGCACCTCGCTATACCCGTCTAGCAGGTCACCCAGGGACCATTCTATCATGTGTGATTCTTGACGCATAGGTCTTTCATTTATCGTGTGGCCACGTGCGCATGCCTTACTGCATTGACAGTGTATGAACCATCACAGGGGCAAGCTAAAGTATGCGTACAAAGCAGCAGACAAGAGTGTTTGTTTGTGGAGAAGTCACTTACTTTGGGGCATGAATGTTGTTGTGTGTGTGTTGTAAACACACACAGATTAGTAACTCACGCTCTCTTTGCAGCTTTGAATTGTTCCTGTTAACGGACCTGAGAGTGCGCAGGCAGGAGGCCAGCACTCACCAAAGAGATAAGTCTTTCTTTGTCTTGCATTTCACTAATTTCGTACTATATGCATGTAGAACATGGTTTCTCTGATTGAGTATGTGTTATTGTCAATAATTGTATTTTGTATTTTGCCTACTTTGCCTTGTCAATCCAACTCCCCTCTCCTGCCCCTCTTTCCGGTTATCCTGAATACCAATGCCTGTCCAACCAACGGATCCCTGACCCTCTTACCCCGCTGCAGTCTCGGAGGCCTGTGTAAGTTTTACCTTGCAGGCGCCCAGATAAGTAGCTAGGGATGCACACAATGTAGCACTTCCATGGCAACATCCTCAGGGTGGTAAGGTTTTGACAGTTGACTGCATCTTTGTCATCATTGATTGTCACCTGGTATGTGCCAGGCCTGTGTGCACTCCCCAGGGGTGGGAGTTTAGGTGAAAAATGTGGCCACAAGCTGGGTCCGGGCTGCCTCGCCACTTGCCCTTTCCCCTCCCATGGGCCGCGCCTGTGCCTGTGTTTGGGGATGTGGGGGCACCACCATGTCCACTGGTACACCCTGCGTGTTGCAACATTGTGCAGGACACATGCTGACACAATGATCCTGCACACTACTGGGTGTACATATAGTAGCTGGCTGCCAGAGCGGTCAAGGGAGCGGAAGCATGACTTGATCACTCCGAATGTGCGCTCCACTATGGCCCTGGTTGCAATATGGACAGCCTTGTATTTTACCTGGGGTGGTGTGGTGGGGTTCTGGATTGGCGTCATCATGTGGTTGCTCAGAGGGTAGGCACTGTCCCCTGGGGAGGTCGTAATGGTTGTGATTAGTTGGGTTTGTGTATTTGTCTGTGTGTGACATGCATACATGTGCACAGGCATTTGTACTCACCTAGGAGCCATGTGTCGCCATGCTTCCCAGCTTCCAGGGCCCGCTCAGGGTGGTGATTCTGTATATGAAACTGTCATGGGTTGAGCCAGGATAGTTTGCATAGACAGAGGTGATGATTCCCGTTGCTTCACATACAACCTGCACGTTGATGGAATGCCAGTACTTGCGGTTTCGATAGATGTGCTCAGTGGCCCTAGGTGATGTAGGGCCACATGGGTGCAATCTAAGGCACCGAGCACTTTGGGGAAGTGTGCCACCCTGTAGAAGTCCTGGACCACGGCCTGCCTTTCTGCGGGTGTTCTGGGCATGTATATGTGCCTGTGGACTGAGGGGTGAGCAGTCATGATTGCCAACACCTGGTGTAGGCAGCGTGACTGTGTGGCCTATGAGACCTCCCCACTATGGCAGTTGTCTGCTGAAATGACCCAGTGGCCAAAAAATGCAGGACATTGAGCACCTTCTCCAAGGGGCTCAATGCTTGGGAGCACAGGGTGGGGGATGTAAGGTCATCTTCCCACTCCCTGACCATGATATGAGGTGGAAACCTATACCTGCCATAGACCTGGTTGTCAGGCATCCCAAAAAGGCTGGTCCGGGGCAAAAGAATGAGGGTCCTGGCTATTCTCCTCCTCCTGCGGTATCTCACGATCAGTGCTGCGACAAATGGGGCATTCATTGTAGCTGTATGTACGTGTTTGTTGTTACGTGCACTTTTATACTGCGTGCCGGGACGCTTCTGCCTGCCTTCGTGTGGCGGACGTGTTGACGCCTGTGTTCATCTTTTAGCGTGCGCGGGTTTGCCATATTCGATTCCATGAATACCTGTTGTTCGCGTGCATGTGGGCGTTCTGTGTATTTCCCTGCAGTATTTCCCCAGATACGCCTTCTTTTTCACGTGTTGTTCCCCATTCTGCATGTTATGCCCCATGTCCTGCCCCCTTTTTGGTGTGTGCGCTGTCGTTGTGTGCTATCGCTGTGCACGTCGCGCACAGCATTCGGGATGTTGGAATGACGTGTGCCATGTGCGACACGCAATGATTTGGCGCACATCCTGCAGTAAACACGCGCAGGCACTTCCATGAATCGCACGCTTGCACGTGCACTCCCTTTTTCACACTTGCGCCAGCTTGCACCAAGATTTTCGGCACACATTTGTTCCTTGAATCGGTCCTAAATCAACAGGCTAGTCACTTCAGTTTTTAAAGCTACATTTATGGAGATAGAGACTTGTCTAACCCATATATCACCATTGGTGTATAATGTAATTCACCTTGAGCACACATGCAGTGGGATTTAATGCATGAGAGTCCAGGAGGACAACACGTATCACTGCCAATCCAATTCTCTGTGCTTGCCCTTTATTCAAAATTCCTTCCCTTACTCAATAGACATGTCAGACTGACAGCAGCATTCTCTAAAACACAATTGCAAAAAAAAACACAGGACCATCATATATATAACGGACATGTAGAATGGAAAATGCATTTTCATCATGTATGTAGGCTACATTCCCTTCAGTGAGGTTTACATTTAATTGCTGGGTAAAAGAGTACCTTTCTTACACTCAACAAGCAACCTAAAACCATGAAATTGGGTAGCCAAGAATGACTCTTTCCCTTTTGTATGGAACAACCCAGCTTACCAACACCATTCTGCTTGATACTTAAATTATATTATTTTCCTAGGTATTGTGAGAAACCTGAAAGTGTCTCACTTACTAGTCCCCAGGGATCTGTCATCCAGGTGGCCAGGACACGGCCATCACTATTGGATCCAGTTCCTGGGGGTGGACTGGTAAGGGAGGATCACCTGGATAAGGGGTCCATGGGGAGTGGAAGTGGGGCACCGAAGGTTGAGAAGCATTAGAGAAGCATTAGCCCTTCCTTGTGACACCTTTTCCCCATCCTGCCTAGTAGGATATGTAGAAACTATACTCCCCCTTTTCCAACACAAACACTTTCTCACAGCGTGAATGACAACAGATTAATACCCCAAGCTGTTTACCTGACATGTCCAAACACCAGGGTCTGGCAGAGTCAGGCAATTACCGACAACTACACACACCTGACGAACCTTCCCCAGATGGATGAAAGGTGGAGCACAAGAGCACACTCCGAGCAAGGTCGATCGCACGAGGATGCAGCTATTCCAGGACGGCTGTTCAAATGGGGAAGAAAGGCAGCAAGACCTGAAAGGAAATCAAGGAGGGAGTTGCCCGTGCCCTTTTCAACCCAGAGCCGTGAAGCCTCCGGTGAAAGATATGTAAGACTGGGAATCATATCTGACAGGTGGCACGACAGATTTCAGTGATTCATGGCACCCTCCCGCACTGATTGCCAGGGTGAGGAGATGTGGTGGCCATCAAGGTACCGTCCTTGACTCTAGCGGGAAAAGGAACCGCCAACCAGTTCATCACAGACGGTTAGTCGGAAGAGCCTGATAGTCAACTGTCTTCTGTTAGGCTCAAGGTCACAAAGTAGCAACAGTAAGAAGATAAAATAGACAAAGGTTTTTTTTTATGATCAAACTGGGTATCAGAGGCAGAGTGGTCCAGCGACACGTGAGCGCTTAGTCGAAGGTCTCTGGCTGCTGCCCCTCTCTGAACAAAGAGATTGGGCCTCATTACGAGGCTGGCAGTAGCTGTGCCTGTAATACAGGCAAGGCTGCCACCGGTATTCATTTTCTCCGGCGCCCAGAAAAGGGCAATTACTGGGTCATTATGACCTTACCGGACGCGGTAATTGGCCTTTTCTGGGTGCCGGAAAAAAATCAATCTTCCCTATTCTCATTTGAGCCCCATGGGGCTCAATATGAATGAGGAAGGTGGTAGCACCGGTAGCGGTACCGTGGTACCGGTGCTACCATCATGTTCTGCTTGCGGGTGCCAGTATGGCCAACAGCTCAGACCTGGAGGCTGCAAAGGCACCCACGAGCCGAACACGTAGTTTGCCGGTATGGTAACAATGGTACTGGCAAGCTTACTGGTACTATTGTTACTGTACCGGCAAACTCGTAATGAGGCCCACTGAGTTGAACATTATGGGTAAAGGAAACTACAAGTACCAAGAGGCCGTAGTGAAGGCTGGTATATGGTGTTCATACAGGGGTCGAGCCAAAACCCTTGTACACTCGAAAGTCCTTGACACATTTCAGAAGTTATGTTATTGTGGAACTGGTGTTTGTGCCCGGTTGAGCAGAACGCTATGCAAACTGTGATGGTGTAAAGCCTGCGCGTGCCATAAGCCAAAAGAGTGACCCAGCAAGACAAGATCACCCTTCCGAAGTCTCTGTTTACATTGGCAAGTGCTCTGGTTGGTCTGAGCCTGGATGAGTGGGACCTACTGTGAACATTGTGCAATTGTTTAAAAAACATTAAGACTTACGATTATTATAGGAGAAGAGAAAAGCTAAACAAAGCAAACTGTGTTATTGGGGCAAATGTGAACCCGACCGAGGGATGCCTGTGAAATCATAGTGGTGATAGAAATATGTGAAGCCTGACTGGGGCTGGAATGCCAAGGGAAGTGAATCCCACAATGTAAAAACACTCATGAACATTGTGATGACAAGTGTGAACCCAACTGAGGGATGTCCACAGTGATTGGTTGGTCTGAACTCGACTGAGAGAAGGATCGGATCCCGGCTGAGGGGATCCAAGGGTGACAGGTATCCACCCCATGAAAAGATTACCTGAAGGAATTTTTGTTTTGTTGTTTTTGCATATCAGTCCCTCTGAAGCAAGAGACTGTGCATGAGAAGAGACTTCAGCACAGAAGGCCCCAATACTGAGAAAAGGAACTGAAGGCTTGTGCCAGAGAAGCCCAGAAGTGTGCTGTTCTCGAAGTGTAAAGACTGGTGGGGGATATCTGTACCTCTGCCCTCTATATTGCTGAGCAGAGGCACAGAACACTCCAGCCAAGGTTCTCTATTGTGGTAGCAATGGACGAGCAACCAAGGCTTAAGCTCTCAGGAGGTGATGTAGGCTGGTTCCAAAGTATTGTGAGTCCCCAAGCCCCCACAAAGGAATCTCCACACACTATGGTATTTGCTAACATAGTTTTATTATTTAAAAATAAAGTTCAGAGATATATACACAAATTAATAATACACTTTGTACTCTGGTCATTCTAATATGGCAAATATATACAATGTTTATGCGGTACCACACTTAGCTTTAGATTCCTTTAAAATGCATCAACTGCTGCCAGTTAAAATGGCATAGAAATCATGCAGCAATGTGTAACAGCATAGATAATAGGAAGGACGGCAGGTTAGGTTAAACAATGGCAGAATGCTACTAAGACACTATTCTGAGTGTGGATGCCCCCTCCTGGGCAACCTATTATAAAAAGTATTAACAAGCCCAGTCCATTAATGCTAAATCAGTTTTGCTTCCTGGTCAAAATGTTGAACTACCCCAATGTACCTGAGATAGAAGATTTTCTTCGAAGGTTCCTCGATGTATCTCTTGAGAGTGGACTCCCTTTAAAGCAGGAGCCACAAGGCATCGAGATTCCTCGAAGAAATGTGGGACACTGGCATCGAGACAGCAGCTTCTGTCTTCAGGGTGCTCTTCAATGATCATTCGAGTAAGTCCTGGGAAGATGAGACATGCGGTCCACCTCGAAGCAACATGTTTGGTGCCACAAAGAAGACTCAGTGATGGATGTAGGCACAGCAGCTGGGGTCGAGGGTCGGGGGATGCTTTGGTGGTCATCTGGCCTGTTGTTGCTGCAGCTGCAGCACATACCTCGGGATAGCTGCATCGATCGGGGCTCGAACACGGTCTGGACCTCGGATCTATACCCCGTCAGTGTCCTCGGGATGTCTTTGTTGGCTTCAGGTGGCAGGAAACCCACCATCGGACTTTCCTCGGTAGCCGACGACCTCGACCTTCTCCGGTGGGAAAAAGCAGTGGACGGTGATGGCAAGCGAGCACTTTGTTCAAATGTTCTTACGCAAGGTGGAGCTTTCACGGCTGCAGTCATCAAGCAGCACGGTGTCAAGCTGTCCCCGCTTCTGGATGACACAAATTCACTGGCTTCCAGCAGTTACGGAAATCCTCCAAACCCCTGTCGATGGCAGTGGACTTCGATGGCCTCGATGTCCCAATGCTTTACTTCAAGATTCTCGGCAGACCCCTTCTCCAGTCGACAGCCTTTCGGGACTTGCTTCCAGGGTACCTCAATGAAGAGCAGCAGTTTTTCATGATGGTCCCTCGTATCTCAGGAAGAGGTCTCCAAGTCAGGTCCTCTCTTGGATCAGTCGCCAACAGACTCTACAGCTTTTAGATTTTGTTAAAGGAAGTGCAGCAGCAATTCTTCTTCCAGCTGGGATTCAAGGATGAGCTTCAAGTTTCAACTTTAGCTTCTGAACAAATTGGTAAGTGAGAGGTCCCCAGATATACACATCTGTCCCAACTTAAAAGGGTCTATAATGTTCTGATCAGCAATGTGATCACACAGCTCTGGTGAATAAGCATCTGAAAAATGCAAAAAAAAAACAATCCACCGCATTATGTTCATGTGTGCAGCACTCTCCCAGTCAACCCAAGACATACTTTCTTTCTTCTTTTGTTCCCTCAACCTCTTAAGGTGTCGGGCCAAACCTGATAATGAAAGCAGCTTTCATACACTCATACTGATCCCTTTCTTGTAAACGGATATTAGCACAGGGCCAATGGGTTGGTCTTGCAAGCAAGACCACGCATAGTAACAGAGATTTGAATCCTGGATCCACGCTTAGAAACCAAGCGCAGGTTTTAGGCACGTTATTAAAAAAAAACTATTAAATTAAAAATTTAAACAAAATATCTTCCACATTGAGCATCGGAATACAGTCATCACCAGCCTGAGGTACTCTTCCCAACAAACACGTAGCCCAATACTTGTAGTGGTCGGTCATCATGAATATCAAATTCCTCTAACCATTGAAGAATATCTAAACTTTCCACATACACAACCACCAAATCTTTGGTGGCAGAAGACCTAAGACCACCAACTAGTCTAGCTGAAGTCTCCACCTTAGCTTTCTCCAGCTGGATTCTTTGGTTTTCAGTGTCTCTATCTTTAAGTATCATTTATCGTGCTGATTCCTCCTTTTTCAAATCAGCTTCAGTCTCTAGCTTTTTGTATTGAAAGGCTAACCTTTCTCTTTATAGCTCCAACTTCAATAGTTCAAGTTTCAGGGTATCCGCCTGAAGAGCAATGCTGGGGTTTAGAATAGAAGTGGCAGGAGAGGTGGCAATCCCAATGGTAGGATCTGTAGTATCCTCAGGGGCAAGGACCACATTAGAATACCCCCCTTCATCCCGAGTATCAGAATATGTCTGGTAATCCACAAGGGCAATTATCAGCTGTGCCCTAGACCCATCCTCAATGTTTAAATCTCTCTCTTCACAAGCACTCTGTACAGCTTCTAAGCGCATTCTGGTTAGTTTGCCATTAGTAATATTTCCCATTGCTTGCAGTGAGGTATTTTAGTATATACTGCTAAACTTTTAAACCACTAGAAAAGTTGCAGATATTTTGTAGGTAGCTCCACAATGAAGTACACAGATGGTGTTGGCTGGCGCTATCTCTGAGAGACTCTATAGCCCAACTAAAAACAATGAGTCAGCCACTTTAGACAACATGGGGATGTCACTCTTGTCTCATGGAACACCAGAGGGCACACCCATGTACTATCTAATGCTGAGTCAATTAAGATTTTTCAGTCTTGTGATTTGTTATTCTTACAAGAAACATGAGCTCTGGGTAATCTTATTTGGGACGGCTATGAGTTCACCTGTATGCTGGCCACAAAAGGGGCGAGGGGTTGGGCAAGTGGTGATTTGGATATTGCTTTTAAGGAAGGTCTTAATATAACTAAAATGGGAGAATGGAGGATCTCAGATTCCATCTTCCTTATTTTGATTCATGCACCCCATGCTTCAGATTTTAGTGATATGCTTCTCATAAATATCTATTGGGATCCTGTGTCTAAGGAAATAATCAATCTGAAAAGCACACTTAAGAGACTAGGGGAGTCATTCTGACACTGGCGGTAGGGGGTTAACGGCACCGGTAAGGATGCTGGTGCCGTTAACCCCCTACCGCCACATTCCGAGGTCCCTTAGCGGGTCCCACCAGGTATGGCTGGTCTGACCAGCAGTCCTTAGCAGGACCCTTTAAGGGAGTATAGAGCTAATAACGGGCCCGCAATTTGCGGGCCCGTTATTAGCTCCTTCCCCATTCCCATTGAGCCCTATGGGGTCTCAAATGGGAATGGGGAACGGTTTTCTGAATGGGGACATACCGGGTCCTCCAAGGTTGGAATGACCTGGTAAGTCCCTATTCAGAGACACCGGACCTGGACCCGGGTTTGGAGGCAGCCATGGTGCTAATAGCACCATGGCTACCTCCAAACTCGGAATGACGCCCAAGATCATTTGATAGATGTATGGACCTACCGGGTAATGGGTGGTGTGATTATTATGGCAGGGGACATGAATGCTAATTGTAAGGAGGCATTCGACAATGTGCGGGAACTTCTGTTGTCTACTGCGAAGTCCAACTCTCTTCAAGCTAGGAAAAATAGTCAGGGAGCTCAGTGGCTCAATTTTGTGGAGAAAAGGGGGTTGGTTTTGATACAGGATGCCTCTCTGACCTGGGAGGTCAGGAGCTTGACCTCTATTCTCAACTATTTCTTTCTATCTAAGCAATTATTTAGTATAATACATGATTTTAAGATATGCCACTCCCAGTATAGTGACCATGCACTGTTACGTGTAACCCTGCAAAGAATCTTGTTCGCCATCTTGGACTAATATTGATGTCGATGCTAGATGGAATTGAATAAAGTGGTCGCTAGTTAAGACACATAAACTGAATGCCACTATGCTATGTGATTTCAATTTATCCACTCATGACTATAAGGAGCATAATTATTCAGTGGAGCATTTTCCGGGTTATCGGGACAAACAAATGTTATTAATTCATCCACCGACTCAACTTACTAGAGTCATAGCAGTAAAGCATAAGCATGTATATGAATCTGAGGTAAAAGATTGCAAAGCCTCTCTTCAAAAAGCAGTTAGGAAGATTCAGAAAACAGGAAGTTCCCGCATGACAGTTAAGTCACAGGTGGAAAAGGTTAGACAAAACTACAAGAACTGGAAGAAACAGCATCATGCTGCCCTATACCAAAGGGATAATGAAGCTATGCTGGCATCTCTCAAGGGCAATAGTTTACATACGTTTTGGGAACTAGTTAATTACACAGAGACCAAGCAAGTGCAGCTCATTATTAATCCTATTTCTGAATATGAATGGCTGAAATATTTTGAGAATATGTATAAGCCTCCTGAGTCTGGGGATGATATTGTGTTAGTGGACGGTTATGAATGGTACCTAGATATTTCTATTGTAAATATAGCTACAACTATCCGTAAATTAAAAACATCTAAAGCCTCGGGTCAAAACAATCTGACCTATGTGATTATGACACAAAAGGTGTACCTATGGGCAAAAATCCTTCATATGTACTATTGAGACAGAGTGTTACGCAGGAGTATCCCTGTATCATGGAAAGTTTCACATGTTATTCCAATTTTCAGTAAGGGTTGCAGGCTGAGTCCCATGAACTACAGTCCCATTGCTTTAATGGATGTGGAATCTAAAATCTTTGCCTCAATATAACTAAATCACATACAGACCTGGTGTGAATCTAATAACATACTAGATTATAAACAATTGGGATTTCGTAAAAACATGGGAACCAATTGCGGGGGGCTATTGCTCACCTGTATTCAAAGAAGTGCATGGTGTCCAAATGCATCGCCTGTCTTTGTGGCTCCCGTGGACTGTTCCATGGCTTTCGACATGGTAAAAAGAGCACTGCTATGGAATAAGTTGTCGAATTTTGGGATGCCAAAAGGTATGTTAATTATTTTAATTCATCTACACACAAATTCTCCAATGAGGGTATGTCTGAACTCTGAAGGATTGATGTCGGCCAGCATAACAACACACAAAGGGCTTCGCCAAGGCTGTATGCTGGTGCCAACATTAATTAACCTTTATGTGGCAGACACAGGAAAGGCGTTGGACCAAAGTGGTCTGCTATCACCAAAAATTAGTACAATGAGAATTCAGTGGGCGGCATACGCCGATAGTTTGGTTTTGATGGGCAGAACGCCCATAGGGCTGCAGAGACTGATTAATGCATTTGGATTATATATGGTAGAGTTACAGCTGAAAATCAATCAATCCAAGATCGTAATTATGCATTTTAGTAAGGGGTACAAGACATTACGGAGTTCCACTGGCAATGGGACAAAAGGGTATTACTGACCAAGGGTATCATGCTAAATTTAGGGTACTCCATTTCCGCAACTCATTCAAAATATTTCTACCGCAATTGCCTAAAAATAAAAGCAGAGGCATCGGCTAAGCAGGTGAGGGTAATTGACCAGAAATACATGTAATTATAAAACCTTGCAGGAAATATTACAAAATGAAAATTATACCACGGCTGTGTTATGGTATAGAATTATTTCCATCGTGGATTTTCCCGTATTAGAAAGTAGTAAAAGGTTATGTGTGGAGAGGGGTCCTTGTACATCTACCAAAGTGCATACCTATTCAACTAATAAGGTACAAACTGGTTATACATTCCATAGCAAGCATTATGCAATACAAGAAACACCAACTGTTGAAAAAATGTCAACTGTCTCCTAATGAGAGCCTCTATGGTCTGCTGGGGAAACAAGAAACTGAAGGCTTTATTGAAGAGCTCCATAGTGAAGGCACCGACATTCTATGCAACTTGGGCTCAGCCATGCAAACTCTAATAGATAATCCCAGGAAAATAAAACATCTGATCATAGGCAATTATTGGCACACAAGGGGCCTCATTCTGAGGTTGGTGCTAGTCATGGCGCTGTTAGCGCCATGACTAGCACCATTACCGCTACCGTGTCCGCCCTGGCTCAATGGGGATTTACCGGTCTAGTCCGACCTTTGCAGGACCGTTAAATCCCCATTGAAAATGTCAATCCCCATTCCAATGTGAACCCCCATAGGGCTCAATGGGAATGGGGAGGGTGCTAATAGCGGTACTGTAAATTACGGTACCGTTATTAGCTCTGAAGTCCCTTTGCGGGCCCCGTCCTTAATGCCTGCTAAAACCAGGCGTTAAGGAACGACCCGCAAAGGGACCTCGGAATAGGGCGCAAAGAGATTACTGGCACCAGTGTCATTACCGGTGCCCGGTATCCCATTGCGCCCGGGTCGTAATGACCCCCAAACAGTCTAAAAGTTATGGGGTTTAAATTATACTCTCAGGCAGCGTCACCATATAAATGGCGCCCTGATATGGAACCATACTTGAAGAAGTATCCGAACAGAGGCCTGCGCAATAATATAATGTTCTTTCGTGTCAATGTACTCAGTACTAAGGAGATTTTATCCAGTAGGAATATGCTGGTGAATGAGAATGTACATTGCAGATTATGTCAGAATCCAAGGTAGTGGAATCATATTTTCACTTGATAATCGTATGCCCAACTTTAACATCAGTCAGACTGCAATATTTTGGCTTGTTTGTGTGTAATATACAAAGGGTGTTTAGAGATCAGTTATGGATGTCCATGTTGAATGGTGATTCTCTGCCACTAAAGATGAGAATTTTGTCGTTCATTAAGAATGAATGCTATCTTGTTTATTAGCTAGGCATGGGAGCCACATCATTTCTTGTTGCCTGACTTAATCGTGTTAACTTCCCTAAGTAAACTTAGGGGAAACTTTATGAGTGATGAGCTGCAATGGTATTATGAATTTTGTTCTGTTCATTAACATGATGGTTGAATGTATACACGATGAATAGTCAAGCAAATTCCTGTTGTTTTTCTTTAGGGTGGGTGAGCCACAAAAGACTTTGGGCCTCATTATAACCCAGGCGGGACGGGGTTAACGGCGCCGGTAAAGGTGCCGGCGCCGTCAACCCCGTCCTGCCTGATTATGAGGTTTCACCAGACGTGCAGAGGGGAGGAGGGAGCAAACAACGGGCCGCTCGCAATCGGCCCGTTGTTTGCTCCCTCGCCCATTCCCATTCAGCCCTATGTGGGCTGAAATGGAAATGGGGAAGGTCCGGGTTCTTAGAAGGAGGAATTACTGGGCCCTCCGAACTCGGAATGGCCTGCTAATTCCTCATTCCGAGGCCGTAATGAGGCCCTTTGGTCTCTGATTTAATCATGTCAGCCTGTTTCAGTAGGAGTGTTTCCCCTGTATGTTTCCTTTTGTGGATTTGTGTGTGTGAAGGAGGGAGATGTGTTGCATCGTGCTTCGTGTGAATGCAGGTGCTTGGGAATGCATGAGAGAATGTAGGTGTGCCTGAGAGAATGTTTGGCTGTGAGGTAGCAATGCCTGAAGTTAAGGTTCCATTGGGTGTCAGTTGGAGAGTCCAATCCTGGGTGATGGGACCCAGTAGTTCATGCTTGCAATCTTTATGTAATAGGAATAAAGCTTACTTTTGGTACCTAAAAAATAAAATAAAAAAAGAAGTATATATAAATGTTGTGAGGTATTAGCAATATGATTGGTTGCTCATAGTAATCTCCTTTGCTTTTGAACTGATTGGTTGAATGTATAAATAATTAACAGTTTAGTGCACATTTTGTATTTCATCTAGTGTTATGTATTGAGTCCATTTAGGTTTTTATTGTTCTTTCTCTGTAATTATTTTTCTGCTGATGAACTGTGTTATTTTAAAGGTTTAGATAGAATGTTCTCATGTAATTGTTTTGTAAAGGTTTGATAAACCAAATACATTTTAATAATAAAAAATAAAATAAATATAAAATGCAATCACTAAGGTTCTAATACTAAGCAATATGATTCATAATGGAAGCTTTACTTGGTTCCTTTCTGGTAGCTGCATGCACTACATTAATGTATCCTATTGCCAAAGCTGGTGCTTTTCCAAAGTGCTGCTTTCTTTAGTGACACTAACAAGCAGACAGACTGACTGCTTTACTTTACTCTAAAATGGATGCCCGCTCAGTGATGAATACCTTAATGCAAACTGGAACGCATGGTGAACGAGGCAGCCCCCCTTGCTCCAAGTAAACTGGTTGGAGGTCAATCTATCCAAGCCTTCCACCATGACAACACAAAACAACACCTCAATAGTATACCAGCAGTGTTATAGTGACGAGGTGGAATGGAGTTTGTACCCAAAGGTTTTACAAGCAATGTAAACAACACGCTGCCAGAGACGTGGATTCGGTGCACACTGGATGAGAAGCCTACACAGAAAGCCCTGCACAAAAGCCTTCTATTCAAGTAACATCCGAAAGCCCTACTGGTCATCTTATTAGAGAAATCATTCCCCTAACACTGTTTCAGGTATTCCAATGCAAACCCATGACCTGATTGGATATGGCTTCCAGAGTTCTTTATTTGGGAACAGAGAGAGACCTATTGCCAAGAGAAACAAGATGTCACAGTGTAGAAAAGGAATGCCAGTAATGTCATGCTGGCCTCCCATGCATTAGGCCCTCGCATACAAACCAGCTGCATATTCTCTGTGTGCCCTCGGAAGCGCCCCTTCCCTTAATGGAATCTCTCTTTGTGGAGCTTTATGTGGATTCGTTTCTTGAGTCTTTGCAACACAGTCCTGTTTGCATTTCAAAGAGCCGAGAGGTATGATTTAGTATAAAACAAAACGGCGGTTGCTATTTTGACATTAAATATCTTTTCAATATCTGAAATGCACGAGAAGCATTCGAAATGAAATTACTGGTGTTGTTGTTGAATAAGTTATTCATGGATTTATGGTGTAGTGTAACAACAGCAGGCCGTGCGCCACCTTTTATTTTACACGTTTGGTTGTAAACCAAGGCTCTTTCATTCTAATGGAGTCTTATAAAATTCAGCATAACACCAGGCTGAATAAAGCAGGATGCCCTGTCGCCTTCTGTTTCCTGGGATACACTGCATGGAAATGGCTTAGAGGTTGCAGAGCGGAGAACAGTTTGCTGCTCTCCGTATATAAGTGTAGGCCTCAACATATACAGGATTAACATTGGCAATCAAGTTCAAAATTCTACAACATAAATCATCACTTTGAGTAAATAACGCGCTATTGTCCAATATCAATTAAATTAGTGTGTTGCTTTATGCAACGCTGCAGGTTCTCTGTACAAGCACGTGCAAAAGCTGGCTAGTCAATACAAAAACACATGCCCAGACGAATGGATTATGCCTGGATGACATATTATTAATCTTTGTTACACCCAGGGAGGCAGCATGGTACCTTTGCGAAAGGTCTGTGGGCCTCATTACGAGGTCAGCGGTAAGGGGTTAACAGCCACTGTAAGGGTGCCGTTGCCGTTAACCCCTTACCGCCGCATTACGAGGTCCCTTAGCGGGTCCCGTTATGGGCGCCTAGTTTTAACGGGCCCGCTATTAGCGGTTCCGTTATTAGCTCCATCTCCATTCCCATTGAGCCTTATGGGGGCTTGAATGGGATTGGGGAATGGTTCTAAGAATGGGGATTTACCGGGTCATCAAAGGTTGGAATGACCCGGTAAGTCCCTATTCCGAGAACCCGGACCCGGAATGCGGTAAGGGGGTAGCCATGGTGCTATTAGCAACATGGCTACCTCCTACCTCGTAATGAGGCCCAATGTGCGCCATCCCCCAGCCATTGACATCTTTGACCCATGCTGTGAACACAGTGCTTTTGTATCAGAATCATCTTAGAAAATTAATTCTGTGAATCAACCAGCCACTGCTTATATGTTCTCCCACAGTTAACTTGGGGACAACACTACTAAGAACTGTACTTGAGCAACATTTGGACATATCGTCCTGGTTTTCCTGCTGATACAGCTATTTCATCAACAACATATCGGCACTGCGGATAATCAAGGTTGTCATTTTGAAGGTCGGGAGTGGGAGAAGTGTGTATTCTTGCAATCTGGCAATGTACCAAGGTGGCTGCTTTGAACCTGCAAGTCAGTTGTCTAAGAGCATTCTCATATAAAAAATTTTAAAATTTTTTAAAAAAAATAAACACACCTCTCTCTCTTTCTCACTCTCTCATATTCCGTATCCCCCATGTAATGGCTCACCACGTTACAGGCTTTTGACTGAAATAATTAAAACATATGTATGTTATTCTGCTGCTGTCTTTCTATCTGTTCATGTGGCACCGAGTGCGGCCCGACTACGGGGACAGTGGAATGTGTGTATATGATGCCTCGTGGTGAATAGTGCGCCACCGGGTGCCCTTGAGAAGTACACTGCATTCCATGGTCAATGGCTAAACCATGTCCAGTTACACGGCAGTGAAGGAAGAACCTCTTACACGAGTCCCCTGGGTTATGTGCTAAGAATGCCTTTGTTTGTTCAGAAACACACTGTGAATATGTATGGACATGTTGTGAACCTTGGACTGGAGTCAGCCTACTGAGGAGTGTATAATAGGGTTGCACTATGTGGCAATGACAGACTTCCTGCCTACCCATGGTGCTAGATGGAGCTCTGAATAAAGCTTTCCAATCTTGGCCGCAGTGTCTGTGGTGATCTTTGCATGGAAGTGGGTGTGGGTGTACTTCAGACCAGCCCACAGATTGAAGACTCAGCGACCCTGACTGATGACACAGGCTGTACTGTCTGAGTGACTGATAATGTTGTAAAATGTACATGTTAAGTTGATAGGAGGTGGTTTTTACTGCATCTAGCTGTACTCATGGGGCCTCTTGTGTTGTCTGGGAGGGAGGGTGATGCAATGTTTAATGACCTTGAAAGCACTGTTTGGTGTTTCATCTTTGCCAGAAGAGTAGACAGAATGGGCCTCATTACAAACCTGGCGGTAGCCGTGCCTGTCTTACAGGCACAGCTGCCCCAGGAGTTGCATTTTTTCCAGGCAATGGGGACGTACAGGGCCATTCTGACCTTGGCGAACCCTGTATGTCCCCATTGTCAGGGACCGGAATCCATTTCTCCGCATTCCCAGTTGAGCCCCATAGGGCAGGCAGAAAGTTTGCCAGTTGAGGAACTACGGTGCCGGCATGCTTACCAGTACCGTAGTTCCCAGACCGGCAAACTTACAATGAGGCCCAATGTCTTATGCATTATATATTATTATTTTGGTAAACGTGATAAGAATGGAATGCTTGCATTTCTAATAGGATGAGGAGGATCCATGTGTAGAATGCCTGAAAGAAACTTTTGGACAAGCCACTGCCTTTAATCACCCAAAACGGATCTTTCATTAATGCAAATCACTGGTCTTAATCAAGGAGTTCATTGGTAGAGGCCATATTGTAGGGAGCTGGTATGATATTACCACTATTAATCATGCAGTCTTGTTAAGAACATTTTATAATAGGGCATGTTGACAATTCAGTGTCTATAAGGCAATTGTCTTAAAAATATTCTCATTCAAACCCTGCCTGTTTTTCTTGTACCTGATATTACATTTCTCCTCTATCATTCCCATTGAAGTTATTCTTTCCCCTCTCATGGCCTCCCTCCCTTTTGTCTTATGCTGCCTTCTGTGTGATTCCCCCTTCATTTTCCTTTCTTTTCCATTTCTTGTGAATGTCTTTTAAACATAAACCTTTGTAGGTTGTCATACGTGGAGCAGAATAGGCCACCTCTACGTTCCTTCATTTCACACTACAGTGACACTGACAAGGAACTAAACACAGCCTGGACCATCTTTTCATTGTGTATGTTCCCCATTAGTGACCCCCCCCCCAGAATCCCCCGTCCTCAGAGAGAATTTCTATCACTGCAGCACAGCCTGAACTAAATGAGTTATGGATAGTGGTGCAAGTCTTACATTCCCAGATGAATTGATGGTCTTCCTACTGAATCCAGTTACTATCACTTTGCCAAACGTGGCAGGCGGTAGGCAAGGGAGGGAAGGCACTGTTTGGTGGATTTATGGTGATTGAAGATTCAGCATCTTGTTATATGATCTGATCTGATATTAATTTGGAATAACATGCAATGACAATGAAATATGAGCAGTTTGAATACATTGCAATACAGTACACTAGTTATACATTACAGTCATGGGACTCTAGGATCACATGTGCGTCGTAGCCCCATTTCATTCAATGAGCACTGAAAGAAACGTCTTCACTTGGTGAACTGTCCCTCAGAAATATTCTTGCAAATAAACGTTTTTATTTGGCCACACAGCAGCAGAGAATTATTCATGAGTTATCCCTGGACCTGTGCCGTGATTATTGTACTTACAAGATCTCAGTGGGAATCCCGGCTCAACGATGGACCTGGCTCTCCATGAATACCAAAAGGAAAGGTTTGAGTGGCAGCACATGCCTGTGCATAATTGTCAGGTATCAGGGGCATAAATACATTTCACATGTGGGACAAGAGCCTCACAGAAAATATTCTCCTTGAATAAGTTTGTGTGCATTATCAACTCAAGAATGACTGTTAGTCCTGGGCCCTGTTTGTATATGTGCCTTTAAACATGGACCATCACTGAAAATGCTGGCTTTGGGTCACCGGACAGGTGTCCCCGCTCCAGAAAGACAATTGTGTTGAAACATTCAAGTGTGTTGGATGTTTCAACTTGGAAGAGCTCGTCTGTGAAATTCTCACAGGTCTCGGCTTTGTGTTTTGCTTTTAACACGTGCCTCTCCTTATCTGTATCACAGATCATAGGAGAAACCTTAAAAAATATAGAAAACACGCCATTACGCTACTGTGCATAAAAGATGCACACAAACCATATGCACAAGTTAAATATATGTTGTCCTCCCTCAAGCAGAATCGACCCCACCCCCTAATGGTGTTTGACAGAAAATCCCAGAAAGTTACTTAAAGACTAAATAAAATGACCTACTGTGCAATACTGTATGCACACCACCCAGCATTAGAGCACATTTAAGAGACGTACAACAGTGATGTACTCTGCAGCAGGGGTTGTCAACCTGCGGATCTCCAGATGTTTTGGCCAAAACATGTCATGCCCCCATCTAGCTACTGTACTAGCTCTCTGGGGAATGCATAGACCTTTAATTTTGGGGGGGGGGTTACGCCCGATGAGATAATCTAAGAACGTAAGTGGCCAGCTACACCTTTGAGAGAGCCTGAGAGGTTGTAGGTGGGGCTAAGCCCTGAGAGGGAACCAGAGAAAATGAAGATGTATATGCTCCTGGTGCAAGAGGCCAATACCGTTGTTGCTGGGTGGCTGTGTCTGTGAAAGGGTACAAGAACTTACTTTAAAGGGGGGTGACAGTCTGTGAGAGATTCTGGCTAGTTTAGTGCATAGCTGCTACCTGTGAGAGAGCACACGATCCCTGGCTGCTGGATGCACCCTACGAGAGACAGAGTACATTAAGGGTTGGCTGAATCTTGTGATAAAGCCTGAGTAAATGATGCTTGTGATCAAGTAACAATAGTAGGTTTTTAAACTGTATTCATACAGTAGGCAGTGGTATGTGTAAATCAGCAAATGGTGATTACCTCTCAGTGACTACTACAGCTGTCTGTTACCCAGCCACACACGCCACCAAATAACCATTCTTCCAGTTTCACTGTCTGACATGTACAGGGCATTAACTCATTGAAAACCACCTGGTTACCGCCGGACTCGTACTACCATTGCGCCTCCGTGACTCCTGGAAATACCAGGGCATTACGACCCTGGTGTCCCGGGAATTCCAGAGGCGGAATTCGGTAAATCCCCATTCCCGACTCAATGGGAATGGGGAAGTGGAAACACCAGCACCATCTCGTGATGGTGCTGGTGTTTCCACATTCGCCTGCAGGCGGGCGGTGTTCAACCCGCCAGGTCAGATCTGGCAGGAACATCACCTCCTGCCTGCAGGAGTCGGGATCGGGCGGTCCTGAATTAACAGTGGCGCGGGTTTACCGCCACTGTTAATCCGGGGCCGCCCGACCTGTAATGAGGCCCATTGTCATTATTTATTATATTTCTTGGCTATAAGTGTATGGTGTTCCACATTGTTCCACAATTAAGAGACGGATCAAATTTATGAATGGGAATTGTTCAACATGCAGCATGGTTAGATGCCATAGCACTTGCCACACAAAACAATCTCCTTTACTCCATAATTCCAAGGGGGCATCTCAGCGATTAAACAACTCACACGTGGGCAGATGGACTACTTTCTTAAGCCATAATCTAATGGGTCATCATCACTTCCCACAGTTGATGTGTCAAGAAGGTTGGCATCAAGCATCAGTGTGCTTGATGGACTGTGCTTCCTTCCTTTTTATACCCCCCTCTTTATTCATGTTCCTCCTCCTTGCTATGCTTGCAGGTAGTAATCGTCCATATGCAGATGAAAAGTTGTCAGTTTTACATTGCAATGTGGGCCAAATAAAACAGCTGTTAGGTGATCAATCTTACCTTTAAATGCTTTAGATTCTACAACCCATGGATCAGCATGCACAGCTGTTAGCAGGTCACTTACCGGCTGTGCCACATTGGCATCGAGTGCCAAGACTGAGGGATGCTCTGAGACAGCTATCCTAATAGATGGCCTCATTAAAAAGTTCCTAGAGAAGAGCATATATCATGTCTGTTTCGGTAATGTGTGATGACATTGCACTGCTCATGGAGCCTGCCCACCATGTGAAAAGCAGAGTCCAATTGCTGGCCACAGTGGTATTCAGGTTGTGCATTGCAATGTGTGGTTTTATGGCATGGAAAGCCCTCCAGACATGTGGGCTTATCTTTTGGCCACAGAAACAATTCCTCTACATCTCGACATTACTCAGGAAATGTGTGATAACAAGGCGAATGACATGCACACATCAGGGTACCTGCATTGTCTTGAAAATGTGCAAGGTAGCAGGGTGAAACACATGTGATCCATTTGCAGCTGAAGCAAAGTGCAATTACAAAATATGAAGTCCACTATATCCACACATCCTCCACCTTCACCCAGATGTAAACTCAACTGTGGCTTCTTCACATAATGCACCTAGGGCAGAATTGGATAATTAATGTATGTATGTATTGTTTTTTTTTAATTTATTTAGGTGTTTGGCTTACTATAAACCTTTCACCTTTATATTTAACTTACATATCAAAATTAAACCATTGCATTTCATTATGCATTTCTTAAAAAACTATTAAGTTGATTAGATACAAACCCGTTAGCATATAAAAAATTGATGAATTCCATTACATACAATAACCACCTCTTGTACACCCACATCCCCTTGTAGCACATTTCCAAACTCCTTCCCACTATCAAATACACTTCTCACTTTCGATCTAGCGTTATAAATTACCTCGACATTTTTTAAATAAAATCTAGATATAGCACTATTCATTTTCACAATCTAGTTTGACCAGATCCTCTAAGACTTTTACCAGTGTTGCAACTAGTGTCCGCTCTCTTCCAGAGTCACTGAGTTAGCCCAGCTGAAAATCTTCCCTAAACATCATGTTTGTAACTCTGTTACACCTATCCAGAATAGTAAGAGATGTTGTAATGTTTCTTTATTGTTTTGTTTTATGGAAAAACTGCATGTCAAATATTTTGGCCTCGTCTGCTTCATAGAAACTAAGATTTCCTTGGTGGGAAACACATTCATTCTAGAAGGCAAATATTGCAGGTGGTAAAATCTCTTGGGAAATTTCATTAAATACTGACGTAGTCTTTTTCAAAAAGAGACCCTCCAACACCAGACAAATGACAAAGAAAAAAGGCTTCTGCACCATAGGTTAATACGGACACCACTTTCAGCCTATAGAAATGAATATTGCCCACACTTCAATATAACACAATCCTGAGAGGCCAGGTTCCCTACATTTGCTCTCAGCATTGTTTCTCTCAGTCAGTCATTTAGGCCAATATTCACACACATGCCCACGTACACAAAGCTCTCCACTTTTCTCAAAGTCCCAATGTTCAGACTTCAATTCTTGACTATTGTCTGTCTGTCAATTGCCGACCCCAATACAACGACCTGTGATTTTGCCACATGTATCGCTAGACCATTATGCTCAACATGCACTTGCAGGGCATTCAGCTGGCTATGCAGACCATTCATAGTCTGATCCAAAAGGACTAGGTCGTCCGCGTACATGAGCTGACCCAGCATCCGACCATTGGGCCTTGGGGGAAAGCATCAAACCCCAATTGAAGTTTCTCCCATGTCGGAAATAAATAAATTGAACAAGGAAGCGCTCAATGGACACCCCTCTTCAGGCCCTTTGTAGCTTTTAAAAGATGTAGATGAATGTCCAGCTACATCTAATCTCACCCTCAATGAGGTATACTAATATAAAACTTTGATAGCCTGAACGAAATAAATTGGGCAACCCTACCTTGTTAATTTTTCCGACAAAATATTTCAGTCTCTGGTACTGAATGCTTGGGCCAGGTCTATGAATGCAAAATGTAACCGTGCATTGTTTTTAATTGTTCAACTTTTCAGAATATTTAGCCGAAATACAATCAAATGTGGTCCCATCTCTTTTACAAACCCAGATTTGTAGATGTCATAGGGGCCCGATAAATTCACCTACTTTATCAGACTTTCCAGGACCATTGAGGCAAACAATTTTCCGGCCACAGCCAGAATAGCATTAGGCTGATAGTTCTTAGGATCAGCCATATTGCCCTTCTTGAAGATAGGTGCAATAATTGATGACTTCAATGTTTTAGGCACCTGTCTTAGTTTCTTGACCTGGCCAAACAATACCATTAAAAAAACTGCCCACCAATCAGGAGCATCTTTAAGCATGGATTTAGTTAGCCCATCAAGGCCTGGCACTCGTGATTTGCTAACCTTCTATAACATTGCAACAATATTGTCTTTATCAAAATTAATTGACCATTCTCTTGATGTTAGCTCCACCACTACCTCTCAGTTTTCATTAGATGTGGCAAAAAACTAGTAAAGTGTTCCACCCAATTTTCTTCCGTAACCGTGTTAACTTGTATGGCAGTTTGGGGGTATCAATGGAATTTATAAGTTGCCAGATCTCTCCTTTTTCTTTTGACATGTTTTTTCCAGCATGTTCTGAATGTCATGCTGGAGCATCATCCATTTCGTTGACCTAAAGCAGTTCTTGTATCTTTGCTTTTGTTTTTTTGGAAGCCCAACATCTCAGAACCAGAGTCTCTTTTGATTTTCCTATGATCAGCTTTGAGTCGTTTCATATGCCTCTGCTAGATCTTTATCATAGGTATGTTTGTGGTGAAAGGTGATTCTACTAACTTTTTGGTAAAACTCTAAAAAGTCCTGTAAATTTGGAGAGTAGTCTATTATTTTATGCAGATCTAATCTCATTGAGTTTATTATGTGATCACAAAATCTTTCAGTCAATAACATAATTTTGGTTGGGTTCAACCTCAGATGATTTCTTCCTTGGGAGATTTCAATGTTTGCCACACATAGGTCTTTGTTAAACATATATATTGGAACCCTGTTCATTTTAGATATTATGATCAATGCAAGCAGAAGTAATTACCTAGAATGTTGACACCCTGGGGAACATATTACCCGACTCAAAAATGTAGTCCAGAATTCCCACTGTGTTGCATCTCTTCTTGGATGGATGTCCAGCGATATTCCCCCTTAACTTGCTCATTTAATGGGTGGAGGTTGATCTCTCTTAACAACAGGCTCCCTCTTCTTTCGGCTCGCTTAGAAAGGGGGTTCTCCTCCTTTCATATTTGGTAATTCCCCTCCAAATATTTAATGTTTAGATCCCGACACATAACGATAACCTGGTCTTATAAGGTTGCATGACATTTGTCTACCATGTTCGAGATGCATTCAACAAATTCACAATCTCCAATTCTCACTGGGTTACAATATAGGTGTAATATTACCAACCATTCATAACCCATTGATCTCTTATTATTCTTCTGTGTCACCAACATCTGAATGTATGGATTAGCAGTATGGACTGCTACAACTTCAATTAGAATTCAGTTATGAAATCTATAACTAAGCTAGGTGCTGGCCATCCCTTATGTCCCTTTATTGCTTTGATTAGATCAATCAAATAACCATCCAGGATAGGAGCAGTACATAGCTATGTTTCTTGCAGGTACAAGATATCAAAGTAACCAAACCTAAGTTCAACATTTCCAAATAAGTGCATACACCACTGTGTGTTCCACAATCCTAATACTAACTCCTTTAAGGAGATAGGCTCTTTAAATTAATCTCCTAGTGTGTTTAGCACTAGTGCTTCAGCCAACCATGCCCATAATTCTTCCTTGGCTGCCTCACCTATTACTTCTTTCTGCATTGTAACCTTCGTTTCCAAACTTTTGCTCCCTCCAATTGTTATCTTGAAGGGTATTCTTGTGCTAGAAAAGAATCCTACTTTACCGCTACTTTTTACGGGGTCCTCTTTGAGTACATTCTCAATGTCTCCCCCAAAATTCTCAATTTACGAGGTGTTGGGTTAAGGCCCATTTTAACAATAACCCAATTAGATGCAGAAAGAGTTTCAGGGGCCTCGCCCGTTAGATCAAAACCCAACCAACAAGGGGCCACCTCAAGCATGGTCTGCTTAATCAAATTGGAAGACAAGTGTATCAGTACCCAATTTAGATGACCATCATCTAGAAACTCAATTACTTCTACATGTTTAGAGATTTTAGATCTCAATTTCAGTGTATGGTAAAAAAGTCGCAAAATGTTGCCATGGTTCATTATCAGAGCATTGTCTAATTGCAATACTTTCTCCCAAAAAAATCCTTTTGTTTGGGCCAGATTTCATAGCATAGTCGAAGTCTGGCTATCCCATTGCTGCATCTCCATACAATCTTTTTATTTTTTTTATTTATTGAACATAGTTGAAATTACATCAACTTTTTCAATTTATACAGATTAGAAAAATTCATAAGCATAAAATCCAATTAAGAAAAACCATATAAATTCATAACTTGCTGTAAAATCATAATTCTAGGTTCAAGGCCTGTAAAAAATTAATCGTTGCAATTCCTATACTCATACATTCAGTGGCTGCCAAGGCGACCCATCTATTTTTTGGATCAAGTTGTGTAAAATATGCAAAATGATTAACAAAGTGCAATTTTCTTAAAGTACTAAGTGCCGGACATTCCAATATTAAGTGTTGAAGAGATTCTACAATCATAACATTTTTACAGAACCTACACCAGTTGAGGTCAGAGGAGATTTGTTTCCTTCTTGTTTTACCCTCACGGGTGGGCCAGATGTTAAGCCTCAAACGAAGAATGGCAGTTCTTAAGGCAGCAGATGGTGCTAAGCATAAATAAGAAGCAATGTTTTTAAAACGTTTTGGGCCAAAGATTGTAGAATCAAAGTCTTTATAAGTTAAACACTGAGTTCTGGTGTCAATCCAGTCCATCATATACACCTTCTTCTTTGCTTGCTCTGGATGAACCGTAAGAAGTTCAAGTGATATGTCCGCATGCACCATAATTGTTAATATTTTCGTAGACCAATATTTCGGAAATATTTCTGTAGAATTGAGCAAATAGCTTGAGATGGTGGATAATGTAGAGTTATCATATGTAGATAATAAGCATTTGCGAAATAAGGCACATAGGCGCCAGTTATATAGTGCACTTAGAGAAATTATTCCCAATTCATATCTTATTAACACACCAGGAATACATTGGGGTAAATTTAAAATTGCACGCCAAAACTTGGCTTCTAATAAATTAAGAAACCCTGAGGGGACAATTAGTGTTTCCAGACCATAAAGAATGGTTGCTACGACATTCTGGCCCCAATAAGTAATGGCAGCTTTGATGGAAAATTTACCATATTTAGAAATGATTACTCGTGTCTGACAGATTGCCGTGGTTAACTTCTGCTTAATTTTATTTAGATGTGAGTCTAACGTTGGACTGCCCTCAAAGATACGGCCCAAATAAACATAATTTGGTACCATCTTTAAGGGTGTCCCCTCGATCTGCCAGTTCATTAAGTGTTTGCGTAAGCCTTTAGGAACATACGAGACAATTTGTGTTTTACTCGTGTTTACTACCAATTCATTTTCTTTGAAATAAGAGCATAATGCTGACAGAAAATTGCGTAAGCCACTTGGAGTTTTTGATACTGTCGGGGGGAAATTCTGCCGGGGTCGGCCGGGCCGTCCGCGGACCTCCAGGCAGGGAGGCCCCAACTCCTCCCGTGTATATCCCAGATGAGATGAGATAGAGTATGAGACGCACACAAGGAGCAAGGTGACTCTGCTGTTTATTAGACAAAACGGCAGGGATGGGTCAAGGAGCGTACGCGTTCGTCCTGACACACACACAATCGTGGGGCTCGCAGGCCCTTTTTACTGTAATATGACGCGCTACTTGCGTCACTTCAGAAAGTTAACAAAAAACCTATCGCCACTCTTAATTGGGTGTTCGAGTGGTAGGGTTAGTATAGCACACATATAGAGAAAGATATTAGTGGACAAGGTGTAGTCAGGTGGTATATCTGGGTTGTCCCTACAATTAGATACATGAGAATTGTTACATGAAGACTCCTGAGGATTGGCTAAATTTGCTGGCGTCAGTGATAAGAGCCCCATGTTCTGATTGGTGCGCCCGTGAGCTTCCCAGCCTGGGACCACCGTCGTTCCCAGCTCTCGGTGTACCTGTAAGTTGCAACAATGTTTCACTATGGGTACATGCAGACAATGTGAGGACTTATTCATAGCTGGACGGGGGACCGCTCCCACTGTTGTAGATGTCCATTGAGCCTTTCAAGTGTATCTGCCAGTGTCTCGTAGCGAGGGATCCAGACGCCTCTGTTCTCCTGGGTTTGGCATCTCGTCAGGTTCGGCTTGGTCACGTGGGGAGGGACCGTGAAAGAGGCAGAATTCTGCACAATTAATATTGTTTTTCTACTGCGCGTCTGGTTTAATGTGTCGGTGTGACTTTAACGTTGGTGCGCGGAGTACGAGGTTGCAACATCGTGCCTTTGATGATTTGCTCTTGGAACGTGGGTTTGCAACATTGCGACCTTGGCTGGTTGCTTTGCCGAGCTCATTCTGCAGGATCAGCAACTGACTCTTGCCTTGTTGATGTCCACGGGAGCTCTTGTTTGAGGCCTACTTGGGCCTGGTGCATAAGTTGTCCGTTTGGTGCACAGGTGCTTTAGGTTATAGGAGCATATAATTTCATGACCAGTATTGTCTTCATTATACTTCTCATGGCGGTAACTGGTTTCAAGAGAAGCGTGAGCAAGCTAGTAGAAGAGTTCATGACGCGTCTTGCGTTTCTGCATTCTGAAAGCCTATGTAAAAATAATAAAGATGCACGTCCGTGAATATGCCTGTCGCCTACGTCATAGCACTGAGTATATTCTTCGTGTAGGTTGGTGTGGGAATGTCCAGTGTGTACATTTGTACAGATGTGCTTCCCGTTGTCTAGGTCGTCATGGCATCTCTAACGACGTGTAGATTTTAGTCTAGTTGATCCGTGCCGCAGGTGTCGGCATGGCCAGTGCGGGCTGCTGGGCAAGCAGATGGACACATCCGTATGTTCCTGTACCAGGGTATCTGGTCGTCTGGTAAATGGACAAACTCTTCTCGTGGCGGGTGTTTGGGTCGTGACCCTCTAGGCCAAGCGCGAGAGGCGAAGGACTGGAGCCTGGTCTTCCATTCTCCCACTTCAGTCCCCCCTCTGGTCGACTTGTCGACCACAAACATATCCTTCTCGTTATCTCCTCTTACTCGCCATATCTTAGTTATTCCTCCGAGATGTCCATAGTGGTTTACATGATCTTCAAAGGACCAATACATATATTCACAGGTACCTCCAGGAGTACAGTATACCCATCTTCCTATGTAGCTCCTGGGGTTTCTTGGGTTCTCGATCTTCACTGATGGTGGGTCTAGATGGTTGGCAATTATTTGGGTGCGCAGCTTCTCCCTCTCCTGTATTATTACACCTGTATGCTGGCCGTCATCTGCTGGCATCAAGGGGTGCATTCCCACCATTTCCAGCAACTCGTCAGTAGTGCGTGCCTTTCGTGCTTTCCAAAATCTAATTATTATCAGGGTAGCTCCAGCCAATATAGTACAGCCCACTATTATTTTCAGTCCATCTGACAGCCAGGATGGCATCCATGACCATAATAGTGAAAACCAGCTCTTATCCTTGTTCACACCGTTGCTTTCATCCATCATTTTGGAGTGCATCTGGGCCAATTGCGAAACTGCTTCTGTCAGTGTACCATTGTCAGCATCATTGGCAGGTATGAACGTGCAGCATGATTGTCCTATCTTTGCACAAACTCCTCCTTCCATTGCTGTGAGAAGGTCCAATACATATCTGTTCTGGAGTGCTACCATCCTTACAGCTCGCAGCTCCTCTTTTATTGCGTTGAACCCATTTACTGTAGAATTGATGGTCATCATTAGTTCCCATCTAGTTATTTGGAGCCATTTTGCGTTTGCGTAAGCCTGTAGTCCCGGGTGTATTATTGAGGAGAAGAACATTGCTGCTCTGCTAAATAGTCTGTGTTCTGGCGGTATTGATGTTAGTGCCGTTTCCGACCTTCCCCACAGGTAATTTCCTGTCAGCGGCTCTCCTTGTCTTTTTCTTCTATTTAGGACAGTGTCATTGCTGTTGGTCCTGTTCCCTTGCTCCTCCTGAAGTGGTGCAGATCTCTTTCTTCTCTTATCCCCTTCATCCATTCTAGGAAATTTCACCACATTGACGTGCTTCTTAGGTACCACTAGTGATGGTACATTGACGTGTACCATTGTGCACACACCATTCCACAGGGGAGGCAGTGTATGGTATGCCTTTTCTCCACAGGCCCAATAATGGTCCATTATTACTGCTGTTCCCGCTCCCCCCTCAGGTAACTCCGTCACACTTGCACAATTGGTGTTATATCCTACGTCCACCTCTCCTTTATGCTGGTAGCATACCTTGGGCGCAGTCAACGGTAGTATCGTTATTGGGTCTTCATCTTCTTCTACCCACGTGAGCATTGGTACATACTTGATCCACGTCGTCCAACATCGGTGATTGTGTGTCTCGATGGTTGAGATAGTTTCTTTTGTTACCATGTTGCTGCCAATCACTCCTATCTCCCAGCTGTTGTCCAGATACACCTTTCCTGTTATCGTCAGTAGCGGCCTCTCCCAGCATCCTTGTTTACCCGGAACTTCAGTGGCGTACCAATCACATGGTAGATACTGCAGTGTTACTTTCTGTGTTTCTCCTTTTGCAGGGCCACTTTTTATATATTTGAATGCTTCAGCATGTAAACTGGTCTTGTGATAACTCAAGTAGGTCTTGAGGAAGTTGTTTTCATATGGGTATGAGTCTCGTGTTTTCCATGTCATGTGCACTACAGTTCCTTGGAATCTTCCTTTCGTCTGGAACAGTGCCAAGTATATTATGCACTGCGCTATCTTCTCATTTATTTCTGTGGCAACAAATGTTTGTGAAGCACTCATGGCGTATGGTATTAATGAGCAGACGTAGCAGCTATCCTCAGTTGTCTGCTTACCAATGCGGGTCATGTGTTGGTACCATATGTTGTTTGTGACGTGTGCTGAATCTTGTACATAATTATCAATACCTCTATTGTCTGAGTATGTGCTGCGCTTAACTCTATTTTGCTTGGGTGCAATGTTACTACTACCACCTGACGTAACACCTGTTGCAGCAAGGAACGGGGGTATATTAGGTTTGGGTGCAGCAACAAAATTGATAGCACAGCTGTACTGCCAGACAGAGGCAGCCAAAAATCCGGTGATCATCAAAATCCCTATTATTTTTATTACAACTGCTAATCTCACCGGCATTTTGCTCTTACCTTGCTGCAGTCCTGGCAGCATATTCTTGCGACGTTAAAGTTGCCCGCCTAAAAATTCTCAGAAATGCTCGTTTTTAGATGTTAGTTTTGTTTTATTTAAGCTCTCCCTATCAAATAGTCATTCAGTGCCCAGGCGAAGAGCTGCTCCCACGCTACTCTAAGTGATTGGTCTCTTAGGACCGGCAAGTATGGGCGGAGGTGGGGCATGTAATATTCTATGGCCAGGAGGAAGGCTGTGTAGTAGACACGTACCCTTCTTCTTTTTAGGTATGTTGGCCTTTTTATTTCGTATACAAATTGGTGTGACAATTCTTCTGGGTAGTTATCGTCTGGGAGTACCATCTACGCCTGGACAGTGGACTTGTTAATTAGCTTTCTACTTAACAATACAATAATACGCAGTTCCTGTATGTGCGAGAGAAAAAAAGAGAACATTCACGTGTTTACATGTGTATTTGTGCGAGAGAACATTCAGTTTAAGTTGCAATTATACAATAATACGCAGTTCCTGTATGTGCGAGAGAAAAAGAGAACATTCACGTGTTTACATGTGTATTTGTGCGGCCAGTGGCTTTCAGTTTAAGTTACAACTGTCCTTGGTAGTCAATGGGCGGGGGGGGGGGTTTTTGCGCTCAGATGGCGGAAGTATTTTTACTCTTTGAACGTGTGACCATGGGGTGGGCAGTGTAGTGATCACCCCTTTCTTCGTCAGTTGTTGTTTCTGGGGTAGCTGGGTAGTGACACGGTAAGGGAACAATTGGGTCGTTGTCTGCGGTAGAACTTCCTTCCGCTGTCGGGGATGTTGTTGCTGTTCTTCCAATGGACCTGTCGTTGGCGCTGGGGCGGGTCTGCAGTTTGTATATCTTTACATCATGTAGGTGGTTCCAGGCACGCTTGTCCTTTAGTTTTACTGCTCTTGTTGATATGTCTTCTACCAGATGTGGGCCGGTGAACCTTTTGTCGTTCCACCTCCTATTGAAATTGCGAAGTAGCACGTGGTCACCTTTGGCAAGTTTGCACAAGTTCTCTTTTTCTAAGTCTGTACTGGCGCCTTCTTCTTGATTTCTGGTGGACCCGCCCCGCGTGCGCTCGAGCTGTTGAGACACAAACACAACACTAGTAATCAAAGACGACACATATTGATACATTTCATCACCTAGTACACTCGCTGAACTTTCGTGGTCAGTGAATGCCCTTGACGTTGGCGTTAGGGGAAGGCGCATTTGACGTCCAGTAACCACCTCGTGTGGGGTGAGGTGGTGGTCGGACCCTGGCCTGTTCCTTAGTTCGAATAGGGCTAACGGAAGGCAATACAACCAACTTTTCTTTGTTGTTTGTTGTATCTTTGCAATTGCCCCCTTCAATAAGCCATTTAGGCGTTCACATACACCGTTAGCCTGTGGGTGATATGCACATGCAAATTTGTGCTTTATGCTCAGCAGGGCTGTGATATGTTGGAACATTTCGTTTGCGAAATGTGGGCCGTTGTCTGATCTTAACACCTCGCACACTCCCCACCTGGGGAAGACCTCCCTTACTATGAATTTGGCTGCTCTAAATGCATCTGGGTGTGAACAGGGCCCTGCTTCAATCCACCTAGAAAATGGGCATACTGCTACAATCATGTACCTATTACCTTGACATATGTTGATCATATCAACATAGTCAATGTGAAGGTGCCGAAAAGGTCCTTCTGGCCGGGGTATGGTACCTCTTATCACTTTTAGGGTATGACCGGCCGTAAACTGTTGGCATGTGAGACAATTGCTGATAAAATTTGACACATGAGAATTTAACTCGGGACAGAACCAATCTTCTCTAATTCGTGCTGCAATTATTTCCTTGCCTGTATGGGCTGGGTGATGTAATTGGCTCAGGGCGGTATTTAAAAGTGCCAACGGTATTACAACTTTCCCAGTACCACCCTGGTGCCATAGTGCGTCGGTTGGTGACATTGTACATCCTCTTTTTACCCATATTTCCTTTTCGGCCATTGGTGCTGCTGCTTGTAATTCCATAATCTGTGTGGCTGGGAGATGGGTGTACCCTTCTCTTATTAACATCTTCCTAGCCATTCCCCTCCCTCTCCCTCTCTGTGAGTCTGTGGGGTTCCATATCTCACCAAAGTATGCAGCATATTTCGCATGTGCGTCTGCTGCTGCATTCCCTTTTGAGACGTGGTCTTCACCATTGGTGTGTGCGGTGCATTTTACTAGGGCTAGCTCTTGGGGGTCGTTTATTACTTCAATTATTTCAGCCAACAAGAGGGCATGTTGCACTGGAGTGCCATCAGCTCTCCTAAACCCTCTTCTCCTCCATTTTGATAGCCCTGAGTGGACAGTGGATGTAACATATGCACTGTCGGAATATATTGTTACACGTTTGTTAAAACTTTCCTTTAATGCCAATATTAGTGCAACTAGTTCAGCGGCTTGAGCAGAGTAATGCTGTGGTAACTGTACACACTTCATAGCCACACACACCGGAGCCTCCATCATTTTTACCACTGCTGCCCCAGTTCTCCGTATCCCATCTCCTTGATCAATAGTTGATGACCCATCAATAAACAAAAGCTCACCTCCCTCTAGTGCATTTTCTTCAACTTTTCTAGTACATGAATATATTTCATTTAGTTGGGTGCAGTCGTGGGCGTAATCTCCCTCCTCAATTATTTCTGCAAGAAATCTTGCAGGGTTAACAGTGCTACATCTAACAATCGCTAGTTCAGCCCTAGACAAAATGATCTCATAACCTGATGCCCTTTGTGTCGTTAGTGTGGACTTGGGTTTATTCAATATTGCAAATAGTGCATGTTCCACAAACAGTGTAGTTGGACACCCCATGGTTATTGCTGATGCCTTTTCTACTGCAAAAGCAGCTGCAGCGAGACCTTGTTCGCAAGGGAAGTGGCCTAACATCACGGGGTCTAAGTGACCGCTATAAAATGCTACTGGTTTATAGCCCATGCTTGTTTTTTGGGCCAATACTGCTTTCATTACTGCTGAGTCGCAATGTGAAAATATAAAAAAGCGTCGCTCATAGTCTGGGGATGCCAGTACTGGAGCTGTTGATATCGCGTCCTTCAATTCGTCAAATGCCTCCCTCATTTCCATAGTCCACCCCAACTTTTTCTCCCCTTTATTTGCTTCCTTCAAACCCTCAAGCAGGGGTCCTATGTATGAGCTGTAATCAAATACCCATGCTCTACAGTAGTTGCATAGCCCCAGAAATTGCTGCAGTTCTCTCACAGTCTGTGGCATGGGAGTACTTGAGATGGCCTGTGCTCTTTGTGGTGCAATCTTTCTTCCATGTTGGGATATCAGTTGGCCAATGTAAAGTACCTGTTCCTGACAGTATTGTATTTTTTCCATGTCTACCTTATACCCCTTTTCAGCCAATATAGTCAACATTTTTAAAGAGTCCTCTCTGCATTTACTTTCGTTTATACTGCAAATTATTATGTCATTCACATACTGTAACACTGTGCTTTCCACCTCAACGTTACCCAAATCCATCTGTATTACTCTATTGAAAATTGAGGGTGATTCACAATACCCCTGTGGTAACCTGGTATGTTTCCATTTTGTATTTCGGTAAGTGAAACTTGTCAAATCTTGTGAGTCGGGGTGTAATGGTATTGAGAAAAATGCATTTTTAAGGTCTATTACTGTAAATCGTGATGCTTCTGCTGGAATGCCACACAATATTGTGGCCGGGTTTGCTGTTACTGGATATTCTGCTTCCACTATGTTGTTCAAGGGCCTGAGGTCCTGTATGAAGCGCCAAGACCCCCCTTTAGCCTTGCGCACTGGGTACACAGCCGTGTTACATGGTGATTTTGAGGGGACCAATATGCCATTGTTTATAAGGGCCGTTATAGTTTCATATATGCCCTCATCTGCCTCTTTTGACAATGGGTACTGCTTTACTCTTGGTAGTATGGCACCTTTTTTCAATTTTATCCGTACACCCCCTATGCTTTTTATGCATCCTACGTCATAAGGGCTAATGGTCCATAATGATTTGGGCACCTTTGACATATCCTCCTTAAAGAAAGGGACTGGGGTGCATGCAGGTGCCTCAAGTGCCATTGCAATTTTCTGCGCTATTTGTTTGTGAGCCACTCTTAAGCATATTTCTACACTCATCATGAACACCATTTCCCCCTCCTCCTTTTCTTCTGAGAACAGCTCCTCATCTGACACCTGGGTCAACCTACATCCTTCTGCTAGTGCTATCACTGCCCTCCATGCTCTTCCTTCTTTGTCTTGGGCGTGCACAGCAATATACTCAGCTGTTGCAATAATGCTCTCAATGTCTACTACAAACACCTTTCCTTCTTGTTCATTAACAGGTGTTTCTGGTCGGAACAGATAAGCTGCTGGCCTCCTCCATATTTTCCCTTCTATCCCTGGCATCCATGCAAATGCCATGTCTGTTCCATACTGGAATAGCTCGCCATCTACTGGTTCCGCCCTAATCGCTGTCTGCCCGCAGTATGCTTGCATAATCTGTCGTGCTGCTAGCATGTTAATCCCTGGAGTAGAGCAAATTATACCATCCTCTGTAAAGGAGATTGTCATATTTAACCCATTCATTATGTCCCTCCCCAGTATATTTACTGGTGAGGCACTATAATACAAAAGTGGAACTGACAGATCATAATCTCCGATAGATAAGGGAACGTTATCAGTAAAAGGAACCAATCCTTTAGCCCCAGAAAATCCTTGGGTGTTCATGGCTTCGCCTGACATCTTAAATTTACCTTCCCTTATGCAAGACCGGGTTGCCCCGGTGTCAACAAGGAATGATAACTTTTTGTCACCTATCGTTACCTCTATGCGTGGCTCCTCCGCACTATTAGGTGTTACTGACAGGATGGGACACACCAAGGCCGTCTGTGGGCTGTCCTATTGGGGGTACAATGATTGGCCATTCCCTGTGTAAGGGTTGTGTCCCAAGACCGTCACCCTACCCAATTGCGTTTGTTCAGTTTGGGGTTGTTGTGTTAGCGCTACTTGTTGTTGTGGCAGTGGCTGTTGTTGTGTTAATTGCTGTTGTGGCAGTGAATATGTTTGTGGCTGTTGTTGCGTTATTTGTTGTTGTTGTATGCCCTGCTGTTCTTGTGATGGCCTAGGTTGTGCCTGCTCATTCCATGCTGGTGTTCCTGGCCTGACCCTACACGTACGTGACATGTGTCCTAGTAGTCCACAACTCCAACACACGGGTGGTTCCCTGCTCTGCCATGGGAAGCACCCTGTGTTGTCCTGGTATACCGGTTGCCCTGTGGGGTAGGAATTTCCAAGTCCCCCCACCTGCTGTTGGGTATTATATCCGTATCCTCTCCCTCTCATAAATCCTCCTCTCCCCCTGTTATAACTATAATACCCAGCTCCTTGCATTGGGTACCCTCCTCCCACGTTTGGTGCGTGTAATTGCAGTGGCGGCACTTGCTGTATTATACTTTGTGGAGGTGCTATTTGAGCTGGATCTTGTGCAGCCACTACTTGTGTGGGGCTTTGGGCCATTGGTGTGGGCGCAGTTATTAGTGCCCCTTCCATTGTGTATTTAGTGAGTTTTTTCTGTACTAGTTTGGCCTCTTCTGTTTTCCTGTCCTCTTCCTTTTGTTTAATTTTTCCTTGCCATATCCTGCAATGATGTACTATAGTCAGCTGTATTTCTGGCCATGGTTTTGCTTCCATTCCCACTACTTTCTTTAGTTGTTTCTGAACTCCTTCTGGGAGCCCTTGTACTAGTATATGATAAAATATGGCTGGTGTTTTATCCCATTGTTCTCTAGTTTCCATGCGCCACTTCTCTTGAATATCCTGGATATAATCAACAGGATCCTCATTCTCACGCATCTTACGGGAAGTAATTGCTCCTATGTCTGATGTGTCTGGGTACTGTACTCTCAGTGCCTGCCATAGCGCATGTCTGCAGTTTGCAAATGGCGCCCCATCATGCGATGTGTTCGTTATTGTTACCCCATGGAATCCCGCTCTCTTCCAGATGTCGTCCGCTCTATCCCCTAATATTGATATTAACAGGCCCTTCACATCTCCCACTGCTAGTTTCTGTCCTGCGGTGTGTTTTTCCATTTCATATATCCACTTACCCGCACCTCCACTTAGTGATGGGAGCCGACATTTTATATTTTCTTTATCTGTATGCTTCCAAGGTACATACTGCGGTCTAACCCCTCCTCTCTCCAACAGTGGCATTAAGTTGTGTCTTGTGTCACCCTTTATGCTCCATAATATTGAGTCCTCACACCCCTCCTCTTCCCCCGTTTCCTTTACCACTTCAAATTCTTCCTTACTACCCCTGCTCCTACCTCCCTCTCCGTCCTTTCCCCTTTTTTCGTCATTTCCTGTGTTTAATATGGGTATGTTTATTTGTCTGTCTTGCCTGCGGCTAGGGAGGACTCTAAGCCGACATGCATAGGGAGTCAATTCGTCCATGAAGGGCGCAAGCTTTATTGTGCGCAGCGAGCGTGTGGCGGTTGAGCATGTAGGGTGCGATGGGGGAGGGCGTGATGGAGATGGCGATGGTGTGGCTTCATGGGTTTGTTTTTCCACTAGTTGTTGCACCCTCTCCTCACTTTGTTCCAGCTCCTCCCTTCTCTTACTGATCCATGGCGAGTCTATGTTTGTTCTAGTGAGGTACAGCTTATCTAAGCTTTCCCTTTCACTCTTTCTTCCTACCCTCTCTACTCCTTCTTCCTCCTCACTGCAAAAATCAGTCATAAATGGTATCCCCCACTCTGCCTTTTTCCCTTTTACTGTTACTGTTTCTAAGTCTATTAGCTCCATTTCTCCTCTTCCTTTGTTACCAACTGTTCCCCCTGGTGTTGATGTTGTTGCTACTTCTCTACTTCTATATACATCCCCCCATTTTTCACTCTCCCTATTACTCCCTCCTCTTTCCCCTTCACTCCTCTCCTCCATCTCCCTACTATTTTCCTCCCTTTTCCTTTTTAGTTCCTCCATCACTTCGTTGCTCATCTGTTCCAATATTCTTTCATCCTCTTTCTTTCTTTCCCATTTCACCCTTTCTCTTTCTATTGCTTTCCCCTCTTCATATTTCTTAGCTGCCTCTGATACTACCCTCCTCCTCCATATTTCCATTTCCCTTTCTTTATCTTCTTCTTCCTTCTTTTTTTCTCTCAACACTACTCTTGACACCCTTTCTGCTGCTGCTTTTACCCTTTCAGCTTCTATCCTTTGCTCCTCATTTCGTTCCCTTAATTTGTCCAATTCGTCTTTACCCTCTTTCCTTTTCCTCACTCTCTCTTTTTCCTCCTTCTCAAGCTGTTTTATTAATTCATTCTGCTCATCCCTTAGCTTTGCCAATTTTTCCTCCAAAATCTCTTCTCTTTGTCGTAATAGCTCCTCCCCCTTCATCTCACTCTCCCTTGTACTATCCTCGTCTGTTCTCTTTACTGCCTCCCTCTCTTCTCCCGTTAGTGAACCCCGTAATTTTAATAATATCTGTGCAGCTACCCACTCATCATGTCCTATCTCTACAATCTGCTCTTCTCCAATCCTCCCCTCCCCCACTGTCATCTTCCTATGGGCCACATATGGTGGAGGGCTGTATGCCGGGTTCGAGTACCCTTCAGCCGCCCTTAACTGTCCTTCTAATTCTCCTAATTCTCTTAAAGGGTACAACCCTTCTCCCTCTGTTTTAACTCCCGGTGTTATGGGTATCTCGTTGAGCGGTTCCTTTTTTATGTTTTCTAATTTATCAATCTTTTCTCCTCCCTCTCCTTCATTCCCCGTATTCTTTGTCCTTTCACACCCCTTTTCCCCATCTGTTCCCTCTTTCTTAATCTCCTTTACTTCCGGTGTTTCTCCCATAGAGAACATTCCATTTGGTCCTGGTCGGGACCCCTGGAACATCCTCCATAAGTTAAACACCTCCACATGGCTCGCCAACTTCTTCCCCTTGTATGTATTGTGCAGATGGTTTAGCAATGAATGTTGGGCATATGGATCGAAACTACCATTAGGCGGCCATGGTGTTAACATTTTGTTATCCGTCCCCTGGGTCCACTCTATGCTGTACTTAATTAATTTCTCCCTATGGGGTGGCAGTGTGGTGCATATGTGTTGTAGTGGGGTAGTGAGGGTGTTCTCCCACCCTCCCGACCCTGTCCCATATGACATAGTGGTGCCCCACTTGTTACTCCTCCCTTCACTATCAGTTTGCAATTTACAACCTTATATTGTTTACCTGGCCCCGTAAGTGTGGGGACTTACGACAATCCTTGACAAATTATGCAATAATAATAATTAATAAAAAACAAAAAATAATAAAACACAAATATATATATATAATTTTGTATTGTATATTCCTTCCCCTACGGCCCCCTGCGGCCGAGGCGCACGCAGCACCCTGTGGCTGCGTACCCCTTACGACGATCTTATACAGTCGTCCTGATTCCTCGTTCTCCTCCCCCTTTTACACTTGCCGTGGCCGGCGTTCTCCGTGCGCAGCCACGCCCCTCTCCCCTTCTCCTCTTCCGATCCACTCGTTTATCGTTTATCTTCGTATCCGCTCCCTTATCATGTTTCTCTTCCCCACCACTCTCAAACCCGAAGTTCCTTGTACTCGCGATATTCTATTAAATCCCTACTGGTGACGTCACCGATGTCTTTACGCTACTGGTACATTCTCATTATTAATTTCAAAATACACTTGCAATCTACCCCCGCTAACCCTACAGCTGTCTTCCTGTCTCTCCTGGAACAAGGTAATCTCATCAATAATATAATCGGACTGCGCACGCTGCGTCGCCTCGCGTGTGATACGCCCCTCAACAGGAGGGCTTAACCAGCCAATTATCTTCCGTATTGGGCAACTATGCAACTAGCTACCGCCTACAGGGAAACGTCATCTACCTATCGAGTTTCTTGCTCGAACAATAGGGAACCTCGTCATCTACCTATCGAGTTTCTTGCTCGAACAATAGGGAACCTCATCTACTCATTGATCAATAAATATCAAATCGTAGGAAACCACACACACCCACCCCTACACGTTAGTCGCGATTTAGGCCAATCAATGTCTACGAGCGGCCACACGTGATGTTTCGTGCTCTGCCCCCCTCTTTCGCGTGACGTAGCTGACTGCTCTCGCACTCGTCTCGCCACCATTCATTCCATTAGCAACACTCAGTTGTTAAACCTTCGCCGCGCATCTGTACAATACCTCCCTCCTCCCTTATTTACTTCCTCCCCCTCCCTCACAATTTCGCATTGCTCGTTGTGCGTGTCATGCTCACCAAGTTCTCTCGATGCAGGGCCGCTCGACTGCGTGCACCCCTCCAAGCGGCTCGCCACCTCCCCTCGTCTGGACCACGTCTGGACACTCGCCAACCGCGGGCGGGATACTTCTCAACCGGCTCCCGAGGGCCAATATCCGGATTGCGCTGTCCGGTCTTCTCGCAGCTCCGCGATGGTCCTGTAGTCCTCAGAAGGGGGCAACGGCAGAGGGGGCCGCGCCGCCGGGCCTCCTCGCAACGGGAGTGCCTGGAAAAAGTAAAAATAAAAAGTCGATCTTAAACAGATCTCAGCAGTGCCTCCAACTTGTCGGGGGGAAATTCTGCCGGGGTCGGCCGGGCCGTCCGCGGACCTCCAGGCAGGGAGGCCCCAACTCCTCCCGTGTATATCCCAGATGAGATGAGATAGAGTATGAGACGCACACAAGGAGCAAGGTGACTCTGCTGTTTATTAGACAAAACGGCAGGGATGGGTCAAGGAGCGTACGCGTTCGTCCTGACACACACACAATCGTGGGGCTCGCAGGCCCTTTTTACTGTAATATGACGCGCTACTTGCGTCACTTCAGAAAGTTAACAAAAAACCTATCGCCACTCTTAATTGGGTGTTCGAGTGGTAGGGTTAGTATAGCACACATATAGAGAAAGATATTAGTGGACAAGGTGTAGTCAGGTGGTATATCTGGGTTGTCCCTACAATTAGATACATGAGAATTGTTACATGAAGACTCCTGAGGATTGGCTAAATTTGCTGGCGTCAGTGATAAGAGCCCCATGTTCTGATTGGTGCGCCCGTGAGCTTCCCAGCCTGGGACCACCGTCGTTCCCAGCTCTCGGTGTACCTGTAAGTTGCAACAATGTTTCACTATGGGTACATGCAGACAATGTGAGGACTTATTCATAGCTGGACGGGGGACCGCTCCCACTGTTGTAGATGTCCATTGAGCCTTTCAAGTGTATCTGCCAGTGTCTCGTAGCGAGGGATCCAGACGCCTCTGTTCTCCTGGGTTTGGCATCTCGTCAGGTTCGGCTTGGTCACGTGGGGAGGGACCGTGAAAGAGGCAGAATTCTGCACAATTAATATTGTTTTTCTACTGCGCGTCTGGTTTAATGTGTCGGTGTGACTTTAACGTTGGTGCGCGGAGTACGAGGTTGCAACATCGTGCCTTTGATGATTTGCTCTTGGAACGTGGGTTTGCAACATTGCGACCTTGGCTGGTTGCTTCGCCGAGCTCATTCTGCAGGATCAGCAACTGACTCTTGCCTTGTTGATGTCCACGGGAGCTCTTGTTTGAGGCCTACTTGGGCCTGGTGCATAAGTTGTCCGTTTGGTGCACAGGTGCTTTAGGTTATAGGAGCATATAATTTCATGACCAGTATTGTCTTCATTATACTTCTCATGGCGGTAACTGGTTTCAAGAGAAGCGTGAGCAAGCTAGTAGAAGAGTTCATGACGCGTCTTGCGTTTCTGCATTCTGAAAGCCTATGTAAAAATAATAAAGATGCACGTCCGTGAATATGCCTGTCGCCTACGTCATAGCACTGAGTATATTCTTCGTGTAGGTTGGTGTGGGAATGTCCAGTGTGTACATTTGTACAGATGTGCTTCCCGTTGTCTAGGTCGTCATGGCATCTCTAACGACGTGTAGATTTTAGTCTAGTTGATCCGTGCCGCAGGTGTCGGCATGGCCAGTGCGGGCTGCTGGGCAAGCAGATGGACACATCCGTATGTTCCTGTACCAGGGTATCTGGTCGTCTGGTAAATGGACAAACTCTTCTCGTGGCGGGTGTTTGGGTTGTGACCCTCTAGGCCAAGCGCGAGAGGCGAAGGACGGGAGCCTGGTCTTCCATTCTCCCACTTCAATACCAAAACAAGATCGTCCGCATACCATAAGGCACAAATTTTTACATTGTTCAATTTAGGAGCATCAGCGATTACTTTGCCAAAAATGCAACGTACATCATTAATGAAAAAATTGAATAAGGCAGACGCTAAAATGCACCCCTGTTTCAGCCCTCTATACATTGGAATTGGGGTTGATAGAAGACCCTCAGAGTTTAGCCTTACATAGACCTTAGTTTGTGAGTGGAGGGCAAAATAATGTCAATAAGAGTGGATGGGCAGTCCGCTTTGATTAACTTATCTATAAGTTTTGGTCTTGAGACTGAATCAAAAGCGGAATGAAGATCTACGAACGCAAAGTATCTGGCTTGCTTCTTATGAATTGCTTGTTGTTTTATAGCATTTAAAGTAATTAAATTAACGCCAGTACCTAGACCTGCCACAAAACCAGTTTGTGCTGGGTCACGTTGATTTACTTTATTTGACCAAGCATTAAAATCTCTTAGCACCAGTCTGGAGAAAATTTTCCTGGCACGTCTAGTAACGTTATTGGACGATAATTTTTGGTATTCATTCGATCACCTTTTTTATAGACCGGAATGATTACAGAAGAACGCCATGATTGCGGAATATTTTTTGTTTGTAATATGTGTTGAAAAGTATTATTCAAGATTAGTGCCCATTCTGTTATGTTTTGTTTGAGCATTACATTGGTAAGCCCATCCAGGCCTGCCGCTCTAGATGATGAAGAAGCTTTGATAAAGGCTTGAATAGCAAATCTTGTACAATGTAAAGTCCAACTCTTTACAGCGTTACTATTGTAATTATAGTAATTCATCATAGGATCGTCATATAAGGACGAAAAATGTGTAACCCACACCGATTCAGGTACGCCATTGAGCTGCACATGATCTTGGGATGAGATGTTACATTTATTCAACAGCTCCCAGATCATGGCCGAATTTTTACCACGGCAAGCTGACAGAAAGTATTCACCATCTAGTTGGTACAAGGTAGCTCTCCTTGCTCGAACCCAATTTCGATATCTCGAAGAGGCAACTTTAACTGCTTTAATTCGATCAATCATGGGTAATTTCTGATAATTTCTGATCTCTCTTCTGTAGGCTTTCTTTCGTTCACAGAGAGCTAGATCAAAGCCATGAACATGTCTTTTAACTGGTTTACTACAAACAGGATAAAGATTCGCGAAGGTGCTTAAGATATCTATATAAGAACCAGGCTTGTGTGAACTTTGATTTTTTAGAATAGCATCATTCAAAGCTAGTAATTTATTGACAGACCATTTGAAGCGGTTTCTGTCATTGTTAACAGATACAGTATGTTTATAGTACAGTGCAGTTTTCAGGTGATCACCACTTTCCACCGCCCAAAATAAGGCTAAGAGGTGGTGATCAATGGATATCTGTTTGATTATAACAAATTTGCTGGTATTCATGAAGATGGAATTAGATACAAAAATATAATCAATGGTAGATTTGGAGGAGTCTCTTTCCAAGGTATTCATAGGTGGAATGTCACCTATGATTGCACCATTTACCATCTTTAAACCATGATCTTCCATAAAGGAACACCATCTTGCACCTTCCCGATTCCTATTCCTCTTGTTCGAATGAAAGCAAGAAAAGTTCAAATCACCCATTAACAATATTCCTGAGACATTATTTTGATCAGAGATATGTTTGAAAATACAGGAAAGAGCATCATAAAAGCTGTCATCAGTAATGCCTGCTGGGTTTCTGTAAAGATTAATAAGTGCGTATGTCTGTGAGTTGAAAAGGATCTTAACCAGTTGCATGAATTTATTTGGTGTTTGCCAGGGGGAGATTTTCAAACCCCTGCTCACTTTCACTGCTACTAACAAACCAGCTGTCGGTCTACCTTTACCACCATGGACTGCTGGCAGTAAACTAATCTCATGATCGTCCCATATAGGGGGATTTATTAACCATGTTTCTTGTAGAGCTACAATATCGTAACTATTCAAACCATTATCTAAATTCCACTGCAAATGAGAGTAACCTCTAGTATTCCAACTAGCAAGTGAATGTTCGTTGGTAGAGATGGTTGCTCGTGGTTACGAACGGATGTTGGGTTCCACATTGGGATCTAATGGCGATTGATTGATGCAATAATTGCAGGCACATGAAGGTTCGAGAATAGTGCCACCAATAGACTTATTACCATCAATCTCCTCAGATTGCTGTCGTGCTGGGTCTTGAGCTAACAAGAAACCAAGATTAAACAAATCCATTCTGGCGTGCCATAGTGTATTACAAACAATACCAGACTTTATCCAAAGCCTAACAATGGAAAGATTCTTGTCGCAGAGAAACTCAACTTGATCCACATCTGATGAAGAAATGGCTTCCAGTCCCTCTATATCTCCAAATATATTGAAGACACTAGCACGACATAAATCATACTTTGGGAAGGACCCATCGCGACATTTCAGGATCAGAGTATGAAACTGTTTAAGTTTCTTTGAAAATGCAGCACTATCGTCATTTATGTAGTGTTTACTACTGCCATTACCTATATCCATGTTACTCCTATTTCTATCTTTAGGTGGATCTTGAGGGCGCTGACTATTAGAAGAAGGAGGCATGATTTTCGTGCAATTATCTGATCTGTTTTTGAGGGATCAGACTTCATTTTGCGAATTTGTATTAAAATTATGTATATGAGGGGCATGTTCAAGGACATGTGGAGCTTCAGATAGCACCTCTGATATTCTATTAAGTAAATAGGAATCCACCGCAGTTCTTAATGCACTTAAACGATCTTCAACTTTCGCCATCGGAACAAGAGGAGGAGGTAACTTGCCCGCACCTGTCGAAACGACACCATGTTGAACAGCTAATGTCGTTTGTACAATCGGGCAAGATTGTTTTGTTTGTATATTATCAGGCTTGGATGTCAAGAGAAGTACCAGCTCATTCAAAGGATCATAATTAGGAGATGAAATGAGAACTTCTTTTGGGATACCTTGAGGAGGAACAACTTGAGAAGGAGGGGAGATGTCTTGCAAAACTTCATCTACACACGAATTGCTGGCTGTAACGACCAAGTCGGTATTAGTTATCTCATCACATATAACTGGCGGACCAACAGCACTGTGAGTGAAAGATTTCGTGACATCCGAAGAAAGATCTATTTGAGGTAAATTTTTTAAATCTGACAGAGCTTTTTATTTCTTTGTATAACTTTAGATGTCATCAATTTTATTTTTCTATTATTTAACAAAGATCCTCCTATCTTTTGTACATTTTGGTTGATGCCCCCATGAGATTGACAGGGTATAGATTGACCCACAGTTCTCACAGGAGAATCAACACTAATCCAAGATTCGTTATGTTTTACCGTATCAGCTTCCTCAACACATTCAATTGGTCGAATAATTTTAGAAAACATTGGTAAAGCTGGCGTAATAGTTAGAAGATCTTGGATCATACTCTCTAAATGTGAGAGACGCTGTATAATAGATGTTCCTGAGTGTACATTTGAACCTTGATAAGCTGACAAATTGGATTCAAGCTGTACAATTCTTTGCTCCAGATTTACTAAAGAAAGACCTTTAGAACATTTCAGTGAGGTATCTCTCATCCAATCACTTATATGATTTATCTTGTCGGTTTGAACAGCTAACTTCTGATCCAAAGAGTTAAAAAGCTTGAATAAAGTCGACATAGTAGTGTTAATAGCCCCCAAGGTGACTTCTAATAGGACAGGATTTGGCAAAGATACAGTTGATTGTCGTTTCTTGTCAGAGGTTTGACAGCGACGAGGGGTAGGTTGCAAAAAAGAGATCTCCTCATCTTGTCTTGTTGAATCCATGGAACATGCTTGTGCATAGTCAGTCATGATTGAAACTCTTGAGCTTGCAAAGTCCCTACATTCAGGGGGATTTTGAGAGGGGGATGAAGGAGACTTATTATGAGAGACTTGTCCCACGTCTTCAATAATTACTGAAGCCAATGTAACATTCCCAGACGGTGAATTTTGTGCTGTTTTTTGGTTTTCATTTGTCATCACTTCAGAGTCGAGAGATGACTCTTCTAAAACGGTGGAGAAAATTTGCATAGGTTTAATAATTTTAATAGGCGAATGGGGTACAGTTAATAAAGTTTGATCTGAGATAGAAGAACTCAAAAGAGGAGCAGACGCCTCATTATTTAAATTGGGATTTTGTATTGGGATCAAATCATTTACATCACCATTAGGTAGTAATGGCTCTGCAGGGATCGATACAGAAGAAGCCAAATCAGTCAAATTGGAGATTATGGGGCCATGTGATTTTTTTACATGAAAATTACGAATGTCATTTGGATTTTTGTTAATTGGAGTTAAAGTGATGTTTTTTTTTTTAAATGCGAGTGCGACTTTTGGTCTTTTCCTGTGATTTAGGAATGTTTAGATTAATGGGAGTTTGAGGGAGCAGAGCTAACTCCGGTATATTAGGCATGATGGATGATGAAGTGGCCATCGGGTCTCTAGTTGTCTCTGATGGCATGCCTGTTTTTAGGGTGAACATAGAATGTTATATAAAAACACTTTCTTTCTTAAGTTAAAACACTATGTGGCGTTTAAAATATGAAACGACAACCTAATATGTTGATGACCTTGATATCTAGACACATTTCAAAGATCGCCACAGTACTTGGTTTGGAAACCTGGTATAATTGGTGACGTTGGTATTAAACAGTACCTTAGGCAAAAGATTCTCAATTGCGACCATCCGCCAAACAGCCGCACAACAGCCAGAGGGCTTGTCCCCGCCGGGCTTAACGCCGCAAGGGTGGCTCGCAACAGCTAAAATGGGCCGGCACAATCACGTGATCCGTCACGTGTTGCCAGGGAACTCCGCCTCCTCCAGGAAGCGGCGTGTGGCAATAGGAAAGAAGGAGACAGCAAGAGCTAAGGCTCGCAGTGCTGTGCTGGCAGAGTCACGTAGAACAAGTGGAGCGAATTTTCACACAGCTTCACAGTTCGCTGTACACCCCGCTCGGGCGGCTCGCAACAGCTAAAATGGGCCGGCACAATCACGTGATCCGTCACGTGTTGCCAGGGAACTCCGCCTCCTCCAGGAAGCGGCGTGTGGCAATAAGAAAGAAGGAGACAGCAAGAGCTAAGGCTCGCAGTGCTGTGCTGGCAGAGTCACGTAGAACAAGTGGAGCGAATTTTCACACAGCTTCACAGTTCGCTGTACACCATACAATCAGTTATGCAAGTTCTCCTTAGCTTCCATAACATGCTTTGTCATTAAGCTAACCTCTTCTGTTCTAATGTTACAAAACAAGTAGTAGACATAGGCGTTATTATCGTTGGGGTACTTTTATAGTTCAAAGCTCCCCCAGCTCTGACAATTGGTACTAAGGTCTGTGCTTCACAGAATATATTGTATTGTAATATCTACTGCCACAGGGGCTCAGATTCATCTTCCGTGGAGTATGTAGACATATTAAAATGTCCTTCTATGAATTCATCCTTTCAGTTCATACTTTGTACCCATAGGCATGAGCTCCTACTCGATTCTGGAGTTTCTAATGCTACTTCTGTATGGTTCCCACCACCATTCGCTTTGGTGGATTTTACATCAATTTTCATTGTTCTATTGAGGGAGAGAGGAATATCCAAACTTCTCATTAACTTCTTGAGTCATTTTATCTGTGTTTTCCCCCTTGACCCTGTTTTTTAGATTTGTTTTGTTGTTGTCTTTGCTACTGATGTTGTCTTTTCCTTTTTTCGTGAGAAGATAGCATACTCTCCAGTTGTGCTTTCATCTTTAGCTAAGCTGTCCATAGGCACTTTTTCCTGCTTAATTGCCATTAGTGTTTTGTAACTGCAAATATCTTCTGATGATTCTTGTGTCTCCCCACAGGCAGGCTCTGATGGTTATATCACTCTCACAACCTCATCTTCCACTTGATCCTTGGTGTCCATTGCTAGGGAGCACTGTTGCTTTGTTGACACCTGCAACCTTAGTTATGCCCTCTCTCCTCGTTATCCCTGCTGGAGTTAGGCATTCCCTCTGCAATTCAGAACAGCTCTATGTTCTCTTCTTTCATTTTGTTCATTCATCAATTGTTCTAATATTTGTTGGAACATGCTTCTAAATTACCTTGGACAGCTGTGACAAATCCTTCAATAAAAATCATTTTTGAGTGGAGCATTGCTAACAATGTGGCTTGGTCCTTGAGACTATCATTTATAGACTCATACAATTATAGAAACAGAGCCAATGTGAACGTTGATGCTTAAATGACACTTAAAGTGAAGCCACTGGTAGAATGATTAATTACAGCACCCCCTAATTATCTCGGCGGCCATTTTTTAAACTCTGCGACTGATAGCTCAGATGTCATAGAGCTAGTGGAAGTATCAGACAGTCTTGTCCTTCTCGTATTTCTTATTTGTGTTTGACAGTGCTGCACATCAACAACCACCTTCACGGTTTTGACCTGATTCAAGTTGTTAGTGGTTGATTCAGTCAGCTCTGTAAGGTTCTCTATAGATACTTAGATACTGAGCACCACACACCGTGGGTAATACTAAGCAGCGCTCAGATACCTGAGGGTTCGTAGCGCTATATAAATGCCAAATTATTATTATTATTATTATTATTATTATACTTGATGTGTTTCAGAGTTGGAGGGGCACAGGACATAATCTCCACCTATTCGCAGGTCAAAACAATCACCAGCATCAGAGATGTCTGCTACTATCACCACCTTAGCCGGAAAATGTCTCTCATTCATTCAGATTGGTGTGTCGCCAATGATCTTTGTCTGAATGCCAGCAAGACTGAGACCCTCCTCATCGGCACACGATCACCTTCCTTTCCCCTCACACTCTGGCAGGCCTCCCTTGGCCCTCCTCCTTTCCCCACCTGCAAAGCCAAGAACCTTGGTGTCACCTTTGATTCCACACTCTCCTTTTCTGCCCACATCGCTGATGTATCAAAAAAGTCAAACTTCCTACTGCACCTCTTCAGAGGTACTCTTCCTTTCCTCTCATTCCCCCAGAAGCTCACTGTCTACTGTTAGGCAGAATCCTGTGCAGTTCCCTTAGGGAGCACTACAGAAGATTAGGACTACAGGTGAGAGCAATAAATCCCTGTTGGTATCAGTCTGTACCACAAAGATTTAGTTTGTAGCTGTGGCTGAGCAGTCAGACTTATCTCAAGAGGGAGATGAGCAGTATTCAGGGTTTACACAATAGGCCTTCAGTACTATGGAACAAGGAAACACTGACCAAAGCTTTGTAGTAAAATAATATATATATTTATTTTATACACTTCTTGTTAAACACATCTATCACAGTTCTTAAAGCAAGTTAAAATCGGTCAAACAAAGTGTACACAACTCCCTAGTTAAATTGTAGACAAGTTTGAGCAAGAGTGAAAACTGAGCAAAACGGCACAGTGCAAACCAAACACAAATGGCACTCTAGCAATTTCTAACAAGGGAGGGAAAGCACAAGTTATACAGAAATTCCTTCTTACACACCCTAGCAACACTTCCCATAAGTTTGTGAACCAGTTTAAGCAAGGCAGTGTATCAGTATAAAAAAACACTTAAATGGAAACTGAGTAAAATGGCATTTCACAAGGTTTAAAAGTGGGGAGGAAAGGGTGGTTATAAGAAGTAGGTGCACCAACACATTTCTAGTTGAGAAGCAATCTAGAGAAGGCAGTTCTAACAAATTTAGCCAGAGTCAGTAGGCCTGTGCCAGAGTCAGTGGTACAGGGCAAGGGCCCAGGAGCAAAATGTTCTTGTAGCTGCAGTTAAGTCTTTGGTTAACGATTTTGAAAAGGTGAATGCAGAAGTTGAAAGACAATGTTAAGAGAGAGGGGCGGCCAACCCAACAGGTAGGTAAAGGATTTAAAACACCTTTAGCACTACCACGCAGAAAGGGCGGCATAGCGGAACAATGTACCTTATAAATGAAGAAGTGGCTTCTGCGGTGGTGGATGTTCCTGGTAGTTCCTGCAGTTTGGGGGATCCAGCAGAGGAAGAGAGGCTCTCGTCGTGGAGGAAGGTTCGAGTTACTGCACCACCCAGGGATGAAACCAGCCGCGGTGCTGCCCGACGAATAAAAGGTACGCTCCTTTAAATCGCGGTCCGGGTGGACTGGTGCCTGGCTATCCAGTCTCCGAGTACAGGGTACTGGCAATTCGACCAAGGCAAATCCGGGAAGGCGATTGGCAAACTGGTTGGCCACACCAGCTCAAGGGAAGAAGGCTCTTGCAGATGAAGATCTTCTCTCGTCGTGTGAAGAAAAGTGGTGAGACGCTGCAACAGAGCTTCACTGGGGGTTTAGTCATTGCAGATGTCTTTGGCTTCTCTCCTCTTCGGCTTCTTAGTTCCAGTGGCGACGTCTTGCTCTTCCAGTCCTCAGGACCCTGCTTTTATGCAAAAAGATCCCCATTCATATAGCCTAGCTGTCACTCACACAGTGGAGTGGTCATCTTGGCGGGAGACCCTCCAGCCTATCAGGATAGAGTGCGGCATGTGTTGCTGAGGCAACCCCGTCCAGGGATCCTACTCCCCCTCCCACTCAATGGACCCACCCCAGACTCAGTGGCGCCGAAAGGAGGGCTTCTCGGCAGAAGCCCGCCAAAAGGACGAACAAAGGATCCCCGACCTGGGTTAGGAGTTTAGAGAAAGACTCGAGAAAGAAGTTATATTAAAGTTGTGGCAAATAAAACATACCGGAGTAAAGTTAATATTAAAATACACTGGCGGTATGTTAGAGGCTGTCAGAAAATGTGGTAGCCTCGAACAATGGGAAAATCCCATAGGAAAATATTTGCGGTCGAATATTTACGGTAGTAACCACTGCCACCAGCCAGAAACTTTTGAGAGAGGGACTGTACGGTACCCTCTCAAAAATGAACATAAGGGAAAAACGATTAACCCTTCCCAGTACCTCCATAGTAAGATGGACTGTTCTGGTTTAGTTCACAAAAATTGACTAGTAAAGTCAATGGGGACTTTACATGCCCTGGGAGACAGTAGTCAGTCCCAGGGTATGGGGTCTAAGTTCAGGGGTCGCTACAACACCCCTGGCTCACTGCACAGAGGGTGCTGTGAAACACATGTGAGTAAAGATGGTTCTTATGGAGGTGAGAGAAACCCCATAGACATTAAACACAAAAATAGCCTAGAACACACATAGAACATTGCATAAGAGTGGGAAAAAGAGTCTCACTCTTAGCAGGAGAAAAAAACAAACCCTTCAAATCCAGCAAAGCTGCTGAAAGACTCTATAGGTAAGGGAAATTAGCCATAAGATGAGAATTCTCCCTAACATCTCCCAAGATCTGCTTCTCTCCAGGTTGGACTATTGCAACAACCTCTTTCTTAATCTACCTGTCTCTACTCTCCGCACTTTGCAACTTATCCAGAACAGGACTGTAAGACTTGTCCTTGGCCTCAAGCCCTGGGATCATATCTCTCCAGCTCTGAAATCTCTCCACTGGCTCCCAGTGGATGCAAGGATTAAATTAAAAACTGGGTACAACATACCTTCAGCTATCCCTTCACAAATACCTCCCATCTCGAGCACTCCGCTCCTCTCCCTCTACCTCCCTCGGGGTCAGTCATTTCTCAAAGAAACAGGCTGGGGGTAGATCTCTGTCTTTGGCTGGGACCTCCCTCTGGAACAGCCTCCCTGCCACTCTAAAACTTGAGGAGAACCATCTCTGGTTCCAAAAGCACCTCAAGACCTTCCTCTTTGTTTCTGCCTTCGCCCCCCTCCCCCTGCTGATTCTACTCTCCCTCGGCACCATGCACCTGGCCACCCTCTTTCCTCCTGGACCAGGTACCTGCTCCTCTTGCCACCCGCACACTGTGCCTCCTGGCCACCCCTTGCACTGGGTCTGTATCTGTACCAATACAGCCCCCCTTTTTTTTTTCTTCCTGTATTTATCAGACCTACCCAGCCTGCTGTCTTAAACCCAGCACTTGCCACTTGCTGGCTGCACTCCCTCTGTTTGTTGCCTTTTTATTTATTAATGTATTATTATTAATGTTTTTTTTCCTCCTCACTGCGCACTCTCCTTTTGTTCCCCCTTCCATGCACTTCTCCCCCTTCCCCTCTGCACTTGTACGTTTTCAATGTCACTGGGCCTAGTAAGATAGTTGTTTTTGTTTCTCCTCTGTTCCCCTTCCCTTGCAGCGCTCTGAAACACTTGTGTATGAGCGCGATAGAAATAAAATATCAATCAATCAATGTAGAATCCCTTTTCTCACTGTCCATCATATCTGAAATCCTTGCAATAGCACGTGAGTGCCGCTCAGCCATGGCGTGGCCCCTTCCAAGCAAGTGTTTTGCAGGCCTCCTAGCACTTATTTCTACAGGCTGCCTTGTCAATGATTTAATGGGAAGATTTCTTAATGGAAGAGCGGGGTCAGAGCCTGCACATGCCATAATCTCCCGCATAGGGCTTGATGGGGGGTGCTCTGGCACACCCGTCTCTCTAGTAGTACCGCGTCTGGTATCTCGTCCATAACTTTCTTTTTTGGAGGTGGATTGCCAGCATCAGAGTTTGGAACTCAGTAAAAGAATCTCTGTTTCAGCTGTGGTATTTGTTGAGCAGTGCGAGTATCCAAACATGCATCCCTATTTAGTCTATGTGTTGTATTATCTACATTCATCTTGGAGCTATGTTCATAGTAAGGTGTTACTAATAAAGGAGCACTGCAATGATTTTCCAGCTTTTCAAGCATATAAGTTAGCCTCAGCATTGCAATGTTCACTGAAGTTGCAATCCCGCTATCTTTGCAGTGCAAACCTCCTCTTCCATTGCGGGGTCTTAGTGTTGTTGGGTGCAAGATGACCATTTAATTGGTGCTTGTACTATTTAATGGGACAGTTATGATCGAAGTCTCATAATTCTCTATGTCTCTCTTAGCCCCATCCACATCATTCACCTCCACCTCCACCTCCACACAATGGTTACTGTTGATGTTCTTCCCAGGTCTGCGGCTTTTTTCCAACAACTGGAGCTTTCCCCAAGTTCTGGCAAGTCAACCAGGCTTCATTTCGATGCTTGACTTCAACAAACATGCAGCTCTATTCCTGCCTGCTCCTTCCTGCCACCTGACTGCAGTACAACTGCACTCAGACCCAAATTCGCAGTGGGTGTGGTTATACCTGTAAGAGGATTCAATTCAACACTACAGCTAAGTCAACGCCTAGTCTATAATACTGAATGAAAACCCTTATTGATATATCTTTATGTCCAGTTCATGCGTTCTGGATGACTACCCCTATATAACACCCCTCTCTTAGAATCCCCCTGACCCCACTGAGCCAAGAAGTAGTTCTGTTTTGCAAGTTAAAAGGTTTAATTGATAATTTAAACAATAGATATATATATCACACTTTATAATAAATTAATAATTGAATAGCACACTTAATCTGATATGATAAAGATTACAACGGAGAATCTGGCACTAGCACACTTCTTGATAATCACTAAGGAGTTGACATGAAATGGATAAGATAGCAACAATACTTTTATGGTTTCAAATGGATGCAATGTGGAATGAAATGCAGTACAGAAAATAACTTGATAGGATTTCAGCAAAAGACAATGTAATCACTTTCTTGGACAATTCACCCCCCCTTTTATGCAATGCAGGGAAATGGAAGGAAGGCACACAATTCTCAGAAATGCAATTCAAATGTAATTCAGTTCACCCAGCAACTTAGACTACAGAAGTTGAAAACACAGGCAAAATGCTTTGATATGTGCTGGCAATGGAGTGAAAATATGCTAAAAATGCTTTTAATTCCCTCTAGAGGTTCAGGGTGAGTGGTATCAAGTTAATATTAGTCCAGGCTCACTTTAGCAAGGATCTAGGAGTAATTGGTAGGTTAAACGAATTTTTGGCAAATGAAAGCAAGAAGCTTCTGTTTTCACACGTGGAGAAATTTGCAAATCGCTGCAAAATTCGCGAATGCGTCTTTCACGATTACGGCAAAACTATAGAGAATAGGAATGCGGTTCTGGATTCGTTTAAAAGCCACGATTCCCAGCTTTCAGAGGAAAGTTACAACAAGTCTCTAGGACAAACGGTTACGGAGATATGAGCGATTAAATAAAGGTCGTTTTTCAGATTTGAAATTTTAAAGTTCAAAAAGACAAGTGCAGCTTGCAACTAGAAAATGACAGGTGACAGCTTTGCAAATGACAGGTGACAGTTAGGAGGCAGTTCTACTTAGATTAAATAGATTGAATTATATTATGTTAACTAAGAGATTGGTTGTGCACAGTTTTCTAGGTACTCACACTATATTCTTGAATTAAATGGGCCACGCCACGGATCTGGTCAGGTTTTAGACTGGACTCTGGTCTCTGCACTTCACAGTGATCTGGGTCAGCTCTCTCTGGTTTTGGATACTGCTCTGCTTTCTCTGGGTCTTTCTGCACAGCTTTCTCTGGAGATTGATGGAGGTAAAGTATGGATTTTCCCGGCAGAGCTTCCAGCTGCAAATGGATTTGAAGGTCCCTATCTGTCCTGTCTCTCTGCTTTTATGTGTTTTGAAAATGGGTGTGTGTGAGCAGCATCACTAGACCCTACCCCTCTCCACTTATCATTGGCCAAGCTTTCATTTCTCCCCTGATTGGGGGAGCTAAGTTGTGTCAGAGGGATGTCATTTTACAGCCTGCAGAAAGTCCACTCCTCCTGTCAACTTAAACACAAATCTAGATTTGAACCAAATACATATTTGCAGAGGTACATATTGTTTAAAATTACATGCACCCCTCACATATCACAGGAGGTATCCCCTGTTCAAACTCTGCTCTTCCTGGGAGCTTGCATTCAGAAATGGCAATATTTCACTTTTTAACTGATTTTGCAATTCCGGACATTAACCCAAATTTACACACATGTGCGCAAGGAGTATGGACATTAGTTGATGAAGTGTCAGATTTTTCACATGCACACATTTTGAGTAATATCCTCTTTTCCGCTAAAACCCCCCTGAACATGCCACCGGTTCTAAAAACCTCTTAAAATGTGGGCAGAAAAATCACAAGAATTATGGTGTCATTTAAATAATTTTCACATGTCCGTACTATGAGTTATTCATCTTTTTAGAGTTATGCTCTGGCCCCAAAGGGGTGTGGTTTCCCCCCAGCACAAGGTTGAATTTCTGGTTTTTCCAGTTCTGCCAAGCCAGCTTGCTCTCACAGGCAGTGCCCCTCCTTTGTCCTTCCAGGAGGAAGCTACATTTACGACATCTGCAATAAACCATCTGCCTGGGTCAGGACAGGGCTTTGTTCAGAGCTCCTATATTCTGTGGGGGCTCCCCTTAATTCAATTATCAGAGAGATGGCATATCCTTAGTGTGGCCAGCAAAAGGCAGATAGGCCTGGGAACACAGCTGTGACTCAAGTTTCACTCCTGATGGGGGGTAGTTGCCAGTCAAAATTGGAATCTCTTTAAGCCAGTTTTTAGCTACATGTCATTTCTGTTCCCCAGTTTAAGTCAAGACATTTTTTTTACATATGCAGCTAGGATGCTGATTCTAAGTTTAAAACTATGACATTTAAACAATTGCAACCTATGTGACACTCAAAGTAGGTCACTCATTTCTTTTAAACATTTAGATTTGTAGTGTCTTTCAGTCCAAATTTACTTAAACTGCTGAAATCCACAGCTCAGCCAGTCTTGTTATAAACCTTCAAGTCACTTCAGAATATAACTTTAGATTGTATCCACCTCTCAGTAAGTCTTTCTTTGGCCTGTTTTGGGTTCATTTATTCAGTTTTACAAAAAGTAAAATCTGGTGTTGTTTTAAAATGCCGGCTTTTGGATAGTGGTGAGTACTGGTACTGCACCCCTTTTTGGGATTTAAGAAAATGAATTCCCAACAATTATGGGTTTGCTTTTGGCAATCAGCATTGCCATTCCCAATGGTTTCAGACTACTGTGTGGGTAGTCCAATGGTGGTTTTAGGCAGTGTCCTTCTGTGCCCATAACATCGGCAAAAATGAGTGGCAGCCTATTCTTCATGCATTTCCCTGTGCATTTTCTGGGAAGCTCTGGCCATCATGATGTTTTCCATGTCAGAACTGCACAGTTTTGAGGTAGGGCTCGGATGCATGGGTAAATACATCCCACAAGCCCCCCTCTTGCGATGGCCATTCGGTTTCACTGATGGGACTCGCAAGACCTGGGATGTAGTTCTCATCTTCTTCCGGTAGATGGCACAGTTCAGCATCTTTTTCTCCATCCGGTCGGATCGATCGGTTCTCCTCGCCGGCCTGATGGGAATATTGGGCGGTACTCTGGGCCCGTTGCGTCTCTGCTCCCGGTCTCCAGATCGTCCTCCTTGGCTCGTCTCCCGGTTTTCTTTCTCCTAGGACGACAAAGGAAGAGCGGCAATACCTACTCATAGACATTTTTCCACCACTGTTGAGATAGTGGGGCAGCATATGCATTTCATCATAACGAAACATTACATTCTTATTTTGAAAAAAAAACAGTATAAGAGACAGTTTCATGCAAATCACAATATTTTAGAGACTAGATGTGGTATGTTTTATGATTGGAACTGAATTAGTCTGAGACAGTACCCGCTAGGATTCCAGAGGATTCCTCCAGTTGTTGCAGAGTGTGCCTGGGATGGCAACATTTCAACTGGTTTATGTGGACCCACTTGTCTTCCCCCTCTGCCAAAGGACCTTTGGGGATGTGGATTTTGTAGGCCACAGGGGAGATCTTGTCGATGATCTCAAAGGGTCCCTTCCATGTAGGCAAGAATTTCCGCTGTTTTGCCTGGTTTCTTTGGAAGTTGTATAGATAGACCCGGTCCCCCACCTGATATTCCTTCCTGGAAGTTTTCAGGTCATAGTGGGTCTTCATGCTATCAGCTGATCTTTCTAGATTCCGCTGAGCATAAGCAAAAGCATGTTGGAGGTGTTTCCTTAAATTCTCCACATACTCATGAGTAGTGGAGGCATTTATCAGTGTCTGCTCTTGGGTCCTGTAGAGCAAATGCTGCGGAAGCACCATCTTGCGTCCAGTCATCAACTCAAATGGTGACATTTTGGTTGCAGATGAAGGGGTAGATCTGATGGCCATTAGGACCAGGGGTAATCGGATATCCCAACTTGGCCCAGAATCTGCCACAAACTTTTTTAAGATGCTCACAATTGTCCGGTTGTAGCGTTCCACTGCTCCAGAAGAAGCTGGCCTGTAAGCAATATGTAACTTCCTTTTGACCCCCAGTATCTCCCACATCCTTGTCATCACTTCACTGGTGAAGTGGCTACCCCTGTCTGACTCAATCCTTTGAGGTAGACCAAAACGGGAAAAGATGTGGTTAATCATCAAGGCAGCTGCGGTTTCTGCCTTGCAATTTGGGGCTGGGAGACATTCCACCCACTTGGTAAACAAGCATGTCACAGTCAACATGTACTTATTCCCCCTAGCAGAGCGAATCACAGGGCCTACAAAGTCGATTTGTAAATCTTACCATGGCAGTGTCATCCCCCGCTTTTGGAGAGGCGCACGGTGCGTGAGGGATGATGGCTGAAATTGTGCACACACAAGACACCCCTTCAAGTATTGGTCGAGGTCCTGCCCCATGTGTGGCCAGTATGCAACCTCTCTTAAGATTTCCAATGTTGTGTGAAACCCCCTATGACCGGAGGTGGCCGCATCATGGGCGTGACTTAACATCAGGCTTCGGAATGAGGTAGGAACCACCCACTGATCGTGACCAGCTTTGGATTTCCTTACCAACAAACCGTCTTGGATCCGGAACATTTTTGGACATTTCATCAACACTCTTAGGTCCTCTTTCCCAATGTAATCGGTATCCGTCAGGGGAAAGTTCTCAGGGTCCTCAAGGTGCTGGTAAAACTTACCAATAATTGGATCCCCCTTCTGAGCGGTAATCAAATCAGCATCAGGGGTCTCCTTACTCCATTGTGCAATTGAAAGGTCGTTGTGAGAATTTGTCTGGGACCTAGTGATAGCAGTGACCTGGATTTTCCCCAACAGGGACTCAATCTCAATTAGATCCCCTTGGATGGCCCCGGTTTTGGCCAGCTGATCAGCTAAGTCATTTCCAGTTTTGTCTGATCCCTCTATTTTGGAATGACCCTTGATCTTTTTCCAATAGATGGTCATCTCATTCGAGGTGACCAGATCATCAATGTTTTGGATCAACTTCCCATGTTTCAAGGGTTTGTTGTTAGCACATAACATGCCTCTGGTTTTCCAATTAACCAGGTGCTCCACGAACCCGTTCCGTACATAATCCGAATCTGTGATTATGACCAGTTCGTGGAGTTGATGCTGGACAGCAGTGAGGATGGCCTGATGCACAGCCATCAATTCTGCCACCTGACTACTTCGGGGACCAATTTTGTATCCAGCGGAGGGTTCTGGGAACTCCTTCACCCATGCATTCCCTACGCCGGCCACCAATTCTTTCTCCCCGTTGTTGTCAACATGGTAAGAGCATCCATCCACATAGACAGTGGGCATTCCCTCACACTTGTCCTCTTCAAAGACTTTGTGTGGGGAATTAAGGTATGCCTCCATGTTGTCCTTGATTTTTAGACTTTCGTCCTCGAGACAGTTTTCTCTGGCACAATCATGCAAGTCAGCCAGACCTTGCGCGAGGGGACTCTTCTTGTTTTGGCCATATCTGACCTCCACAGGAAAGCCTTGCATTGACAGAATCCAGGAGGTAATTCGGGAATTACTCACATTTCCGGCCCGGATTCAGTCACTTTGTAGATATTGCAGAGGCTGGTGTGGAGTCTCCACTATGATGTGTTCCCCCTGGATAAACGGGCGGTAATTCTTCAATGCCCACACCGTTGCCAGGAGTGCCTTCTCACAATCGTTGAATTTTTCCTCCACAGAGGATAAAGTTTTGCTCGCATAGGAGATTACTTTATTGACCTTGTCATGCTTTTGGTATAATACTGCCGTCAAGCACGTATTAGAGAACCCCGTCTCCAGGAAGAACTCCTTGTTTCTGACAGGGTAAGCTAGGCAGGGCGCTTGTGAGAGGCTTCTTTTGAGTTGTTTTACTGCCTCGGCTTGTTCTGGACCCCATTCCCACTTGACCCCCCCCTTCAGGAGATGAATCAGGGGTCTGGTGATCTCTGCGTAGCCTTCAATGAACTTTCTGCTGTAATTAGTCAGTCCAAGGAGGCTCCTTAGTTCCCGCAGAGTTGTGGGGTCTTTCAATTTTTGGAGGGTTTCCACTTTCTTTTCCTGGGGACAGAGACCCTGAGGAGTAATCTCATGCCCCAAGAAATTAACACGGGGTCTACACCACTGTGCTTTCTGAAAGGAAAGTTTTGCTCCGGCGGTCCTCAACTGCGTCAGAACATAACGGATCTCCGCTATGTGTTCCTCCACAGATGAACTTTTGATGAGGACATCATCTACATAAGCCAGGTTACCCCTCGCACCCAGGTCGGGCATGGCCTTATGTAAGAAAATATTGAACTCATTACCGGAGTTAAGGTATCCGAAGGGAGTCCGGGTCCATGTGTACTGCTGGCCCCCAAAGGTAAAAGCCAGTTTGTATTGGTCCTCCCTGCTGACAGGCACGGTCCAGTATCCATTGGTCAGGTCTATTGCAGTGAATACCTGTGACCCCTGAATCTGGGCCAGCCCTTGGTCAATGTAGGGAAGAGGCCATCGGGAAGTATGGACCCGTTTGTTGAGCTCCCTGAGGTCGGCGCAGAGTCTCCACTGGCCGTTTGGCTTCAATATTCCCAGCACCGGATTATTGAAGGTGCTGTGGACTGGACGGATTATTCCCCGGGACTCAAGGTTCTTAATTATTTCAGTAAGGGACTCCATTGATGCGAGAGGCAAGCGATATTGCTTCACAAACACAGGAGTCATGCCAGGGTCCGTGGGGATTGTTGTTGTGTGGATGTCGGTGCGACCACAGTCATATGAGTCTACCGCAAAGAGATCTTGGAAATCCAAGAAAACTTGTTTCAACTTTTGCTTTTGTTCCAGAGTCACACAGGCATCAGCTAGGTTGACTCTCTCTTCCACCATCTGCCTGAAGCCTGGAAAGACTTCTGGTTTGGCTATCTCAGCGGCCTCCTCCAGCTGGGTGGAGAAGTCCCTGGTCAGAGTGCTGATTTGGACTGGAGGCTTCAGGTGGGAAAGGCAGCCCTCATGGACCTGGAAAATCACCTCATCCCTCCTGAAGTCACAAGTCACATCTTCCTTACCATAAGGGCAGGAAGTGTACACCAGGAAGTTCCCCCCATGCCGGGTAAAGATCCTGTCTGGTGTTGCGTTGTCATCCCTGTCACTGTCAAAACAGTCCTTGGGGATTGGTCCTAACAGTTCATTTCCAAGATCTATGGAAAAATGTCGGTCATCAACCGCCATTCCAATAATGGTGCCTGCGGCTAGAGTAATACTCTTTAAGTCGCTGTTATCCACCTCTATTGGAATGGTGTCATGTTCTATGTTGACTAATGGAGTTGGGTTTACCCCCAACCCTTGCTGTTGGAGAGAAGCATTTAGATGTATATAAGCATCAGGGTTTTTCAAATGTTGTCCTCTTTTAACTTTCACATCCAGGGAGAATTGTCGGGTCCTTTCTGGGATGGTGACTTCCTCTTTGATCTGAATCTCAACTGCATAAGGTAGCAATTGAGCTGACCTAAATGCTTTTTCTGGATCATCAAAGCCCATGGGATTCTCCGCTAATCGGGACCAAGCTTTGAAGTTTATTAGGTCCAAACTAATGGCAAAGCAATTGAGAATGTCACTGCCTAAGTAAAAGGCGGCAGTGACGTCTCGCACGACCCAACAGTTATGGACTATGCTCTGGTTGCCAATGGAGATTTTGAGCATACACCTGCTTGGCAGGAGATGTTTGGAATTGGGTGCTTCCAGGTCCATTTCCCATTTGTCTATCAGTTTCAATGTGGGAATGGCCGGATCTTTTGGGAGTTGGCGGAACATGGCTTCGCTGATGAAGCTCTTACCGTTGTTCACACACACTCGAGCGAGAACAGAGTCCTTCCCATCATTTAACTGGACAGGGATGAACAACTGCTCTCCAATTTGCTGAATCTCAGCCAGGCTCTGAGCTGATTTCACATCTTTCTGGACTATAGGAGTGGGAGTTTCTGATTGTGGATTAGTAAAGAATTTCAGGGTGTTTCCTTCCAGTGTGGAATACCACCTTAAACTGGAAGGAAGGTTGATTTTCAGAAATAGAGAGGACCCCCCATCACCAGTCTGTTGTCCTACTGCTATTACTGTCACGTCTGGAATTTGGCTATTCTGGAAGTGAAATTCTACTTGGTCAGATTTTTGTTCAACCATGTGGCAGGTGCCGTTTAAACTAACATGGTTGACACTCTGTTTTAATTTTATTGGTCGGCTAGTTTGGGTCCAGAGGACCTTGTTTACACAATCTATTAGGGGTGACAACCTTCTCAGGAGGTCATTCCCCAGTAAACAAGGGGTGCCCTCTGGAGTCACAACTATGACTGGGTGTTTCAACTTGTGTCGCCCAATTTTAATGTCCAAGTCTGCCGTCCCCTCGACGGGAATTTCCTTCCCGTCAAAGTTCTGGAGTTGTCCAGGAAGTGAGGTGAGAGGAATATGGTAATTCTCTCCCCTTCCTGCATTCAGTTCATCAAAGGCCCTTCTGGACAGAAGGGTAGCTTGAGATCCCGTGTCCACCAGCGCTGAAATTGTACCCTGCCCCTGTACTTGTACCGGGGCATAGTATCTTCCCTCCTTCTCCTCAAGGGGGCACAGATAATGCACATTTTTGGACAACTGGTGGGCTAACTTTCTGGTTTTGGACATCGCTAGCGAAGAGATTTGGGCGGAATTCTGTGGAGAGCCTTGGGAATCTGAAAGAAAAATTTGGCAACTGGAGATCAGAGCCATTGTGGGTTCCCCTGGCTCCGGTTCCGGGCCGCCCCCCCCTTTTTTGGAGGCAGTCACCAGAATGGGTCTGAACCAGGGGATTTTCTTGCTGTTGGTTCTGGGATGAGATGGTGGGCGGCGGTAGCTCAGTCTCCACATCTCCCCAGTCTGGATTTGCATCCCTAGGGACCCATTTTTCTTTGGGAGGAGTTCCCCCCTCTCTGAAGGAGAAGATCCTTTTCCCAGGATCCTCTGAGGATCCCTCTCCCTCAAATTGGAAAATCTGTACCTCCTCCTCAAACTGAGTCTGTTTGGGTCTTTTGTTTCTCCTACCCCCCCCTCTGCTCCTTAGGAGGCAGACTTTCAGGGGCAAGAGATTTTGTTTCTGGTTCCTGGGTTTCCAGGGGCTGTTTACCAGTGAGGAAGGAAGCTTCCTTCAAGGCTTTACACCCCCCTTCCCCTTGTGCCTCCTCCCTGGGAACCGGTGAGTTATCGGGGTGCTGCCCCCGTCATTGTTCTGGAGCACCAGGTCCAGAGTTGGGTGCGTTCTGCGCCGGCATGCCGATCTGAGGGTTCTGCTGAGCCCTCAGTATGTGACCCAGATCCCGCGCCATGTTTTGAACCTGGCGCTCTAACTGGGAAACCCGCTCAGGCTGATATGGGGCCCTGTTTTCTCCCCTGGGCTGATCCCGGGAAGGGTAGCTATCCCTTCTTTGGTAGTACCCCTGGTTGGGAAGATTTGGGTACCCCTCCACCCTTGGCCTCCCCTCTCCCGGATTAGGTTGTCTGGGCTCAGGGAATTGGGGAAAGAAGGGTGGAGGATTTTGGGGCTGGAAATTGGGTGGATACCTGGGGAAAAAGTTCTGCCCAGGGTTTGGAGAATTTCTGCCCTCCTGTGGGAAGTTAGGAGGGAAGTTCCCTGGGTTAGGTGCTTGGCTGGATCCCCCCCCTTGGGCTGGAGGAGTCCACACATAACCCAGGATGGGTCAATTTCCCTTGTAACGGGGACTTACATAATCAGGAGAGCGAGGGACCCCATTTGTGGGGCTGCCTCCTTGGCTCCCTGTCTGTGACTGACCCGAGGACCTCCTGGGCCTAGCATTATTAGGTGCAGGTAGGTTTTTAGGCCCCCCCATCTCCAAATCCAAAACGGGGGTGACCTTTACCTCTGCCACCTTGGCAGCAGCAGGGGTGCTGTTGGCTTTGGGGTTTTTCTGGGCATTACTTTTGCTATCTACCGGTTTCTGCACCTCATAGATCCGGGTAGCCTGTTCAATGACCCAGTCTAAAGATCTTTTCTCATGAAAATCCCTCACGAGCTGGGTCATTATGTATTTGGGCAAGGCATGAAAAAATGTATTAATGAATTCTCTACTGTCTGTGCGCACCCTTCTGGTGGTCTGCGCAAAAGCACGTTTCAGTTCTTGCACAAATTCTTGTGGGGCCTGATCCTCCCCACATTGCAAATTGTAGGCTGCCTTGCGAGCCTCTTGCGGATTTCTGTGAACAGAAAAATGTTTCAAGATGGCCGCCTTATAGGTGGACCATCTTAAATGATTTTGGTCCTCCAGCCCCGCAAAGAAACTGGAGTATTCCGGGGAGAAGGTCCACTTTACATATTGAATACAGCTTTGGCTGTCCTTCAAATGGAAAGTCTCCATCATTTGCTCAAACAACTCTAAGTGCTCCCAAACAGAATACTTAGCGTTCTTATGGTATGGCGTGATGACGCTCCTGATCCCCTTAATCTGCTTTAAGGGGTCCTTAAGCAAGGCCCTTTTTGCCTTATTGGCCTTTTTGGTTCGGGTAACCCTTGTCCATTCATCCTCTGACTCAGAGGCACTGCTCCCAGAGGTTCCTGTCTGCTCTTCCAGGTTTTCCCGGATTCTGCGAGCCTGGGAATGGCTGGCCGAATGTGGGGACCTGGTCTCCTGTGTCCTGCGCAGTTCAGAGGAGTCTTCAGATTCCTCCTTGCTGCCAGGATTTGCTGGGTACCCCCCCCACTGACCTAACTGGGCAGAGGTTTTCAGGATGCCCTTAAGGGGCCTACTCTCCTGGGGTTCCCCACTGAACTGTACTGTACTTGGGTGCCCATACCCGGATGCCCACCCCTCCATTCCTGAGTGGTACTGGCCTATGAGCCCCATACTTTTAGCTGGATAGTAATCTGCCATCCCTGTGGCCCTGTGCTCATGTGCGCCAGGGGACATGGGGGTGGTAGAGTCCAGGGACTGGGAGAGATGAAGGCCCCTGGTGTTAGGGCTCCTGAGGTTATGGTCAGGAGTCTCTCTTTCCCAGCGGACCTCATCTCTATCCGCCCCTGCTCCCTGTTGCAATGCAAGAGCCTGCATTTGTGCTTTCAGTTCCTCAGTCAAGGCCTTACTAGACTCTATCAGTCTCTCCTGCATCGCTACCTGTTGTTGGAGCCTATCATTGTGTTGACAGAGGGCCTCATTTTCCCTCTGTGCTTCCTGGTTGGTCCTGGAGAACTGGGCCAGTCTTTGCTGCAGGAGGGTTACCTCCTGAGCTGTGTCCCTATTGTCCTGCTCCTTTCTTGCTAGAGCATCCTCCACCCTCCTGGTGTGCTCTAACAAGTTCTGGTGTTCTTTTTGGAGGTCACCCAGTCCCTGGTGGGCCAGGTGATTTTCTTCCATTTTTCTTTTTAAATGTCAGACTTCCTGGCCTAAGGCGTCTCTTTCCTGACTAAGAGCCTGCATTTGTGCCGCCAGGTCGTCCCTCTGCCTTTGAAAGGCACCAGCTTTCTGGCGTTCTTCATCAAACTCTGCCTGGGTATCCAGGTCTTTCATAATCAGCTTGTTGCTCTCTACCTTCACTCTATCTAGATGACTTTGCAGGGTGGCTACCTGCTCCGTGCATGCCCTGTTAAAGTCTAATTGTTGCTCCAGCTTTTTCTGGCTCTGCAGTAAGGAGTCCAAACTGTCTTGGTGCTCCTTCTGCAGGGCCAGAAATCTAGTATCCTGGTCAGCCTTTTCCCGTTGCAGTATATCCATGTCCTCTTTTATTTTAATGATATACTGCCTACTATCATTTTCTGACTCCTGGCTCCTCTGCAGCCTCTGCTCAGAAGAGTCCAGATCAGATTGGGCCTTCTGTAATGCCAGCAGTTGCCTACTCACCAAATCTTGGCCTTCAGCACATTTGTCCTGCATGGCTCCCATATGTAAATATAAATATGCCGCTACCCTGGCAATCTTGTTGTGCTCATCCTTGGCTTTAGAGGACATATATAGTTCACTCATGGCCACATGTAAGGGACCCTGGTCTCTCCATAAATCTGACCCTGTTTCCGTGATTTGGGGTGTGATGGCCTGCAACCAGCCTGTTTGGTCCTGGTGAGTCCACTCACCTCTCACAAATAACTTATGTAAGAAGTGCTCTCTGGCTATTTTCATGTCTACTAAGGTCGTCATTCTAGAGATTGGTCTCTGTCCTGACTTACAGAAGTTTGTATTTTATTTTTGCAAAACAGACCTTTTTCTTAGAGCGTTCATTTGAGAAGTGCTTTACAGCGTAACACAGCGTGTGCTCCGACCGGATATGTGTATCTGGTCAGCTGGCACGCTGTATTAATCTGCACAAGTGATAGATCTAATCCAAACGTCCGGCACGAGCCCCCAATTTGTAAGAGGATTCAATTCAACACTACAGCTAAGTCAACGCCTAGTCTATAATACTGAATGAAAACCCTTATTGATATATCTTTATGTCCAGTTCATGCGTTCTGGATGACTACCCCTATATAACACCCCTCTCTTAGAATCCCCCTGACCCCACTGAGCCAAGAAGTAGTTCTGTTTTGCAAGTTAAAAGGTTTAATTGATAATTTAAACAATAGATATATATATCACACTTTATAATAAATTAATAATTGAATAGCACACTTAATCTGATATGATAAAGATTACAACAGAGAATTTGGCACTAGCACACTTCTTGATAATCACTAAGGAGTTGACATGAAATGGATAAGATAGCAACAATACTTTTATGGTTTCAAATGGATGCAATGTGGAATGAAATGCAGTACAGAAAATAACTTGATAGGATTTCAGCAAAAGACAATGTAATCACTTTCTTGGACAATTCACCCCCCCTTTTATGCAATGCAGGGAAATGGAAGGAAGGCACACAATTCTCAGAAATGCAATTCAAATGTAATTCAGTTCACCCAGCAACTTAGACTACAGAAGTTGAAAACACAGGCAAAATGCTTTGATATGTGCTGGCAATGGAGTGAAAATATGCTAAAATGCTTTTAATTCCCTCTAGAGGTTCAGGGTGAGTGGGATCAAGTTAATATTAGTCCAGGCTCACTTTAGCAAGGATCTAGGAGTAATTGGTAGGTTAAACGAATTTTTGGCAAATGAAAGCAAGAAGCTTCTGTTTTCACACGTGGAGAAGTTTGCAAATCGCGGCAAAATTCGCGAATGCGTCTTTCACGATTACGGCAAAACTATAGAGAATAGGATTCGTTTAAAAGCCACGATTCCCAGCTTTCAGAGGAAAGTTACTGCAAGTCTCTAGGACAAACGGTTACGGAGATATGAGCGATTAAATAAAGGTCGTTTTTCAGATTTGAAATTTTAAAGTTCAAAAAGACAAGTGCAGCTTGCAACTAGAAAATGACAGGTGACAGCTTTGCAAATGACAGGTGACAGTTAGGAGGCAGTTCTACTTAGATTAAATAGATTGAATTATATTATGTTAACTAAGAGATTGGTTGTGCACAGTTTGCTAGGTACTCACACTATATTCTTGAATTAAATGGGCCACGCCACGGATCTGGTCAGGTTTTAGACTGGACTCTGGTCTCTGCACTTCACAGTGATCTGGGTCAGCTCTCTCTGGTTTTGGATACTGCTCTGCTTTCTCTGGGTCTTTCTGCACAGCTTTCTCTGGAGATTGATGGAGGTAAAGTATGGATTTTCCCGGCAGAGCTTCCAGCTGCAAATGGATTTGAAGGTCCCTATCTGTCCTGTCTCTCTGCTTTTATGTGTTTTGAAAATGGGTGTGTGTGAGCAGCATCACTAGACCCTACCCCTCTCCACTTATCATTGGCCAAGCTTTCATTTCTCCCCTGATTGGGGGAGCTAAGTTGTGTCAGAGGGATGTCATTTTACAGCCTGCAGAAAGTCCACTCCTCCTGTCAACTTACACACAAATCTAGATTTGAACCAAATACATATTTGCAGAGGTACATATTGTTTAAAATTACATGCACCCCTCACATATCACAGGAGGTATCCCCTGTTCAAACTCTGCTCTTCCTGGGAGCTTGCATTCAGAAATGGCAATATTTCACTTTTTAACTTATTTTGCAATTCCGGACATTACCCAAATTTACACACATGTGCGCAAGGAGTATGGACATTAGTTGATGAAGTGTCAGATTTTTCACATGCACACATTTTGAGTAATATCCTCTTTTCCGCTAAAACCCCCCTGAACATGCCACCGGTTCTAAAAACCTCTTAAAATGTGGGCAGAAAAATCCCAAGAATTATGGTGTCATTTAAATAATTTTCACATGTCCGTACTATGAGTTATTCATCTTTTTAGAGTTATGCTCTGGCCCCAAAGGGGTGTGGTTTCCCCCCAGCACAAGGTTGAATTTCTGGTTTTTCCAGTTCTGCCAAGCCAGCTTGCTCTCACAGGCAGTGCCCCTCCTTTGTCCTTCCAGGAGGAAGCTACATTTACGACATCTGCAATAAACCATCTGCCTGGGTCAGGACAGGGCTTTGTTCAGAGCTCCTGTATTCTGTGGGGGCTCCCCTTAATTCAATTATCAGAGAGATGGCATATCCTTAGTGTGGCCAGCAAAAGGCAGATAGGCCTGGGAACACAGCTGTGACTCAAGTTTCACTCCTGATGGGGGGTAGTTGCCAGTCAAAATTGGAATCTCTTTAAGCCAGTTTTTAGCTACATGTCATTTCTGTTCCCCAGTTTAAGTCAAGACATTTTTTTTTACATATGCAGCTAGGATGCTGATTCTAAGTTTAAAACTATGACATTTAAACAATTGCAACCTATGTGGCACTCAAAGTAGGTCACTCATTTCTTTTAAACATTTAGATTTGTAGTGTCTTTCAGTCCAAATTTACTTAAACTGCTGAAATCCACAGCTCAGCCAGTCTTGTTATAAACCTTCAAGTCACTTCAGAATATAACTTTAGATTGTATCCACCTCTCAGTAAGTCTTTCTTTGGCCTGTTTTGGGTTCATTTATTCAGTTTTACAAAAAGTAAAATCTGGTGTTGTTTTAAAATGCCGGCTTTTGGATAGTGGTGAGTACTGGTACTGCACCCCTTTTTGGGATTTAAGAAAATGAATTCCCAACAATTATGGGTTTGCTTTTGGCAATCAGCATTGCCATTCCCAATGGTTTCAGACTACTGTGTGGGTAGTCCAATGGTGGTTTTAGGCAGTGTCCTTCTGTGCCCATAACATCGGCAAAAATGAGTGGCAGCCTATTCTTCATGCATTTCCCTGTGCATTTTCTGGGAAGCTCTGGCCATCAGGATGTTTTCCATGTCAGAACTGCACAGTTTTGAGGTAGGGCTCGGATGCATGGGTAAATACATCCCACATACCCCTTCCTTGTAATTCTGAGAAGGGGCACCTGTCTCCTTCTCGGAATACAGAAGATGAACAGTGTTATCTCCCAAACAAATGAGCAATAGGCCACTCCACAAACTGCGGTGTGACTCAGGCCCTCACAAGGGTCGACTTTCATGCTCTACAAAAGACTACTCCTTCCCAATCAGCCCACTGGCCACCACAGCTGACACAGATCACACATTGCACACAGGAAACTACTAAGTGGTCTCCTCCAATGGGATCCCTTCACAATTCGCTCCAATACCCAAACCCCAGGCTCTCTACTCATGGACACTCACATGGCAGCTGCAATCATCAACTCCTTTGGCAGCCAAGCCACGTGGCACACAGTGCCTCAGTGAGCTCATATGAATGAAGGAAAAACAAGGCAATGGAGCTAACCATGAGACAAACAGGAATCGGGGATCAGCAATAAAAAAAAACACAGAATTCAAGAGTGCAACACTGTATCTCTGCATCTCTGAGCACCACCTTAGAGTGGGTTTTAGGGTGGGTCTTAGACAGAGATGCAGAAATTCAGAAATGCGCAAGGCATATGGTTGCCAATGCATGAGGTGCAGGTGGAAAATGCACATAGTTCAGAAATGTAGAGCATTCTTTAAAGTGCACATTTTTTCAGGACAATATTTCAATTCACTGAATTGCATTTCAACTAATACTAATATATGAACATACTAATCCAATCCCAGTAACATTTAATATGTCCCTTAATAAAGGTTTGTGCAAATTAGTCTACGTGGAATAGCCTGGAAAGTTTTGGAAATCCATTATAGGTTTGTAAAATGTAGTTTTGTGCTGACTGAGCTTGGTGCAGTAAGTTGATTCCATTGTTAGAGAGCAAAAATATACATCTCTTCTTAAATTTCCTGCTCACACAATAGCTTTCGTAGCAGAGCGGAATTTTATATTTGTTTAACTTACTATTCCACAGACTAATTTGCACTACATTTTATTAAGGGGCATGTTACATGTTATTGGGATTGGATTAGTAGATTCATATATTAGTATTAGTTTAGATGAAATTTAGTCATTTGAAATATACTGAAATAATATGCCCTTTAAAGCATGCTCTGCATTTCTGAAATCTGTGCATTTTCCAACTGCGCCTTAAGCACTGTCAAACATATGACTTCCCCATTTCTGAATTTCTGCATCTCTGTCAAAGACCTGCCCTAAAACCCACACTAAGACCCACACTACAGCTACACGTGCATGATAAACTAATAAGCCCCTGTAATTCAGAGCCCCCAGCAACTCCTCCTACGCTCTCATTATAACATCTTTGTTGCAAGCTTCTGTCTGGCGGCGCGAGATCGACTCTCTTTACCAGGTCTGGTTTTGATTCATTGTCTGAGTCGACCGAGTCACGTGTTCGGAGACCATGATTTGGAGCTTCTGCAACTCTGAATTACGAGGAATTATTTGCATTTATTGCAGCTGGTTTTGCTGTCATTCAGGGAATGGAATGTCATTCGTATCTGGTGGCCTTGGCAGGGGGTCCTGTCTCACATGTTTGCTCTTATCCAGCCTGAATTTTCTTCAGCTCAGCTCTTGCTGAGAGGCTTGCGGCCTGCTGTAATTTTCATAAGACATAACGTGGCTTCGACATGTTTCTGCTATTCTATATTCTCCATATGTTATTCACACAGGACTGTCAGGCCCCATACGTTCTCCTGCTGTTCCATACGGACAATTGCACATAAGCAGCTGCAAGCTTTATTCAGGACCTCTTGCTTCTTGCAGTTTCTGCATTGCTGTGTTTAGCTAGTGACAAAATAATAAAAGCAGACAGTATGTATATGTATCTGTCCTCTAACAACGAACAGTACGCTCGTGTTCTTCGTGTATATGAGTGTGTGTTTGTGTCCTGATGTGCAGATGGCACATGTGCTTCTTCTTTAAAGCTGCTATGTCGTGGTGTCTCTAACAAAGTCAGTGGCTTTGGCTTCTCAGCGCTTTAGTCAATACTGCCAATTGAGCTCTCTTTGGTTGCAGCCTGAACCTCCTCATCCACTCTGGGTAAGGACTGTTTCCCGCACCTGGTCTGTAAGGTTGGCTGAGTGAGTACCTCTTGAAATACTTATTTATTATTGGAGCAGTAGGAATTGGTCCGAAATATTATGGGCATTCACAATATATTCTGGCCTACTTCCGCATCCTGTACCTTATAGGAGGGGGAAGAGGGGGCAAATTTGCCAATCCCTCTTCACCTGAAATTGGAAAGAAAGCAAGAGTATCAGGAAAAAGGACAACATAATCTTGAGATATATTATGGACACCAACAAAGAAGGATGCATATGAAGTGAGAAGAGGAGGATCAACAGGTCATATTTGACAAGAGAGAGAAAGAGAGCGACCGGCTCAGACCTTTGTCACTCCTGTTCCCGGCACATGTATCTATGGTCATGAAAACATCAAGCCCTTGTTGGCTTCTCCCAGGGACGTACTGGCCTATAGGGAAATCGGGACATTTCCTGGTAGGCCTCTACACCCTGGGCCTCTTTTGTGTGGTATTTCCAAATGTTTCCATCGGAAAGGATAGGGCTTGCTGAACATGTCTAATACGGGGCCACTTTCAAAATTATTGGTTCACAGTCCACCCCTGGCTTCTCCACTCTGCTATCACACAAGCCCATGCACCACAGACAGTGCACAGGCCCTTTCCTCACCAAACTGTCGTAGTACTACTGTTGGGAAGTGTTTCTTGTGAATATATGTGCTATGTGCTTGCACTGTGGATGTATGTGCATGTTATATGTAAATAATTCTCACCCTCACTTTCAACCAGTCAAGATCACTACAAAGCGAACCTGCAATTACATTTTACTCCATTGTAATAGGAATTCATCTAATTAATGTTATGTTGCTTAAATTCGAATGGTCTGGCACTGAAACATGGTTATTTGAGCTAACTCGGGCAATCCTTCTCTACACTGGTAAAAGTAACTTGATATCTACCTCAAAAGTCGATTACTTATATAACATCCTGGAGTAGCTAATAAAGTGGGAGAGTTTGTTCTTCTTTGCACACAAAGGGCCTAATTCATGGAACAACGCTCTGATTCACAGAGCGTTGTTGCCAGTGCAAAGTAACTTCGTACCGCGCTAAACGTTCCATGAATTAGGCTCAAAGAAGTAATCTGCTTCTACGGAAAGGTTTGGTCTGCGTGCCGGTCACCCGTGACCCCTTATACATTATAGAATGTAGTTGAATTCTGGGTGGGTCAGTGCTGCAGCGCCGGATGCCGCGTGCACAACATTCAGTAAAGGTCTTCTTTGCCGAAAGTGGAAAGCCATTACACGGGATCAGGACACACAGAGCCCATTCCAAACAATCCGCATTGGGCAGGACCTTCAATTGTCATTTCATTTCTCCTTAAGCAATATCACCAGAAGCCGGAAAATTGCTGTTTGTGTTTGTGACTTTTGATCCCCTCTGGATCACATCGCTGAGTTCAGGACTCAGAAACTCCACCGTGTGATACCATTGAACTTTCAGCAGTTATATTATATCCTGCTTTGTGATATTTTTAGAATAGCATTTCCAAGCCAGTTGTTGAATTCTTTTATTGTTGACACTATTAAGGCTGGCAGTTCCCAGGTGTGTCTAAAAGGTTCAAACTATGGCAAACTGTATGAAAACAGACTTAATGTAATGGAAAAAAAATGCCAGCAAAGGAAATAAATACATCTTCTGTTTAAGGTTGCGTCCGGAGGGGATAGTGTGCCCTTCCTTGCTTCCATTCGTGGAGCCCACGCGTATGTATTGTCTGGCACACAGAAAGCTTTCCTATATATTCTTCCCTTGACAATATTATTCTTTGCGTAAACATTTAGATGTGTTAAGATTATTAGTAAAAAGTCATAGCTCGAAAGAGAAAGTAGGAGCGGTAGACTAGGCATGTACGTGTCCCTTTTCCTCGCTGAAGTAATCATTGCATTCGTTTTATTGGGAAGCATGACTTCATCATTTGTTTAGGGCACATGCATAGCCAGTCAGCTGCAATGACAACCGCGCTGCCTCATTATTTGAGGAGAGTAGCTAAGCAAATGACGCACTCCGGGTGTGAAAGTGATGACGACATGAATAGGGGGCACTTATCCACAGGATTCCTTTACCGCATATCCACTGCTTCTCGTTCTGTTCGCTTGCTCGAGGCAGTAAGCCCTATCAGTAAACCTTTCACCTGCACATTTCCCATTCAAAGACAGACTTGAAAGATGGCAGTAAATGCTGCCTTTATTGAATCGTGATCCTCGGTGATTTACCGGAGATCAGCGCGTATTAATCAAAGTGCAAAGGTTTGGAAAGGTTGGAGGCTGGGAGCCAGGAGACGAGCAGAAGAAATATTTCTTTCGTTTACCATGAAGTTCAATATTTGCTCGCATTTAAGTAGAACGGGTTCAGAATAAGCTCTTAGTGGAAGCATAACTATAGAAATACGAGCACTGACTGTAAGAATAAACAGATGCAAAAGAAAATGGATATTTATATTGACTGCTTTTGAATATTGTATATATTGAAAGCATACACAAGCTTGTTCATTGTTTGTCTATGTACGTGATCATTTAAAAATATTCTTGCCATTTTTAGACTAATATTTTGAATGTAATTCCCTTATAGGAAAATGTTCAAATTTAACTCCACAATAACATTTGCTTCACGTGAAAATAGGGATGCCAGACGTGTGTCACTGGACAGAGAATGTTACATCCTGTGGTTGTTGCATACAACCATGAGATCTGCCTTTTTTGCACCTCACATACATTAATCACAAATGGCACTGGACTTTACCCTTGCTATGCGCTGGTGCCACAAGGGTTGGGCCCATTAATCCGAGGACTGCAGTGAAATCCAGTTGCATTCTTGCGCTATCCGGACTATGTTATTATATGTGATGGAGTTCTGCAGACTACCAGTGCTGCCGTTGTTACTGTCTTTTGGAGTCTCGGGAGGATAGCTCAGTCACAACGTGCTGGCCTTAGAAGCAAGACGACATGGAGCAACACAGGTTTGATCCCCGCTTAGAAACCTCTGGGTATTAAGCGCGTTATAAATAACCAATGCATATCATATCATGCATTTCAGTGATGTCTCTCTGTACAGTTGTTGATCAGTCTAAAATACAGACCTGTTTTAACTATTGTATGGAAATATATTTGGCTTGCAAATTTAACTCCTAAAATCATTTACACAAAATCCTACTGGGAACATGTAGTACATGCTCCCAACTAGGCCCCAACATTTTGGGGCCGATTCATGAAATAATTGTGTGCCGAAATCGGTGGGGCAAGCGAGAAAAATCCAGTGCACGCGTGCAAATCACACACAAGCGATTCATGGAAGTCTGTGCGCGTGTTTTTCCTGGGAGCTGCACCGAAACCTTGCATGGTGCACACGTCACTGCAACATCCCGAACGCTGTGCGCAATGCCCACAGCGAAATCACACAATGTGTAGCGCACACACCAAAAAGGGGGCAGAACACACGGAATGGGGAACAACGTGTGAAAATGAGGGCGTAACTGGGGAAGTACTGCTGGGAAATACATGGAACGCCCACACGTGCGTGAACAACACTTATTCATGAATCGAATTGGGGAAACCCGTGCACACCAAAAGACACGCACAGACGGAAACACGTCCGCCACACAAAGGCAGGCGGAAGCGGCCCCACGCAGTATAAAAGTGCGCGCAAACACGCACATACAGCTTCGATGAATGTCCCATTTCTCGCAGCAGTGATCGTGGGACACCGCAGGAGGAGGAGAATAGCCAGGCCCCGCATTTTTTTGCCCAGGACCAGCCTTCATGGGATGCCTGATGATGAGGTTTATGGCAGGTACAGGTTTCCACCTCATATCATCCTAGACCTGGTCACTGAGTGGGAGGATGACCTCACATCACCCACCTTGTGCTCCTAAGCACTGAGCCCCTTGGAAAAGGTGCTCAATGTCCTGCATTTTTTTGCCACTGGGTCATTTCAGCGGACAACTGCCATAGTTGGGGGTGTTTTACAGCCCACGCAGTCACACTGCCTACACCAGGTGTTGGCAATCACGACTGCATGCCCCTCAGTCTGCTGGCACATATACATGCCAGAACACCCGCAGGAAGGCAGGCCGTGGTCCTGGATTTTTACAGGGTGGCACACTTCCCCAAAGTGCTCGGTGTCATAGATTTCACCCATGTGGCCCTATGTCCACCTAGGGCCACTGAGAACATCACCACAACCGCAAGCACTGGCATTCTATCAACGTGCAGGTGGTATGCGATGCCAAGGGAATCATCACCTCTGTCTTTGCAAACTATCCTGGGTCTACCCATGACAGTTTCATATACAGAATGTCTGCCCTGAGCGGGACCTGGAAGCTGGGAAGCATGGCGACACATGGCTCATTGGTGAGTATAAATGTCTGTGCACATGCATGCATGTCACACACCGACAAATACACAAACCCAACTAATGACAACCATCGTTACCTCCCCAGGGGACAGTGCCTACCCTCTGAGGACCCACATGATGATGCCAATACGGAACCCCACCACACCACCCGAGGTAAGATACAACGCAGCCCATATTGCAACCAGGGCCATAGTGGAGCGCACATTCGCAGTGCTTAAGTCACGCTTCCGCTCCCGCTCCCTTGACCGTTCTGTTGGGCAGCTACTATATGCACCCCCAGTAGTGTGCAAGATCATTGTGACAGCATGTGTCCTGCAGAATGTTGCAACACAGTGGGGCGTACCGGTGGACATGGTGGTGTCCCCACATTCCCAAACACACACACAAGTGCTACTCGTGGGAGGAGAAAGGGCACATGGTGAGGCAGCCTGGACCCAGCTTGTGGCCACATTTTTCACCTAAACCCCCACCCCTGCAGAGTGCACCCAGGCCTGGCACAAACCAGGTGACAATCGATGATGACAAAGAGACAATCAACTGTCACAACCTTACCACCCTGAGAATGTTTCCACGGAAGTGCCACATTGTGTGCATCCCTAGCTACTTAAACATAACCAATCTGGTGTGAACAAAAGGAACATATGCAAGGTGCATATCACGCCACCCCCCTGCAAAACAGGCCATGAAAATCACTAATATGTCACCCAAACCCTCCCAACCCCCATTACCCTTGTCGGCCACACCATGACATGGCTTGCAACAGCAAAACAGCAAACCAAATGCACAACACATGACAAATTAGTTACAAAGTGCCACATGATGAATGGAAACAGACCTGAGACAATCACACCTGACATGGAATCAGATGAAATGACTTAACAACAACCTCCCACACATACAAAGTCATACACAAATGCATGTCACCAGCGGTACTATCAACAAAAGACAGAATGCCTGTTGGCATGCACATTGGCCAATCCAATTCCTCAAATCAGAAAACTGTGTGCTGTGTGTGTCCCCTGCAACACACCACTCAGCACACAGCACAGTGAGTGGCAATTGCGTTGGGGATACACCTTGAGCATCATATAAAAAAGGGCAAGCAACTAAAATTACCCAGTGATGCATGTACACGATCCGAAAATTATAATTGATTATGCGCTGCAGGGAGACAGCATGGCAGAGAAGGAAATCTGTGTGCATGTGTGGGCATGGATGGGTGGTTGTATGTGTGGTGGTGCATTGTGTAAGTGTTTGTGTCAGTAGGGACATGCACTTAATACATGCATGTGAAATGAAGTGACCCTCAGTGTCCTGTACACATCACATGTGAACATTGCCCATGTGGGCACCCCAGTGTGTCAAACCACACCAATCTCCTGACACCTGAAAAGTAAACCCAACACAGGAACATCCATTGACCAGCAGAACACATCATGTACATAGTACCTCACATTGACAATCTCAGACAGTGACCAATCACTGTAACCCACGCGTACTGTCCAACAATGAAAGCCCCTCCCTAATTTCCTCATCACCTTGACCTTCAGAAGAACTGTCTCTGGGGTCCGTCGGCTTCTTCCTTCTAGCCTACCTGGCTTCAGGACCCCCCATTCCCCTTGGTTTTCTTGTTCTTCCTTTCGTGTAAATAGGTTCTAGCCCCCTCAGAGGCCACCTTCACCGGTACAAATACCAAATTGCAGAGAACTCCAAGGAGCCAAACCCCCAAACCAGGGAAAAAGCCTCAAGGTGCCAAAAAATCCTTGAAGAGTCTCCAGTAGATGACTTGAAGTTGGAGAATATGGCCAAGTACATGTCCAAGCTGACTGATAGAATAATTTCCAAGGTTGAACAGTTGTAGAATGGTTCAACAGGATGGGTAGGAATTTCAGTAGACAATAATCAATGAGGATGCCACAACTGATGGGTAGAGCTGAAACTTGAGTAGAAAATAACCAGGGAGGCTGGCACAACTGGATGGTTGAGCTGAAACCCAATCAATCCTTGAAAGCATAAACGGAGAAAGGCAGAGACAGCACAAGTCTGGAAAGGCAGAGTGAATGTGAGATTGCTGGAAACAGCTGACAGCAAGTTAAGAGCCAGAACAGTTGAATAGCTTTGGTAAAAGGCCGAAGTCAACATAAAGGTATGGATGGAATAGAAAGATAGGAGGAGCGAGAGAGAGAGAGAAAGGGAGAGAGAGATAGAGAGAGGGAGAGAGAGGGAGAGAGAGAGAAAGATAGAGAGAGAGAGAGAGAGAGAGAGAGAGAGAGAGAGAGAGAGAGAGAGAGAGAGAGAGAGATGCTGTGGTACAGAAGTGTACCGAGGCAAACCGAGGCAGTGTATGAGTACTCAGAAATAACTGCTCAAGAGACTCGCGGACAGATCTGCAACAAGGGCAGTAGCAGGAAGAAAAACAGGGACCCAAGGCACCAGAGTGTGAAACACATGTAAAAGAGCTGTAGTCCAGTAGGAAAACTGTGCCGTCATGCAGCAGCGAAGTCCAAGAGGGAAGACAGCTACAACGTGCCGTCCAAATGGAATGGAGCATAGAAGTAGTTTAGGCGGCCATCTCAGGTGAGGACTGGATCGTGAGTTGTTGTTCTTGGGTCACATTCCTAATGCTTCCACCTTTGCCACAATTCCCATGGGCTGATCCTAACATGTACCAACTTGACATTGTCACTACCCAGCCCCATCCCACCATCAGTGTGGCTTTGACAGCTAAAGGGTTCAGGCTTCCGTCTACAGCATGAAGTGCATCAAGCATTTATACAAGCAAGAAATGAAAAAAACATGACAATCAACTTCAATAAATGCACAAAATTGATTGCAGGCATTCCATGGAGAAAACCTCCATAATCCCCACTTGGGGTGTATACACAAGAAGTACAGCAGACTGGCCACAGATATGATGAATGTCCAATGCCCTTGTGTAATTCGCTGTCACACCAAACCATCCTTGCAAGCCCATGGAAAGGGGAAGCAGGAGTGGCATATGTGTCAGGAACCTAAGCCTCAAACACATACACAAGACAAGCTTGTATGGGCCCAGCTGGAACACACAGTGGATGATTTCAAAAGCCTCAAAGCACCACACAGTCACATGAATGCACAATAGACAAACAATATTATTACAAGAATAAAATGGCCACATATGACCCGGGGGTTGGGGGGCACCCAGGAGGAGGAAGGTACAGGGTGCACCTCAACACCCACATGCAATGATGTTGCTATAAAAAAAAAACTCCATGGGCTCAAAGCCTGCCCGGCCCTACCTGTGTGGAAGATAAGTCATTGTCCTACTCACCCTCTGGATGGAAATCAGAAGATGGACGTGTCACAATGCCTGACCACGCCTATCCACAGTTTGCCCCTCCAAGGCAGCAAGCATGTGGGTCTGGTAAGCCTGGTCCTGTGTGGCAATAGCACGCAGGTCAGCATGCAGCTCCTTACATGATACAGACATTACACCTGCAGGACCCAAAGAGCTGTGGTCCTTGCTGGATTGGCACTACCCGCGGCTGCAGGACTACATCCCTCTGTTGACATGATGCCCCAGGCACATCAGCAACTGGTGTGGAGTGTGACCGTGCCTCCAGAACCACCACAGGTGGACATTTCAACACTGTCTGGCCCCTAGTGCAGGTGTTGCGGACAGAAGATCATCCACATCAGGATCACTCACCGGCGATGAATGGTCATGATGCACATCCAACTCAACATTGTGCTCAGAGTGATCATCAGAGCTTGACTGATTGCTAGCCCTGGACATGATGGTCTGGAGCACAAGTGGGTTCTAGTGGTCTACCACTCCATGACCCCCACTTGTGCCAGGTTGCTGATGTAAAAGCAACCCCATGTCTGGAATGACATTACTATCCTCTGGCTCCATTGCGTCATCACCTGTAACATGAAGAAAACAAACATGAGTACACATGTCAGTAGCACATAACCCACACACACATAAAAATCACATCGACAGCCCACACACGAAGCAGACATGTCACACACAACTCAAATTCCAGCATGCATCCAGTGGCATTGATATGCAATGGCATCCCGAAAGCAGAAATGGATGTGTGTAAATTGCAAAGCCTATACATGTACTGAATGTAGTATATCTCCTCCAACACACACCACCTCTGTCAGGCACATATCACAGGCAGAACTGACAGATGGCAACAAAGAGATGGCACGTAGCATAAGCATGTTTGAACAGCCAAATGGTCACATCTGCAAGTGAATCAAAACACACCATGACACACGTAACATGCATATACACATGCATCACTAAATCATCATCACCAATATAGCTTCATCCATCTGCAGCTTGGCTCATAGCGGGCGTCAACGTCCCTGAAGATATTGTGAATGTCCCAAGCAAAGCGAGGGCCTACAACGAGGTATGAGGGACCATAACACCCAGTACGGTCTGAGCTGCTGGTCCATGAAGCCTCCAGAACACCCTCCAGGGCCTGATTCAGCACTTTGGTCATTGAATTTGCCAAAGAACATTATTCAGGGTGTCAAATCACCACGCCCAGCTCCATAACGTATGCAATGATGAAATCTCAGCAACATTTACGTAAAATAACGACATATTAGTCAACAAAAATGCTGCTGAGAACGCATGTGTAAATCAACACTTTCACACACACCTAAGTAAGAAGCTGCAATGTTGCACTACACAACATCGAAGCTGCTTGCATAGCATTTGTGAAAGTGTTCAAATACACCTGTGTTCATATACACCCATATGGTGTACATGAACAGCATCCTATAGAGCAAAGCAAGCAGCTTGAGCGCTGCTTTCTTTGATGTATGTGAAAGTGTACACATACACATGTGCAGACAGCTCCACAGTACTTACAACCCGATTGGCAGGCTATAATCAATCTGCGGCATATATCAGTTAGTATAGCCCACAGATTGACCAATCAACTTTGCTAGACACCCGGTAGGGTGTTCCAATACAGAGTACATGTGTCACAGGATGCACCGGTGCTAGTGCGTTTCATAACAGTGAAGGGATGAAAATGTGAACATACATGCCAGGTCACTTTGACATTGCAGCAGTGAGTAGGCATGTAGAACGGTTTAACATGGCTCAGAGGTGGGTGGGTGCAGTGCAGAACATGTGTATGTTACCAATAATCTCCATCAACAAGTACGTCATGATGTCAATCACTAAACATGACAGCAGTGTAAGGGCAAGTTCAGCCATCATGTGCAATGTGCATGCACTGGTTTGCATGGCTACAGTTAACCCCCCCCCCTTAGTGAAAATGCAGGGAGGCATTGCATGGCAATTAAAGGTTGACCAGAGAACTGTGTATTTACAGATAGTGTTGGCTAGCATCAATTGCATCATCTCAGTCAACTGACACCACAGCAGATGAGAATGGGACAGTAAGCAGGACACATGATGAACCCTCAGTAGTACACCCATTCATGCAGAAGGCACTACACCAGATGAACAGATTCAGGGGGCCTGCAACAGGGGGAGGTCTGTGCCACACACAGACAATGACACCCTAAACATGTGCGTGATGCAGGACTGAGCCAGAGTCATCATGGAATGGATGACCAAATGTCATGATACGTATGTAACCCTGGACACGTACTACAATGATCATCCTACCAAGGACACATAGGGGCATGCATGTAATGCACATGGAGCATGAATGAGCACTCATGTCTCCGGGGAGCATCTGCCATCTTCACAGTCCGAGTGAGACACCCTGCATCAAGGACAAATGATGTACCCCACAGTATGTGTCTGGCAGGTTTGCAGGGGGAAGTGTGCATGTACACAGGAGTGTGGAACAGGCCATTGTAGTAATCCAACATGTTACCCACCTGTGCCATGGTTAAATTGAGTTGCAGGGTGGCAGAGGGGCAAGGAAGCATGCCCGCGTGGAGTACCCGCATTCAGGCTGAACACACATGCACGTCAGTCATTCAATGACATAGTCTGAGTGCTGAGTGGAAAGACACCACAGGCTACATGCAGACAGGTCAGTGAGCTGGACCATGGACCTGAGGGGCAGCCGGGTGACTAGCATGTGAGTAGGGTGCATGTGTGGTGATGAGGACAGTCCCTGTCTGTTTCACATGTCCAGCATGCATCACAACAGGCATGCATTAGTGAAGCATTGCATGACTTGCACATGAGACCATGTACACATAGCATGTAGTGGCAGTCAAGCCCAACACATCACACAAGCAAACCACACATGGGCTGGACAAACACGCAACAACACTCACCGGAAAGGGTATCATAATCCTGCATCTCTCCCACTCCTTCGATCAATTCTGCCGGGATGAACTCCGCAGCGATCACCTCGTGCGGAGTGAGTTCTTCCTCCTCAGGTGGTGGCCCACTGCCAGTCACCCGAGTCATGGCATAATTGGAGGCACACTTTTGCTTAGCACAGCGTTGGAGGTCATCCCAATGCTTTTTGCAGTCCTGAGCTGTATGCACCTCATATCCGAATGCACTAACACCATCTGCAACATGCTTCTAGTGTTCCCAACGATGGGCAGGTGTAGTATGGCAATTTGGGCCCACTAGCATTTTGTGCTCATGTTCCGACACGTAGCCCACAAGGAAGTCCAGGTCCTGCTTGCTTAAAGGCTTCTTCCTCAACATGCTGGAGGCCAGAGCCCAGTCTTTTGTTCCAGCCTCTTGTGCAGGAGCAACCTTCTTCCTCATGGGCTGTCGTACGGACCCTGACTGGCAAATGCCACCCTGATCAGCAGGGCCAGTGCCGTTGGGGGACTGGACCAAGGGAGTGGCAGTGGAACTAGGACGGAATCCCTGACTTGCGTCAGTGGTTGCTGGGTGCTCTTGACAGGACCCAACGCAGTAACCGTCGCTATGCCAAGGTCTGTGACTGAGAGTGTCCTGGCTGGCAGACTCACACCCGGGTGGTGTTGGCTGCATCTGCACATGCATTCACATATGCTGTTTTTGCACATGCGGATTCACTCTGCACCCATGCCGAGGGAAACGCCGGCGCGCATCATGTCACTTACGTGCTTATGCGCTAAGGCCCTTTCCTCGAATTACACGCTGATGTGCTGTTTTTTCACATGCTAAATCACTCTGCATTGAGCAGGCCCCGCAACAACACACGGAAGATCACACTCCTGCTCAGAAGGCCATTTTCCTGCCCCCCAGAACCCTAAGCAGCCTCCCACGAGCCATCTTCTGCTTCCTGCCTGCTGCCCACGTGCCCTGCCATTTGGTGCCTGCACATCAGTAATCTGCAGGGGTCCAGTTACTGCGACCACCCTTGCTGGAACAGAAGAATCCTGACTTCTGTTACATCGCTCCACAGCCCAGCCTCAGGACCCAGTTTCCCACCCTCACCTGCCTTGGGGGTTGCCATGTCGCAGAAAACACCATCTGAGACCACTGGCAACCCCTAGCAAGAGAGGCAGAGGGATGTCAGCTTCTCAGCCACAGACGTTGGCAACCTGGTGGAGCAAGTCCTGGGGCATTATGATGCCCTCTTCAGATGACCGTGCACCGACAAGGACAGACAAAGAGGACCTGGTTGGACATTGTGGTTGCCATCAACGCTGGTGGGGTGGCAACCCACGACTTGAAACACATCCAGAAGCTCTGGGAGGACTTCAGATCCAGGACCCTCAGGAAGGCCCAGCGCCTCTTTTGTGCAGCGAATGCAGGGGGGCATCAGGTACAATTTACCATCGACCAGATGAGGGACCTGGAACGCATCAACCCAGTACTTCACCACCAGGTCCTAGAGAGGCAGACCCACCTGGAGTCGAGCAGTAAGTGTCTGGGCTATTCTATTCCACATAGTGTATGTTGAGGTGTGGCAGGTGTGTGCAGCTTGGACATATGTCTGACATGGCCCATGTACGGATGTGTGTGTGCAGGGACATGCCTGTGCTGCATGTGAGTCCAGTCATGTGTGATGGACATCAATGGTGTATGTGTTCCAATGTATGATGCCCAACTGGATGTGGAGATGCACACATGTTTGCATTTCTGTATATGTACTATGCCATGGTTAGGGTGTGACACAAGGATGCTGGTCCCACCTTCATGTACGTGCACAGTGTACATGTGCATGTGTGTGTTTGGCATGTGTGTGACTGTGAGACGTCATGGATGCATGCGACCCAGACATGTGGATACCTGATTGGCAGATGTGACTCAGTTGCCGATGATTGCACTGTGACAGGTGGTGTAGATGTACAGATGCATGTCTGTCTGGTGGCATGTGTGCATGTGATCGGCACTCCCATGTTGCTTGTGACTTCATGCCAACCTTTGGTTGTTCATGCAGTTACGTGTGTATGGATGTGGATGCCTGTTACACGATACTAGTTTATTTGTGCATGTGTGTGGGTTCAAATGATATGAGTGTTGGGGAGTGTGATGCCTTGTGAAGTTTGGCAATGCCACTCATATGCAACTGTCATGTGTGTATCAGACCATTGTACAGTGCCCTGATGCCTGTGTTCTATCGCTCCCTGTCTGCAGCGTCGACTGATGAAGAGGGCAGAGACAGTGCTGTGGAGCACAGCGGCAGGGATGCCACCACCAGCCGGAGATGCAAGGCCCAGCTCCCCTCCCAGGTAATCCTATCTTCCGGGAGTGATGAGTCTGGTGCCGCGTCAATGGCCGCATCTGCCGAGGAAAGGTCCAAAAGGCGGAGATTGGAGGTGAACTCCCCGGCAGCAGAAGGGGCAGCTGAGCCCCCACAGGGGCCTTTGGAGGAAGACGTCACAGTGTCATCCAGGTTGGTGGGGGGTTTGGTTGAGGAGGAGGCCATGACAGCCCCATGCATGGGGCCTGGCAGGGGGGATTCCACTGGTGCTAGCGGTGCAGTCCAGGGGCAGGGACAGGAGGCAGCACAGGCTGCCACAGAGGTGCCTGTGTGTAATTCTGTCCCTGATCCTGTGACTGCATCATCCGGCACCAGCAGGGATGCCTTCGTCCAGACCCGTATTCAGGGAGGGGATGCGTGAACAACAACTGGCCTTCCTTTCCCTGCAGACGTGGCAATCTGTGACCGGGTTGAGCCTGTCCTAGCTGAGTTGGTGTTGCGCGCACGTGGTATTCGGGATGACGTGCAGGGTTCTCGTCAGGACAATGCACGTCATTTTGAATACCTGTTTGGGCACGTCAACCTACTAGGACAAGTTGTCAGCATTGGGTTTCTCTGTGTAATGGAGGGTCTTACGTCCCTCTCCTCAACTGAACCCCCTATGCGCCAGTCGTCCTCCGTGCCACCTGGGCCATGTGTGGAGCTGGTAGAGAACACATCCCTGCCACTTGTAGGAGTCAGAGGTCCAGGAGGGGTGGCCACCCCACCAACTGGACCCCAGCAAATGGAGGACGTGCAGGCATCAACAAGCAGGGCACGTGCCTGACGGCACCGGGGGATTCCATCAGCCTGGATGCCGTTATGGTGCCAGATGCAGTTGCATTGGAGGCAGCAGCAGTCTCAGCATGGGAGGCATCATGGCTTGGGGTCATCAACATCCCGGGGGCAGGCATCGGCTGAGGGGCAGGAGGACTGGGAGTGTCTTCCGTGTGGCAGCGGTTGGGCCAGCAGATAGATGCGGAGCGGCGGCGGGCAGAGAGGGCACAGCTCAGGATTGCCATGGTGGAGAACTCCATGAACCGTGCTTTAAGGCGAGCTGAGTGCCTCGAGGAAACTCACAGGGAGTTTGTGGATACGATGGTGCATCCCTGCATGACCTTGAGGCCAGGGAACAGGCCCGCCTCCGGATGATCGACATGGAGTTTGAAGATGCCCTGGCCCGGAACATCACCAAGTGAGCCGTGGGACTGGCCCGCCCCCTTTGTACATAGTTCTTTAGACAGAGGTTTCCTTTCATTTTTTGATTATTTGGAGTGCCTGGACTTTGCTCGACCTTTTTTGACATATTTATGTTTTATATTGGTTTTTGTATAGGTTTTCTTTCCTCTGGGGATCATAATGTTCCCTTGTGACTTTCTTTGTCAATAGTTGCAGACATGTACATACTTTCTTTATATTTTTGGACCCATGGAGTAATTTTTATTTTTTTATTTTGACCTTTGCATTTCCTTTCTTGGACATTAGCGATGGACCACTTTTCATTTGACTTTTCATGGTTCTCACCTTTTTCTTTGATTTGATTTTTTTATCATACTGACTCTTAATAATTTATGTTTTATTGTGTGCTTTTGATTTTGAGTGCACATGTTACATTTAATACATTTATTGGATCTATATTATGTATGTGGTCTTCTCTCATCGGTTTCATGCATGTCTCTATGAGCATTGGCTCAGTTATGTGTTGCCACTGTGTGGCTCTGTAAGACATTTATTCATGGGCATGTTGGTTCTTTTCAGACTCTCATGGCATGGGTAATTTACTAGGGAGTGGGTGCAGTGGATGGTTGTGTATTTGTACTGGGGTGTCGGGGTGGGATTTGGGTTGACATTAGAGCCATGGGTCTGTCTTGTTATGATGTAGTGTTTGGGGGGACATGAGTCAGGGCCTGCTGGCAGGTTGCCGTCAATGGGGGTGGGGTGGGGGGGACATGTGTCGGGGCCTGCTGGCAGGTTGCTGTTAATAGGGGTGGGGGGACATGAGTCGGGGCCTGCTGGCAGGTTGTCGTCACTGGTGGGGGGGCATGTGTCGGGGCCTGCTGGCAGGTTTCCGTCAATGGGGTTGGGGTGGGGGTACATGTGTCAGGCCTGTTGGCAGGTTGCCGTCAATGGGGGTGGGGAGGTGGGACATGTGTCGGGCCTGCTTGTCGGTTGCCATCAATGGGGTTTTGTTGGGGGTCATGAGTCGGGGCCTGCTGGCAGGTTGCCGTCAATGGGGGTGGGGTGGAGGGACATGAGTCTGGGCTTGCTGGCAGGTTGCCATGAATGGGGGCAGGGTGGGTGGGGCCATGTTCGGGGCCTGCTGGCAGGTTGCTGTCAATAGGGGTGGGAGGACATGAGTCGGGATCTGCTGGCGGGTTGTCGTCACTGGTGGGGGGGACATGTGTCGAGGCCTGCTGGCAGGTTTCCGTCAATGGGGTTGGGGTAGGGGTACATGTGTCGGGCCTGCTGGCAGGTTCCCGTCAATGGGGGTGGGGTGGGGGGACATGTGTCGGGCCTGCTTGCAGGTTGCCATCAATGGGGTTTTGTTGGGGGGTCATGAGTCGGGGCCTGCTGGCAGGTTTCTGTCAATGGGGGTGGGGTGGGGGGACATGAGTCGGGGCCTGCTGGCAGGTTGCCATCTATGGGGGCGGGTGGGGGATAATGAGTCAGGGCCTACTGGCATGTTGCCATCACTGGTGGGGGGGACATGTGTCGGGGCCTGCTGGCAGGTTGCCGCCAATGGGGGTGGGTTGGGGGGACATGAGTCAGGGCCTGCTGGCAGTTACCCATCACTGGTAGGGGGGACATGAGTCGGGGCGTGCTGGCAGGTGCCCGTCACTTGTGGGGGGGACATGTGTTGGCGCTATCAAATGCATGGTGCCATGTGGGCTGCCTGCAGGGCATGGTCAGGGGTTGCAGGGGTCCCCCCTGTGGTGTGGGCTGCCTGCAGGGCATGGTCAGGGGTGATGGCTGCCTACGGGGCATGGTCAGGGTGGATGGGCTGCCTGCGGGGCATGCGCAAGGAGATTTTCACATGATTGGGCTGGCGTGAGTGGGGTACACATATTCCGAGGGGTGCGTGGGGAGTTTTCCACACAATTGGTCTGGCGCAAGCGGGGTAGGTGTATTCCGAGGGGTGTGCAGGGAGTTTTCCTTGCGATTAGGCTGGCGCGAGCGGGCTAGGCGTATTCCGAGCGGTGCACGTGGGACTTTTCCACATGATTGAGCTGGTGCGAGAGGGGTATGCATAGTCTGAGGGGTGCGCAGGGAGTTTTACACATGATTTGGCTGGCACGAGCGGGGTACGCATATTCCGAGGGGTGCACGGGGATTTTACACGCGATTGGGCTTGTGCGAGCGGGGTACGCGTATTCTGAGGGGTGCACAGGGAGTTTTACATGCGATTGGGCTGTCGCGAGTGGGTTACGCGTATTCCGAGGGGGGTGCAGGGTGTTTTACACGCGATTGGGCTGGCGCGAGTGGGTTAAACGCATTCTGAGGGGTGCATGGGGAGTTTTACATGCGATTGGGCTGGAGCTAGTGGGGTACGTGTATTCCGATGGGTGCACGGGGAGTTTTACACACGATTGGGTTGTCGCGTGAGGGCTGTGTGGCGTTTTTAGTGCGATTTCGTGGTTGGGTGGCTGTATGCTGGTCCACTGGCCTTTGCGCCATGTAGGGGATTTGTGCGGATGTTTTTGGTGCATGGGCGGGGTCGGGGGCATAACAGGCACTGCTGCAGGTTTGTTGCGCCACGCTGCACCACAGCTGGTTATGGATGTTTAAATCCATGAATACGCTGTGCGTCAAAATGGGTTTTGGCGCAAGCGGCTGGCATAAGCTGGCGCACGCTCCCTCTGTGCACCAGCCGCGTGCACCACTTCTGCGCTTGATTCCATGAGTTATCCCCTTTAGGTTTTGCACGGTTTGGCTGCCAATGTTTAGAAAAAGGATGCACTAATTAAAAAAAAATGAATGTATAAACATCATTTTCTATTATTTTCAGTCCTTTAATGAAGGGCTTGCCCCGCATGGCACTGGGGAATTTTGTAAAGCCATCCAGAACATCTCTAGTGAGATGGGAATGGATTAAGCGGCAGTAAGAAGCCAAAAATACTCAGAATCAAGTTTGAGTGAAATAACTTTGATTGTAATGTTTCTTTGTCAGCGTCAGCATATCCCTATATAAGGATGCACCTCAGCTTCATTTGGCAGACTTTCATCTAGTTCTATAATAAAGATTTGCTAAAATTAGCTTTGTAAATGATTTAAATATGTAAAAGAAAATTATAAAATAGGATTCTTGTTGCACTTGCTATCATTTTTCATTTCTTGCTGGGTGGAGGTTGTGTTTGCAACACCTCAGTGGCCAAAGTGAGACACTGGATGAAGAAAGAGAGCTTCTGCTTGCTCATTCCTTCCTGTAATAAATAATCAATAACTATAGAATGCTGTAGCCTTACCCCACATTTTTCCTGGGCTAAGGCTGCACCATCTATTCCTTACTGGCCCATAGCAGACAGAAGGAGCGGTGTGCTGCAGTGTTATTCCTAGATGAAATGTGGGAGTGTGTCTGTGAAGATATTCGCCATTTTCTGATACACCTCAACCTCATCCCATGTTCTGAGGCAGGTGCAAAGAAACTGGAGGTATACTTTTGGGGTACCTTCTTACTCCCTGCATGATCAATATTTCCAGGTTTATGCTCAGGAAGGAGATTGTTAGCACCTTTCTGCTGAGGCAAGGTGGGAGATTGGGTGCATTCCAGAGAATGTACACCACCCATTCCTCATTGTGTCCATCAACCAGGAGAAAAAAAAAAACACAACAACCTTTCGCTATGCTTGTCCTCAGACAAGCAGAGCTTCTGTCCTTTCAAATGTATTCCCACATTACTTTAGATTCCTGTTTGATTTGATGAGACTATTGCAGATTGTCTTTCCCATTGTTTGAGAAGGGAAAGCAACAGAGATTTAAATATCATACTATTGAAATTAAAACATGCAATAAAGCAATAATTGTTATGGTCTGTCTGGCATCCCGTTTTACAGATTGGAAATGTATAGCTTGTACGCCATGCAGATGGAAGTGTTGAAGAAGACACAACTTGTCTGAACAGAAGTAAAAGGATCTCAGTTCAGATTGAAGGATTATCTTTTGAAGTTAAATTAGAAGTACAGTCCTGTCGAACAGCTCACAATCTTTTAGATTTAACTAATATGTTTTCTATATCAGTAACGCATGAGGAACCCTCACAAGGGGTTAAACTTGAAGATTCAAAAATAGGATGTATCTGCATATATAACTATTTCCCAAAAGGCTGGTTGATGAGTCACTAAAAGCAAGATGCGTGATTTTTACAGGCAACCTCCAGCATTACCTGACTTTCATAGAATTATGCTGTATGCTTATGATGAGTAAGCCAATTAGTATATCTTTGCTTCAACTTTCATTTCTGAATTGTACACTGCGAAACAGAGAAATACGCATGATTAGCCAAATTCCTAAGGACCTTTCTAAGGTTTCACTTACTGTATTGTAAAATGTACGATAAGCATGTACATGTTTTGGACTATTAAATACATTACGACTAATCCTTCTCATCAAAATCATATATTGCTTACGCTATGCTAAATTGATTTATTCTGTGTGCTGCTGCCGTTTTTATGGTCTCCAGGAGCTCATGGTTCACACCCTTCATAAAATAATGATAATATATAGGGCAGAAAATGAGTAACGTTTTTATGTAAGGTAGTATTTTGAAAAAAGGGACTATATTCGGATAAAGTTTGTTTATGTTATAGGTCGCCAAAGAAATTATATAACTCAAAGGGCTGATTTGAACGAGGTGAAACAAAGGACCTTTCAATCGAATTGTAGAAAATAATTCTAACCTTAATAGTAAATATACATGATTATTCACATCATGATATATCACATCAAGTGAGGTACTATACCCATATACTGTTTTAGACTCTCAATTATAGAGAAATAGGAACCCCTTCACAAGGCCAGATTGCTTGAAATATCTCCTACAATATTACCATTAACTTGTATCATATTTCAGAAAGTCATATATTATGCCCATTGTAGGCCCCACAGGTAGTGCTTACCAGCAAGAAGCAAAATATTGAAATTAGCTATTAAATTCGATCAGCATTGGGCCAAATCAGAACAACTACAGTTAAGATCCCCACTAAGAAGATTCTGTCTGAACCGACCATTGTAAACCAAGAAAATAAAAGGTCAACCAGTACTTTTAGCAATGCTTCATCTTCTGTTCTCTGAATATTCTAATTAATGTTAGTGTTAGAAAGGCATCAGTTGAGGAAAGGGAATTCCATTAAAATCCTACAGTCATTACTTTGTCAGAGTACAAACCTCAGCTATATATTTTTCACCTGTAGAATAGTCTACTGGAATTATCAGCCCTCCACCAGAGGAACCGTAGGAGTTGTCCGAGAATATTACAGATTGTATTTCCCATTGTTTGAGAAGGGAAAGCAACACAGATTTAAATATCATACTATTGAAATTAAAATGTGCAATAAAGCAATAATTGCTAGATTCTGTCTGTCATCCCATTTTATAGATTGGAAATGTATAGCTTGTACGCCATGCAGATGGAAGTGTTGAAGAACACACAACTTGTCTGAACAGAAGTAAAAGGACCATCTTTAACAAAAAGCATAAAAACTATCTCACCCTAGGTGAACTAGGAGGTTGACCGAGCGACCAAGTACCTCGCCTCCGGCCCACAACTTACATTACTGCTACAACTTAACATCAAGGGAAAAGAGAACAGAAACTGAGACATTCAAAGATCTGCTGTGAATAGGTGTTGTGCCAGGAAGCCCATGACCAGAACTGAACATGACCTTTAAACTGGACCATGACTCTGAGTATCAAAAGTAGTCAAACATCAATTTTGACAGCGGGAAAAAAACAACAAGAACCGCAAAACTGGTCCTGGATCCCTGAGATATTGGCTAAACAATCTTGTAGATAGCCACCCAAGGACCACTTGTAACGCCTGCTGAAAGACGATGTTCAAAAGTAATCAACCTACTTTCCAAACCTGTTAAAATTGGCCTTGTGGAACATAAGTGGTTTCCACCACCTAACAGCTCAAAGTGATGTAAACCTGAGAGACTTTGACATCTTATGTCTCCAGGAAACATGGCTGCTGGACACATTTCATCTTGACTGCTATGAAACCATTATCTCCCCAGCATTCAAAGGACCCAAAGGATGCCCTTCATCCGGGCTGTTAATAGCGGTAAGATCTGGCAGTGGTATACATTTTACAAAAACACTGGCCTCAAACGTATTTGTTCATGCACTTCTGATGAACTGAATTCATCCTGGAACCTCACCAGATGAAGAATTATTGGTGATTATTAATTTATACTGGAACCCTCAAGCCATAACCAATGAGAAGTTCCTAAAGATGGTTGAGAACTTAATTTATGAAGTTACACCGACAATTAAGTACACAATTGTATGTGGAGATTTAAATGCAACATATTCAAAAAGCCATGAAAAAATGCAAGTACCAAATAAACAACCATCATCAGTCAAGAGAGGAATTCTATGGCTATCAATAATGAACTTCTACAACTTGCTGATGATATTACAGGAAGAAAAATCACCAGTACCGACCTGGGAAAGAGACACTCAAAGTGCAGGCATAGATCATATCTTTGTATCCAGAGAGCTGTTCTCCCTCACTTCATTTTTTTCAAAATGTGGCGACAATACTGGGGAAAATCGGCAAATTAAATACTTCGAGGGCACCAGGCCCGGACGGGACACTAATGCCGACATTGCTTCTGCTAGTAAATGAACAGCCAGTTTACCAACAAACACTAAAAAGCTATCTAAAATTGGGGCCTCCTGTAGTCAATTTTGCGGGAGAAGGATAATGTTATAATTATATAATAGAGGGAAAGAGATATACTGATTTTTAAAAAAAAAATGGAATTACCCTTCACATTCCAAGAAATGAGGATTACTTCTGCCATTCTTAAAGTGACTGTGGAGAGGCTATAACACAAGAGCAGTCATATTTTATGTTTTTCAATGATATTGGTTTAGATTATTTCCTTGCTGGATATTGAATACCCCATATAATGTTTTATGTTCAAATTTGAATCTGCTGTATGCCAAAGTGAATCCCCTTCCTTATTTTGTGATAAGATCACGTTTTTTGCTTTCCATGTTATTCCCTTTAAGTGCAGAAGTGTAGGGAAATAAATCAAATCCAACCAGAAGAAAAACAATCATTTCTGACATCAGCATATTTTAAACAGCCCTTAAAGGACCACAGCATCCAACTTATGACTGTCCACAAATTCCACTTGATCACGGTCTCTAGACTCCAAGGTTTGGAGCAAATGAATCATGAAAAAAAGAAAAGTGTTGAATAATTCAGGGGTACAAAAATACCTTGATGAGTATTCCTTTGATAATGCAGTTTGAGAACTTCTTGTTCCTTTTAGGGAAGTACAAACAGAGTTTGGTTGGACATATGGCCTGCTTGATCTGTGATATCCACAGTAACAGGTACAGGTGAAGGTTTTACATGCATATCACAGGCCAATTTCCAAATTTTATTTTTGACAAACTTCTGATTACTATGAGGCGCACTGAAATCTATCAGTGTGCATGACTGCAGATGTTTCTTGTGAGAGATTGCTGATTTTTTGTAGAATAATGAGTAACAATGAGTTACTTAGGTAGGGAAAACTGCCATTTGGCCAAATACATTGTTATGAGATCCAGATTTAAAAACAGAAGGCACATTATTCTTATCTCAGATATTTCCTAGAACTCCTCCTTTGGTTAGATATTTGTTTCTTGGTTTTTACTGTCTGATTGACAGATTTATGATCCCTTAATGAGGCCACCGAGTGGTCACTTAAGTTCTTAAACTAATTACTTGCTTCCGTGAGATGTCAGTTATACTTGTTTGCACCCTCTACTTAATTAGAGTACTAGGTAACACCAAGTAAACCAGTGTATAAAGCAAATAGTTATATGAATCTAAAGCACCCTCAGGACGTGTATCTATGGGACATGAGTACTCCAAAAAGGCAGATGTTCAGCTCTGATGTTTCAGGAATAACACTTTGGACCTAACTCACAAAAAGTCTGGCACAGTGCAGTGCAGAGGGAGTTTGCGCCACAAAAGTCCACTTTGCGCCATGCTAAATGGCATTTTCCTATTCACAAATCAGGCTTTGCACTGGCCATTGTCACGTTGTGCCCTGTTTGTGTGCTTTGCGATGTGCAAGCAGGAAGGGCCATCGCAAAGAGTTAAAAGGTGGTGCAATATGCAAAATCCTCATTAAAGGTGGAAATGAGGGATTACATGGGCGTGGAGAGGGAGGAACAATGCAAACAAAAAACATGCCCCATCAAGTGCTAAGTAAACCCTACTCCTTTGCAATTGCGCAATTGTGAAAGCAAAATCAAGATATCGAGGCTGAGTACCTTCAAAAAGGAAATACACCAAACACAGGTTATAAAGATGAGCAGTTTTCAAAGAAACAGAGTATCGGATAGCTATCAGGCCCTAAGTTCACCACAGCAAATACCAGCCCGTTCGGTGTGGGAATTGAGTGGGGCTGTGCATTAGAATAGTCGCACCTTTTATACAGTCCAAAACATGATGTCCAGCCCACCTACAAGTTAATACATGACGAATCTAGGGTTTGTGCCGAGGTCGCATCTTAATTTATGCATCTATACATTTAGGGGTTATCCTTAATATATTTGTCAAGGAGTTACAATAGCAACAGTGTGTCTTTGGATTTCTCATTGAGCCTTCACACATCTCTTTATACAATGCAGTTAAACAAGTGTTCACATTTCAGTATTTCACTATATTATGTTTAACATGTGCTCATGGATTAGCTTCGGTGGCACAGGTAATCCTCTATACAGGGGTCAACTAAGGACAAGGTCTCAGTACATGACCCTAACATTTGGCCTGCAGGCAGTTTATACATTAACTTTTACACCGAGGTCAAGACCGCCATGTTACATTCAAAACGACATTGCCCCCCATCTTAGAACACAGGGAGAGAATCTAAAATGGCGGATGAACCTAAAATGGCAGCCTACACAGATTTAAGGTCAGGACCTTGCAACGCGGATTTCCTCGCTGAGCGACTTGGCCTAGGCCAATAGATATACATATATACACACGATCTAGAGGGTATAATGTGATTTCCCATTCGACAAACCCTCCTTTTGGCCTATGCCATGCGCTAAACTACTTCTAATCACTTTACGAACAATTCCACATCTCAATGTCCACATACCCTGAATCACCATCGGAGATATCAATCACCATTAGATTGGTTACCAGAATTTCTTTCAGAACATATTAATTGGAATTTTATCTGGGGCGTATACCTTGCATCCTAACGTACCCATTGCCTGTGCGCAACATCCCCCTAGCATCGAACAAAAACCAGGAAGACACTGTATACAACAACAAAGGAACAACAGAATTCCAAAAATGATCAGCAAGACCGAAAGTACCTTCCAACGCCAAGATCACAAGAAATCCCAGAACCCAGCGCTAAGATCCCAGTTTCTCACGGGAACATGCACTTCTGAACTTAAGAAATGCAGATTCTGTATTGCCTTGAAGATAGTTGGGGAGGAATCTGGCACAAAAACGCAGCAAGCGGACCCCACTAATTTACATACCCCTCCACGTTCAGCCAGGATGACATCTAATGCCATTTGGTTCTGAAGTGCTACTAACCTTATTGCTTTCTGTTCTAGAGTCATATTATAGAGTATGTCAGTGGTCCGGTTGATGGTTCTCTCCAGTACTCTCGCTAGTCTCCTGATATCCTCAGAGTTAATTTTTTGTCCCAGAATGGCACAAAGTATTTTGCTACGTCCCCCAGAACTTGTGTTGGAGTGTCACCATTCTCGTCCCGCCGTGGACGAGACTTTGAAACCTCTACAGTACTGGCTATGAATACCCCGGGCAACAGGATCCCTAAATAACAAGTTCCCTGCCAATCCCTGGGTAACCATGGAAATGCTACATTACCGCAAACAAAGTAGACAGGTCCCCCTACATACAAAGGTCTGTCTTCCCCAGTCAAATTCGCAATGTTGGCGCAATCTTTAAAATCACCCATTGACTGAGTACCATTCCTCTGTATGAAGAAAGAAACTGAATCGGAGCTATGGTTAACAGTCTAAGAAGGAGGTGTGGCATCCTTATTGCCTATAGGAGGCATTTTACAAGAAATCAAAGATTGGAAAGGACGAGACAGTCTAACAGAAGGCCTAATAAAAGCAACGTTAAGCTTACTACTATTTGCAAAAAGCGAGCATCACAAGGGAGTCAAAACACGTTTCTCAAACTGATTCAAATTAGTCCCATCAAAGTTCCCCGAGATGCTATCATTCCAGCAACCAAAGAATAGTGCTCTAAGAGAAGCATAACATGCAGTTGTAAAGGATCAGAAGTAAAGGATCTATATACCAACCTAGCCCCTTATCCCCATGTTGCGGTAAATGTGAGCAAACCCAACAGTTGAACTTACTAAAGATGGCATGTGTAGCATTCATGATAAGTAACAATGTGTTGTTGTGATATCTCTGTCTATGCTCAGAATCCCTAGGATAGAGTGTGCAGATGCACGAATGGAGTAGAAACAGTAGGTACATTTTCATTCGGTAACACATTTTCAAACGGATGTACTTCCAGAAGCCTAAAACAATAACTATTATAAAACCAATGAACAATGTCAAAAAACAGCAGTACGTTTTCGGAGCCCATGTCACAGACTGTCCTTTTTCGCAGCTGGTCACACGTTCACTTATCAGTCCTGTACAAGCGGTAGCAGTGGCAGGCATTGTAATCTTCAACCGAACACGCCAATGTTTTTAGCTGGCGACTTCCAGGCCGAGCGTCTTCTTAGTCCTTCCACAAACCCTAGCCAACAGAATCCCTGTGTAGACAATAGATTGGGCCAAAAAGGCAAGCCCTCGCTGATTTTCCTCGATCGCACAGCCAAACCATGCAGTAGGTCTATTTCCTAGGTCGCAGATCGTACCTCGTGCTTCCTGGTACTAAGTCATCTGACAACAACATGTTGTCACTTCCCGTTGGAAGCGACGTATCAAGAACAAGAGAGGATGCAAGATCCGGAATGACAGTTTCCGGAAACAAAACTGTTGGAGAGTGTGGAGACAAAATGGCTGTTTCCCCACGGCCCACGGGCTCAGGGAGAGTCTCCGACGCACAATCGATGCTGTTTACTGCTTCGGGATCGTTGATTGCAATACTGATGAGGGGTTCTGTTTCTTCTGTATCATATGGCACTGGGTGTGGAATCTTGTTGGTGTGCGTTGCATGGATCCAATTTTTCCGGCCACCCACCCGCACCAACGTCTGCGTGACCTGCAGGACTTGGAAGGGGCCCCGCCACCGAGGTGCAAGCCAAGAGGATTGCTCAAATGCTTTTATGAGGACCCAGTCACCGGGCCGTATGTTGTGACCGCGGCCCTCGTATCGTACAGGTAAAGCCTCTTGCACCTGGTGATAAATCAAATACAAGTTTTTAGTCACCTGGCTACAGTAATCTGAAAGATGTACATTTTCTATATTTCGCAGTGAATGACTTTTTGCAAGGTTCCAGATATTAGCAGGCCTCCCCATAACCACCTCAAAGGGAGAGAGCCCAGTCTTAGTTTGAGGGGTCGTACGCATGAATAACAACACGCTCGATAAGGCGTCCAGCCATTTTAGTTTGGTGCCGGCACACATGTTAGCGAGCTTGTTTTTGATGATGCCGTTGTGTTTTTCTATTAGTCCGGCACTCTGAGCGTGTCTGGCCGAATGGAAGTGTTTATCGATCTGTAATCCTGCGCATATCTGCAGAATTACAGAAGCGATAAAATGTGGACCATTGTCTGACCAGATGACTCTTGGTAGCCCAAACCTAGGGAAATAATCTTTTAACATAGTCTTTGCAGTAGTCATGGCTGTAGCGTCTTTAACAGGAAAAGCCTCAACCCATTTGCTAAAAGCACAAATGCAACTAACACGCATTTCAAGTTATCACATTGTTCCATTCCAATAAAATCAAAGTGTATAACCTCGAAGGGGACAGAAGGTGGACCAAAACTTACCCTGGGAGTTGATGTTCCCTTTCCCACATTATGCTGTAAACAGATCATGAAGTTTTGGATAAAACATTCAGCTACCTTAGAGATTTTTTCATTCACCCATACATTTTCCAACATTTTTGTAATCTTGCGGGCGCATATATGTGTGCGACCATGAGCCATAAAAACCATAATCATAATGTATGCGTCAGGAAGTAGCCATTTCCCTTCAACTCTGTCCAACCAACACCCATCATCGTCAAGTTTCCCCAAGCCTTCAGCCCACTTTTTAGACTCTTCCAATGTGGCATCAGCTTGGATAACCCTCACAGAATCGATACTCTCATCCATAGTACAGGCATTTGTGGCTTCCCTTGAAGACTATGGGCCTCATTACGACCCAGGCAGTAAGTTACCGCCTGGGTCGTACCCTTACCACCATGGTGTAAACTATGTTTACACCAAGTTGAGATAACTTGGGGACTTCAGGGTCACAGCCTTGTAGATGATGCAACAGGATGTCAACATGATATGCGCAGGAGTCACATTAGATCAATGAATGTTGATGTGATGTGAATGAAGTCCAAATGTGAGTCCTGCTACAGCATGCAGAGCACATCTCTGGGATGCCACTGTACTTGCAGGAAGCCCTTCCAGCAACCAGGTATGAGAGGACCAAGGCTTTGCCAGCAGATTTGAAGTATTTTTGGGATGAAGGCCTTCATTGTATACATCAGAAAAAGTAGCTACAAAAAGAATCTTTTGCCTCACTAGCTATGCGCTGTTTGAATGTGAGTTTTCTGTTGTTGTTTCACCCTAAATACTTGGCACAGGTGTCCAGCTGGGGTGTGAAGCACTTGGGGTTCATAGCAGAGAGTCAGGTCAGGATGTCAGGGTGTTTCTTGCTTTTGGCTGGCTTCATGAAATCTGTCTTTGAGGGGTTGATCATTAGGCAAGCCCTGGAAATCCAGGACTGGATCAATGAGAGCCAGGCCTTCAGTCTGTTGATCTCTGCGATGGCTGATAGACGCAGGTATATCTGTGTGTTATCTGTGCATTGTTGGGTGTGGATGTTGTGTGGAGTGAGGAGTATTCAGAGCTGTTCCATGTAAAGATTGAAGTTCATGGGCTACATAATGGGATCTTGAGGGACTCCACAGGAGATGAGTAAAGTTAGTGATGTTAAAGAATTCATATGCATGAACAAGGTAGGATTTGATTCAGATGAGGACAATCTTGCAGATCACCATGCAGTTAAGTAGATTTCCAGCAAGTGTGTGGTGGTCTACTGTGTCAAAGGCAGATGAAAGTTCAAGGAGTAGAAGGATGGCCATCATTGATGTTTTCAAGGGCATTGTCGATGAAGTCAGATTGGTAGGACTGCAGGATGTGTGTGGCGCCTGCATTTTCAAGGATCACACCTAGGCTGGGAAAATGGGGGATGGAGAGCTATTTGATGAGATTGTCAGTGTCCAGTGTTGCTTCCTCAAGATGTGGGAGGATCTGTTTGGTCTTGAGGGGTCGAGTGAAAGGTGCCTTGATTTAGGGAGCAATTTATTATTGACAAATAAGGGTGGAGTTTTACAGTCAGAAGGATCATGAACACGGAGGATGTTGTTGGTATCCAATGTGGCCTTGAGGGATGCTAAGGTGTCAGCAAGTGTCTACATAGTTAATGGTTTGAAAGTTGATCAGGTGGTTGTGTTATTGTGAAATCAGATGTGTAGTGTGCTGTCAGTTGTGCCGTTAGTGTCTAACTGTTTGCGTATCATGTTGACCATGTTGCCGAAGAAAGAGTAGATGGTGGTGGATCATTTGATGGAGTGTGCGATGAGTGGAAACCACACAGGGTTGATTCACTGCCTGATGGCTTTGAAGCGGGTTCTGCTCACATACTTGACCTTCTCTATGGTTTGTTGGTAGTGGTTGCCCTTGGCAGGGTCAATCAATCATCTGTGTGTAGTGTGGCGTTCCTTGAGCGGGCCAAGGTTAAATTTGCAGCTGCATAATCTCCCAATGTGATACTTGCTGACTGATGGTTACTTTTTTGATGTTGAGTTATTGAGTGTACCAGGGTGCAGAAGGCTCATGCTGCAGGGTGCACCAGTTCATTGGGGCATAGTGGTTGAAGTCGTTTTTGAGAGTGGTGTTGAGTTCATGGAGAAGTGGGTTGTAGTCCTAGTCTGGGAGAGGCAGATCTGCCCAAGTGATGTGGCGTTTAGTTAGGTCTTCCATGAGAGCTGACATTGGGAATTACCTGAAGGATCATAAGGAATGTTTGCAAGGTTACCAATGGGTATGTCTGAGAGGTGTTGTGTGACACATGTCAAACGTGTTTGCATGATTGGCCGGATCGTTGACTGGAATAAGTAAATGTAAAATTTTTTGGTAAAATGTATATTGAAAACTTGATTAATTTCAGCTAAAACAATAAAAAAATAATAATAAGGGAGCTTTGCTTTGAAGGAGGTGGGGTACATGTTGTTGATGAAGCAGTCGAGAGTATTAATCTTCATGTGAGTTTGGACTTACGTGTGCTGTGCGAGGTTCAGTTTGTCGAGTAGGGATGGGAGACTTTCCTACATTGACTTGGTTGATGGGTTGCCAGGGATGTTAAAGTTGCTGAAGAAGATAAGAAGATATGGTTGACATTTGTGAGAGATACAGTGATTATCAAATACTTGCAGCATTCAATGAATGAGGCATTTTCTCTTGGGTGGTCTGTAAATGAAGTGATCACTGACTGTATCTGCTGGCAGAGCATAATGTTTCATTATTGTTAAACAAAAGAGTCAACGGTGGGGGCCTCCTGTTGGGTGCATGGCCCTGCTGACTCATGAATGATGGTGAGGCCTCTGATGACCTTGTTTTGATAGTCTAGTTGCACAAATCTGTAACCATTGTGGTTGAGAACATCTAGGATGTAGGTGAAGGCAGATGGCATCCATGTTTCAGTAATGATGATGTCATCCATATCATGTGTGTTGGTGAGGTTGGTGATGTCAGGCGCATTCTTGGTTGCTGAGTCGACATTGTCGAGCTTCAGTTTACATGTAATGGTGGATGCTTCACTGGTGATGGGGTGTACTTGTACTTTAATGTGGTTGAGGCTGCTGTGATGTGATGTCCATGAGTTGATAAGGCAGGGATAGTCAAATGGGAGAGGGGTGAAACACAACTACACACATGATCTCATCAAAAATATTTTCTCTTTCACAGGGGACAGTGCAAACCCACTGTCATCATTCCTGTTGACGTCAATCAGGAAATCCAGTCACCCCAGGTGAGACATCCTACAACAAAACACACATAGCCACTAAAGGCATAGTGGAGCACACATTCTGAGTGCTTAAAGCCCGCTTCTGCTCTCTTGACCACTCAGGTGGCATATTGCTGAATGCACCCTCTGTAGTATGAAAAGTAATTGTGGCATGTTGTGTCCTGCATAATATTGCTGCAAATTGTGGCATAGCAGTAAGGTGTGGGAGGGCTTCTGCCCTCATCCACAGGCACCACTCATTCTCTTAGCAGGCCAACGGGCACAGAGACTGGGCACACACAACAAGGTATTATTTAACTACTTTGCATGAATCTCAACCCCTGTAGATCACACATAGTGAATCCATATCTCTGGTGGCCTTTAATTATGCAATTGGGCTGATGCAGGGTGTCCATAAACACACCCTGAGAATGTGTCTAATGGATTGGCGAAGACTGTGTGCCCCATAGCATCAATAGTATACTGCCAACCCATTTCCATCCTTCACATTAAGGACAAAAGCCATGTCCACACTTATGTCAAGTCGGAAGAAAAGTGTCCATGTCACATGCTCAAAATTCCTGATATTGAAATGCCATCCCCTGGCATGATGGCTCTATCACATGTGTTCCCCTGAGTCGCATGCATCAATGGAAAGAGAGCATTCTCACCTGACAGCCCTCTTGAGGGTGTGTCCCTCTGCACCATTGTTGCTGGTGCTGCTCACCTCCACTCACCACTGCCATGTTTGTGTTCCTGCAATGGAGAAAATAAATAGCTGCCCAGCTACTCTACCTTCTTACCTACATCTCCCTCACCCTACTACCCCCATTCCATCCCCACCCATGCTACTAACATCTACTTATCCCACCCCCAACATTTAACTCACTTCAAAGTCCTGTTCTTCCCTCCAGTCATCCCCATGCCCTACCTATGAACCCATCAATGCCCCCTCATGACTACTGTACCATCCTGTACTGTTGCGCACACCCATATCCCTACTGTCTACCTCACATCTCACATGTGTGTGCTAAAATACACATGCATCTCTGCCCATAACTGGGCGGGTACAGGATTACCCACTACTGTGATTCACACGGTGTGTGTGGCAATTCCACCTGATGGCTCTGCCATTGTCTCCAAACATGGTGTTGCCCCACTCGGCCTCTGTTGCCCTGCCACCACCTCCTTCAAGGTCAGACCACTTTGCCTGTCACCTGTGGCCATGTAAGTTGGTGGTGCCTTGCCCATACACCCAGTCTCCCTCCTGCCTCTGTAAGTGCACCCCACTAACTATACATTACTAGGCACATGTGTCTAACCCCTTACAATGTCCCCTTCATAATTCAACACCCTGCAGTACCTCTGCCAACCTCAACCCCTACTTCTTAATGTGTTTCCCATTAACACAGGATACACAACCTCTGTCAGCACACCTGCACCCTATCAAAGCCCTCACCAGCACCAATATCCATATAAAATCCACCCTACTACACCCACTCCTGTTAACTTGCTCTCTATCCATGTGTCTGCACACTCCTCCACTGGTGTGACACCGTACCATTTTGGCACTCCATGTGTCACTACACCCACCTCTGAGGCATGTTCCCTAACCCCCAAATGACCTGTCAGGTATGACACCAATGCATCCAGCTGGCACATACATGCCTTACCAATGAGACAAAGGCACACCCTCTGTGTCTCTTGGGGTTCATGCCCCAACCTTCCATTGAAATTCACACTTGAGTACTGGCCCAGAAAATAACTCTCAGAAGTCTGTGTAGACAAAGGAACCCTTTTAACATACCATCAATGAACATTACCTACTCACCCCTGTTTGTTAACAACCCTATGACACCTGCTCTGTTATACCACCACCTACAGTCACCCCTGTTACCTCCCCTGGTTGGTATTGCACCACTCCGTGGGCATGCACTGCCCATCCACCCCCTCCTAATGCATGTCTTTGATACCCTCAACATGTCCAAATGTCCACAAAGCAATGTAGCCACTCACAGACTACACCAATGTGGATATATAATGTAAGGTCACACACCCATCACATTCAAGTGCACATTAATTTGAACACAGCACTAAGATTACACATGTCACATGAGAAAGTCATTTATGCCTCCAACATCTGCACCTCACCGGCAATGCACAGCATACTTTACACATCATCCACATGCATAACCATCATCTGGATCATCCTCTTACCTGGATTGTGAGCGTCATGTGTGTTGCATGCACATGCATAATGGAGTGGCTACTTGACATGATGTGTGTCAGGAGATGGTATGCAAGGAGTGTCAACTAAATATCACACAAAAAAGAATCTACAGCATCACCCATCGCCAAAGTAATGTGCACAGGAAAATCCTGAATAGACTCACTAAAAGCACATGCATAAATGATCAAGGAGACATACGGACCGTCAATCATGTAGGAATACTCACATCCTATGTGACAGTGACCATCACCCAATGTACACCATAATCTAATGTACATGATTAACCTTACGTGTGCCACATCAGGCCACAATTGGGATGCATATATCACCAGCCATGACAGTGCAAAACCTTACCTGGTTGTACTGCTGTTGGGTTGTGCATCCCTCACCACCTCCACCGAACACTGGGCCTCTGCATTAGTTCTTGGAGGGTCAGGTTTCAAAAGAGGGAATGGGTAAATTTGGTGGAAATAGGGTGATTGGGATTGTTTTTCTGGCAGTGTGGGTACTGGAAGAGGCAGGTTATCTGAAATGACATTGGATATTTGTTTGTACTTGCTAGAGGAGTATCTCTGACAGACTGCACAAATACACATAAATGTAGAATGGTATGTTCAACTGTAGTTGGGAGGCTGTAGTAATCCACATGACCATAACAGTTGACTTCACATTGCATGTCTGCATGTCCAGTCCCCCAGCTCAATGATGTGCACAGTAGTATGGGCAGGTAATTCACTGGACATGGAAACATCTTAGGAAAATCCATACTCCTTCCAGGTGCTCCGGGACACCAGGTAGCATGAAGAAGGGGTGGTGGTGGCAAGAGGATAGGGGTATGTGAGGAAATGTCAATGACATCACCTATGTGGTTCAGTTGGAACCCCAATCCTGTGGTAAATCCTGGGATCCTGGGATGAGGCACCCTGACCATGCAATGTCAAAGCCTGGTTCTGATTGGCTAAAGCCACACATGAGAGGGATGCATGCATGAGAGCCTCAATTGCAACACGGTTCTGATGAAGGCTATCGCGAGTCAACAAAGAGTCAGGATACATGGGGAAAACTGATGTCTCCAATTGCATGTTAAGAGTTTTCTGCAAGGCAGACATCTGTTGGCGATGGAGAGCCCTTAAAGCCAACAACTCCTCATGTAGAGATTGACTCAGGGAATCCATGTCTTCATGGCAGAATTCCCTTGAGGTCAACATCTCCTCATGCAAAGATTGTCTCAAGTAATCTGTGTCTGCAGAGTGGAATTCCCTTGAGGCCAATATCTCCTCATGCAGAGTTTGTCTCAAGGAATCTTTGTCTTGACAGTAGCTTTCCCTTGAGGACAACAGATCTGTATGCAGGGTTTGCCTCAATGATGCCCCAGGACCTCTCTTGCAGGAATTTGTCCCATTGGGTACTTGCATGCAGAAACTCCTCCTCTCACTCAAGTGTCATGCTGCCACCCATCAACCATGTGTGTGTGGCCTACCAAGCCGGGATTTCGGAGCATGGGCCTGTCACAGTGAATGCACTGTCATACTCTGGCAGTCTACAACCCTCCCACCCACATCAACCTCTGCTGCTGACTCCATGATGGTTGGAGGCAAATTTGCAGACACAGAATCCACCATTGAAGCAGGCTATTCAACTGCCAGTCCCAGGCTCTCCTGGCTCTCCTATTCAGACTAAGAAGCCTCTAGGAACTCAAGGGGCTCCTTTGCATCTGGATTACTGCTTGGTGGCCCCTCCACCATGTCCCTCAATATGCATTCCATATTTGATTCGGCAGCAGAGAGTTGGCATGTCTGCTGCTGATGGCCTGCAACAAGAGGCGATTCTCACCAGACATAGCACCCTGAGCTGCACCGGTGGATGGTTGTGCCTCATACCCCACATCCTTTTCCTCCTTCTCCTCTTTTTCGTACTCCTCCTCCTCCTCCTTATCATCCACTGCACAATGTCAGACAACACATTTCAGAGGCCCACCTATCCACTTGAACATGCATATTCAAAATCAAATGCATACAGACACAATCGGGCCTGGCAAATATGCACCAGACGGTAACGGTAGGTTTGGCCGCAGTAGATTTCATTGAGGGAGAATTGATCAAATTCTTTTGCAGCATTTCACTGCAAATGTATGTGGGGATGTGTTAGGGGAATAATAAAGGTGGTTGATGATCAGAGGGGCTACAGGGGGTCTCTGACTGCATACATTTGAAGTAAAATGTCCTTAAAGAAACAAATTATTCGACCAATTATCATTCGATGAAATACATTTAAGGAAATCACACAGAACCTCATCAGACATTATCCCTGGGCCTATTGGAATGCGGAATGCACAGGTGGGTGAAAATCAATAGCCTGAGGAATTATGTTGGGGCACATTGGATCATGCTTCAAGCCACAGATGGGAGCAGTAGGTGAACATACATACAGCCAGACATATGATAGTGGAAGATGTAACAGTAAATGGATGGAGCTCCATGCTTCATTTCATGCTCAACTTCATACATGCATACACGCAACACATGCAAGCATGACGTTTTCTCCGGCTGACATCATTATCCTACAGGATGTTGTGTTGCCAAAATCCCCATTACCCCCTTTGGCAGATTGGGCAAGGCCCAAATAGTAGTTCAACACACTTACATGCATCTTTCCCATGAGTGAAGAGACTACACTAAGGACATGACCAATGTTCACTTGCAAGACCACTGAAAAATTGACACTCCAAATGTGGAAGGAACATCACTTATCAAACATATTTTGGACAACCTCAGCAGCTTCTGTCTGGAAGACATCCACATGCAACTTCTCACTGGCATTGTTGCTCATCCATGTCCACTGGCCTCCAGGGCCATTGAATGGATAACTCTGACATTATCCATTGCATAATGTTGTTCCATGTGAGCACTCTTCACATACATGACACTGTGAGTGTGTGTGCAATGACATGTGTCTTGCAGGCCCATGGCACATATAGTTGTATTGGCATTGCTGAATAATTCTGTATACAGTAATGTGTGCTGTGCGAGCAATGCCAACCGCAAACATAGATCAAGCTTCCACTTTCTATGATGCATGAAATCTAATGAAAGTGACCATTGATGCATTACTGCAGTACTCATGCATAGGAAAGAAGGACCAGGAACAACTGTTCTACAACATTTGATAGCATATCATGTGTAGAGAAGCACATATTTTTCTTGCACACATGACACTCACCTGATGTGCCTGCATAGGTGTCCATGCCTCCCATGCCCCCAACGCCAACCACTTGCTCATTGGTGATGAGGCTACTGGTGACCTCTTCAAATGGAGTTAGCTCCTCAACATATGGTGATCCACCTCCAGTAGCCTGGCCCGGGGGCATATTGCTGCTGATCTTCTTCTTGGTCTGCCTAGTGAGGGCAGACATCATCTTGTGGACCTCAAGGACGCGTGTCTATCCACCCCACAGGAATTTATGAGATATGTGGCCTTCTGCCACATCCGGCACTGCAGGGTCACTGGAAGGGCACAGGTCCATGGGGATCATTAGCTCCTCATCAGTGAAGCGATTCTTCTTTGGTGGGCCCTTTGTGCGTTACTGCCTGTGCCTGCTCTGCAGGCTTGTCGCTCTTAGCACTAGTGGGCCTTGGTGGTACTGGGGCATCTGTGGCCTCACTACCCCATTTTTCAGATGGACCATTCTTTTGCCCTCATCCCGCTACTCTCTGTAGAGCCCTATCACTCATGGTCCAATGGAATGGTTGAGTGGAGAGAGTTCAACCAAAACTCAATGTAAGACGAGTTTACAGGAATGTACCCCCAAATATTACCAACTCTGTACAGGCCAGGAAGTCCACTTGTTACTGCCAAAAAATTACCACCTCCACACAGGGCAGGAAATATACATCGTACCCTCAAATATCGCTGTCTCTGCACACGCCATGTACATGCAGTTTGGAGGCACTTATGTGCACGTTATTTCAAGCATCACACATGTATGCAGCTGCGTTCAGCACAGAAATGAGGTGCATAGGGCCTTTCTTCTGATTTTGTCACTGCTGACTTGTGCATGAAGTTGAGACACCCGTGCCTTTCTGTTTATTTTTATTTATATTTGTATAGTGCTCAAATAGCCCCTGTTCCTCCTGCCTTGTGTCTCTGCGGCAGAAGTTGGAATCCTCAGTGAACAGGTCCTGGCCCATTACGATGCCCTTCTCTATCTGTAGAGGCAACTTGGGACATGTGGCCATCAGAGAGTCTGGGTGGATATCACAGCTTCCATCAATGCAGAGGGAGTGTCAGTCCATACAACGGACAGTACTAAGAAGCGATTGGATGACCTTAGGATCTGGAGCCAGGTGAAGGCAAAGGTGTCCCTCTTAGGGAGGTGTTTCCCTGGAGGAGCATTCTGCAGGCCACCATCAGGTGATGCCCCTTCATCTCCAGATCCTGGCAAGATCAGCTCAGCCATCCATGCCCAGGTCCTTCACCTGCAGGCACATATCAATGCTGCTGGCGAGTACTCACAGGGTGACCAGTTCCACAGATTTCATATGTCCTGCATGGTTATGCATGAATTGTGCAAGTTAGTGCTTTTCAATGCATGTATGTTAAACAATTCTTAACTGGCATGCAACCTCATGCCGACAATGGAAGTATGTAATGGCACACCTCTGTGAAGTTGACAGGTGTAGAAATGGCATGTGGCAGCTCTTGGTGACAAGCTTTACTTATGTGCATGCAATGTGAGATGCTGACAGCAAAGCCTCGGACATGAACACTAGCCAGATTAATGGATGAAAGGCGAGGTACATTCATGCACATCTCCAGTATGGGTTGCTCAATTGGGTATGATGATTGCATCATCTCCACTGAGCAGCTGAGGCAGACACATGTGTTTGGATGTCGGGTCATGGAAGCTCAGTGCTTTTGACTATCTGGATTAACATTGCAGCCTGTCAGGCCTCTGAAGGAGAGGGAATCCATGGTATGTCATTGTGACCTTTTTTCATGCTGGGAGCGATGGCATTGCTGCTTGATCCTCAGCAATGTGTGCATATACATGTTGCATGCTTTCATGTTGGAATTTCAGGGGTGCGCGCATGTTGCAAGATGTTGGATGGTGATGTGCCTATGGTGCTACAGACACATGTATCCATGTGCACTTTCCATGGTCTTGCCTGCAGGATACACTTGGGTCACTGATCCATTGTTATTGTGATGTGAAATGACAACGGGAGCTGCAAGGGAGGGCATTGGGTGAGACAGCACCATTGCCAAAGCCTGGCAGGTGCACATATAAGCATGGAAGGAGAAGGCGTGTAGGCGCTGTGGAGACAGAGAGTTACTTAAGCAGTGAATTGAAATTCTGAGGCTGAGTTTAGAGGAAAGTGCATAAAAAAACAAGAGACTACCAGCAGCAACATACAAGAAAGATTGCACCTCTTTAAGGCAGAGGGCATGTCACCATGAAGGAATGTCTTTGAATAACAAGAGATGCCCTCATGGAAGACATCTAATCAATCAAAGTGCTCCTGACTAAGCGGAATGGATCAGAAACTGGACAATCTTGTCAGCCATGCACACATGACTGGAAAAGAAGAAAACAAGGAGGGGTAGAGGACCCCATTGTGAGCTGCAACAGGAAAAGGCATAGACATTGATGCAGTGGAGGAAATAACAAAGTGAAAGAATCAGATAGAGTGAATGATGTGATTCTGAAATCGTAAACAGGACAGCCACCTGCACATGTGCATCTCTAGAAGCAGTGAAGCCACATAAGGAAGTAATGAGGAGCAAGAAAGAGGCGTGAAGAGACAGAATGTCTGACTGATAAATAAGAAAAGAGAAGCAGACTGCTAGGAAGATTATGAGCGGACAGGGTAGAGGAGAGACACACAGAGGAGCAGCACAGAGATGAGAGTGAACAAGTGTCCCTGAGCAATATGGCTATTCAGGTTGACAGATAGGTTAGGAGAAGTAGAGGAGAACATGGGGAGAGTTGAAGAAGTGACTGATAAGGTGTTTCCACTACAGGCACAGATAAATGAGCTATGAGAGTCAAACTATGAGTTGGAAGACAGAGCACACACAAAAATCTATGCTTCTTCGGATTTCCAGAAACAGTGAAGGGGAAAAACCCAATACGTTTTTTAGAGAAATAGATCCCAGCAAACCTGTATGTAAATTTTGCAAGGGGGTTAGTGATAAATGGGGCACATGGGATGAGGAATGGAACCACTACAAAAGTACTGGGACCTATTGTCGAAGGAGAAATCATATCGTGCCTCCTATTGTAATAAATATATTAATATTGGACTACGCCAAGCTGCTCGAAAGTCGCTTGCGAAAGAATCCGTGTTGCAAGGTCCTGACCTTAAATCAATGTAAGCCACCATTTTAGGTCAAACCGCCATTTTAGGATTTGCTTTGTAAAAGTTACCCTGTGAGTTAGAATGGTGGACGATGTCATTCCAGAATACAACATGGCCGTCTTGACCTCTGTACATAGCTAATATGTAACTTGCCTGCAGGCCACTCGTTGAGGTCGTGAACTGAGACCTTGCCCTTCGTTGACCTATGTGTAAAAGGATTACTCGTGCAACGAAACTAATCCACAAGCATATGATGAAAGAATGTATTCAAATACTGAACGTAGAATATCTGTTTAACTACATTGTATTAATGTTTGAGAAGGCCTGCATGGAAAATGCATTGTAATGTACAACGTCTCTCACTGAACACACTGAACCATGCTGGAGTTCGTTGTGTTCTTCTGAAGGCCGATAGCTATCTGACTTTGCTCTGTTTTTGTAACTGGATTCAGTATAAAGTAAAGTAATTTGTATGTTCCTTTGTAACCCGTGTTCGGTGTATTTCCTTTTGGGGTACTCAGCCTCGATATTTTGATTTTGTTTTCACACTATGATTGCCTGCCTTCTGCACCACCTGCATGTTTGCCAGATTTTAGCAGCTGTCCAAGGAAAAGGCCTGATAGTATGGGAAGGTCACAAAATATATATGATGTCATAGTTCTCCGGCGAGACGTTAGAAAAGAGTAAATGGTTTCTGGACATGAGACTGTTGATGAGTAAATGGGTCCTGTGATATGGCTGATTAGAACCAGCCAAAACGCATGTCACAAATGACCAGAAAACCGTACTTTTTACAGAGCTATCCATACTATGTAATTAGATCTGGAAGCACAATCCATGGGCACCTCACAACCAAGAGACATTGAAAGGCAAGAAAGCGAAGGTTACCAAAATGAGGGAAACAGGGGAGGTGGAGAGATGGAACAGCAGAGAGGGGAAAAGTGGTCCATCGCAAGCTAATGGGTGACAAGCAAATGGTAAGAGACAATTCCAAAATGGACAGGCTATGTGAGTGTCATGAACCTTGTTGAAAAACTGACATGGAAAAGATGGATCAGAGCATAGGAGACAGTTACATCATTAGAGGTTTGGAAGTAAGGAGGAAACAGCACCCATGGGTTGGGAATATGCTTCCCAGGCCAAGGTCTGGAGGCAGACCCTGGTGAGGACTACAAATACAGCATTATCATGTAGACCTGTAGGGTATTTTGTGGAGATTTGGGGCCTGACGGTATTTTCTTACCGCCGAAATATAACTTAGCAACAATCACTCCTTGTATTCAGATTGGGCCATGTACAACAATAATACAGTGAACATGCATTATTTCAGCACCCAGGCATGCATATTTGGTATGCGTGGGTGGTAGGCGTGGTTGGTGGTATTTTGGTGAGCATAATTCCCTTGTTTTATTTGTGGCCCCAATGTCCAGAATCCCTTATCTTTGCTTAGATTTTTCGTGTAATCACTAGAGAGACCTCAGACCTACATTTTAGGAATACCACATTTTTCAGTGTTAGTGTTAGTGTGCCACCATGGGCGATCTCACTGACTTATTTACGACAGAGAGCTATATATGGTAATCTTGTGGTAATTTCCACTACCTTATATACGGTAGGGAGCTATGTTCAGAGAGTCTCTCTTCCCGTTGGTTCATGTACCTCCAACGAGCTATGCTACAGTCACTCACAACGGTTCATACTGAATCTGACATGCACACATCTGTCTTAAAATAACCATTGCACTGTTTAAAATCTCCCCACATCATCAGCATTGTAATGGTAAATAGTAAATACACCACCCGTCTGTTTTCAAATATTTTTCTGTATTATAAAAGTTGCAATTAAACACGATCTCATTCTTTACAGAAATAAATAAAATGGTACAGTAAAAGCATTGTCTATGACACACTGCAAAGAGAGTGGCGGAGAAACTAACTCAAATTGCAACATTAGCATTTGATTAAGGCATGCACAGGAATCCTACACTGACTGCATAATATCGTACACACTCAGCTCCCACACTTCTGTAATTACCTTATCTTTTTAGTTTTTCTCTTTGGCTGTTCTCTTTCTGAATGTGGCTCCCTTGAAGATTAACTCCAGTAAAAAGGAACGCTTGCCTTCTCAAACCGGGGTCATTGCCTGGAATTCTCAGCTTTTGCAGATAGGAATGCCTCAGCCAGTGGAAAGGTCCTTCTTTCAGCTCTCCCCAATCTCGACTGCCCTTCTCCTTTCTCAAACTTCCCCCAGCAAAAAGCCTGATCACTCCCTCTAGCATGATACTTGCTATGACGCTGCTCCAATCAGAATTAATCACGCCATCTCCTCCTTCTCTACACAATGGCTCATTTTTATAGTAATACTTTGTAACCAACTGATTTCCTGTTCTTTCGAGCCCATTTGCTTCCTGTAGTTATGTGGACAGGGCAGCAGAGAGAACAGAAATAAAAATGGATGTGCGTTTAAAAGTTCACTTTCAGAATAGGCCTAATTCTGCAGTGGAGACACATTTTTATTAGTGGATTATGTTTCATTAGTCAGGTTAGTTGTCAGTAAGGTTAGTTATTATTTTCAAATGTGTCTCTCGCACCATAGGCATTTCAGGTGAAAAATAGTGTGCATTTTTGGGTGTGCACATGTGCTTTTAACTGTAAAAATAGATTTGAATCTTATATGTTAAAATCGTTTTTGACTGAATGGCCTGTCTTTCCTTGTTAATCTGGTAACACATATAGCAATGCACCACACCCTTGTGGTGGTGCTGCAAAAAAAAAATTGCTACCTGTGCAGTAGTGCTGTACTCTGTGCTGTTTGCTACCTGTGTAGTAGTGCTGTACTCTGTGCTGTAACACGCCAAATATCCTTACATACCCTCCTTTTGTTTTTAGAACTTGGCTATAATCCAAGGCAATTCCTAAAAACAATTTGTTCTCTCTTTTTTTCTTTTACAATATAGCAATCCAACAAAATGAATATTCATGTGCATCAATGAAAAATTTGCAATCAACACAGTATTCATCCGAGTTCATTAGTTTACAAAATGTTCTACATTTGCCTTCTCAGTTGAAGTGGCATTACTTTAAGTTTAGATTTCCCAAGTCAATTAAAAACAAAGAAATAAAACAACTAACTAAAACAAATAATTAATATAACAAATTAAAATAAATAATTAAAATAATAAATACGTGGAACTCCATATGTCAGCACTCTTGTCCGCTTCTGATATGTCCCGACCAGCGATGTTATTCGGTTCATTCGAGTACACTTCCATCTTGGCAATCTTAGATCCATAGGAGTCATCCTTTTTAGCATTCTGGTTATCTTGTCTTCACCTCCACCTGGAGGCAGGCATCTTTTGGTCTTCATCCAGGGGACTCCAGGACTCCATCGTCTCTCCCGTGGGCTCTGATCTCGGAACCTCCGACCAAATAATGTTAATTGTCTAAATCAAAATAGAAAATAAACAAATTAAGTACATAGCATAATACTAACTTCATCCTTTTGCCAAAAATAAAACATGCTTGGTAAAAATATTTCATTTTTTTTTTTTTTTTTCCTGAAATTAAACACAAGTTAAAAGAAAACAAGCAGATATTCAATATTTAACACACTTTCTCTCTGCACACCAACCATGAGCTTCCATTATATGTGCATGCATTTATTTATTTATTTATTTATTTATTTATTTATTTATATATTTTTACATATATTACAGTGTTTATGTACCATCATAACAATCAACTTTTTTTTAACTTCTTTGTCACTGCCTCCTGACTACACCCATTTATTTTCTCTTTTCTTTGTTCAATGGACTTTATCTGTCTCTACATGCTCAAGCTGCCTGATCTCATGTCTGGGATGGCATGGTTTGATTTGATTTACATGGACAAACTGCTCTATTGCTGTTTCACCTTCATTTTTCAAAATTTTATACACTACAGGAGAGACCTTATCTATAATTCGAAATGGCCCCTGCCAGGCCGCTAGAAATTTAGAATTTTTCTGTTTACTTTTTCCAAAATGAAACTTGTACACCTGATCCCCTACACTGTATTCCTTTACTGATGTCTTTGTATCATAATATGACTTTGCACTGTCAGCAGCTCTTTCCAGATTTCTCTGCACAAAAGCAAATGCATGTTGCAAATGCCTCCTCAGTTCATCAATATATTCATGAACTGTGGATGCACTCACAAGGGTTTGCTCATGTGTTCTGTATAGTAGGTGTTGTGGTAACACCATTTTCCTACCTGTTAAGACCTCATGGGGGCTAACACCTGTTGCTTTGGCAGGAGTCGACCTGATTGCCATCAAAACCAATGGTAAACGCAAATCCCAGCTGGAACCTGCTTCTGCCACAAATTTCTTTAAAATATCCACAACAGACCTATTGCTTCTTTCAACTGTACCTGAAGACGCCGCCCGATATGCGATATGTAGTTTCCTTTTCACACCTAGTATTTGCCATACCTTACTCATTAGAGTACTTGTGAAATGACTTCCTCTGTCTGACTCAATTCTTTGTGGCAACCCAAACCTTGAGAACACATGGTTCACCAGCAATGTGGCTGCTGTTTGCGCACTACAATCTGGTGCAGGAATGCACTCAATCCACTTCGACATCAAACATACCACACTCAAAATATAACGGTGTCCCCTGCTCGACCTTTTTAAAGGACCTACATAGTCTATTTGCAAATCTGACCATGGGAGAGTTAGGCCCCTTTTCATCAATGGTGCTCTATGCATTGGTGAAGCAGGTTTAAATTGGGCGCATACTAGACATCCTCTAGTATATAATTCCACATCTTGGGACATATGAGGCCAGTAAGCATAATCTTTTAGTATTTCTAATGTTTTTTGTGAACCTCTATGGCCTGCAGTTATGGCATCATGTGCATGGTGTAGCATTAGTCCTCTGAATGAAAGGGGTACTACCCACTGTATTTGCCCTGTTATGGACTCTCTAATCATGAGTCCATCCTGTAATCTAATTCGTGTTTTGTTCTTTAATAACACCCTCAACTCTTCTTTTCCCATACAATCATTTTCTGTTAAAGGATTTTGTTCAGGATCTATCAAATGATTATAATAGATTCCCAAAATTGTTCATTCTTTTGTGCCTCAATCAAATCTTGGTCTGGCGTGTCATGACTCCACTGCACCACCGGTTGATCTACCTCCTTTGGTGCTTTAGAACGTGTGACTGCATCAATTTGTATTTCACCCATTAAATAATCAATAGGTAGCAATTCTCCCATCACAGCCCCAATCTTAGCCAGGTGGTCTGCCTTATCATTTCCCTCCTTATCCTCTCCTGGTGTTTTTAAATGCCCACAAATTTTTCTCCAGTATATTGTTAAATTATTTTCTGACACCAATTTGTCTATGGCTTGTATCATTTTTCCATGTTTAAGTGGCTTTTTGTTGTATGTAACCATGCCTCTTGCTTTCCAACCAGGCAAATACTCCACAAAGCTATTCCGTGCATAGTCAGAATCAGTCACCAGGACAATTTCACTGAACTTTTTATCAACTGCAGTAGCAATTGCTTTATAAATGGCTGCCAATTCCGCCACCTGACTGCTCCTATCTCCAATCCTCATCCCTATACTGGGAACGCCTTCACATTTCAACCAGACATTTCCTATTCCTGCCACTAATTGTTTATTACTGTCATTTTCAATGTGAAAAGCACAACCATCCACATATACAGTTGGCAAATCCTTGCATGTTTTTTCATCAAAAGCTTTGTGTGGTGATTGTTCAAATTCCTGTAAACTAGTTTCCACTTCCATTTCATTTGGTATTTGTTCAGCTGCACAGTCATGTAAGTCAGCTAACCCTTGAGCAATTGGGCTCTTTTTATTTTGTCCATATCTCACTTCTACGGGAAAACCTTATAATGCCAGCGTCCATGAAGTGATTCTGGATTGTGCTAGATTGCCTGACCTAATTCTTTTACTCTCTAAAAATTGCAAAGGTTGATGATTTGTTTCAATAATCACCTTTTCTCCCTGAACAATGGGGCGGAAATGTTGTAGCGCCCACACAGTGGTTAATAGGGCCTTTTCACATTCATTAAATTTCATTTCAACTTGGGAAAATGCCTTACTTGCATATGCAATGGTTTTTGTGATTCAAATCGTGTTTTTGTGATAACACTGCTGACATACAATGTTCAGAAAAACCTATTTCTATAAAGAAATCCCTGTCCTTTATGGGGTATGCTAAACATGGTGCCTTTACAAGACATTCCTTTAATTTAGCCACTGCATCAGACTGCCCTCTTTCCCATTTCCAGGGAGTATTCAGTTTAAGCAGTTTAGTCAATGGTTGAGTGATTTCTGCATAATTTTCAATGAACTTTCTGTTATAGCCTGTCATCCCTAATAAACCTTTTACTCCTTTCACATTTTTAGGATCTTTTAATCTTTGTATGGCCTCTATTTTCTTCCTTTGTGGATTTAGCCCATGTTCAGTCACTTCATGCCCTAGAAAGTTCACTTTTTTCTTGCACCATTGTGCTTTTTGCAAAGATACTTTGGCGCCTGCTTTCTGCAATTGGCCAAGTACATGTCTTATTTCATCAAAATGGCTTTTCAGGCTTTCATTTTTTATCAGGACATCATCCACATAAACTATTGTTCCTCTTTCCGCTGCATCCGGCATGGCCTTTCTCAAAAATATGCCAAATTCACTCCCACTATTGATGTATCCGAATGGAGCTCTACGCCAGGCATATTGAGTCCTGTCAAATGTAAAGGAAAATAAGTGTTGTATCTCCTCTGCCAATGGCACGCACCAATATCCAGAGGTGAGATCTAATGTGGTAAATACATTTGAACCATGTATCTGAGCCAGGCCCTGATCAATGAATGGCAGTGGCCATCTAGATATTGGTACTCTTTTATTTAACTCTCTTAAGTCTGCACACAGCCGCCATTGACCATTTGGCTTTAACACACCTAAAATAGGCGTATTGGATGTGCTATGAATGGGCCTGATTATTCCCTGTGATTCCAAATTTTTAATAATCTCTGCCAATGATTCTAAACATGCCAGCGGTAGTCTATACTGGCGTACAAACACTGGATTTCTGCTACAACCTTCTGGTAGTGTGGCCACATGTAAATCAGTTAAACCACAATCATAAGCATCTTTTGCAAATACATCCTTAAACTCCATAAATATTTCCCTCAGGTCGTCCCTATCCTTATCGCTGTCACATGCATCCGCTAAGGAGATCTGCTCTTCTACCATTCTGGAAAATTCTGGAAACTCTTCTGGTAAAGGAATCTCAGCGCTTTCCTCTAATTGTGTGGCTGTGTCTTTTTGTAGAGCTGCCACTTTTAAATATTTTGGCATATCAGCTTCCACTTCAATGGGCTGATTTCCTGTTTCATTTTCATTTAAATTAAATATTATGCAATCCTCTTGATGGCAGCACACTGTCTCATTTGAATCATAAGGATACACAGAATGAATTTTAAATATTCCTTTGGGCTGAGAGTCCAGGTGTTCTGGCAACTCGCCCTTGACATCTACATATTTTTCAGGAATATTCCCAATCACCATGTTATTTAAATCTGCCATATAATGTGATTTTTGTATGGCCATTCCTAATGGGGAGTTTTCCTCTAAATGAATATCCTGATAACCTTTATTATTTACCATTATTTTTACAGATCCCTCACCAATGTCTACCAATGGAATGTATTCATAATCCAGGCCTTGCTGTTTTATGGATTCATTCAGGCATACAAATGCATCAGAGCCTTTCATCTGCTGTCCATTTTTGCATTTCAGTGTTATTGCAAACTGTTTTGTAAATGCAGGAATAATAGTATTTTTCCTCATTTGTAATTCAACTGCATAAGGAACCAGTTGTGCACAATGATAAGCCCTTCTTTTGTCTTCAAATTCAGGTGCCGGACCACCTAGGCGTGACCATATTTTTTGATTAAGGAAATCTAACACCATACACATTCTGTGCATGATGTCATTGCCCATGTAAAATTCATTTTGTGCTCCACTCACTATCCATACATTATGGTAAATTGTTTTCTGCCCAATGCTAATTTTAAGCATGCATCTGCCTGCAATTCGGTTTTCAAAGTCTGGACTGTCCAACCCAGAAACATATTGGTTTTTAATCCTAAATTTCAGGATTTCTTCCCTCTCCATAATTTTTTGCAACAATTTCTCATTAATGAAACTCCTTTCATGTTCAAGCGCTAAAGTGGCTTTTATTGTTTTAAGATAATCATTTATACCAACATGAACCCATGGTTGCTCATCTTCCATGTGTATTTCTGCCAGAGTGGTAATGTGTTTTTCTGAATCTGTTTTAGGAGCAATATTCTGTTTGCATGTTTTCTCTTTTAAATAGAAACGTAATGTGTGCTCATCTATGGCAGTCTGCCAATCTTTCCTTGGGTCCAAGTATATTTGTACAGGTAGTTTTTCATTGTCGCTCTGCATTTTGTCTTGACACATTAATATAACAGTGACACTAGGTATGCAGCTATTCTGGAGATATACCTCCACAGCATCATTTGTTTTGGCAACGGTGTGACATTCATTTATATTGCTGTTTTGTGATTTTAGTTTCTTAGGCCTCAATGGTTTTCTTGTTAAGGACCACAGCACTCCATTCACCCCATCTATGAGAGGAGACAATCTTTTCAGGCAATCTGTCCCCATCAGAAATGGAATTTCACAAATAGATGTGATCAATACCTCTTGTTTCATTCTGTGCTTTCCTATTTTTATGTCAACCTCAGTTACACCTATGATGGGCACCTCCTCCCCATTAAAGTTATGCACTGGGCCTTGATTTGCCTTCACTGTGATCTGACTCTGTGGAGGCCTCCCTTCATTGATACTCTTTACCAGCTCCTTGGACATAATTGTGGCCTGTGCGCCAGTGTCAATCATAGCAAAGGTGTGGCATTTTTCTTCTACAGTGATGGGTGCATAATATCTGTCCTCAACTTCCTCTAATACACATAAGAAATGTGAATTCTTACTGATTTCAGGGCTCACCTTTCTCATGTCTTTTTCACTTTTGGCTAAGCACATTGGTAAATGAAAAGACATTTTTCCCTCCTTTTTACCCATTTCTGTGCGAGATATTTTATTCATTTCTCCATGTTCAGAGGTTTTTTGGAGTGTGGCCACTGTTCGCCCATCCATCTGGGTAACATCAGAGACCACATTACAATCCTCCAACTGAACATGTGTAACAACATCATTCAGCAATTTGTCATTTTTTAATTCTGTGCATTTGTGATCATTTAGTGTGATACCAGCCCTTTCAGCCTCTTCAAAAATATGTGGCTCAAAGAATTCTTCAGGTGATTGACTTGTACCCTCCTTGTGAGTATTTCCTTTTTCTGTCTGTGTTTGGTCATTGTTTTGCTTGCCCAGGGAAGGAGCTATGGCATCCCCACTTACTCCCTGTTCACTGGTATTCCCCATGCATGAGTAATTTTTCTAAAATCTGTCCATTTGTGCAAATCTTTACTGTTTTATTTAGCTCTAAGTTAAACCGTGCCTCTTTTTTAGAAGTATTTGCACTTTCTGTCACAATTTCATTTACTGGTACTTTCATTTTTAATCCATTAGGCATCTCAGAGTCGTTATGCAAAATTATATCAGAGCAATCAGTCATTTTGGCACTGCAGTTATCATGAGTACTTAGTCACTTTTCGGAAGCCCCCCGGTCATTGCTATGGCCATCAGCCCCCTCTTTGGAAGGTTGTTTTTGTGCTGTATAGAGCTTTCCTATTTGCTCAGCTAACATTTTCACTTGGGCCTCAAGGCACTGGAACCTTTCCATCTCTCTAGGATCCTCTTTCTGTGGCCTAGGTCGATATTGGTTGTTTTCCCCCTGATTGGATCTATTCTGATACCTCTCAGGTGATTGATGTCAGTTGGGATGGTTTCTGAACTCTTGATTCATTTGTGGAGGGGAGCGGGTTGCACCCATCCTTTGATTATAGTCCCCTGGTGGGGAATCATTGTACTGGCGTGGACTGTAGTTCACGTTTTGCCTCATGTCCTGTCTCTCAGATTGTGGGTACTGGCCCCTATGTTGATTTCCATTATCAGTAAATCGATCCACATATCGAGGCCTATCCTGATTACCATATATCATGGTGCTGGGATCAAATCTGCTCTGTGTCCCCAATGACTGGTAGGGACCATCATTTCTTTGATCTTGATTTTGTCTCTGGTTATTGTTCATACCTGCCATATCAGGCTGATATCCTACCCGGGGTCTATCCCCTAAATACCTAGGGCTGATGTAGCTCTCTCTATTACTAGGATCATGTGTTTGGAACATTGGTACAGGAAATGGCGATCTTTGTTGATTACCCCTTTGTTCAGGTGTCACATTATTTTTACCTTGGCTTTGAGCAGACTCAAGGGATATTTTGGCTGACCTGATTTCCATTACTGTGGCTGAGGGTTCTTTAGATTTAGGCCTAGTATCTTTCATTTTATCACTTTCTCTACCCTGACAATAGAGTACCTCATATAGCTTTGTGCTTTGATGTACAATCCATTTAAGGGACTTGTCACGGTCAAATTCACGGACCAATTGGGATATGATGTCTTTCTGTAGCCCATAGAAGTATGCAGTTTTAAACTCATTGGAATTTGAGTCAAAAGATACATCAAAGCGAGAGAATGCTCTTTTTAAGTCTTGTAAAAATTGGCGAGGGGATGTATTAGGTCCAGCAGTAATTGTGTACGCGACTTTCTTTGCCTCCTGCAATGACTGAAAAGGAGAAAAAGGACGCCTAATTTCTTTTTCAAACTCCAGCCATGTCATATTCTGCTGTTCATTTAATCCCCTTATGATGCTGGCTGTCGGGGCATCTAAAGTTAAATGAAAATATTGTCTGTACTGTTCCTTAGGTATCTGGAGTGCTTTAAAAATGTCATGCACCGCTTCTAAGTGATCCTCAATGCAGCATTCACCTCCCTTTTTAAATGGTTTGATCAGGGCTTTAATGGATTTCATTATTTTTATGGGGCTACTTGTTTCAATACATGGAATTGCACTATTTTGTGATTCAATCCTGTTTTCAGGTGTATGATATTGGTGGCTGCCCCCAATGGGAGTATCAAATCCCCCAAGGGCGCTGCAACTAAGTTCAGTCACCGGCCCAGTCACTGGAGCACTAGCTCTTTGGGCAGAGCTAGAATTCACCTCCACTCCATTGAATGTGGTACCCTGCCGCCTCTCCTGGGACCTGGGAATGCACATTTGCTGTTCTAAGTCCTTACACTTTTTAAGGAGTCTGGTTGCTTCATTTTGCAAATAATTATTTTCATCACTCATTTTATTAATCACCTCCTGCATTTCGCACATTTGCATTTGGCATTCATTGAACTCTTTATTTCTCTTGTCTCTTTCTTGGATCATTTTAATCATTTCTTGTTCTGCACTCTGGAGATCACCTTCTTTTTCACAATGTTCTTTTTGTAAAATCTGCATTTCTGAAACAACCTCATCTTTATCCTGCCTAATGTGATCCACTAAGGCTTTTAAGTGTGCCAATTCTTGCTCACTATCTTCAAATTGTTTCTTGCTTTTGGATAACTGAGTATCAAAGTCTCTGCATTTTAATTGCATGTCTTTTTGGCATACATCCAATTCTGCTCTCAACATTTCCTGATTTTTACTTGCCCCCTCTAATTCAGTCTTTAACCTGTTAATTAGCTGAGTATCATTCTCTTGCATTCGCAGGGACTTGTTTAAAATAAACCATATTTTGCCGCATAGCCGTATTAAACAGTCTTTCTCTGCACTTTTATCGGCTGCATTCAATAATCTTGTAAGGCAGACCTGAATTATGCTGCCTTCTGCAAAAATATTGTCTAGTTTTTCTTTCTGCACCTCACCCTGAATGCGGTTACTCCATTCTAACGTGCTATTCGAAGACCAATTCCCATGTGCAAATAACTTTGCCTCTAAATATTGCACTAGATCTGAGAATGTGGTTTCCCTTTGTGACATTCTGAAATTCGTTTTTAGTGGCACACTGCTATTATAAAATGGGTTCCCTTTAATGTGCAAATGGCAGTGTGAGACACGCTTGCCACGCCCAGTAGGTACTCTATGATCACCTTCCCGGCCTGCAACGCACCATAAATATGTAGGGTATTTTGTGGAGATTTGGGGCCTGACGGTATTTTCTTACCGCCGAAATATAACTTAGCAACAATCACTCCTTGTATTCAGATTGGGCCATGTACAACAATAATACAGTGAACATGCATTATTTCAGCACCCAGGCATGCATATTTGGTATGCGTGGGTGGTAGGCGTGGTTGGTGGTATTTTGGTGAGCATAATTCCCTTGTTTTATTTGTGGCCCCAATGTCCAGAATCCCTTATCTTTGCTTAGATTTTTCGTGTAATCACTAGAGAGACCTCAGACCTACATTTTAGGAATACCACATTTTTCAGTGTTAGTGTTAGTGTGCCACCATGGGCGATCTCACTGACTTATTTACGACAGAGAGCTATATATGGTAATCTTGTGGTAATTTCCACTACCTTATATACGGTAGGGAGCTATGTTCAGAGAGTCTCTCTTCCCGTTGGTTCATGTACCTCCAACGAGCTATGCTACAGTCACTCACAACGGTTCATACTGAATCTGACATGCACACATCTGTCTTAAAATAACCATTGCACTGTTTAAAATCTCCCCACATCATCAGCATTGTAATGGTAAATAGTAAATACACCACCCGTCTGTTTTCAAATATTATTCTGTATTATAAAAGTTGCAATTAAACACGATCTCATTCTTTACAGAAATAAATAAAATGGTACAGTAAAAGCATTGTCTATGACACACTGCAAAGAGAGTGGCGGAGAACAGAACTCAAATTGCAACATTAGCATTTGATTAAGGCATGCACAGGAATCCTACACTGACTGCATAATATCGTACACACTCAGCTCCCACACTTCTGTAATTACCTTATCTTTTTAGTTTTTCTCTTTGGCTGTTCTCTTTCTGAATGTGGCTCCCTTGAAGATTAACTCCAGTAAAAAGGAACGCTTGCCTTCTCAAACCGGGGTCATTGCCTGGAATTCTCAGCTTTTGCAGATAGGAATGCCTCAGCCAGTGGAAAGGTCCTTCTTTCAGCTCTCCCCAATCTCGACTGCCCTTCTCCTTTCTCAAACTTCCCCCAGCAAAAAGCCTGATCACTCCCTCTAGCATGATACTTGCTATGACGCTGCTCCAATCAGAATTAATCACGCCATCTCCTCCTTCTCTACACAATGGCTCATTTTAATAGTAATACTTTGTAACCAACTGATTTCCTGTTCTTTCGAGCCCATTTGCTTCCTGTAGTTATGTGGACAGGGCAGCAGAGAGAACAAAAAAAAAAAATGGATGTGCGTTTAAAAGTTCACTTTCAGAATAGGCCTAATTCTGCAGTGGAGACACATTTTTATTAGTGGATTATGTTTCATTAGTCAGGTTAGTTGTCAGTAAGGTTAGTTATTATTTTCAAATGTGTCTCTCGCACCATAGGCATTTCAGGTGAAAAATAGTGTGCATTTTTGGGTGTGCACATGTGCTTTTAACTGTAAAAATATATTTGCATCTTATATGTTAAAATCGTTTTTGACTGAATGGCCTGTCTTTCCTTGTTAATCTGGTAACACATATAGCAATGCACCACACCCTTGTGGTGGTGCTGCAAAAAAAAATTGCTACCTGTGCAGTAGTGCTGTACTCTGTGCTGTTTGCTACCTGTGTAGTAGTGCTGTACTCTGTGCTGTAACACGCCAAATATCCTTACAGACCCTTGCTCATAGATAAACTGCTACATTGAACACCGGACAGAAGGGGAGGAGAGGGGTTGGAGTTAGGGAAACCAGAAGTACAGGGCTGGTCAACGTACCAGGAAAAGGAGTAGTGAGAGAAGCAACAGCTGGCCCAGTGTTAGCCTTCTTGAGGGGGGGATAGTGAAGCTGTTCACTCAATGGTGTGGGAAGTGAAGGATAATGCTTACTGTGTTCTGTTGCTACAGGTTTTGTGTTTACAGGAAATTCAATTATATAGTTTTGGGTTCTCACAGGACCCTTGGAGGAGGGGCAGGGTGATTTAAGCACCTGTGAACTAAGTCTCAAAGTCAACTGGAGTGATATCTATAATGAGGGGAGAAAGCCTGAGGGTACTCTTGCTAAATTTCAATGGGTTCAAACACTATATCAAATGGAAGAAGCTCTTGCAGTACTTAGCATCGAAAAAGGTAGACATATTGCTCCTACAGGAGACACACTGTGACAGTTTGCATAGGGACTGGTTGGGAAATGGGTACCTTAGCAGACTAGGGTATCCAGGCATTGTTTTGAATATATAGTTTCGAATGCCAAAGTTTTGAGAAAAATGCATATAAAAAATGCATTTTTTTTGTAGGTAAAGGTTTTTTTCTTACTAAAATGGGTGTTAAGGGGTAAAACAACTAGGGTCGGGAGGACCCCCCCCCCCATTAAAAAAAAAAGTTAAATAAATGCATTTTTTAGATGCATTTTCTTTCGAATCTTTGCCATTCGAAACTTTGGCATTCGAAACGATTCACATTACAAGGGTTTGGGCAGATAAGGAAGGTAGATTTATTGCAACCAAGGTGAATATGGGCAATGATATCAAAGTCATAGGTTTAACATATGCACCAACGGCAGACAAACAACACTATATTCTCATTCTTCATGGTTCTCTATCAGGAGTGGTGAAAGGCCTGATATTAATAGGAGGAGACTGGAATATGCGGTTATATCCCTTTCTCGATAAATCCAGTAATCCCAGAGATGGTAACAGCAAAGACAGAGAACATCTGCAGCAACTAGTCGAAACTCATAGGTCCTCGAGACGAGATTTGTGATAAAATCAGTATTTCCTGGCATGGCGGCAATACCGGGTCTGGGTAGCACTGACGCCGCTAACAGCGGCCGATTACGAGTATGAGTGCACTCGCGTAGCAGCATGCCGGTACTGGCATACCGCAAAAGACTCAAAAACCCCCCTTAGCGGCATCATGGGAAGCGCTGACACCTCATCTGCCTCCGTCCACCCCTAAAGAATGGGCCGGGCATTACCAGATCCCGCATTACCTGGCCCGGTAATATCGGAAACGGAAGTAACATCATCATGCCGGAACGGGAAATGGCACGGTGGCCATCTTGAAAAACACAATCCATTGCCATCCTCGAGATACAGGACCTGGAGCCTCACACCACCAGCCACATCTGCATCTACACCACCAGTCTATGCCAAAGGCCATTCAAAAAGGAGCATCCCGGCAGTGAAAGGAGCGGTTCTCTGAGGACAAACTCAACATGCTGGCAGACTCTCTGGCAGAGAATGGGGACGTGGTATTTGCAGCAGACCTCAGGAGAGCTGCACAGCTAAAAAAGAAAGAAGTCTGGGAGCAAGTGGCCAAGAAGGCCCGCAATATAAAGGACGTAAAGAAAAGGTGGGATGACCTGCGCCTCCGTGTGCGCAACATCTTATCCGCAAACCCGAGTCAGGTTCAGGCCACAGGCGGCGGGTCCAACTTCCCTATAAAACTTACACACTCAGAGAGGGAGTGTGTAAGAGAAAGTGGGAGAAATGGAGCGGGGAGTGCCGTCATCGGCAGATGGAGATGAGTGTCCACACAAACCGCTGGAATGCAAAGCATGATGATGGGCCACCAATGTGACAGTGACATGAGCCAATGCATGGGCCATCACACACACACATGGACGCATCCCTGCCTATATGCTGTCCCCAGCACCATCACATCTACATGCATGCAGCATGTCAAAGCCATACCTGAGACACACCCCACAAGCCGGGAAACGGCATGTGTCACACTGCACGCATTCCACAACAGAAAGGCATGTCACACAGCATACACCACCTTAGACATGTGTGAACCAGACATATGCTTGAATGATCCCCCCCTATAGCAAGCAACCTGTATGTCACAACTCCAAGACAGAAATTCATCAAATGTGTAGAACTGCACCAATACCAATGTATGTATGATGCATGTACAACCATCACTGATGCCGTCCCTCTCTCTGTCCCCCACAGGCTCAGATTCCAACAGCGAGGCACAAGACTCAGCAGCCAGGCCACGACTCCGTCAAAGAAGGCCAGGGCCAGGGAAGACAGCAACATGCCTTCCAGTCAAAGGGCCCAGGCAAGCCACATCAGCCACCGAAGGCAAAGGCGCCAGAGTATGGGAAGGCACTGGGACGGCAAAGGGCATCCGTGATAGCAACAGTGCTGATACTGTGTGAATCCACTGCACTTGAGCCAGTGGCATATGGGGCCCTGTCTGCTGCTAACAGGTTTGTAGGGGAGGCAGCAGCCACAGCGCCCCAGAGTGGCAATGAGGAACAGTTCCAAGGCGAGGTGTGTGTCCCTGAGGATGATGTGTCATCAGAAGTTGTTGGCACACCCAGCCCCAGTCATCACCCCAGCTCACCCCAATGAGCACCCCCAATGGCACCACACACGGCCAGTCTGGAGGAGAGGCAGAACCAGAGGGCTGGAGCCCCACAGAGGACCCACCTCAATTGGGACCCTTGCCAGTTGTACTATCCACCTCCAAAGGTGTCCGGGATGGAGAGTGGCGAATGTCACAAATGTAGTGGTGGCAGGAGGAGCTGACAGGGGTTGTCAAACAATACGTCTCAGATGGTGCCCTGACAAGGCAGGAGGGCCGGGAGAACACTGCGGCCATGAAAGTGGCCATTGAGTCCAGCACCACTCGAATCTGTGAGGAGCTGTCGGCAGTGAGGCAGGTCCTTGCCAGAAATGTCGATGCCTTGGAGGCACAGTGTCCTGCCCCAAGACTGGAGCAAGCGGGCACGGGCTCCTCCTCAAGCTCCACCCAGACCAGCCCCCTGCTCAGGTCTGTACGCACTGTGCAGCACTCGGACATGCCACCCTCAGAGGCGGGAAGAGGACAGAAGTAGCAGGGGCAGCCTGAATATGCCGACTGATGTAGACTTGTGCATCATTCCATTGCACACCATGTGTGGGGGAGTTGTGGGGGGAAGGGGAGGTGGGAGGGGTGTGTGGGGGAGTTGTGGGGCGGTGGGGGAGGGGGTCTGTGGGGGAGTTGTGGGGGGAGGGGTGGGGGCAGGGGTGTGTGTGGGGGAGTTGTGGGTAGAGAGGGGGAGGGTGTGTGTGTGAGGTGGGGGGTCGGAGTACTTTGTCCATATTACATCTTCAATACACCCGTTGTGTAGCAAAAAATCACATGACTAGACATTGCTTATTGTGTATGTGTTCTTTATTGGTTTACAGTGCACGGTGTCCATGTACCCCCACACCCAGTGCCCTGAGTACCACATCCAAGGCACCCTCTGCATCCATATGTCTTAGAAATATTGCCCTATCACAGACTGGCACATAGCACGTCCCTCCTGTGCATCGCCACCTGGAGGATGTGCAACCCCATCTCCTTCATCATCTTCATCCTCAACTGCTTTTTGCTGTTCACTGTCAGGGGGCAGAGGCACGTTCCGTTGGATACACATTTTGTGCAACATGGCACATGCCATGATGATCTTGGCCACCTTCTCATGCCCGTACAGGAGTGCCCCACCCGACCTACTGAGGCAGCGAAACCGTGCCTTCAACAGACCAAAGGTCTGCTCGATCAACATACGGGTACGGCTACGGGCCCGATTGTAGTCCTCTTTGTGCCTGTTCTGCGGGTTCTGGACAGGGGTGAGGAGCCATGGCTTCAAGGGATAGCCAGCATCACCTGCATGGGTGCAAAATAAGGTATGTGTGAGTCAATTCCTAAAATGACACCTGTACTTATCAATAACATGGCTGCAGATATTTTTTGTTCACATGCACATGTCCCTGGATGTATGCACACATTTTGACTGCCGCAATGTGTGCTGTCCCGTGATCTACAGTTGTGAGTCGCATCGTCCAAATGATGCAGGGTGTCCACTTCCTTGCTGATGGTCATGCACTGTGGATGCCTACCGCTGTATTTGCAATCATCTATGTGATGTGGAGTGAATCATATGTTATTTTGATGCCAACATTGGCACAAATCTCATCCTGATTTCTCATTCAGCGCTTGTTATTCCCATGGTGACATGCAGCGCTACTGTGATGGTGGGCCATTGACAAGCAGTGTTTTCCCTTGTTGGGATTGATTTGTGTGCACTCATGGATGCATGTTCTGTGTTGTGTTTTGCTGTGGTCATTTACATTGTGCATATTCACAGCATGTTGCTGCATTGTGTTACGGGGGTAAGGTCTGATGATGTGCAGTGGACGTGTTGTGGGATGTGGGCTGGTTACAAGTCAGACATATTGGTATATTGGTATATGTGCTAATTCCATCATTACCATGTGGTTTGGGTGTCATGTTCAGTATGGGATGCTTTGGGGCACAGTGCTTTGCAGTATGAGCATTGTCCGGTCACCACCCCAATCAAATCCGTGTGGTGTGTGCATCTCTCCCCCATCACACTGCCATGTGCCTGTCATGCAACCTAACAAGCAGCCAGGCACGTTGTCGATCCAACATGTCGCTCCATGTAGCGTGGTAGCGTGGAGTTTCGCAGCACCATTGCATCATGAGTTGAACCGGGATATCGAGCACAACAATGTGTGATGAACTTGCTAGAGTCACATACCATCTGCACATTGATGGAGTGGTATAGCTTACGATTGTGGTGCGCCACTTCCATGGCATGTGGGACCACCAATACCACATGGGTGCAGTCAAGGGCACCAATACAGTTCGGCAAGCCTGCCAGTGCATGGAAGCCAACTTTAGTGTCAAAGATCTCTTGGGCAGTGCGTGGTAGGGATATTCAGTCGCTTGTGTGCTTCAGGAGGGCATCCAGCACTTGGTTCAGCATGCGTGAGAAAAATGGTTGTGATATGCCATACATCTGTCCCACTGTGTGCTAGTAGGTGCCTGTGGCCCGGAAGTGGAGCACAGATACTACCTTCAGTAGAGGGGGGATAGCGGTGCAGATTTCTATAAGGCTGACAATGTTGTTGTGTAACATGTCCACTATGGTGGTGATGGTGTCCCGGTCCAGGCGATACAGGGTGTGGCTCTGCCAAGGGGTTAGGTTGAATGGGCTGGCTCTGATGCGAATGATTGGAGGCTGCCTGCGTGGTGCCACTGGCTGCTCTCCTGGGACTTGCTGGGCCTGTCTCACCCTCTTTCTCCTGCATCTCCTCTGTAGTGCCTGTTGTAGTTGTTGCTCATGGTGTAGCAATGCAAGCATGTCCTCCAGCCCCAATATCGCTACTGCAAGTGGGATAATTTTGGTGTGGGAAGGGGTGTGGCATGTGCGTGTGCACCTTTTGTGCTGTGCCAGACTCCATTGACTCCACTTGTGCTGTGTGCACCTGTGGCAGTTGAGAACATTGCACATTGCTGTTAGCGGGTGATCCACGATGCCAGTGATGCCGGCATCCCTCTATCCCTTATTACTGCCTTTGCAATGCCGGTAGTTGCATGTCCGCATGACTTATGATGTCCTCCTGTTAGCGGCATCCCGGTATTGCCGTCCCTAAGGGCCGCGTGCCTGTGCGCATGCCGGTACGGGGGCGCACACTATCAGCGGTGGCGCTGATACCGGGTTGTCGACTTGTTATGGGCCGCTGCGGTATGCGATGCTGGTATTCCCTTACCGCCATCGTTTCTCCATTACTGCGATTCTCGTAATGACCCCCATAGTCTCTGTGACCCTTGGAGACAACTAAATTCCTCAGGCAGGGAATGAACATTCACCTTGAGTGTACATGGCAAGAGATCACATATTGATTATTTCCTGCTCTCCACCACATAATCAAGAATGTGATGCAATGAGTTATCATACCAGGTGGAGTCTCAGATCATGAGGCAGAGAGTATTCTGCTGGCTACATCATTCAGGAGGCTGCAGGTGAAAGCTGTGGAGGTTGAACACGAGCATGGCAAAACACCCACTAGACAAACAGGCCCTAAAGAGCTCAGTAGTAGCTCAGTGGTATTTCTCACTTAATGGTGGTTCAGGCAGCAGTGTGAGCAGTTTATGGACGGCAGGGAAAGCATGAACCAGGGGAATCCTGATACAAAGAAGCATGAGGAACAAAAAGGAAGATGCGCGAAAGCAGAAGGAACTTGAGGGCGACATAACACGTCCCAATCACCTCTACGATGAAGTACCCTTGCAGGACAGTCTAATGAGGGTTCAAAAGGCAAAATTGTAATTAAAAACGCTTTTTACAAAGAAAGCCGAGTTTGCGCTGTTTAGGAGAAAAGTGACTAGCTTTGAACACGAGCAGAAGGTAGGTCACTTGCTAGCAGATGTGAATTGCCCTGATTAGGAATGCGTATATGGGGGATACTATCACAGACCCAAATGACATGTGAACACACTTCTGTATGTTTTATAGCACCATATACAAAGCAGAAGCAGCCACAGACCAGGAGATAGACAATGAGTTAATGGACACCATATCCCTACCCATCCTAAGTAGTGAGGACAGGACGGTGATAGGAGTCCCGTTCTTAGTAGAGGAGGTAAGGGAAGCCATCAAGGATATGAAGGTGAATAAAGTGATGGGGGAGGATGGGCTGCCCATGGAATTGTATAAATCGTGAGGATATAACATTGTAGAAACACTAACTTAACTCCTCAATGAGGCAGCAAGGGATGAGATACTAGGCTCAGAATTTAACAGGGCATTTATCATGGTCTTACTTAAATCAAGGAGAGAGTTAACTAGTTGTGGAAGCTACAAACCCATTTCATTGATGAATGTTGATGTTAAAATCTTAGCTAATATCTTGGTGACAAGATTGCAGAAAGCGATACCAAAATTAGTGCACAGCACTCAAGTGTGATACATTCATGGGTGTACTGCGAGAGATAATATGAGAGTACTACTGCATGTATTGTGGCAAGAGAGGGAGGGTGGACCAGGTGTAGCAATCTCACTGGATGTAGAAAAAGCATTCCACAGGGATCTGTTTCGAATGTTAGGAAGATTTGGTCTTGGAGTTGATTACATCAAAACGTTCAAGTTGTTATATTCCGATCCCAGTGCAAGGATACATACAGAGGGATTGATTTCAGAACCTTTCCAATTTACGAGGGGAACCTGGCAAGGCAGACCACTATCTCCTATGTTGTTTACATTGGCACTAGAAGCTCTCTCCATGGCAATTAGGGAGAATGGATACATAACGTGGATACAGACACCAATAGGGGAAGTGAAAGCCCTGCTGATGCTGATGACATCATGTTAACCCTGGACGACCCTTGTTCCTCGATAGAGGCACTGGTGAAGGTTGTACAAGCCTTCACCACCTTTTCAGGATACAAAATCAACTGGGATAAGTTTTAAGTGATGACACTGAACAAAAGTATCAACAAAGGCAGTTTCACAAACCATCACTTGGAATGGGTGGACAAAGGTATGAAATATTTATGGGTACGTCTGAATCAAGGTTTGGCAGATATGGTCACAGACAACATTGTAAAAATCAGAAAAAAATGTGTATATAAATGGACGGATGGAAAGTGCACAATTTGTCTATATGGAGAAGAGCGCACATTGCAAAGATGGTGATTATAGCAAGGCTGAATTATACTTTCACTATGTTGCCCCTGGAGATTGCACCTCTCCCAATGCGGAAGATCACTAGAGGGCTTGAAGACTTTGTTTGGGGAAGCATGAGTCCGAGACTCAAATTGGAGAAGCTACATGCTCCTACAATGGCCGTAGAAATTGCTATGATATGGCATTTATAACACGCAAGTGTTTCTAGGTGTGACAAAACAAGGAGGGGGAAACAGAGGCAGGACAGAACAACAACCTTACTAGGACCTCTGTCATTCAGATCATGCAAGTACGGGGAAGTGGAAGGGGAGAAGTGCCGGCAAAGGGGGGGGTGAAGTGCAGGTAACTCGAAAGTGCAGCTAACGTGTGGCTCAGTGCAGGTGACTCAAAAAGTTCAGTCAGCGGTTGGTTCATAAGTGCAGAGAGAAAGGACTCTAGGGTTGCAAATACAGACCACACGTGCTAGGGGAGCCTGTAAAAGTATATATATTTTGCCTAATGATGTTGGCCTAAGGACATAAACGTTGAACATACACACGCGGTGTTCAGAAACGCCATCTTGGCTGCTTTGCTCTCATTTCCAAGCTTTTATTCTGAACGCAGTAAAAGCTCGCAAAGTCATTGATTTGGAAGCTTCCTTGAAACCTGCCCTGACGCAGGAATGCTAACGATCACTGAGCACGCTGAACCCTGCAAAACAGAGCCTTGAAGCACTGGCACAAACATAGCCAATCTGTACATTTTGTTCCATTATGTCTTTCTTGACTGTCTTGTTTTCGCACTTAATTGTGAACGTGCCTTCCAGACAATTAAAGCGAAGCACGATTTACCGCATATAATCTCTTGCTTGAATGAACAAACTACTGAGTAGACATGTAGACTGACCTTTTTAGCTTAGTAAAACATAGATAAAGTAATGCAAAGAATGTTACCTTGTACTGAAGAACACGATATCTTCCGGAACCCTTTCTGCCTTACTTCCCAGAGATTAAATAGTCTGCAGGGTGACATGGAGCGTTCAAGCATATGTTACCATGGAGAACTGCCCATGTACATAGGCCTTAGGCCACAACTAATTATCACGTGATACGCAAGAATTGATTCATCATGATATTGCAGAAGTGTATATAATATTTGTATGCCCACAAATTGGGCCTCACTTTCGTATGCTTGAATGGCGCACATTTGTAAAGTCGGTCCGTACTCGAGTACGAATAAACTATTGTTTGTACCTTTGTTTCCTCATGACTGGTCTGTCTTCATTGCCTTACAGTAGCCTCCTATCTTCGGATTGGCAAGCCGGGAGGCAGGACACCCCCTGACTTAGGTCAGGGAAAATGCAATGCACCCTTTCCGATCCTGTTTCAGACAGGGAGAAAAAAAGGAAATTCTCTCCAGAATGCACACTAAACCAGTGTGTACAGATCCCCCTCCATATGCCAGCTGGAGAAATGGAAACAAAATGTGCAATGTTTTTTTTTAACCAAAAGGACACTGTAGTTGGGCTCACAGAATACAACAGGGATAATAAGTGCGTTAGCAGCCGAGAATGAAATAGAACCACAACGCGCAGCACGGAAAATGGGACACACTTCCATTTAGTCAGACAATTTAGCCTTGCAAAGGTAAACACCCTCATTATTGCATAAAATCAACAAGTGCCTGACTAGAACGAACCTTGAAACTCCTCTAGTATGTCTGTCCTTCAAACAGAGCACACATACAAAAACGTGTAACTATGTGCCAAGTAGACTCCTGCACAGTGTAGAATTTCTACCGGTCCTAATGTTTTTTTCTTTCACCCTGCGCTAGGTCAGTAATCGACCACAAGGTAGGTAGAAATCAGGTTCCCAAATATTTTGATACATGAAATCTGGCAAAATGCTACAGAGGAAAACTACACGAGAATTCATCTGGTCAGAATACAATCCTCCCACTACAGTCCCTTCCCTCCTACACTATGGCTCATAAACGCTACCATGCCAGTAACGAGATCCTGAGTGGAGCTACCACATGAGAGTTATACACTCGACCTTGGCAGCTCGCCTGTAAGCAGAACCCAAAACCGAGCACTGATTAGCTGATAACGCCCCTGATAAACAGCTGCCAGGGCAGAGGTAAAATGCTAGGTTGGCCAGGCATGGCAGCTATGTCCTCGAGTTTGGCAGAGCTCCGGCGAAGGGCCAAAGCGAGCCTTCCCACCTTACGTCTCTTTCCACCTACCTCTCTCCACTCACAATCCCGCAGTTTTTTTTTTTCTAGGCTGACCCACCTCGAACGTCCTGCAGGGGGGCTACAATAACACCTGAGGTAAAAACACCTCAAGAACACACCTGCTCCCCCTACATGCGGCAGATACAACTGCCCTCCATGCTAAGCACCAAACCTGCCTGAGCCTAGTGTGCAAGCAAAATAGACGACATGCACATTATTTGGTGACATTCTCAAAGGAAGTAGCACTCCTGGGGCTAAAACAAGGAGTAATCATAGTGAATCAAATGAGGCCGACACCAATGGAGGACAGCAAAACAAGAAATGGATGGCAATGGACAAATGTATTTTAATCAAAGGAAAAGACAGAGGTCTCAAATAGACCTATGCATAAAACGATTAGCCAGTTGCCCTAGCAGCAACAAATAACACATATACACATTGTCAGAGCATCGTGACATGAACATGTCAGCACAATGTTCAGTTTTCTTTTTTTTTACTAATCCGTTCCCAACAACCAAACCCTGAATTCTACAATAGGTTACACATGCCTGAAGCAGATTTCCACAGACGTGTTGCGTCTATTCATAGCTTAAACTTTGAAGCAGTTTATCTTCAATGTCGCTGTGTCCAATTTTTCTTGCACTATGTGCCGGCTAACCCCAAGTCTGCCAAGGTGATAGACCGGTTGTCCAAGAGCATCTTCTAGTAATTGTAAACATGCTACCATGGAAAGGGACCAGGCGAATGGGAATCTTTGAGTTCAATAGGCAAATCAATTAAATAAACATAGCTACTACGTGTCTTCCACGTAATGACCCATCAGACAAAAGACTGCACATGGAAAGATGAAGCACCCTCCCACCCCCCAGAAGAAGGAAACTGTCTCTAGAGGATAGCTCCCAAGGAATTACATGTATTAGGGTAGGGGGGAGTACAGTAGTAGACAGATGGCTTGGATGTATATAAAGACACACCTTCTTAGGCTGGTGGTTATCTAGGTTTGGGCTAGCTCTAAGTTAGTTAGTTTAGTTTTCTTAGTTTCTGAATATTGTGTTACATTGTGTTGTTTGTTCATAGCCAGGTCACAGATCAGACTTACTGTAGAGGATGTCAAGAGCAGAAAATAACATTTCAAATGCCTAAAATGAGCACTGTGATTGAGTACTGCTATGTGAGGAGGTGTTCCCCAGGCAGACTGCCAGATGGGTGGTAATGTCAGAAATGACTTTTGTAATGCAGATTCTTGACATGCTATGTAATGAGATACAGAGAACTGTTGATGATCGGACCATACCATAACTGGCTATGCATGTCATTTATGATAATATTGTGTATGAAAATTCAATACAAATTATGATTCTAATATATACATTTCTCATCATTGTGACTTGAGGAAGAAAGGCGGGCACCGCCAGAAGATAATCAAATACAATAGAATACAATTACTCCTTCCTGAGTTCCATAGACAAATATGGAGGAGCTGTCTGGTGATAGAGATCCAAAACACAAGGATCTGAAAACCTAAATAGCAGAGAAAACTGGGTGCAACAATCCAGTAGGCCAGATGTTCACAGGATACTCTTGTTCAAGCAGCAATGTTAGTTATGAGTATAGTCCTTCATATTCTGCAGACATGTGTGTTTTTTAGCGAAAAATATTTCTTAGATTGTGTTAAAGTTAAGGGCTTATTTCCCAAAGTAAGTGTTTAATTAAAGCAAACTAGAGGCAAACTGCTTCCTTAGCAAGGTGGGCTCATTAGCCATTGCATTTTGGATATGACTCCATCCTCAGGGTGAGCACTGAATAATAAAACATATGCAGTACATAAACAAATGTGAAGTACCAATAAGTTCCAAAAGATAGATTAAGTAAGTGTCAACAGTGTACAACAATACAATCAATACATACCATCAGAATAGCATGTTAATTCAATTCATCCTAGCATACAATTTACCCATGAAACATCAAGGGAAGAGATTTACTTTTGGATGTAAACCTCAAGGTAGGAACCAATGGGTATAGCACCAACATTTACCGCAATGATACTGATTGGAACAACCTTCTGCATAGACTAAGCTTCCACCAAAAATGTACCATTCAGCCAAATACTGTGAGTTAAACGCACTGCGAGCGATCCTGAAGACTACAATCGTGAATCAATGGAAATGGGGAAGAAATGCATCACCAGAGTGTATGAAATGGAAGAAGTTAAAGCAGCTGCCCCTAAACCAGGTAACATACAGCAAGACACATTACTCACACAGAAGAAGACCACCATGGCATCACCCCTAGTGTATGTATCTAAGTTCTCGATCCAGAGCAACAGAGCAACAGAGTCAAGAATATCATCAAGAAAATTGGGGAACCCTAATCTGCGACCTCAGGGTTGAACGTCTCTTTAAGGAACCACAAGCGTTTTCCTACCAGAGAAGCAGGAACTTTAGAGACCATCTTGTCCCCACCAGACCTCATGTACATGCAAGCTGCCCGCCCACAAATAAAGGTAAGTAGCACAGCCTCGCCCGTCAGTTCTTTAACTGGGGCTAATTTCTACTTCAATTGATGTACTTTCATGGATCTCTTGCAGATCTTACTTTAACAGCCTCCTTGGACCCTGATCCTGTACTCAGGTAATTGCCAAAGATTAGCTTTAACTGTATGTCTCCCCTTTCACCTACAATCCACTAATGCATACCATTTTGCCAACAGACGCGAAGGTCCCTTTTCTAAGGTACTGTGCTATCCATATTTACCTTCCAAATGCCATATTTGCATTGCCAAACCCTGATGTTTTTCTCTAATCCCCCCCTTTGAACATTCTATTCTGGTGGTATGTAATGATTTGATGGTTCTACACTGTTGACACTTGCTTAATTTATCTTTTGGCACTTATTGGTGGTTCACATTTGTTTATGTACGCTATATATGTTTTATTATTCAGTGCTCAGGCCTGCAGATGGAGTCATTTTCCAGAATGCATTTGCTAATGAGCCCACATTGCTAAGGAAGCTGTTTGCCTCTATTTTGCTTTAATTAAACACTTTCTTTGGGAAATATACCCTTAATTTTGATATAATCTTTGAATTATTTCTCAGTAAAGAACACATATCTCAGCAGAATATCAACTACTGTACTCTTAACTAACATTGCAGCTTTTGAACAAGAGCAGCCTGTGAACATCTGGCCTACTGGGTGGTTACACCCAGTTCAACATTGTGAATTGTCATTTTGCTTTCACTTGTGAGACTGTATTCATTCAGATCTCTGAGCATGGGCCTGTGTGTGTGTGAGGAAGTTGCTTGTCGATTAATGCTGATAGAATGGTACTGATTCAAATTAGGTGAGTACACACGCATTGGCACTTATGACTGATTCTTTTGTACTTTATTCCTTTGCAGGGGCTGAAGAAGAGGGTATGACCTGTGCATGCTGTGGAGCTGCATCCCAGGGCCCGGGCCCCCAGACACAGGCACAGGCACAGGCCCCATTCTGATGGCACTACTGCTGATGAGGACAAGTCTCAGAGTCCCATCGTCGTGGTGGATACCTCTGCAGCAGATGGAAAGGGTGGTGCTGACGTTGCCACACAGGGCCCCCAAGACATGGATACCTCATTGGTGGTGTCAGGGTTGATGGAGGAGAAGGAGGCCATTGCAGACCTATCCACTGTGCCAGGTGGGGGAAACAAGGGGAACGTGCAGGCTGCACACCTGTCCCTGAGACAGGGGGCTGAACAGCCCACCCTGGAGGAGCCAGCATAACCTCCTATTCCAGGGCAATTTTCTGCATAAGTACCCAACTTCACTGATGCCCCCAGCCAGACAGAGCCTGTAGGCGTCTATCCATGATGATGTGCATGAAACTCATGATCTGCTTGTAGAGCATCAAGGTCAGATGCATCAACTTTTGTCCCAACTGCTACAGCAATACTTTCTGGTGGTCTGTCAGGACATGCCAAAACAATGGCCCCCTCCTTCTCCTGATCATCACTGCCCCACTCAATCTCAACTGAGTACACCATGCCAGCTCCTCCATGGCCTCCTGTGGTCCTGTCCTGCCATTGGTGAGTCTGGATGTGTCTGTGTCTCTGGTGGTGGTGGAAGTTAGTACCATGGTAGATGAGCCTTTCCTGAAACCTACATGGGAACAGGCTGTAGAGGAACACCAGGCAATTGATGGCAGTGCAGGTGCTGTACTCCCCTGACATACACTGTCATATAGTCAGAGGGAGTACCTGTGCAGTCAAAACGTTGCCATGCAGCAGGAGATGTTGATGAGGAGGCAAATCCTGGATGTCATTGCTAGCAGGAAGATGCAAGAAGGTGCACGCATGGTGCAAGTGAGGCCGGAGGCATGGTGATGCCTGCAGGTCCTGGTGTCTTCACAGGTGACTTTTGTGAGGCAGCAGGACAAGGAGAGGCAGCGGGCACATGAGGTGGTAATTGCCAGGGCTGAGGTTGCAAAGAGGTTAGCGTGGGGGTGCAGGCTGCCATCCTGCAGGACTCTCGCAGGGCAGCAGAAGAATACAAGTCAAGGATGAGGGAGTCCCTGCAAGCCCTCCTGGAATCAACAGAGGCCCACCTCCAAGATGTACATGTTTATGGGGAATTGGCCTTGGCTGAGGCATTGTTGGAGATTAGCATGGACTAGCCCGCTGGCTTTTGTATATAGTTGAGTCATTTTAGGTTTCCTTTTATTTTATTTATTTTTTCCATGAGTATTATTTTCATTCACTTTTTGTACATAGTTTTGCATTAATACATTTATATTTTAATAATCAACACCACTCTTTGTGACATGTGCAGCACGTCTTTGAACATGATCTCCAACTGAATATGTCCTACGTCTGTCATGTTTGCTTAGGTCACACTGGTTCATATATTAGCGTATTTGCTGGGTGACATGTGTTCATGCTTCAGGTGAGTACGATATGTAGTATGATGTCTTCATGGCCAATTGTTTTGCTTTCCAAAAAGTGCATGGATATAGTAATTATTCTTCTCTCAAAAACACAAAATAGAAAACATTGTATACTTGAAAGACAAGAATTCACAAACACACACACACACACAACTAGATTAAATGGCTCTTTATGACCATTTATTAAACCATTCATAATACAAAAAAAAATAAAAGCAAATTAGATAGTATACTTCACTGTTGGCACAGCTGACCAACTTATCTCGCCAAAATGTTCACTGGACAGCTTCCAGATGAGGTTGGCAGAGAGAATCTTCTCAACGGGACTGTAAGGAAAAGATGCGTCCACCATTTCTCCAGCACAGAAGCTTTTCTCTTTCGGCCTAATCTGGTGCTCTCTAATCTAAACCTCCCATGAATACAGGATAGTACTTTTTACAGGAAGTTCACCTGCTGCAAGGATCCACTGGGATTTGGCAGTAATGTCAGATGGAAAATTCCAAGTGGCCTCTTTCTCATGGGAGGCGTGAAAGACAACATAGTGTTCTTTCAGCTCCTGCAATGTTTTCAGGTGTCTTATTGAAAGAAATCCCTGAAACACGGCAGGAAGGTACGATGTATTTTTCTAGTGATGCAAAGAATGCATACAGTATTCAGAGCTCACATTAAAATGCAGGCTTGTGGACAATGTCCACTGCTGCACCCAAAATGCATTTCAAATAGACTCCATGTTTTAGTCAAAGATATTACATGTTTTAAAAAGCATTACATTCCACCCTTGGACATTTAACTTCCTTTACTCAGTGGCACTAAAGTCGAATTCTAAAACCCACAAAGCATTATAACTAAACTAGAAATGCATTGGAAACAACAACATATTATTTAATGGAATCTGAAATGTCCTTATGTCCCCCTGGAATGCAGTAATGCTTCATTGACACATGTTTTGTGGCCAATGGCAAATGCACCAGAGGGATTTTTAATTTACCTAAAATAACTGTTGTGCAAGTAGATGCATTCACTCCAAATTGATACGTTTTACTTTTTAATCCTACAGTGAATCCTTTCAAAATGTCAAACCCAATGATGTATTCAGGTATCAGTACAATCAATACTTGATATTTCTGTTTTTTCAAATTGCTTATCTTCATTTCCTCTCCTGTTTTTACTGCAGGTGTCTCTTTCCCCTCAGCCCAGTAATGGTAAATTGTTGACCTTAAATCCTGAAGGATTTCCATGATTGAATGAGGCCCCCAACCTGATGTCAATCAAAGCTAGGACCTTTTGTGTGTTCCGGGCTTGCAAAATATCTTAACATTAAAATGAGGTTGTCTAACAACTTTTATGCAAGCAGACACTTCTGGGACTTGGCCACATTCCTAGTCAGATTTAGAATGAGTGTACCCAGACCTAGCCTCCAACATTGCCCTCACTGTTTTTCTTAACTCCGCATATGGTGGCTGGTACTGGGAACGGATACCCATGGACCCTTCTCCCTGCTCCTCCTCAGGAGGTGATGAAGGTGAAGTGTCACTTTTCTGCTTGGACACCACCTGTATTTTGACTGGTTTATAGTGCCCTTTCCCAGCAAGCCCTCTCTTTTTGTATAACTCATGCATCTCCCTGTTTTCAATACCATCAATCTCTTTCTGTGATGCAACATCTTTCAACAATGCCAAAAACATGTCCTTTCTTTACACCTGGGAATCTCTGATATCTTGTCTCCTGCCTTCTGATTTCCTCTCACTGTGCCCCTCTCTCCCGAGGTTTGTCATCACCTTTGTCCTATTCACCCAGATCTGACAATTGCCAGATAGCATCCACCACTTCATCAGTAGCCTTCCCAGTCACGCTAACCAACAAAGTCATAATTACACTCTTATATGCAGGTGGGGCAGTTCTGATAACCATATTTATGATTGACACTTACAGCGGCACCACCCTCATATGTACTGGCTCATCTACATGAACAGCTTCCTTTTTGGCATGTTCTCTGCTCTTCTGAACTGCCTTTAAAGTATACCACTTTTTCTCTTCAGTGGTCCACTCTGTGGCAATAGGATACTTGTTGTTGCATCCTGAGCTGCTGGGTGCAACAAAGATACATGCAAAGCTTGCTCTTTCACATCGGGTGGAGTCCCAGCTCGCAATACCTCCTATATGTTAGTGTCAGTGGACAGAGGCAGGAACCGTGGGGCATTGGTAGAATCATCTAATAGACCCCTAACCCCCCATCATACATGCACAACATCCAGGTCAGTAAGGGCTCCCTTGACCTCTGTCTCAATTGAGTAATAATCTCACCCACTTCCTGCTAGGTGTAATCCTCCAGTGTGGTCAAATCCACAGCACCACCCCTGAATTGTATGGGTGTGGACACGCTCTACGTCTAGTCACTGGGTTATTAGTAACAGTTGTCCGATCCTGTTTCAGTGTAGATGCTGCCTTCACTTCAGGTCTAGAATCTGAATCACTGGAACACCATACCTCACAATCCCACAAATCTGGATTCCAATCTGCGCCAGCATTGGCAATCAATGCTGACACTTTATGTTTGTCAACATGATCCCTGCACTTCCGATATGTATATTTGGTAACCCTGACAGCAGCCCTTTCAAGAACCTCCTGATATTTAGAGGCCTTGCCATGCCAGATTTTTAACTTCAATTGCTGCATCAGAGAAATGTGCTTCTCATTAGCCAATTCCTTCTCCAAAGACAATACATTCAATATTTCTCTGATGCATTCTCCTGTAAGCATGCATGATAATCCAGCCCTGCCTCCCCACTGCTGCAAACTCATTACCCTTTAGCAATGGAATATTATCTAAAAAAGAAACTACATCATCAGGCTCAGCGCTCTTCAAAGATTTATCCCACAGCTCACTTAAACCAGCTGCACAAGTCCATTCTCTATCTAATGAATTGTATGGACCCTCCAACCAGGAAGAACAATATCACAAGAATGTCTGCCATCAGAAGAACCCTTATCTCACTTCTTAAACAAGGAATGCATAATTACAGAAATTTCCAATGATCAATTTGCAATGAATAATTCAACACAGTCTGAGTGAAGTCACTGAAAACACACAAACCACGTTCAACACAGCACAGCTCCCACAACAAAGAAAGATAAAGAAAAGAAAAAGAGAAAAAAAAAAACATGCAACATAAATCTTGCGTTTCATGGTACAAGCGCAGATTTCTGGCTGCCTGGAATGTAACAGCACAAGGCAGCCACCTGTTTGTGACTTTAAAATGTTTTGCTTTTCAAAAAGTGTCTGCATATAGTAATTCTTCTTCTCCCCAATACACTAAATAGAAAACATTGTATGCTTGAAAGGTAAGAATTCACACTCACTCACACACACACACACAAACACACTCAGCTATATTAACTGCTTCTTTATGGCTGTCTATTAAAACATACATTATACAACAAAAATAAAAGCAAATTAGATTGTATACTTCACCGTTGGCACAGCTGATCACTTCATCTCGCCAAACTCTTCACAGGACAGCTTCCAGAACAGGTTGACAGAGAGAATCTTCACAAAGGGACCGGAAAGACAGACACATCCACCCTTTCCTCAGCATTGAAGCTTTTCTCTGTCAGCCTAATTCAGTGCTTTCCAATTTAAACCTCTCACACATACAGGATAGTACTTTTCCAGAAGGTTCAACTGTTGCAAGAGAACATTGGCATTCAGCCAAAATGTCAGATGGAAAACTCCAAGAGGCCTCTTTCTCATGAGATCATGAACGACAACATAGTTTGCTTTCAGCTCCAGCAACATTATTAGGTGCTTTATTCAAAACAATCTGTAAAATGCTGCAGACTGGAACAATATATTTTCCTTGTGATTCAGAGAATGCAGACAGTATTCAGAGCTCACATTAAAATGCAGCCTTCTCTGAGGCTTGAGGAAAATATCCACTGCTGCACCCAGCATGCATTTCAAATAGACTCCATGTTATAGTCAATGATATTACATTTTTTAAAGCATTACACCAATGTACGTTTGTGTACAATAGTAGATGTAAGGAGATGGCATGTTTGGAGTCACACACGTTTCACGTCTTTATCGTACTCATCTGTTGCTTGGCGACTTCTGTACTTTGCAGAACAGGCATTTTGGTTATTAATGTACATGGTGTGCGTGGATGTGTCAAACTTGTTTGCTGAGGCTGGCATAGCACTTCCTTTGTAAATGTTTTCATGGGTGTTGTGTTATGTTGGGGAGTTGTATGAGATAGGCATGGTGGCATTTCTTTGAATGACTTGCCCATATGGCCATGTAGGGAAGGGACCATCATAAGGGTGGGGGAGCAAGGTATGGTTGCCTGATGCCATTCATAGTACAGGGGCATTGAACGGCTGCTGTCAGTGTATCAGTGTTGTTTGTGCATGTTTTGGATTGTGTGACTGCTGGTGCCGATGTGGGGAGACATTTAAAGATTAATGGTATATTGTATTATAATGTTTTGGGTCTCTTATTTAAGATGGGTAGTCATTTGTTTAGGTGTCTGGCCAGGTGTTCTAGAGAGCAGGGATAGCTGAGGTATCTGGTGACAGCTCATTCCCCTCTACCCATTCACTTCTCCAGATTTCAGATTCTTGTAAGTTCTGTTCCTTTATGCAACCACAGCAATTTAGGTGGCCATTTGGCACATGCTTGTCCATGCGGATGTGCTCATACTTCTACCACTGGTATAGCATATTGACATTGTGGATGATAAGAAGGAAGGTGGTGTCACTTTCATTCACTGGGCTACCCACTCACATGAGGACTATGCCACCTGAACATCAATAGACCAAGGTGTACCTTCAGAAACAATATTATTGGCTGTTGTTGAGCAACTGACTGTGATCCAAGGGTAAGACATGGAAGAGGTGACTGTACTGGATTCACCAGCACTGCTTCCAAGTGATCATGCTGGAGGAGGATGTCTGACAGGTGAAATTCATGTAAGGCACATGCCAGAGTGGTTTAGGAAGGTAGGTGCTCCACAGTGAACTGGGCCATGGGTGTTCAAGATGCATAGCTTACAAGTGTTGCAGTTATAACAATTGTAAGGCTAACACCACTATTGCACTGAACAAAGGCCCACACGCCTGTTCATCACCTTGTATGGACAGTGAATAGGTGTGGTTATCCATTAATGTTGGGTATGTGTCTATACCCTTTTTACAACAGGTCATGAGTGTGTGCCAGCATACAGATCTGTCAGTTCAGCAGCCGGCATGTGTACCTTCTGGGAGTCCTGTTGTTGTGTCCCTTTGTGCAAGGGGTATGGAGCGTACATCCAGTGAGCTTTTGTCAGGCACGTGTTGTTGCCAAATTATATGGGAATGTATGTGGTCTACTAAGGTGGACTGGGGATTCATCATGGACCTCTGCAAGCAAGATGGTTCAATGGATATTTACTCAGGTATTTCACATTTCATCCAACTCCTTGTGTCCGTACTGTGCACTGAAAGAGAAAGAGTGGGCGTAGGAGTGATGTTTATTTGGGGTTCATTATTGTCATGTGGCACCTTGTTGGGGCAAGTACTGTATGGGAGAGAAGTGGGTGTAGAATGGTGTGGATTTGGGGTTGCAGATTAGTGGAGGTACTTGAAGGAGGGCAGACTTGTGGGTTCAGCATTGATGTAGGGTGTTGGGGTGCAGATTAGTGGAGGTGCTGGGACATGGAGTTCTCGGATGCAGAAGTGGAGTGGAAGTAAAGGTGATTGCTGGAAAATACGTCTTGATTACTTCTTTATAATGGTCCAGTGCAAAAGTTGAAAGACAGCACTATTTTCAATTTGCCCTGGGAGCGTGTTGTGGGTGGTGGCGGATGCTACACATTTTTCTTTGTGCTTCAGGTTCCTGCATGCATTTAATTCCATGAGTCAGCTCCCAGCAATGCACATTTGGGCTGTGCAATGTTTGTGCTCGCAGTAAGTACTTTGTGCAGACTTATTGCATTTTTAGCCAATTAGACCCAGTGTGTATACAAAATCCTTATTAGCTGTTTCAGTAATATTGAGCAATACTTTATCGACAGACAGATATTGTTGCATAACAGAGTCTTAAATTAATGATGAAAAGTCTACATTAATAACATTAGATGATCCTGGATGTACATTTCTTTGCGAATAAGGAAATGCTTTTACGGGTTATTGTAATTATTGATATTAGCATCTTGGCTTTTGTTCAGTTTCAGAAATGAAACTTGTTGAACTTGAGAAAAAGGTACATCAGAAAGAATTGATAAGTCTACTTTCAACTATTGCTGTACAGAGACATTAGACAGAACAAATCCATTGGCACACAATTTACATTGAACAGACTCCTTCTCAGGGCTGGTACACACACATGAAAAAGCAGCCTCTTCCTCTGATATGATATGACATGATATGATGTGGCATTTATAATGCATGTCTACTCAAGTGTTTCTAGGTGTGATCAAATTTCATATATTGAACACGCTTGTAGTTTGTTGCTTGACTGAATGGGCTATCCTGAATCTACTCATTGGCAATGCTGCTTCATGCTTACTATGGAAAATATTTGCCAACAAACATTCATTATAATGTCTAATAAAATGGCCTCTATCCAAATTAATTGAGCTTGGAAAGAGTGCAAATTCAAGACTGACTAGGCCGAAACACGTGTCTGGGGTTGCTGTTGGTAATCTTGTTCAGAGGAGAATTAACTAGCATTTTGGTGCTGGACTGCCCCTGGGCAGGACAAAGACTGATATACAGGGATATTTCTCCTCTGTGTAAGGGACAGATAGCTAAAGACCTGGTTGAGACTTTCCTGGGGTCCATCCACCCAAGAACATGTCAATGGGCTCCTATGTTCGTGTTGGTATAGGGACTCCCAGAACCCCCCTAGTTTTGCATAATTAGGAAAGTGGAGAGTAATCTGACGGGATTTAAGCACCTGGGTTTCGGTTTCCTTAAGTGCTGCAAGCTGAATCGAAAGTCCAAGGTTGGATGAGAATGCCAACCAGTCAACGGGACTATAGGGGTAACCTGCTATGCAATGTTGCATAGACCGATTTGCTGCCATTTTGATTTCTATAATCAGTATTATACATATTTAGAGGTAGTTTGAGGATTGTCTTACAGTTAAGAGCCAGCCAATGAATTGCTAACCCATATACCATCTATAGTTAGATACGTTACCCTAATCCAATCCCTCCCGCTAACATGTTTTATGGTTTGCTACATAGGATGACATTATAGATGATGCAAATTGGGGTATTAGACCCCTGTGTAATCAGGTTTTTTTATGTGAGTATGCAAGCATCAGTCCGATGTCTACCAGATGACCCTGCTTAATTAAATTTAGAATAAAGTAGTATCCATATTCCTTGAGGTTGTCTGGTTATTTGGTCTGAGTTCTGTGTTGATAATTCCACCTAGCAAAAGAGACACTTCAAGGTGCTAGAACACAGATGCTTGCACTATGCATGCACTCTTCACACGGCACCTGTAATTATATAGCTCTGCAGCCAATAATAAAATGGAGGAACTCTTTCTGCAAGGAACTTGCCAATCCTACTGCAGTCTACTCCTCTCCTCCTTCCTCCCAGGTCCTGTGCTCTGCACTGACCACCCACTTCTCCTCCAAAACTCTGGACATCCTGTACTCTTTGTCATCTGCCTCCCCCCACGAACCCATTCTCTCGTGTTCCTTGGCCCCCATCTCCCACCCATTCTCTCCTCCTTCTCTCCCACTGCACCACATGAGATCTCTAGAGATGTCTGTTCTATGATTGTCTCTTTTAAACAAGTGGTCCCCTGATCCTCATGAACCACCAAGGACAACATCGCCTCTCTTGCCCCAGCCCTGGCTGACCTCTGTAACCAATCATTTGCCACTGGCTCCTTCCCTGAACCCTTTAGCCACTTGCGCCTAAAAAAGTGGTCTGCTCACCCTTTCTGGTGTTGGAGGTCTTAACCAGAAATAACCCTCACGAAGATCTAGACTTGAGCCTGAACCGAAGGGAAACATTTTGGATCGATACACTCTGTAGTCTGGTACCGAATGGTTTGAATGAAGAGATTAATTACCACTGTTACATATGAATCTGGTTTGAAACATCACGACATCTGTATTCATCCCATTGACATGTAGATGCACTTCAAGCGTGAAGTTTATTGTTGACTCTGTTCTGTTTCCATGTTAATTGACCAACATGTTTTCCATATCTTGTAACATCTTGGATCCTGTGTTACCTCACTAACAACCTCACTGCAAGTCCCAGGCCCTGGTCTGGGACCCAAGGTGCCGCCTGTAATGGGTGACACCGTCCGCGACGAGGTTGTGTCGTACTTTCAACCATTGCTGATTTTATGTGATTCCATGCACTATCTTCCTTTCTGATGCGAATTAATGCACCAGCTAAAGTTTAAGTATCCCTCAATAGGAGTGCCATAAACGAGCCTCAGGTTAATTTACATGTTTTTATTCGTTTATTGTTTGTTGTCTTTTATGTAAGTTGTTTTCTTTCTGTTCACAACAAACCCCATTGTTGTCCCTTTAACACTCGAGTATTTTTTCTATTTCCATGTATTATCTTCAGTGATTTCCTTAATTTTGGGCTAGATACATTTCTCACACAGAACATTATACTGGTATGCCCGTAAATTATATACTCCTCTTAACTGTGCAGGCATACACCTGCCTTACACTCTGCTACGTGACCGTCAGCTGCCCAATGGCGCGCGTCGGTCACTTGCAGTATAAATTAACCATAGCCCTGGCAACCGCCTAACACGGCATTCTGAGATTCAGCCCGACAACTGCACGTAGGAGCTTTATCCCGCTCCGAGTGCTCAGAGGTATGAGACACGATTGCAATATTTGCAAACCACCGTTTGAAATCCCAGTTCGTTACGCTGTCTCGCTCACACTGAACCTTTCCCTTCATTAGATTCCATTTGTAAACACGATTGTGTTTAACGATATAGCCGCTGCAACCACGGCTCATCGTTGCGACCCATGCTGCTGTGGGCATTGACAACGAACGTTCTCATCTATGCAACGCTATTAAGGTAACCACAGTTTCTTACACATCTGTCTGTTTTTGTTATCTACCATACAATTTACTTATTATTTCTATCTATTTTTCTCGTTTAATCCTTCTGGGAACTCTACTAACGGGTATGTTGACATCGCTATTATTTTCACAAATATATGAAATTGTTATGTTGACATTGGCGCATTATGTTGTTTATGTGCAATTGACTAGACTTGCCCTGAAGAAGGAATTTTTTCCGAAATGCATTGGCTTTAGTCTGTATTACATTACATATGAGTTGCGGCAACTGCTCCCTCACTAAGAAGATATTAGTGACAGCTTTGTTTTTTCTTCGGATAAATTACTATTTGAAAACCAACAGACTTCCTCTTTATTTTCTATTTTTTATTTTTGTACTTTTGATACTTGAAAAAGAATTACATTTTTGAACTTTGAAAGAATACCAGCCCATGTCTGGGCCCCATTGAGAGCGGCTGTGTGACCTGGTATTTTTACTTGGTCTCTAGCTTTTGCTGCTCACCCTTCCTGCCAGGCTAACTATAGCCATATCTCTATCACCCCTTTTTTGAACAAACTCATGGAGAAGCCAGTGATCCACCACCTCACCCTCCACACCAAAGTGGTTGGCTGCCTCCATGATCTCCATTCTGGTTTCAGGGCATCCAGAGGCACAGAAATTGTTCTCCTGAACTCCAGTGAAGACTTACTCTCAAATCTGGACTCAAACAATCCCTCTGTTCTGATCTTCCTTGGCCTTTCTTCTGCCTTTGATACAGTCATTCACTCCATCCTCACAAACCGTCTCCATGATGCCCAGGGCATCACAGACAGGGAAGTGGCATGGATTACCTCCATCCTTTCAAAAAGGCCATCCCAAATGCAAATGTGTTCTGTTCTCTCCTCCTCATCACTCTCTACCTTTGGTTTTCCTCAGGATTCTATCCTATCACCATGGCTTTTAATCTTCTACCTGGCCCCTTTGGCTCACCTTTTCTCCACCTTCTCCCCTTATTTCCTGTGTTATGCAGATGATGCACAGTTATCTTTCAAGCCGCCATCCTCTACCCCCTGCGCCTCCTCCCTCATACCTGACTGACTGCTATTCAGGCATGGTGCTCCACAATGAGGGCTTGGGGCCTCAATACCTTCAGCTCTCTCTTCCTAAATATCTTCCTTCTCGAGCTCTTCGCTCATCCACCTCCAACTCCCTCAGGGCCATTCACTTCTCCAAGCAATGAGTTTTTGGTAGATCAGTTTCTTTGGCTGGGGCCTCCTTCTGGATCAGCCTCCCTGCCTCCCTGAAACTTGAGGTGAACCATCTCCGGTTCTGGAAGCACCTCAAAACCTTTCTCTTTGCTTCTGCTTTTTCTCCTCCTCTCCTCTGCTAACTTCCCGGCTGAAAGTGAAACTGCACTGGTTACCTGGCCACCCTCTAATCCCAGGCCCAGTTCCCCTCCCACACCAGTCACACCAGCCCCGCCCACCTGGTGCCTTCTTGCTTGCTGCTCTTTTTCACCACTTAGCATGCCCCGCCCACCTGGTGCCTTCCTGCTTCCCGCTCTTTTTCACCACTTAGCAAGCCCCACCCACCTGGTGCCTTCCTGCTTCCCGCGCTTTTTCACCACTTAGCAAGCCACGCCCACCTGGTGCCTTCCTGCTTGCCGCTCTGTTTCCCTACTTAAGGAGCCCTCCAGCTTCTTTTCGTTTGCAGATGGGACACAGGTGCAAGTGGATCTAGGTCACTTGGCCTAAGCCCCGCCCACCTGGTGCCTTCCTGCCTGCCACTCTTTTTCACCACTTAGCAAGCCCCGCCCACCTGGTGCCTTCCTGCTTGCTGCTCTTTTTCACCACTTAGCAACCCCCACCCACCTGGTGCCTTCCTGCTTCCCAATCTTTTTCACCACTTAGCAAGCCATGCCCACCTGGTGCCTTCCTGGTGGCCGCTTTGTTTCCCTACTTAAGGAGCCCTCCAGCTTCTTTTCCTTTGCAGATGGAGAGCAGGTGCAAGTGGATCTAGGTCACCTGGCCTAAGCCCCACCCACCTGGTGCCTTCCTGCTTCCCACTCTTTTTCACCACTTAGCAAGCCCCGTCCACCTGGTGCCTTCCTTCACCATCACTATCTTGTGGCCAATGCTGGATTTGACTTTTATGGACTTTATTCATTCACAGTGTGTGTCACTCTTTCGCAACTCTTATGCTGGACTTCATTTGCATCTTGTACTCATGGTGGCCCTGAATCATGCTGTTCCCATCTTCATCTTGTATCCAGGCTTGCAACATTATGGGCCTCATTCCGAGTATGGCGGTAAGGGATAGCGGCCACCGGTAACGACACCGGTGGCGGTAATCCCTTACCGCCATACTCTGAGTTCCCTTTGCGCCCTCGCCCTTAACGCCTGCTTTGAGCAGGTGTTAAAGTCGAGCGCGCAAAGGGGCCTCCAAGCCAATAACGGTGACCGTAATGAACGGTCACCGTTATTTGCATCTTCTCCATTCCCATTGAGCCCTATGGGGGCTCATTTGGGAATGGGGAAGAGCCTTGGTGAATGGGGAATTACCGCCCCGCCAACCTTGGAATGGGGCGGTAATTCCGCCATCCACCAAGGCGCTGCAGGTCCGGGTACGGCGTCAACCAAGGTGTTAATAGCACCATTGGTTAGCGCCGTACTCGGAATGAGGCCCTATGTGTTACTAATGACTTCTGCAATCGTATTCACTCTCCACTCTTGCTTCTCAACTATTTTTTTGACTGCTTACTCTATTTTCTCTCCTCCTTTCCCTTCTCCCTTTTCCTATCTCCTCCCCTTACTTTCTTCTATGCACTTACTCTATCAGAATTGTCCCTGGACCTAATATGATAGCAACCTCGTCTGTTTCCTCCACCCTCCCATTACTGTTTTTTTCCTCCCCTCCATCCCTCCAGCACTATCTGAAATGTCGTCAGGCCTAGTATGATAGTCGCTTGTTTTGTTCCTCCCCTCCCTTTCTGCACCCCTTTCCCTCACCTTTTTGTTTTTCTCCGGCTCTACCAGAAATGTTGTCAGGCCTGGTACGGTAGTCGCCTGTCTGTTTCCATTTCCTTCCCACTCTCCCCCTCCCTTTCTTATCTATGTCTTAGCTCTTGCACTATCTGAAATGTCGTAAGGCCGAGTACGATAGTTAATTTTACATCCTTACTGTTCATGACCGGTAAGAATGTGGTTGTATTTTCCCTTGTTCCCTCCCTTGCCTTGAAGCGCTTTGAAACACATTGTGTATACGCGCTATATAAATAAACGGTCATATCATAAACGATCATATCACACCTGCACTACCTTCCTGGCATCCCCTGCACTTAGTGACTGTTTTCTGTATCCCTACAGTTCCACTACTACCAGCACTTGACACCTGATGTCTGCACATACTCTTGCACTTGCCACCAGCTGGCCGTACTTCACTTATTGTTTATTATCCTTATCCCATGTACTGCACTTTCCCCCCTCCACCTTCCCATGCACTTGCGTGATCTGAATGACACCTGGCCTAGTTGGATGGTTGTTTTTCTTCCCTCTGTTCCCCCTCCCTTGCCTTGTCACGCCTTGAAACACTTGTGTACAGGCGCATTATAAATGCCATATCATATCATATTTTAAATACATACATAAATAAAATAGCTCCTTCTCCTTGTAGAGCATACCCATAGCTCCCAGTAGGCAATAAAGCACCCTTCACCAAATTCTTACGAGGACTGAACTTGATGCTGCCACTTAGCATGCATGCTTTGCACAGTGCTTGCAATGATATAGCTGATCCTACAACAAATCAACAGCCAAAACCAGGCAAGGTCTGCACTTGATGCTTACACTTCACATATTTAAAGTTCAGTGAACTACTTATTGTGTTTGGCAGTTGTGGCTGCGAGATGGCATGTGCATCACCTTTATTGCTAAATAATGCTACTCGTGGTCTTCCTGCATTATTGTAAGTCTGTATCTCCTTGCGTTGCTTTTTAGTTTGTGCTGTGTGTAGATCCAATAATCATTAATGGATGTTGCAGCCTTTAACCCGTCCATTTTCTGGCCACAAGATAAAACAACTTGCTCTCATTCAATTAATTGGCACGTAAGTAGCTTTTGGGCAAGGGCATGATTGTCATGCCAATATTCACTTGCCTTTTGCTCCAGCTGACCCTCTTGTCATATAGGAGGGAGTGGGTCAATACATGTAAAGAAAGGAACTTTGGCAATGGCATGTTTATTATTAGTTGTTGGTTGGACAGGAGGTGCTGGTGAGATTGGTGTTTTCACCAGGTTTTGCTGTTGGCATGCAGGCTTAACATATCTTTACTCTTGCTGTCGAGTTTCCGTATACCATCCTTTATTTATGCAATACCACTAACAATTATTTAGACTAGTGTTTTGTAATTGGTTGTAATTCATGCTAAAATATATGTTTAGGCCTTCATTAACACAGTAGCACCACTACATAAGGCAACCGCTCCTTGTAGCGATGACAACAGACTAAGTGAGCAATCTCTACAGATGAAGCGAGCAGTCTCCACTGCGCATGACTGCATCGAACAAACATACGTTAACAGTGGGATACAGAAGTTACAGTAGGTTTACATTCATTCAGTAGGACACCTATATATTTCCTAAGGCAACAGCTCCCTCTAGCGGGGACAACAGGCGAAGCGGGAAATCTATACTGTCCATGATTACCTCAGACAAGTGTACATCTTGCCTTTTATTACATACGATGAGTCTGAAGATTGTCCTCACATGTTGCAAAGTTTACGTACCTTTGCATGGACTTGCAGCAAAGGGGCATAGACATTTTTGTGAAACACTCAGCCAGTAGTAATGTGTTCGGGTAAAACAGTCCAGCATCCTCCTTATATCTCACATAAAGCAGACTTAAATGTAAAAATCCATAATGGTTTACATGTACCTTATAACTTTTCAAGTGTACGTTACAGCCAATGAATCGAAGCAGCCAAATTGTTAAGGTCAATCTTTCACATTCAAATCTTAGAGAAATTGCAGAATTAGTTCAGTGCTTTCCTGTTTCTTCCATAACACTACCTAGCTCCTGTATTTATAATTTTCCTTCCTTTTCTTTTTCCTGAGCTTGCCTTCCAGGGCTTCGATTGGGCCATCCACCTGCCAAGGCCCCTGTCTGGCCTGTCCGGCCGTACCACATTGCTGAATCGCATTGCCCCCCTGTGTGAGCACACCCCACAGATTTCCAAATCCAGCAGGTAAGCACTGCCTATCAATGCTTTCCCACTGCCCCGCCTCTCACTGCACCCATTTTGTTTTCTCACTGCACTTGTCAGTCTGCTACCCTCTCCCCACTTGTGTGCATACTTCTGTGGCCTCTTTTGCTCCTCCTCATAATAACTTTCAACTCTGAGTTTGTGGGACATGTATCACTCTGCACGCTTGCAGCATGATGTGGACTGTCTGACTACTGCCTGTGCCTGTCTCTCACATTAGCCCACTCCTACCTAAGATACTGATTGCCACCTTCCTACTTTTCCTACCCGGCTTATTCCACCAAGACTTCTTTGTGTTAATTTGAATCCAGTAAACTCCAACCCATTTGCCTTTGCTTTTTCATTTCTACTTGCAGTCATTTACTCATGCCTGTTTCCTCCTTGTATCCCTGTTTTTTGTGATATAGTGACTTTTCAATCTGCCCTCTGCATGTCAGCTGTTTCTAGTTTTGTCTAATTTTGAATCTCAAATCTAGATATTTTCACCACTCTATATGCATTTTGTATGTGAGCAATTATTAGTCTAATTTTGAATCTTTGCAAATCCCCTACTGGAACCAAGCAGCGAGTCACATCTAGGTGCAGATCTTATATAAAGTAAATGAAGCATCAGTCACCACTCACATGATGTTACTCAAACAGATATGTATTAAGTTGTTTTCTAAAATGGTCAAATATTCTACCTTCCTTAAATGTTTTAGTAGGCCATTCCATGCACGAGCGCCGGCCACCGAAAACCGTCTATCCCCCCTGTGGACAAATCTAGAGGTAGGAACCACCAGTTGATTTAGAACCATAGATCGCAAGGATCTATTGGGGGTATAGGTTTGAGTCTTGGCAGCTGGGTAAGAAGGTGCATGGTTGTGTATACACTTGAAAACCAGGCACAGTAAGTTAAAATGGATCCGTTGATGGACTGGAATTTGGAAACTGGTTTTTCCAAGGTAGTGTGAATACTACACGTACTGCTGCATTCTGTGCCACTGCAAGGCGTTGCAACTGATATTTAGGATATCCTACCAGAAGGCCATTGCAGTAGTCCAGCCTGGCATTAACAAGTGAGCCCACCGCCATTGCTCGATCAACTTCTGAGAAAAGGGGACGGAGTGATTTCAGCATTTTCAGTTGAAAATATACTGATTTTACCATTTAATTCACTTGCCGATTGTACCCCATGTCTACCTGCCAAATACGCCCCAAATTCTTAATAGTCTGTGTACTTTACGATATTAAAAAGGAAAAAGTCAATTCAAGTATCTGTATTCAATTTATAAGTACATTTTCATTCCAGAAGATAACGTTTTCACTAAGTATTTCTACATTATAGATGCATTGTCTATTTCAAAATTGAAGTCCACAACATACTGTCAAGGAAAAATTAGGTCCTCTAATTCAAAATCAAGGGGGTTGACAATACTTAAACTACTTTAAACAAATCTATGACTGTGTCTCATCAGATAGTTCATTCATTCTGATTATTCATGATAGGGGTGTTTTATAGAGTAACCTAGGTTGGTTAAGGTTCCTTCATAATTGTGTGTTGATGGCTCATAGAAGTACAATGCATAAATTCATCATTGTATGATTTCTTTGATCATGGAAGTATAGTTGAATGTATAAACAAATATTCCTTCTCTGAAGCAAGTATCACCATAGTAAAAAGCATTTCTCATAGTTTGAATAATTTGACACGATCCCTGTTAGAATCTAGCTCCGTCCAAGGGGGTAAATCAACTTAAAATAATAATGGTGTATGTCTAGGGGAGACTCTAATTAAGTTACGGTGTTTCACATGGATAAATTGACTTAAAATAAAGTTCTTACCCTTAAGGTTGGTCAAGGAGTGGCCAAAGTGAAGGTAAACGGTCACTGGACTGGAACGAACTTCAAGGAAGATTACCAGGTTTTCTGTGCCCGTGCATAAGAACACGTTCCATATTCTAAGGTCAAAGAAGGTGTAGAAAATGAGGTAAGTATATGAATGATAATAGGTCTAGTAGCTGGGGCAGAGGTAGGTGCAAGCTTACCTCCTGGATCGAGTAATGTGAGAGAGAATTTTCATCCCATGTCCGTTCCCGTGATCGTGATGGGAACCAAGATGGCCGTTAAAATAGTGGCGCATAATGGTGACGTCACTACGTTGTGGCGTATCGTGAAGTCACTGATGTAAACATGGTATTTAGTATGTGCAAAATAAGGACGACAAAGATGTGTTGCTAATGATTATAGTAGTATTCAAATAGTTAAAGTAATGATGGTGTATAATGACGTCTGGATAGGTATACGTCATAGAGTATAAGGTCCGCAGGTGTGGGAAAAGATTTTTGGAAGAAAAATAAAACAAAGACTCCATTGTAAGTTAAAAAGAGGTGGTGGCTTCCGAAGGAATAGATTAAATGACGCAGAGTCTGCATGGAGGAATAGATAAATAGCGCTGAGTCTGTATGAAGAAAGCACCACATATCCAAATCAGACTACTGGCTAATAGCCGTGGTGCAGAAAAAGAGCCTCAGAATTTGAGTGGCAGATAATGCCCACATGAAATCCGTGGTGCAGATTTAAAAAAAAGGCCTAAGTATTTCAGAGATAGATGATGTCCACGTGATAAGATCAGACTGTAATGAGTCTAGAAATAGACTGCCGCTATAGATGTTTAACTTGTCGTGTGGTTAAAGAAAGGACTGGAATTAGATTAGACGTTCACGTCTGGGTAATTGCTTGGTGCAGGGTTAAAGCAAGTATCTTGCTGATCTTATTTTCTGTAAGTTTCTTATCCTTGAGACAGTATGTAATTAATACCAATTATTGTGTTGACAGGTGTTTTAACCATGAACTGTATGTTGTAATAGGCACAAGAGGTCTACACCTCAACAGAATGTAAGTCTTCTAGACAGGTGTACTAACTATGAACTGCATATCTTAACATGTACAACGGTTTACACCTCCTCAGAATGTAAGTCTCCTACAGGGCAACATGATGGAAACTAAGGTCAGCAAGATACTTGCTTTAACCGTGCACCAAGCAATTACCCAGATAAATATCGGACGGCATGGCACCATCTGAAAAGTGATTCCTAGATTTTTCTTAGATCCGAAAATAATAATCTTGGTCTTGTCAGGGTTAAGCTGGAGCTTGTCATCCATCCCCGAACTGCCTCTGCACATTTCAGGATGTTCTCTACTGCCTCTACTGGTTGTTTTAGACTTACGTAAATCTGTGTATCATCCGCATCGGAATGATTCTGCAGATTAAATTGTGCCAGAATTATTAGAAGTGGGCGGACATAAAGATTGAAGAGAACAGACGATAGAGATGAGCCGTGAGGAACTCTGCAGACAATTGTAATAATGCTTCTTTGGAGATAGGTGCCACTTCACTCAATCTATCATTCAAAATGTTTGGGTGGACCACATTGAACGTTGCCAACATAATAAGCATGCTAACATTTCCACTATCTACATTCTCAAGTATGTCATCCCATACTTTGATCAGTGCTGTCTCCATTCTACGTCTCGGCCTAAAGCCTGGCTGTAATATATAAAGAATATTGTTCTCTTCCGGGTGTTTTTGGAGTTGCATGGTCACAACCTTTTCTAGAATCTTAGTGGGCCACACCAGCCCAGCAATAGGGTGGTAATTAGCCAAAACATGGGGATCCAAAGTAGGTTTATTTAATAGCAGCGTCAAGTATGATTTCTTTAGCTCCTCTGGCACACATCCCTGAGCCAGTGATACATTAACAAAGCGTTGCATTGGTCTGCTCAAGACGTCTGCATATTTTTGTGCTAAGTATGCTGGAATAGGATCATAGCTATGATTAGTTGGTTTTCATGCACAAATTAGGTTTTTGATGGTCTCTTTATCCACTGAGGTGAAATTAAACACCATATTTGGGGATATTCCCCCTCACCTCATGGTTCAGCATAATGGATCAGATTCACCAGTGGATTGACTATCAATATTTATTCTGATTTGTTCAACCATATCAAAGATGAAGTTATTAAAGTCGTTGGCCATCTTCAAGCTTTGGAGCAGACTGGTATTGATGCAATCATGATTCACTAACTTTCCAATGACTTTAAATAGTTCTTTTGGTCTGCTTTGCGCTAAATTAATCTGATTTTGCAGGCTTAGTGCCTTTGCCTGTCTGATCCCCTCTTTATAACATTTTAATGCTGATTTGGCTCGAGCACCATCTCTTTTCAGCATTCTCTTTTCAGCATTCCGGTAGTTTTTTTGATTTTTTTTACTGTTTCACTTAACCATTGGTTCCCTCTCCTGGTAGTTAATTTGACTTTTTTTTATAGGTGCAAGGAAATCATAGTTCACTTGTAACTGTTATATCCGGCCCGTATAGTCTACATTGCCTTCTGACATATCATAATGTTCTGAGATATATAGCATCAAATTGACATCTGAAATTCTATCAAGATTCTTTTGTCACCGGTAGTCTATAATACAAGGTGTTATACTTCTACGTACAGTAGGTGTCAATACCCAATTAGACTGAACCATAAAAGGGTCAGACCAACTGTCTTGCTTGATAGCCACATCATTTAACCTAAATGCTCTAGATATTATAGGATCCAAACAATGTCCATTTACATGAGTGGATTGTTTTGAAAGAAAGCTAAGATTATGTGATTCTAGAATGCTGGTAAGGTGTGAGCAATCCACATTTTCTGGCTCACTATACCAGACATTCAGATCCCCAACAATCACAATGTTTGGCTGGTTGCTTACCTCCACCCACATGCAATTGTCCATAGCATTAAGCAATATAGTAGCAGAGCCCGGGGTCTATAGCATAAAATAAGTCTAAAGGACTCACTAAGTGAGAATTGGAAGGAACATGCTAGAAACTTGAAGAGTCTCCCACTTTAAGGTATCAGTACTTTGCAAATGTATATTATCCCTATAAATAATTACCACTCCACCTCCCCTTTTACCCTCCCTATTTAACCATGTCATATAATAGTTAGGTGGTATCATCATATGGAAATGTGATCAGTGTTATTCATTTGAATGAAGTCGCAAAAACAAACAGTATTCTTTATAGCAGACCTAGCATTGATGAGTGCTAACTTAACGTACTCATCTGCTACGGTCGCAGTGGATACGGCATTGGTCGACATCGCCCGTGCAATCTTCAGCTTTCTAGTTTTATTCAAAGTGCATAAAAAAAATGTAACCCTGATTGGTATCCTTCACACAAACAGGTCATCTGGCACGTATGAATAACACATACTGGTAATACACTTTATCAACAGGTGTAGCTACCAACCCACCTTAAATTACTGTTATCCGATCAGCGTACAACATAGACATGTACGCCACGGACCGCCACAGATTGGCTTGACTCAGTCGTGCCGGTTCTGTCATGCCCATTGGATAAAAAAATAGCCTAAAAGACTAGAAACAATCCTGGGACTTGAAGTTCAGCGTATTAGACTGGCTACACATGGAGTTTGACTCACATGCCGATTACATACCTAATAGGTACTTTTGCAGGTTCCAAACAATTTTGCGAAACTTGCACGCTAAATTCAATTAAAATTAAATTTCAATATTTTTAAAACACAGATGCAATTTCCTAAAAGAACACTAAATATACAAAAAATCACATTGCTGTGTATTTGCTGAGCAGCAACACATTTAAACATTATTTGAGTCGCAATCACATCAAGTAACGTGAAATAAGAGTAAAACGAAGTTCACCAATTAAAACCTTGTTTTTATAGGCCACTGACAAGCTTGCTGTCGCGCCCGTTGGATAACGAAGTTCACGAATAAATGTTGAATCAATATGTTTTCACCACTCCATCTGCATTTTGTATGTGAGCAATTTTTAGTGAAATATTGAATCTCGAATTTAGATGACCTATGTTTTTTGTCAAATTATATTGGTCACATACTACTGTTTTACTTGAATCTCAAATCTGTGCTGCATTGTTAATCTTAATTTGTGCTTTCTGTAATTCCTATGACCTGATTTACTGTACATCAATTTCTTCGTTCCTAGATTGGCTGCTAAGCCTGGTGAATTCTTCTTGCACAGTAATGTCTCCCTTCCTTACCCTCCCCCTACCCACTCTACTCATGGTGCTCTCTGCCTCCCCTACCTATTCTAATTGCTTCTACATGACCTACCCTACCTCTCGCTCGAATTCCAGAAGGAAAATGTTTAGGAAAGCAATCCTGGCCTTCAACCCAGGCCTCCCCATTGATGATACCTATGTCAATGCTTCCTCCAGACAGACTATCACCGACATCCTTTTCACGGTCCCTTTTTCTTGACCTACAGACTCCCCATTTGGTTTCTATGCTCTACGCTTTTTCCTCCTTACCCATTAATGATGGAAAGAGGTGGGAAGTTCTCTTGGCATACTTCTCATCTTCTAGGTGCATCATTATTTTCTATCAAAATGGCACTATCATAGCCCAGGGCTCTGAGCTGAAACTCCTCCTTCTGGATAGGCACCTCCCATATCTCATTAACTTCCTCCCCTCACCTGCCACCATGCTGCCATCCATATGGCCTCTCCCCACAGCCAGACTGGTATACCATGTAACTGTAACCCACCTCAGAAAACCTTTAAAGGTGGCAACTAGCTTCACTTAGCTACCCTCAACTATCACTTTACTTATCAACACAACTCTGACACCTACCATCTCCATGAATGCTTTGATCTCAATGTCCTCGCACTCACAGAGACTTGGTTCAATGCCAGCTTTGTCACTACTTTTGACACTCACCTTTCTGAGGGCTATAACATTGTCTCCAAGCCAAGGACTCACAGGTCTGGAGGTGGAGTTGTCCGTGTCTTCCCTGAATGTATCCCTGCTACTATCATTCCCAGTCAATCTTACTCTTACTTTGAATGCCTTGTCTGTAGGCTAGGTGTTTCTCCTACCCTTTACCACACTCTCACCCCTATCTACAGTCCCCCTCATGCTACGCCCCACAAGATACATGTTTGGGATAGAGAGGGCTCCTTCCCCTATTCAAGAAGATTCTTTCCGGCACAAGACACTTTAACAGCACAAGACACTTTCCCCTGAAGAATGTCCTACATGTTTGTTTATTAAGGACAGAAACTTGTACAAGTCGGGTTTTTTGGCAATACACTAATAGGGAATAAGCTGAAAGTAATGAAGCATGGGAATCAGAGTGTGATGTGTACACACATTTGTGATCCTCGCGAAATTATTGCAACATTACTCACTTAGGGTGTTTCTACTTGTGTGGTTTTAACATATTGTATGTGTTTTATATATCATGATCATTTTTATGATTGTTTTTATGAAATGTATTGATGTTTAACTAATAAAGATTGGGAAGAGTGTAAGTTGACACCTGATAAAAATATAGGACTTTCTTCTTCAATATAGAAACAAAAGAAGTAATGCCAGGAAAAAACTAGTTCTCATGAAATTTTGATGGGGACATGGAATACGAGAGGATTCATGCACCTGTTGAATAATAGCCTAAGTAGCATTGAAAATCTGCAGATAATTTGCCTCCAAGAAACGTGTCTTACAAACCAACCAACGGTGGAAGGCTATGAAGTAGCTTGGAATCCAGCCATTAAGCAGATCAAAGATCGACTGATGGCCGGCTTGCTAACACTTGTTAAAAGAAGCAAGGGCATGAGAATATTAAAATCAATAAATCTCTCACCATATATTCAATATGCCATCATAACCACAGAAGAAGAGAATGTAGGTGGAAAGGTCATGAATCTTCATGTAATAAACCTATATTGGCAGCACAACGCCTCAGATAAATGGCTATATTTGGATGCAGTGGCTGACTTAATAGACTCAATTGTATCTAGCGAGAAGAGCCCTAAAATGATACTATGTGGAGATCTCAACATGGAATGCCTACGGGCACAAAAACTCAGAGACCCATCTCGTTCAAAACCCTCGGCAAAAAAAAACGGTTGATAGCCACATGGGCTGAGGAGATGGAAGTTAGAGGAATGGTGAGACTAAACGGAAACCTGAAAGGGGACATTACGCCTAAACCAACATGGCGAAATGAAAAATAAGAAAGTACCCTCGATTACTTCTATGCTTCACGAAATTTGACGACTGACATCATCGACTTAAATGTAATCGAGATGCAACATAGTGATCACGATTTGGTCAAAATTACACTTTCAGGGCTAACAAGCAAAAAAGAGCAGCGGTGGAACCATACCATAACAACTAATCCTGGAAGAAATCGACTGAGAAACCCAGATCTTTACAATGGCAGAATTAATGCTAGAGGAGAAACCGCACGACAATGTAGATATGTTAGAATATCCGACATTGCTCCAAATGTACACGGAAACTGAAAAAGAGAGTATGATCAAAAACACACACGTGTACGACAAAGCGGTAGTAGAAAAAAAACATGAAATGCGAAAAATGATCAGGCCCTTGCCTACAAATGCAGCATCTAATTACACTGAACAGAAAATAGAAGTACAAAACTCCCATAAAAATTGGCTTCACTCGCACAAAAGCATTATGATACAGAATGACGCAGAAAAAATGTTACACATTTTGACAACTAAAAATGCTCGCTCATTCTCGGAAGTAATCAACATCATGGCTGTTCCCCAAAATGCCATACAAAATAACGCGGTAACAGAAGCCGACTGTTTAGAGCATTTTGGAAGGTTGTTTACCAAAAATATGCCCAATCAACAACATGAACAAAAAATACTAAGAAAATGGGATATAACAATAGACGAGACGGATATCTTGGATAACATCAAACGATTAAGCTCGTCAAGAGCCCCCTGCCCCGACGGGCGCACAAACCAGATGCTAAAACTTCATCCGGAAGCATGGGCCGAATTCTGTTTCATTTTGTTCAGGAACATCATCGCTGAAAAACACATCCCAGAGTCTTGGAAATCGGCTATAATTGTACCTATATTTAAGAAAGGAGTAAGAACTGATCCTAAAAATTATAGGCCAATTGCCCTTTTAGATGTCGTAGGGAAAATCTTTGTGGCACAACTTCTGATACAATTGACAAACTGGATAAAAGTGGCAGAAATTGCCGATAAACGACAAACTGGGTTTGTCAAAGGAGTTGGCTGCGGACTAAACCTACTGCTAATTAATCTACTAAAGATGGAGGCAATAAGAACAAAAACAAAAATATACTTAGCCTTTGTAGATTTAGCTCATGCGTTCATTCAATAGATCGTGAGCTACTATGGAAAAAACTTACCAATTGGGGCTGTCCGGCTGGTATGCTTGCTGCTATCAGAGAACTGTATTCCCATACAACTATAAAAGTCAGACTGGACCAATTAGAAACCCTCTCTTCAGTGATTAAAACCACTAGAGGTGTGAAGCAGGGGTGCCCTCTGGGAACAACTTCATTTAGCACTTTTATTTCGGACATTGGAAGAGCCTTTGAAATTATAAGATAATTCGATCCAAAAATAAATGGAAACAGACTAGGACACATACTTTATGCTAATGACATTGTTATACACCTATCGGTTTACAGAGGAAATTGACAGAACTGAAGGAATATACTGAGGCTAATGGTTTGGTGATGAATCCACTAAAAAACGGGATATTAGTGCTGCAAATTCTAGTCGGGGCGAGCAAGTTGAAGAAATTTGCCTGGAAAATAGACTCAAAACCTATTTTGCTCACCATAGAATCGCAATATCTAGGAGTTTTGATTAACTCATGGCTAAATGACGATAACATGGTGGAGAAAAAACAACGAAAATGTAAACTTCTGACAGCTCAAGGATATACCCTAAATAAGAAATTCGGGAAGTTCTCGATAAAACATGTAGTTGAATTCTACAAGGCAAAGGTTATCCCGGCTTTAAGTTTTGGTGCTGAAGCAATGCTAGGATGCCCGGCTGGGTTATGGCCGTGGTGCGAAAAATGCATTCTGGAGCAAAGTATTAGTACTGCCTAGAGGGACTCCAATTGCATGTATTAGATTTGAGCTCGGTCTGATCTCAATTAATGCCAAAGTCATATGGAACATGTTGTCTACTTACAGGAAAGTCTTGGGAGCAAACGACCTTCCACAATATCGAATCTTACGTAGCAATCGAAAACACTAAGATGCCTCAATATTGAACAGTTGGAAACTAACGTGCGCAACTCTTCTGAAACAACTGCAGGCAGACCCTGACACATTAATTCAAAATCTGAATGCAATTAAAAAAAGTTATGGGCTCAGGATTGGTGAGAAAACCAAGAGCGAAGAGCTCTGCATAGATGTATGGATCAAATTTTTCCAGAGGCGCGTGCAATGAACACCCTTCCAAATTACCTTCAAAAGTTTCCGTGTAACAAAAAAAGGCAAATGTTCTTGAAGTTTAGGATGAGTCTGTTTCAAACAAAAGCAATAATGAACCTAAGAAAGAAAGAAAAAGATCCAGAAGAATGTTGCAGATTCTGTAAAACAGAGAAAGAAACACTAAAACATCTAGTGTTATACTGCAAAGAATTGCGCGAAGAGAGGACTCTGCATCTAGGATCAGAAATATCAAGAAGACCCTCTCGTAATGGCGAAGAGTGGTGGCTTGTTCTCACAGAGGGAGCAGAACTGAAATTACCTTTTGCTGTAATATCTTTCTTAGAAAAACTAGAGGGCAAATTGTTAGAGTATCAGATATGCTGAAATGACTAAGGACAGAGAATAAGAAAACGAAATAAATCCATGGTTGAATATCTGAATAAAGACAAGTATAGAAAGAATAACCTATAGAATAGATAAATGGTTGTAGAACTATCGGATACTCTTCATGTGGCCTTGAGATTAATCGGAATGTAATGTTGAATTGAAAATATTTTAAATCCTTTTGTTCTTTGCTTTTTAGCAGAAAGTAATTGGAATATTATGATGAATTGAAAATATTTTTAAAGGTTTGTAATGAACTATATAAAAATAAAAAATAAATAAAAACCCAACCCAAATCCTGCCCCAGTACCCTTTACCAGCACTTGCCCACAGGCATCCTTCCCTGACTGGACTGAACCTGGTCCACCCTTTCACTGACCATGACCCCTTGCTCCCCTTGGCACTTGGCCTCCTGGGTCCCCCTCTGCACTTGCTCAGCTCCACGGTCCCCTGTCTTCCTGCACATCACCCCCCTTCCCTCACCCTCCCACCCTGATCTACCCCCTCCCAACTGCACTTATTGTCACTGCACTTGTGTGCCCAGAATGCCACAAGGCCTAGTAGGATCATTGCTTACTGTTATTGTGGGTCATTACGACCCTGGCGCTAAGGGGTTAACAGCGCCGTAAAAGGCTGCAGCACCGTTAACCCCTTAGCGCCTAATTACGAGGTCCCTTTGCAGGACCCGACCTTAACGGCTGGTCTGGACCAGCCGTTAAAGTAGGGACCCGCAAAGGGACTCTCGAGGTAATTACGGTACCGCAATCTGCGGTACCGTAATTACCGCCTTCCCCTGTCCCATTGAGCCCTATAGGGCAAAAATGGGAATGGGGAAGGGCCAATGTTCAATGGGGAATTACTGCCCCGCCAATCTTGGAATGGGGTGATAATTCCCCATTGAACATTGGCTGACTCGTTACAATACCGGCAGCACCCATGGTGCTAATAGCGCCATGGGTTACCACCAGTATTGTAATGAGGGCCATTTTTTTTTCTCCTCTGCCCCCTCTCCCATTGTCTTATGGCACCTGGAAACACTTTAGTATTGACGCTATACAAATATCCAATAAATAAATACATTTAAAAAAAAACAATGACTCTAATTATGAACTATTAAATCTACCTTCGAAACTCCTCCTCTCTCCATAAATAATCTTTCTGGAAAATCATTGCTCAAACATCTGTTTGCGGCCACACACATATGAAATGAAATTCAGGTCCAAAGACCTCATGCACGTGGTTTACGAATATGTCTGTAGATTATTTCTCAATCAGTGCAGCTTTGCCTGCTTACAAACCAGGCAAAAATGGTTATGTGAGAGGGTCACAATGATCTAAATCAGTCCATGCAGTCCAGGAATTATAATCTAAAGAAGGTGACAATCTGGGAAATGACATGCTTGAACCTCTATTCATAGGAGGTCAAAACTGACCTAAAACGCTTCTTCATAAATGAGAGATCTGAACAAATTCAGCCGGGCCATTGTGGGCACTCTGGAAGCTGGTGCTAACTTGGCATGATGAGCTATACCAATACTATGCAAATTGCACGCATTGGACCCTTGCATTGCAATCTCCAAGGGTCATATGCATTAACAATAATGCGAGTACCTGCGCATTGGAAAACACATTTCTGAGGACTTCAAGTTTTGAAGGAAGTATTTGCAATTGGTGTGAGTGTCCGGGATTTTTTAATAAAGAAAACCTGAACATGTATCAGGACTTTAAATGGCAATGCCTGGTATGGGATAATAATACCCGCCAAACAATTGTGGACAATCGGCATGCATTGGAAACAGATACCATATATTGTGAGCATCTGGGTTTAATTTGCCAATTCTTGTTTGAGGCTTTTTTTATTTTTGAAAGAATCCTGGATTCTAATACAGCTCCCAAGTAACTCTGCACGTGCTATTCTCGATTCATCTGTTTGTCTTGCTCTAATATTGCATGTTTTTTTGATTGACCTTTCTTCTGAGCAGTTGCGCTCTTGCATGCCGTACTAAGTTATTACCAGACACTGTGGCAATTTATATTAGAATGTAATAGGTATGCTAATGATCCACCACGCATCTCAGGTGGCTTTGAAGAATTATTTTATTTTTACAAAAATATTGTATTATGTTTTCTTAAATGTAATCATGAATAGTAATCTCATTTGATTACAGTAACCTAAATATAATTTGTACATATACATTATACAATGCATACTTCCAGTGAGAATTAGAACGCAAGTGCAACAATGATATGTTCTTCTAAAAGTAGGCCTTTATAGTCTTCCCCATTCTCTTCTTCATGGTCCTAGCCTTGGCATCCCGCTTTTGTTTGTTGACGTCACAGATCATCTGACAAAACCTGTGGATGAAGAGCAAGTCATGCCATGGGCCTCATTACGACCCAGGCGGTAAGTTACCGCCTGGGCCGTGACTTTACCACCATGGCGTAAACTACGTTTACGCCATGGTGGTTGGCGGACTTACCGCCCCATTCCGACCTTGGCGGGGCGGTAAGTCCCCAATCCCCATTTACCCTTCCCCATTCCCATTTTTGCCCCATAGGGTATAATGGGAGTGTGGAAGGCGTTAATTACGCCACCGTAAATTACGGTGGCGTAATTAACTCCATGGTCCCTTAGCGCCATGGATTTTAACACCTGCTAAAAGCAGGTGTTAAAAGCGCCATGGCGCTAAGGGACCTCGTACTCAGGCGGTAAGGGTCGGCGCTGTTAACGCTGCCGTTAACCCCTTACCGCCTGGGTCGTAATGAGGCCCCATGTGTTGATAAATATGATATTGTGAACAGAATAGAACATTAACACTGTGTTTTTTTCGTTAATTGTTTTTAGCTGATATAATCAACTTTTACAATTTAATTTAACAGATATCAAAAAGAGAAGAACAGAATGAAATAAAATCTCACAATAACAACATATTGATTTAAAACAAAAAGGTCCAAACTCAGATCATAGAGTCAAATCTTACTAACATAAATATCTTACTAAAAAAGAAAAAGGAGGAAAAAAAAGCAAAAGGGAATTTTGTTGTTAGAATAAAAAAATAAAAAAAATAAGACCAGTAAGAACCTTTAACAATAACAACCTAAGCAATCACCTTCTATCAGGAAACGATTCAACAATCAGACTTAATTTTATTCTCTCCATTGATGCTGCGTTACCCTGTTTATCTGTACTGACACTTCTTTGGATGCTGTGGCACTGTTCAACAGAGTCCATGTATCATATGATATGATATGATCGTTTATTTATATAGCGCCTATACACAATGTGTTTCAAAGAGCTTCAAGGCAAAGGAAAGAACAAGGGAAAACTCAACCACATTCATTACAGGCCATGAACAGTAAGGATGTGAAATTAACTATCGTACTCGGCCTGACGACATTTCAGATAGTGCAAGAGCTAAGACATAGATAAGGAAGGGAGGGGGAGAGTGGGAAGGAAATGGAAACAGACAGGCGACTACCGTAGTAGGCCTGACAACATTTCTGGTAGAGCCGGAGAAAAAAAAAAGGTGAGGGAGAGGGGTGCAGAAAGGGAGGGGAGGAACAAAACAAGCGACTATCATACTAGACCTGACAACATTTCAGATAGTGCTGGAGGGGTGGTGGGGAGAAAAAAAACAGTAATGGGAGGGTGGAGGAAACAGACGAGGTTGCTATCATACTAGGTCCAGGGACAATTCTGATAAAGTAAGTGCATAGAAGAAAGTAAGGGGAGGAGATAGGAAAAGGGAGAAGGGAAAGGAGGAGAGAAAAGAGAGTAAGCAGTCAAAAAGAGTGGAGAAGCAAGAGTATAGAGCGAATACAATTGCAGAAGTCATTAGTAACACAAAATGTTGCAAGCCAGGATAAAAGATGAAGATGGGAACAGCATGATTTAGGGCCACCATGAGTACAAGATGCAAAGGAAGTCCAGCACGAGAGTTGAGAAAGAGTGACGCACCGTGAATGAAATTAAGTCCATAAAAGTCAAATCCGGCATTGGCCACAAGACAGTGATGGTGAAGGAAGGGGCTTGCTAAGTGGTGAAAAAGAGCAGCAGGCAGGAAGGTACCAGGTGGGCGGGGCTTAGGCCAAGTGACCTAGATCCACTTGCACCTGCTTCCCATCTGCAAAGGAAAAGAAGCTGGAGGGCTCCTTAAGTAGGGAAACAGAGCGGCAAGCAGGAAGGCACCATGTGGGCATGGCTTGCTAAGTGGGAAAAAGAGCGGGAAGCAGGAAGGCACCAGGTGGGCGGGCTTGCTAAGTGGTAAAAAAGAGCGGGAAGCAGGAAGGCACCAGGTGGGCAGGGCTTGCTAAGTGGTGAAAAAGAGTGGCAAACAGGAAGTAACTAGTTGGGTGGTGCTCGCTAAGTGGTGAAAAAGAGCCGCAGGCAGGAAGGCACCAGGTCGGCGGGGTTAAGGCCAGGTGACCTAGATCCACTTGCACCTGCTCCCCATCTGCAAAGGAAAAGAAGCTGGAGGGCTCCTTAAGTAGGGAAACAGAGCGGCAAGCAGGAAGGCACCAGGTGGGCGTGGCTTGCTAAATTGTGAAAAAGAGCGGGAAGCAGGAAGGCACCAGGTGGGCGGGGCTTGCTAAGTGGTGAAAAAGAGCGGCAAGCAGGAATGCACCAGTTGGGCTGGGCTTGCTAAGTGGTGAAAAAGAGCGGCAGACAGGAAGGCACCAGGTGGGCGGGGCTTAGGCCAGGTGACCTAGATCCACTTGCACCTGCTCCCCATCTGCAAAGGAAAAGAAGCTGGAGGGCTCCTTAAGTAGGGAAACAGAGCGGCAAGCAGGAACGTACCAGGTGGGCGTGGCTTGCTATGTTGTGAAAAAGAGCGGGAAGCAGGAAGGAACCAGATGGGCGGGGCTTGCTAAGTGATACAAAAGAGTGAGAAGCAGGAAGGCACCAGGTGGGAGGGCTTGCTAAGTGGTGAAAAAGAGCAGCAGGCAGGAAGGTACCAGGTGGGCGGGGCTTGCTAAGTGGTGAAAAAGAGCGGGAACCAGGAAGGCACCAGGTGGGCAGGGCTTGCTAAGTGGTGAAAAAGAGCGGCAGGCAGGAAGGCACCAGGTGGGTGGGGCTTAGGCCAGGTGACCTAGATACACTTGCACCTGGTCCCCATCTGCTAAGGAAGAAGCTGGAGGGCTCCTTAAGTAGGGAAACAGAGCGGCAAACAGGAAGGTACAAGTTGGGCGTGGCTTGCTAAGTGGTGAAAAAGAGCGGGAAGCAGGAAGGCACCAGGTGGGCGGGACTTGCTAAGTGGTGAAAAAGAGCGGAAGGCAGGAAGGCACCAGATGGGCGCGGCTTAGGCCAGGTGACCTAGATCCACTTGCACCTGCTCCCCACCTGCAAAGGAAAAGAGGCTGGAGGGCTCCTTAAGTAGGGAAACAAAGCGGCAAGCAGGAAGGCACCAGGTGGGCGTGGCTTGCTAAGTGGTGAAAAAGAGCGGGAATCAGGAAGGCACCAGGTGGGTGGGGCTTGCTAAGTGGTGAAAAAGAGTGGCAAGCAGGAAGGCACCAGATAGGCGGGGCTTGCTAAGTGGTGAAAAAGAGCAGCAAGCAGGAAGGCACTAGGTGGGCGGGGCTTGCTAAGTGGTGGAAAAGAGTGGCAAGCAGGAAGGCACCAGGTGGGCGGGACTTGCTAAGTGGTGAAAAAGAGCGGCAGCAGGAAGGCACCAGGTGGGCGGTGCATAGGCCAGGTGACCTAGATCCACTTGCACCTGCTCCCAATCTGCAAAGGAAAAGAAGCTGGAGGGCTCCTTAAGTAGGGAAACAAAGCGGCAAGCAGGAAGGCACCAGGTGGGCGTGGCTTGCTAAGTGGTGAAAAAGAGCGGGAAGCAGGAAGGCACCAGGTGGGTGGGGCTTGCTAAGTGGTGAAAAAGAGTGGCAAGCAGGAATGCACCAGTTGGGCGGGGCTTAGGCCAGGTGACCTAGGTCCACTTGCACCTGCTCCCCATCTGCAAAGGAAAAGAAGCTGGAGGGCTCCTTAAGTAGGGAAACAGAGCGGCAAGCAGGAAGGCACCAGGTGGGCGTGGCTTGCTATGTTGTGAAAAAGAGCGGGAAGCAGGAAGGAACCAGATGGGCGGGGCTTGCTAATTGATGAAAAAGAGTGAGAAGCAGGAAGGCACCAGGTGGGAGGGCTTGCTAAGTGGTGAAAAAGAGCGGCAGACAGGAAGGTACCAGGTGGGCGGGGCTTGCTAAGTGGTGAAAAAGAGCGGGAACCAGGAAGGCACCAGGTGGGCGGGGCTTGCTAAGTGGTGAAAAAGAGCGGCAGGCAGGAAGGCACCAGGTGAGCAGTGCTTAGGCCAGGTGACCTAGTTTCACTTGCACCTGCTCCCAATCTGCAAAGGAAAAGAAGCTGGAGGGCTCCTTAAGTAGGGAAACAAAGCGGCAAGCAGGAAGGCACCAGGTGGCCGTGGCTTGCTAAGTGGTGAAAAAGTGCGGGCAGCTTGAAGGCACCAGGTGGGCAGGGCTTGCTACATGGTGAAAAAGAGCGGCAAGCAGGAAGGCACCAGTTGGGCGTGGCTTGCTAAGTGGTGAAAAAGAGCGGGAAGCAGGAAGGCACCAGGTGGGCGGGACTTGCTAAGTGGTGAAAAAGAGCGGAAGGCAGGAAGGCACCAGGTGGGCGCGGCTTAGGCCAGGTGACCTAGATCCACTTGCACCTGCTCCCCACCTGCAAAGGAAAAGAGGCTGGAGGGCTCCTTAAGTAGGGAAACAAAGCGGCAAGCAGGAAGGCACCAGGTGGGCGTGGCTTGCTAAGTGGTGAAAAAGAGCGGGAATCAGGAAGGCACCAGGTGGGTGGGGCTTGCTAAGTGGTGAAAAAGAGTGGCAAGCAGGAAGGCACCAGATAGGCGGGGCTTGCTAAGTGGTGAAAAAGAGCAGCAAGCAGGAAGGCACTAGGTGGGCGGGGCTTGCTAAGTGGTGGAAAAGAGTGGCAAGCAGGAAGGCACCAGGTGGGCGGGACTTGCTAAGTGGTGAAAAAGAGCGGCAGCAGGAAGGCACCAGGTGGGCGGTGCATAGGCCAGGTGACCTAGATCCACTTGCACCTGCTCCCAATCTGCAAAGGAAAAGAAGCTGGAGGGCTCCTTAAGTAGGGAAACAAAGCGGCAAGCAGGAAGGCACCAGGTGGGCGTGGCTTGCTAAGTGGTGAAAAAGAGCGGGAAGCAGGAAGGCACCAGGTGGGTGGGGCTTGCTAAGTGGTGAAAAAGAGTGGCAAGCAGGAATGCACCAGTTGGGCGGGGCTTAGGCCAGGTGACCTAGGTCCACTTGCACCTGCTCCCCATCTGCAAAGGAAAAGAAGCTGGAGGGCTCCTTAAGTAGGGAAACAGAGCGGCAAGCAGGAAGGCACCAGGTGGGCGTGGCTTGCTATGTTGTGAAAAAGAGCGGGAAGCAGGAAGGAACCAGATGGGCGGGGCTTGCTAATTGATGAAAAAGAGTGAGAAGCAGGAAGGCACCAGGTGGGAGGGCTTGCTAAGTGGTGAAAAAGAGCGGCAGACAGGAAGGTACCAGGTGGGCGGGGCTTGCTAAGTGGTGAAAAAGAGCGGGAACCAGGAAGGCACCAGGTGGGCGGGGCTTGCTAAGTGGTGAAAAAGAGCGGCAGGCAGGAAGGCACCAGGTGAGCAGTGCTTAGGCCAGGTGACCTAGTTTCACTTGCACCTGCTCCCAATCTGCAAAGGAAAAGAAGCTGGAGGGCTCCTTAAGTAGGGAAACAAAGCGGCAAGCAGGAAGGCACCAGGTGGCCGTGGCTTGCTAAGTGGTGAAAAAGTGCGGGCAGCTTGAAGGCACCAGGTGGGCAGGGCTTGCTACATGGTGAAAAAGAGCGGCAAGCAGGAAGGCACCAGTTAGGCGGGGCTTGCTAAGTGGTGAAAAAGAGCGGCAGGCAGGAAGGCACCAGGTGGGCGGGGCTTAGGCTAGGTGACCTAGATCCACTTGCACCTGCTCCCCATCTGCAAAGGAAAAGAAGCTAGAGGGCTCCTTAAGTAGGGAAACAGAGTGGCAAGCAGGAAGGCACCAGGTGGGCGTGGCTTGCTAAGTGGTGAAAAAGAGCAGGAAGGCACCAGGTGGGCGGGGCTTGCTAAGTGGTGGAAAAGAGCGGCAATCAGGAAGGCACCAGTTGGGCGGGGCTTGCTAAGTGGTGAAAAAGAGCAGCAGGCAGGACGGCACCAGGTGGGCAGGGCTTAGGCCAGGTGACCTAGATCCACTTGCACCTGCTCCCCATCTGCCTAACAGATGTATTTTTACTTCGGATGGCTCTTAACATGTCTTCGCCATCATGTTTATATAATGTACTCCTATACATGCGCAACCAGTTCCTATATTTACATTTTAGTGATCAAATACGTTGTTTTCACGAGGCAAGAGGAGCCATGCGAGCCACTTTCAGTTCTTTATGTAGGGTCACCTTACACGCCTTCACCTCCACATCAAAAATATGTCTAGTTTTGGCCAATTTATACAAAGTGTGGGTTTGTATTTGAAAAAGTTGGAGAGTATCAGTGTATTGTTCATCTCTCCACCCATTCTGGAGCAAGTTATATAAAACTGCTTCATTCCACTTAAAACGGTTTCCAGCATTATTAATGTTTGCAATATGTTTATATACATTCACACTAGGGCAGGATTCATTAAGATCAACAGACCATTTTTTCACTAGTAAGTTAGGATCACTATAGATTTGAGGAGCTATCTCAAAATCACTAATATGGCTAAATGTTACCCTGTCCATAAAAATATAGTCGATGATGGACTCACTCTTATTCCTACGCCATATGTTTATAGGTGGAATGTCCTTTGGAAAAGCACCATTTATTAGAGTTAACCACCTTTCACCGATTCCTGTCTTTCTTTTGGATTTAGCATATTCAGATCGCCAACCAGAATTACATTGGTGATGTCTGGAGTCTGAGCCAATATATCTAAGAGTGATTCTAAATCACTAAAGAAGACACTGTCAGAAACAGCAACAGGATTACAGTATACATTGAATAGCGCTATGTTGTATTTACAAAATGTAATTCTAATCAATTGTGTATTAAGGTTAGGAGTTCACCAGGGGAATATTTCTAACCCCTCCTGGTTAGCTACTGCAACCATAAATCCTGATGACGCTCTGCCCTTGCAATTGGACTTTTCTGGATGTAAACTGATATCATACCCATTCCATACTGGCGAAGTAACCAGCCAGGTCTCTTGGAAAGTGAGAATCTGGAATGACTATTAAATGCTACAGGTAGATTCAGTTAAATACGATGATCCACAAGTATTCCAACTGACAAGGCCCAGTGTTTTATTAGGTAGTTACAGGATTGAGGGGGGATGATGGAATGAAACACCCGAAATTCACCACGTAGCTAAGAATCCTAACGCTGGGATCTGTTAACACCTGATCTTGAGTCTTGTATTCTAGAAGGTTCACTCTCAGAGACTTCCTTAATGGCTAATGGATCTTGTGCCAGAAGGAATCCCAAGGCAAATAGCTCTAACTTTGCTTTCCAAATGACATGCCTAACTACGCTGGACAAAATCCATATTCTCACTATCGATAAGTCTGAATCATTCAGAAATTCCACCTGAGATATATCATTGGTATTTACATCTTGCAGGCTTTGAACATCTTCGAAAATTGCCAGAATTGATGTTCTATTCAGATAATACATAGGAAACGGAACCACACAGCGCTTTAAAATGAAGCAGTGACCGGCTTGAGCAAATTCCCTCAAGGATACACCTTTACAAACAGTAATATTTGATTTACTGTTGGTGACTATATTTGTAACATTATTGTCCAATTTATGTTTATCATTTTGATCATACTGGTCACCTCCCAGTGTTCTGTGTGTTTGAGTAGTTCCATCGTCCATGTGCATGATCTGATTTTGAGAGACCACTAGATCTCTAAATGTGGAGTGTATCATATCTCTGCTTTGTGGAAACAGACTTCTTGTTATGTCCGACTCTTGTATGGGTTCCTGTATTTTAGTTTCAACTGGCAGAATGGTACATATTTTATCCCTGACTGCCGCAGTTGTATCCTCCAGTGTTTGGAAACTAGATATTTTCTCCAGAACTCACTGTGAAAATATCTGGCAGAAACTACACAACCATACTGAACTAATAGCACAAATCTTACTGTGGGTGAATATCTGGCAGTGACTATACATCCACGCCTACACTGTTTTATTAGCACAAACGTCACTAAGGGCACATATCTGACAATAACTACACATCCAAGCATTATTAGATGCCCACCATTCACTGTGGTGACATATCTGGCAGTGACTGCACATCCAAGCATGCGCTGTGTTGAGAACCCAAATCTCACTATGGGTGCATATCTGGCAATGGCTACATGTCAAGCGTGCACTGAGCTAAAAACACAGAATGTACTTGTCATATAGTGCTTGCAAGGATGTGTGAGCCAAGACTGTGCTTTCTGTTGTGTAAGTTGAAAGAGAGGAGGTGTGTTATGTGGTGCTCTGGGGCTTGTGTGAGGTGTGAGTGTGTACTTTGGTGTGTGTGTATGAAAGAGGAGAGGTGTATTATATAGTGATTGCATGGATGCATGGAAAGCATGAGGCTACTGCGAGAATGATGTGGGAGTGACTGGAATCTTTGTGTATTCAGTAGATTATTCACCTGAATATTCCTGAAACCTGTACTATAGACTATCTCTCCTCGTTATTTGTGATGTGATGCACCCATTTGTTGTATGTATGTACTGTAAATACTATAATAATCATATACTGTAACTATTGTATGCAACTAAGCTTAAATATTCTTGGTACCGCTGCGCCCGGCTACCCCAGGATTTTGAGCACATTATCAAATAATAAACTAAACTAAACTAAACTAAACTAAACCTGTGGTTAGATTCATCTGGAGCTCCCGCAACACGATTTGCTTGAGCTACAAAACGGTCCTCTCATGAACTTGTTAAAGCACCTTAACTATAAGGACACCTTAAAGAAAAAAGGAAATGGTAGCAAAAAGTGTACAGAGATGTAGCTTCCCCATTGCACTACAATACATAATCATCCAAAAGATTGATAATTCTCTTCTCTGGGTGGCCTGTTCCACTGGTGTTGTAGTAGAATGTCGATGGCATTATAGAAATCCCAGGAGTACACAGTGGTGGATGTACCGAATGGTGTATACAGTGTCATAAAGTTCCTTCAGCATCTCACTCCTCTTTCTGGTGATGGGCCTAGCCATTCCAGGGAGAGCAATACGAGCAATAGCAGACATCATTGCACTATGATAGTATTGAAATTCACAATGAATAGCTGTAAATGAGTCCCAGAAACAGTGACCTTAAATAGGGGGTCACACACTAAAGAAGTGTAGCAAAAGGTGCTTGAGAGTGGAAGGCTCAGACGGATCATTGCTTGATCGAGCAATGTATAAAGAATAACATTCATGCATGATGACACCAGTAAATGGTCCCTAACATGTTATGCTGTCTTCCTGAGTTTGAGGCAGTCTCTGTGATTTTTTTTAGCAGTAGCTCACGCCACACGAAATAAGCTCAGCAGGTGGTCTTGAAAGTTGACTTGACTGTAAGGCAGCCCTATGCGGTCAGCTCTTTGCCACACACAGCAAAAGCTATGCTGTCCAAAATATGTTCCAAGGTAAGGTTCTATAAACAAAAATCCTACTTTAAAAGCTCCCATGAACACATAGACAGCTAACATGTATATTTCACAGGGGTGAGAGCAGTACAATTTTGCATTTGCTGCACATGCCTTATTATAAAACATGACAAATAACAGTTGGTATCATTAAGATTTTTAATTTCGGCTAATAAATGGTATCTGCCTTGTCCATGAACAATCCCTCTTGTAGTGTATCTGTGTGCATGGTCAGATATTGTTAAAATGAAAATGAAAAGAAGAATAAACTATATTCTGTACTGTACTGTATGCTGAAATTAGATGCTGTGACCATTACCCCAATGTACAGTGTGTGTACTACAGCACACATGATCTGAAAAACATGGACCTGCTTTCACAGATGCAAAACGATACTGTATCCTTGTTGCTGCACAGCTCTGCAAAGCACAATATACTGTCTGTCACCCCTAGCAAATGCAGATATTATACCATGTCGGCAGATATTATACCATATATCAGGAGGATCTTGTGTCACACCACAGGCCTATTGGTGATAGGAAAAATAGAAATAATTCAGCCAAAGGCCAATTGACGATGCAAGGGGTCTCATACAGGGAGGCAGCATAATATCAGCCAACATTACAAATCTCAATGAAATCAAGTATAGATTATTCTGCTCTACATTTCTCTTCACATAATATGTACTCATGAATTGAAATGGCATACTAATAAAATGGTATAGTCAGAGATATTCATTATACTAACTCTGTCTCAAACATATATGATTATAGGCACATGGTTCATGGCAAACTTAAGTAATTCAATTAATGTGTAATAAACATCAAGATGTCCACAATATCAGTCATATAAACATAAAGAGTTTTAAAGGTATTTAAAAATGAACTCAAAGCATATCAGTAGTTAATGGCAATTCACTGATAACACTGTAACGCTCATTAAAAAGAAGCTCAGTTTTCAGATTAGCGTGTTAAATACATGTTGTTTTTTACCCTTGCTTGGACACATCAAGGAATAATATGGAATCCCTTTAATGGATTGTATCCTTTTAAAGGTAAACACATTCCCTTTTCTTTGAGACACTGAGGCAAAATGTGTTACCTAGAGAAAGGGTTATTGTCTTTCTTAACAACTGAAAATGTGATAATCCCAAGATGCTTGTCCACAAGGTCTTGTCTCGCAGACTGTGGCAATAGCTCTCCCTTAACTTTCAAAGATGGATTCAACGATCTCTGAGTGACAGTGCACAATGGAATCTGAGAATGCCACATTTCAACTCAGTGGATCCAAGTGGATCCAAGTGAACTATTTTAAAAACGTGTTATATTGTAAGACTTCATGGAGGCAACACGTACATGTATTCAGGTTCCTTTATTGAAGAGGACATGGTAAAAAAACTCAGGTGAGGGGGCAGGCCCCCAAGGATGACACACTGGCTCCCTCCACCCAGGATAGCTGGCACCAACTGCCTGAGTTAGAACATTCATTCACAAGCAAACATTCCAGACACTCAGAAGCATTCTAGCTGTAGCATCATTCTCTCAAGCAACACAGGTCACAAGATATAAAACAACTCTTCAATTCTAATTAATAGGGACCATGATTTACTCCTGTCAGATTATGAAGTAACTCAGGACACAATAGAAGACACCCTGGAATCACATCATATGGAGAGCCTGGTCTATTCCCTGGATGCCAAGTAGTCTGTGAAGACTGTTCTATGGTTTAGATTGCCTTCTCTGTATTGTCTTTGTTTCTCACATTCAAATAAATACAGACTCAAAAAGCCCCCACTCATATTTATTCTATTATTATAAAACCTCCTCTGATGTCATTCCCCATTACACATTACGTAATGCATTTAATTTACTTTCCAAAATACCTATGTGATGAGGCCAAACTAGACAGGCAACCAATTATGGGACTGCGCTTAAGAAACAATGTTTTTCTGCTCAGGACTATCATATCCAAGCAAATCATTACCAGGTATTTTGAATAAAAGAGCTTTGTGAGAAAAAAACAGAACCATTCTGGACATTTATATTGTATTGAGAATAACAAAGTTTATTAACCAATACTATTGAAAGAGTTGAAACAAGCAAGAGCACAAAGACCTCCTGAGGATCCACCAATTTAAGGTGGTGAAACACGTGTAGAGACAGACAATTGCCAGCACACATGACAAAGGAAGTGCCCTTGTATCATCATTCAGAATAAATGAGGCTGTATGAATAAGCCATAACAATTGCATAGTGTCTGGCACATCTGTTCAAACATCCGGGCAGAACAATTTTCTTCAAGCAAGCATTATTTCAGGGCAGCCAAAGAAGTAGTGGATGTGAGGAAGCGACAAGACCACACATTTATAGTGTACCAGGAATATGGCCCAGTGAGAAGATTTCAAGGCTTTGCATTATAAGCAATAGGAAATGTTTACACATATTAACATACCATTCTCACAACTCTCCTCTCTTGTTAATTGTCTGCTATTTTCCCAATGAAAATAATGAACACGATGTTGTGTGCCTATGCCACAAGCCTCAACAAGGTAATGCTACCTCCTACCACTGGAGAGCTTTCCTCATGTCATTGTACAAGAGTTCAGCTCACAACCACATGACAACTTGAATGTTTCATGTATCCTTCTTTCCTCTGGCATGTGCACTACAGTAACTGCCTTTCGTACAATATGCAGTAATTGCAATTGTGCTGCCTCTTTCAAGACGGTTACCCGTTTGGATGCATTTTTTGGATGCACAATTTATTATTCTTGCTTGCACCTTTCCCTTTTTCTGGACCATGGCGCTTTATGTGGGAAAGATGACTGTTTCTCTTTGTGGCCCCTTTGGTGTCTGGGCCATGTATAGCACCTTTTATTCAGTCTTTCTTCACTGTGAGTGCTCTCAGTGATGGGTCATGAACTCAGTCTGGACCGGGCTGGGTTCCTGACTGTACTCCATTGTAAGTAAATGCATGCCCATGCCCCCAAAGTGCAAGTGGCAATCAAGCACCTGCTATCACTATATTGTAATTTACCCATCAAATCCCTAATACATTTTGGAATGTACAGCCCAAATGCATTTTTCAAATGCGACTGAATCCTGTTAATTTTTCAAACACTCTGCCTACATTCATTTTAACCAATACTCACAAAAATAAATTGTTGTTTTCCTTGTTTACTAAAATTCTGTTCATTCCGCTTTAAGATAGTGATTCGTGTTCATCCAGCTATCTGATATAATGATATTGAAATGCAGTTTGGCCTTTTATCCAAAATGGACGGCCTAGTTGTGAACTATTGCCATAAAGTGTGATTTCTTTATTATCATTGTTACCACCATTGCTAGCAACAGATAATAGACCTGCAATTAGAATGATTAGAATGTGTTGGATGATGTGAGATGTTGATTTGGTTCTATTTTACCGGCCTCCTGATTATAGGCCAGGTCATATTTAAAATCCAACTTTGCCTAGGAATACTGAATGTGTCACAATGGTGACACATTATGTGTTGTTAAATGAATCTTTGGCAAGCCAGTTTAGCCATACATCATGTATTTATTGTAATTTTATAAGGTGCCGCCCATGCACGCCGTCACTTTGTAGGACCGAATGGGGAAAAGAAGATGTGAATCTTAGGAGCCAGGACGAGGTGAATGCAGAATGCACAACACATAAAATGTGAGCTAGAAACATTACACAATAAAAGTGAAATAAGTGCGAGAAAGAGAAAGTCAGTTAACAGTGAAGAGCACAAAATCATCACAAGAAAGTGTATAGCTGGGAGCTCGGCGTTCAGGCAGAAGTCACTATGCAAAGGCAAAAGGAACACCAGCACGAATAAGAAGATAATCTCAAGGGTCAACCAATTGCCTGAACCTGAATATCTTTCTTTTTCCTGAACAGCAGTTTATTGTCAATCAATCTCAACACGATGAGGAGGAATTTCTATATGGCTAATGCAGCAGTTTTGCACTCTTGAGATTACTTTATTATTTGCCAGGGCTTTCAAGTCCTGAGAAAGGTGATCCACTCTAGCTTGTCACAACATTTTTTTTTTTGTGTGCCAAGATTATTCAGCTTAGCATTGAAGATATCTCCATTTAATGACAGCCCTTGTTTTCTTTTGATCACTAGATTGTGTTGTTGGTTAGAACACTAGCCTCATTGCGAGAATGGAGCTATTAGCTCCATGGCTGCCTCCGTTCCGGGCTTCATTACTCGGTTCCTGCAATGGGGATTTAACGGGTTACTCTGACATAGGAGGACCTGGTAATTCCTCCTTGCAGGAAACCATCCCCATTCCCATTTGAGCCCAAATAGGGCTCAATGGGAATGGGGAGCGAGGTAATAATAGGCAGATTACATCTGGCCCGTTATTGCCTACCACTTCCCCCTCGCGGGACCTGGAAAGCATGCCTGGTTTTACCAGGCATGCGATCTGGGTCCCGCGATGGGAAGCTTGTCATCAGCACTCCCGGAATGAAGGGGGCCAGTGCTGTACCGGCCCTCTTCATTCCGGGAGCGCCAGCCTTATAATGAGGCCCTCAATATTTTAACACACTGGGGCTCATTAGGAGGCTTGCGCTCACAGAATAAAGGGGGCCAGTATGGGACCATCCCCCTTCATTCCGTCAGGGCTGATCAAAGGGTTCCCATTGCGGGACCCGGATCGGACGCCTGGTAAAACCAAAAGACACTCCTGTGGGACAGTGCATCCCTCCAGCTGCCTCACAGGCCATTCACGATGCTGTTAACACTTACCTTTCGTGGGTCACAATATTGTGCATGTACTGCGACACAGTACTCTGCAGGGGGAAGAACCTTCAGATTGCTTTCAAGACTATGGTCAAGAAGAATCAGAAGATCTGTGAGCTACCTGAATAAGGCCCACCCTACATCTTCCTCTCTCCACCTGCTCTTTCATATCCCTGTGGTTGGTGTCCCTTCCTTACCATCCTTTCCCCTCCTTTACTTGTGTGTCGTGTATTAAAAAAACCAAAACATATAAAACAAAAAAAAATAAATAATAAAAGGCTCTTTTCAGAGCTGCCTTTCACATTTTAAAAACAGAAGTACAAATAAATAGTGCAGGGCCCTGTGCATTTTCGAGAAGTCCATGGATATCTAAAAACTGTGCAGTGCTGCCCTGTCACAACCATAGCACTTTTCTCTGGGAGGAAGTGGTGGCTCTGAAATGAGTCTTTTTCTGGTGTTTTTTTGTGTTTCGAAAATTGCAAAAAGTCAACACCTACTGCAAAATGGATTGCTCTAATTCCAAAAAAGGTCACAATGCATTTTGTACATTTCACAGAAAAATCTGATTGCCGGCATGAGTAAGATGTATTCCATCTCTGCGAAAAATGCGTGTGCTACAAAACATAATGTTTTCATTCTAAAAAGAGGACATACCAACATCTCTCAAAAAGGCACAAACAGCCTTGTTAAAATTACCCCTTGCTTTCTCCATTTGTGGACCAAATGAAAAAGAACGCAGTCACATTTGTCACTGCGCAATACATGAAAAAATTACTCTGGAGTTTGGATACATGTCCATGACTTTCCCAAGTCCTTCTTTCATTGCAAATTGCAAAAAGATTCCAGACTCATGTCCAAAACTGTTCCCTCCACAATGAATAATAATAATAATGTCTGGATGACGCTGTGTCACAAAAGAAGCACAGAGAGGTACCAAAACCACCCACTTCATTCCATGCACTCCATGCCAGTGCACTTCCACATGAGAGAATCCAAGATGTGCAGCCACTCCAAAGCGATCTGCATGCATCTCCAACCAATTTATCCACAAATCTCCCAAAATCCAAACAATCTGCTTTCCGAAACACACAGTCATAGCTATCCGCTCTTCTGTGAGGAAAAATAATTACTGACAAACTCTCTCCTTACACAACACACCCATTAAACCTTATGAACAATCCCTTGCTCTGGCCATTTTCATTTACATGCCACTCAACCCCAAAAACCCTATATGTAATATACGCTGTCCGCGGACAACCATGCTGTCCGCAGACAAATTGAAAAATCTGAAAGTGGAGGATGAAACATTAAATAGTGTGACCCATTTCCCCTTTGAGGTTGGCTCTGAAAATAGACTTTTTTTTGCAGATGCTTTAGAAACACCTTTTTTTGTTTATTCTTTATTTTCCTCCAAAAATCTTCACATTAGCTTCGCCAAAGCAACCCTTACGTTCCAAAACAGCATGGAATTTCCCATGAAAGATAAAGAAATGTTATCTTCTTCCAGTAATCAACATTACCAGAGTCAATGTTGTCATTGTTGCAAAACAAAATGCCCGATCTAGTCATAAAACCAAACATGCCTCGGTTGACCAAGCACCTAGCAACATTTTGTTGACGACACATAACAGAACTATTGTCCCATATTGCCCTAGGTGTCAACCCAGAAAAAATAACCTTTGCATTTGGAAGGACTTTCTCACAATTGCCTGAACCAATATTTGCATATCTTGCAACAAAGTAGGGCCACTAACATAGCCCAAATGCACAGCACCACAGTATAGGACAACTACATGTGGACTATACAACCTAGCCACATCCTGACAAACTACTAGAATTGCCTGCAAATTCAAATCAATCACAGTGCTCCACACCACATCCAATCCTTTTGTATCAAAATGGTTAGCCACATTCCTAGATTTTGCATACTGCTCCAAACCTTTTACAAACATATCTACAACCACCAACACCCTGACTTTCTGCACCTCCACCATCTTCACTACAGACAGCCTCTCTCAATACAAAGCAGAACCTCAACACCTGATTGGCTAATCCTCAAAATACACTCCCACTTCATGCTCAGAAACCCCTGATTTAGCATGTCCTATCTGAGAACAGCCACGCTGTCCTCAGAGCGTGTAAGTAACACTCAGGGCAGCCCTTCCACCCTTTCCACTGCACTCTCTGCATCATTCCCTCATTGGCTACTGTGAAGCAGTCACACAATCATCCACCAATCACATCCAAGAACTCTACATCTAATTCTGTCATCACAGATCAGCACTTTAGATGTACTATTGATCACTCTCATAACTTGCCAAGATTTCCACTTGCAGATTCAAGCACATCCACAGGCATGAACACAGGCTACAGGTATGAATATGTTCTACACAATACATGTACACCTCTTCTAGAAATACAATACATCCCAGGAGCATAGCTCAGAGGCAACATGCATGCCTTGAAAACAAGACGACACAAATCAACACAGATTTGATCCCTGGGTCCGCGCTTAGAAACCTCTGGGTGTTTAAGCGCGTCATAAATACGCAACAAAGACAAAATAATTACGCAACTAAAAAAACAAACAATTCCTGTATCAGCACCTCGATGCCCGCTGGCTGTGTAATCGCTTTAAAAATGTAAAATAAAATAAATAAAAATATGAACAGAGTAAATGCCCTGACCCTGTATAAACTGTAAAATTACCTTAATGTCATTTCTCCCATCTGCTATGATGAAGTGTCACTTGCAAAGCTTTCAGCTCTCCAAATATTTGTTTACACAAACACCTATCTAAAAAAATATTGTTTTATATTATAATATGTGAAAAATAACAGTATAATTATGAAAAAGACTGTACAGTGTGTTATAAAATTACACACAGCCAGGATGAGTACATACATCTTCATTCAAGCACATACACAGACAATATCAATAGAAAGACTCCCAGATCAAACAACACCACTGCCTCTATATGAAATCCTTCGGCTTTATTACCCACACCTTCACAAAGGCATACATTGAAGGCTTGTATGTACAATCTCTGCTGTTTACCCTGAAAAAATAGCACAAAATACATATGACTATTTCTTCTATCTCTTAACATCCATTAACATAACATTAAAAAAATAAGTGTGCTCTATACGTTTACTATTATACTCATTCGAAAAACATATTCAACTAACATATTCTAAATAAAATATACAGGATGCACATAGTCAAAGAAAAGTGCAAAACAATGTCTACATTAATAAAAGTGCTATAAACACACATATGCACTAACCTCTTTCTTTTACATTTTCAGTGATCACCATTCTCATGAAAAGCAGCAGAGTCTGAAGTACGAACACAGACTTAGAATAAACCTACTCTTTCCATACAAAAAAGTAAGTACAAAACTAGCATAATGTTCTAACTGTTACTCAAACACACTAGCATTTTAGTGTTTTAGAAGAAACAAATGTATTTACCCTTTACCATAAGATGTAATATTAGTGCTTCCCCTTGCCAGCTACATACTTTATATTGTCATCTGAAGCCCAGTATAGTAAGATACACATACAAGAATAGCCTTCTGAACTTGATGTACCTGCCCATTGCACAATCACACACCTCCACAATCATACTTACCATCATACTCAGACACTCATGCACTAAGCATGCAATACACTGCACAACAGCCCAAACCACGCTTTCTTTTTTTCTCCAACAGACCCCAAAGAATGACTACCAAAAAGCAACTCCATAGAAAGAAATGCAGAAGTAGAGCAAATCAAAATAAAAGTGTCCAAAATAAGCATCCAACTCTATCAGATTTTCTACAAAAGGTTCAAACAAAACAGCTAATACAGTCATTAAGCAAAACAAAACAAGATTCCAGTACAGAAACTTACCCTCCTCTATCAAAATGTAAAACCAAACAGAAAGTGATTAACAAGACTTCAACTACCACTACTGCTAACACTGGACCTATAAATCTTGATGTAGTTGCAAGTAAGCATACCAAAAAAAAAATGTTTTACAAAAAATGTTCTACCACAGAGTCCTTCAGAACCTTTTAATAACAGGAGAGAAATCATGCACAACCCTTCAAACCTACTGTACAAAATTAATCTTAGAAGCTCTTGTAGACAGTGCAATCCTTATCAAAAGGAAGTTATTTATTTTAGTTTTAAACAGGATGAAACCACTAACAAAACTAACTACTAATCTACAAAAAAGACTTCTCAATAAACAGAATATAACTAAAAATAGCTTCTTAAACATCTGTGGAGGTGAATGGAGTCACACCACAACCACGGAACCATAATTAATCGTTCATTATTGAAGAGGCATATAAACAAAAGCAAACAAACCAAATTGTCATACATAGCAGTGAACGAGGGTATGAAAAAACGTAATAACACCATTATGGAACAAGAAACTTTTGCTCACAAAGATATTCCCAGAAAACTCAGTATCTACTGAAGCAAAACATCCAGTCTACAAATGGCCGTGCACATCAATGTGTATCATTGCCAAAAAATCGTTCAAATCTTTACGCCAGTTCCTCAATCAGTGTGTAAAAAGCAAATACAAATTCAAAATTAAACTACTACAAAATATGGATGCCTGTCCAGCGCGCAATTACACAAGACTACAAGGACATTCATTAGACTGCATTTCAGGACCTATTTGCAAAAGCAACTTCCATCATATCAAAATGATATCAACACATCATACAACTATAAGAAATCTAGTCAAAAAACTCTACTATGCTAAAAGTCCTGCTTTAGCACTAGCCAAATTAAATAACAATCTTCTACATGGTACAGCCAAACAAATACTCAAAGGAATAGACCATATCTAGAGAAAATATTTTGGAATTGAAAGCCACTTACACAATGAAAAATGTACAGCAAACTAGCAACTACTGTACAAACAGCAACCTTCTATTAAACACATACAAAAAAGAAATACTAAAGTTTAAAAGTACCTCCACTGAACTACCAAACCCTGCGTGCATGTGTTGCTGCAGGACTTCTTATAAAAGTATCACAGAAACTAAAGACATAACGTACAAAATAGAAGACAATGAAGATTCAAAATGGTTCCAATTAGCCCTCTACCTTATAGCAGAAAACAAATATGAAATTAGTGACCCTTTATTACTTTGCAATTACTGCACTGCAAAACTGGACAACAATCAAACGCCTTCCCGTGCTATCACAAATAATGCCTGCAACAACTAAATTTATATGAGAGCATCATAATTCAAACCGTGCACCTATTTCAAGCAATAATATGCCTCCAACCAAAAACAGCAAAATAACCTCCCTCTGAATTAGTCAAAGGCATTTGTGGCAAAGTAGTTTATTTACTATTAGATCTTACAGAAAATGTACACACTCTAGGAGTGCAGTGGCAATAGATCAATCTTTTATTGTCTTAGTAAATGGCTTACCTACAAAAGACACACACATTTGGCAACAACTTGTGGACTTATATAAAGTTAGACAAGCCCTGCAATATCTAAAAAACAACAATGAGTACTACAAAGAAATTAATATTGAAGAAAACCTGAGAGAAACCATTGAAATACTTCAAGAGTCACGAGAAACTGGTCAATTTGAACTTCTAAATCCTACTACAGAATCCAATATTTTAGACCTTTATACAATTCATCCTTTACACTCTAAAGACAGTATAGATGATGCACTTGAAACGTACCAAATGCAACAAGCCAAAGGATCGCCAATCAGCATATGGGAAAAAAGTATAGAAGCACGTGCCTTTCTGCTACTCTTTCCTACTGGAAAAGGAGGAAAATACGATCATAGACCCACACAGATAACAGCATTAGAATATTGCTCTCTGCAAATGTATTCTGATGACCCCAGATTCAGACAAAACATGGAATACATATTCCACCTTCTCTTTGAAAGTGAACTAGCAACTCAATGCTACAGAGTTGCACACACATTAGTAAAGTATTACAAATCTTTTAACAAACATGCATGGTAAAAAAGAATACTGGTTCCGACGTCACAGAGATGTACACTGTATGATAAGAAACCTTGGCCCACCCACTTGCTTTGTAACATTAAGTTGTGCAGAATATGCATGGGAAGATTTACACGATTTCCTACGCATAGCAAACAAAAATAAAACAAATGTAAATGTATCAAGATATTTCCATCATCGCTTCATTGCTATGCTACACTTTATTTGTAATAAGACTGTTCATACCTTCAGAAAATTTCAACACTTCTTTTGGAGAAAAGAATACCAAGCCAGAGGAGCTCCACACATCCACATGCTATTATGGATTAAAGATGCTCCTAAATTTGGTCAGCGTAGTGATGCCACTGTTTTGCAGTTCATCCAAAAATATGTCACTTGTGAAATCCCTTCACAAACAACACATAGTGACTTTCATGCACACATTTTCCAATTTCAAAGACTTAAATGTGGGAAACATTGTCGTCGCAAATATAAAAAAAATGGGAAATACTACACCAAATACCGCTTTGGTTTCTCTAGACAAGTTTCAACAACAGGTCAAGTAAACAACTTCATGTCTTCAGTCAGACATAGGGGGTCGTTACGAGTTGGGCGGTAAGGGATACCGGGCACCAGTAAGGAGACCGGTGCCAGTAATCCCTTACCACCCGATTCCAAGGTCCCTTGGAGGGAGCCATAAGGAACATGTGGTCTGACCACATGTCCCTTATGGGTCCCGCTAAAGGACCAGGGTGCTATTAACGTGCTTGCCATTCGCGAGCCTGTTATTAGCGCTCTCCCCATTCCCATTGAGCCCAATGGGGGTTTAAATGGGAATGGGGAATGGTTTGTTCAATGGGGACTTACCGGTCCCCCCAGGGTCGGACTGCAGTGGTAAGTCCCCATTGGACAAGACCGGTGCCAGACCCGGTCTTGGAGGCAGCAATGGTGCAAATAGCGCCATGGCTACCTCCAATCTTGGAATGAGGCCCATAGTGTCAAAGGTAAATCACATAAGAACACATATTACTTAAAAAGAACAGAAGAATCAAAACACACCAATGATTACAATGCAATCATTGCCCTCCTATGGAATGCAAACATAGATGTGGAGTACATTGCAGACAATTCCACTGCAGTTGCACGATATGCCACAGCCTACTTAACCAAAGCAGAGAAAACAGAGCTTCAGGACGTCTGGGATGACATATCATCTGACAAAACACTATCACAGAAATTGTACAGCTTAGGCATAAAATTCCCTCTCAAAGAGAATGTGGCTGCTATGAAGCTGCAGACCGTTTAACTGGTACTGCCTTGTATGGAAAATCTGACAATATAGTACGGCTAAGTCTTGGTCCTGCTAAATCTAGAAAAAGAGTTCTCAAATCATATGAGGAAATATAAACAATAGCCAAAAATGATCCCAACAGCCAAGACATTTTGAAAAACAATTTGCTAGACACATACTACCCAAACAGGTGTACCACTTTGGGATGACCCAAGCAGTAAGGGGTTAACAGTGCCGGTAAAGGTGCCGGAGCCATCCAGCCCTTACCGCCTCATTACGAGTCTGCTCGCGGGAACCCGCTAAGGACGTCTGGTCAGACCAGACGTCCTTAGCGGGTCCCGTGAGCAGACCATGGTGCTAACAATGGGTCTGTTATTAACAGGCCCATTGTTAGCACCCTCCCATTCCCATTGAGCCCTATGGGGGCTCGAATGGGAATGGGGATGTGCTGGGGTCGGCTTCCCTGAATGGGGAAATACTGGGCCCTCCAAGGTAGGAATGGTCTGGTAATTCCCCATTCAAGGAACCCAGACCCGGTACCCGGTAAGGGGATAGCCATGTTGCTAATAGCAGCATGGTTACCCCCTACCTCGTAATGACCCCCGATTTGTCTCTACCATGTAGCCCAAAACTTCACATACAAAAATAATGTTAAACCAGATGAAAAGAAAGGTAGATACAGAGTGGTAAATTGTGAAAACAGCTGAGAGAAACTTACCAAACACAGCATAATTAATCATATCAAATTGTCATTAAAAACTCTTAAACATAAAGAACTGTATTACATGTAACCATGGAGAAAAGAAGAAGAGTTACTGGATACATATGACTCCTATGAAGACGCTTTCAAAGCAAATGAAAGCACAATAACAGACGTAAACTTTACACAGTACCAAACAATTTTGCACAATGAACAGGGACACGAAGAAGAACTCCAGGCCCAACTACAAGTGAACACTCCCGACAGTAGTCAACCTTCTGTAACAAGAAGCCAAGAACCACTTGGACAGCCACTAATAGCAAATGAGGCAGAATTAGCCAGAAGTAGAAAACACCATGTGTCAGTATGAACAAGCTGCAGAAGAATTTGCTGTACTGAAATCACAACTGAACAATGAGCAGCGTACCATTTTTCAAGAAATAACAAAACAAACTGAACATGATGTGGAACATGAAAATAAAAACTGTACCTGCCAAGACTACAAACCTATACTGCTATACGTGAGTGGTGTAGCTGGTTCAGGCAAAACATTCTTAATCAAATTCATCAGCAAGTTCCTTCAACAATTGACAACCAACAAACTGTCAGCTGTTGTAACTGCCACGACAGGTTTAGCTGCCTACAACATAGGCAGTGTCACTTTACACTGATTATTACTCCTTCCAGTAGAACACCAAAACAAATTAGACTATTACAAACTTTCCACAGAAGCTGCAATCGAACCATGCAGAGTTTTCAAGCAAATGAAAATGCTGCTAATAGATGAGGTGAGCATGGTCTCCAACCTAATGTTGGCTTTGATTCACCTCAGATTACAAGAGGTCCTCAAAACAGACTACGACCAGCTCTTTGGAGGAAAACACATTATTGTTTTTGGAGATCTTCTTCAGTTGACACCAGTGAGAACTGAACCTATTTTTAAAACCTTAGGGCACAACCTGTGCACTAAAACTCAGCATAGGAAATGTCAACCTTTGGCAAAATTTCCAATACAGAGAATTAACTGAAAACATGCGCCAGTCTGCAGGCCTTACAAACACCAACATTTTAAAAAGTATTAGAGTTGGTGTACTATCTCAAGAAGCACAATCAATAAAAACCAGGCACATCCATACACTCTATGGCTACTGATGTTATGCAACAATTAGCACACACAAATGTCAATTGTATGTCCTTGATGCCAACTCTTGCAAGCTGTTCGAAATTCAATGAAACAATGTTGAAAAAAGAAATGCAACCAATAATTGAAATTTGCTCCACAGATAAACTGGACGTACATGGTATGACACTACCCATGTGTCAACAAGCCACAACAAGACTAAATACCCTAGAAAACTCTATCTCCAACACAGCTGGTTTGGAGAAAATATTAAAATTGTCTTTAAACTGTAGAGTAATGCTTAAACATAACTGTGATGTGGAACAAGGACTAGTTAATGGAGTACGTGTTACAGTTGTTGGCTTTCAAACATACCCACATGACAAAAACATACAATTTGTCAATATTCTCTTTCACATACTATCAGACGTTAAAAGGATAGGACGCTCAACCGCCCGCTTCCTTCTTTTCAAAGACATGTACACACGCAGAGAACAATTTTCACTAACTCTAGTATACGCAATTACCATTCACAAATCACAAGGTCTTACCCTAGATAAAGTATTAATAGATATTGGTAGCACAGTCACGCTTACATACAATTGGCGGGCTATTTCTAATCAACTTTGATGCAAGTAAAGTAAATGCTGATATTCCTTGCATTCTAGAATATAATAGGCTGTGTTCACTCCACACCCCCATCTGAAAACCTATCCTGTTCCAGAACGAGCAAAATGTCGTAAAAGAAAACGACTTCAAACTGAAACGATACAGGATATCACTACAATTCCTCCAAAGAAAAAAAAAACTAATATTTCATCAAGTACCACAATGAAACAAGAATCTAGTGATCAAAGTAACTCAACTAGTTCTTCAAAGAAGCAACACACACTTCAAACAAATGACTTCCACACAGAGCTATCAGGTCCATTCAAATGTTCAAATATAACTGCTGTAAATTGCTACGCAAATGTAGTAATAGATATTCTATTCCAATTGCCACCAATTATGGAGAACATTTACTTACACGGTACAGACCAATTGCGTTTGCCAATGTTAGTTCTTCATATAAATGCAACTAACAATCCTGACAACACTTACAGTGTTCATGGAATAAGACAAAAATTGGTCTAGTGTGCTTGAATTGTCAAATTCACTATAAACTCACAAGAAGATCCACAAGAACTTCTAATGTACTTACTAGAAGTACTTGAAAACAAAAACATACCTATAAATGAAATCTTTCAGATTTCATACGTTTGGAAACATACATGCACTCTCTGCAACCATGTGGCACAGGAAGAAGTCCCTAATGAACGCTTTGTGTATGTATCCATGCCTAACTGTGAATCCATTCTGTTTCAGCAACTTGTACGAAATGCAAACTATGGCAGATTATGTACTACCTGCAATTCTGATAATAGCTCCACCTTACAAATACAGACCCATAGTAAATATGTAATAGTAATGCTTTTATGTTACAATGCAGATGGTACCAAAAACAACTGTAAACTGACTGGATTCACACATGGCCAAGTATCACTGGTAAGAAAACCTTCTCAACAATAGGTATAATCTACCACGCAGGAGCCATAACCAATTCAGGTTACTACTCTGCATATATAAAAAAGAATTGTGGATGGTTTGAATGTAATCATAGTACCATTACTCTAAAGCAGAGATTACCAGCAAATCTTGTAAACACTTACTTAATATTCTTAAAATCAAAATTTAATACGTAATCTGTGTATGAACATAAGCAAAACTTCAACTTCAAAACTGTGCATAGTTAGAGTACACCAACATATATCTAACTGCCCCAAGATTTTACAACAAGCAAACACATGCATAAATACCACTAAAATCAAACAAGGAATATACCGTTAGAATACGCCAACAGGTATCGAACTGCCCCAAAAATCTGCAACAACGAAACAGATAAACAAATACTACTAAAATCCAACAAGAAATACACAGCAACAACCCAACAGATAGATGAATAGCATAAAAGTAAAAATAAACAATTATAATACGCCAACAGGTATCTAATTGCCCCACAAATCTAAAAGCCAAAGATAGAAGATTAGCAAGAAACAAGAAATAAACAGTAAAACAATGAAATAAATCTATTGTACCACACCATTTTCTTTAATCCAGCATGGATTTTTCTTCCCACAGACCCAATGATTTAGAAAACAAATACAGAAACTGAGAAAATTGCGCAGTACACTGGGTGGAACTATAGTACTTGTAAAATACTAAATATGAGGGTAAAAAAATACAGAAATGTCTATTATGCAATGCAATAACTCATTATGAACTACCTGCTCTAACATATGATCTTTTCTTTTATCACAGAGATCGAAATGTTATGTCTGGTCCAGTATCCATGGCATCAAAAAACTGCATACAACCACAAAAAACTCAACCAGTCAGTATCCAATAAATAAACTCACAAACACTGCACTCCTTGTAACCAACTCTACAATCTTAACTGCATAGCCTAGCCAAAACTTCACATACAAACTCTGCAAATGAAACAGTAAACAAACCTTTGGGTTGTGGATATTTGATGGGTGTTTGATTCTATGGGTGTGTTATGCTGCGGTGGTTGTGGCCAGGGCCTTCTGCCATGCACCCCAGACTCTAGGCCCTGGCCACAACCACCGCAGCATAACACATCTATAATACCAGACATTTTGACTGTGGTATGTGGCTGCTTATAGATCATATTAATTATAATCAATGCTGTACTAACAACCCAAAACCAACATCATACTAAAGTAAAATAGCTAGTAGTGCATTCATTATGTCTGTGGACAGCCGCTACGACCACGGGCATGGAAAACACATCAAGGGCACATGCCACCTAAACAAATACAGTATTTGACCCATCTCTTAATCCTCAACCCTCCTCAAGCACTCCTGCACACCAACACACTCCCCAAAATTGCATTTTGCCTCTGTTCGCCGCCGCGCTGTCAGCGGATCCAAGATGACGGGTGCATCGAAAAAATGTGATACGCCTCATGCCTCACCCCAGCCCATCGGAAAACACGTTGCATGTCCACAGACATGACGCAAGCAGACTAGACAATCGGTGTCCTGTCCGCAGAGTGAACAGGGAAGTGTGTCCGTGGAGCGGACATAGATATCACTAATTCTTTTGCCTTACGTTTTGGCCAATTAAAAAAAAAAACTACTCTATGGATTTACAACAAATTAACAAAAGCACGCTTTTGGGATTAAGCCGCTGCTTCTGCCACAATTTGCTGGAAATCTGTCCAGCGGTTTGAGCTGTAGGCATGCGCAAAGCTTTTTCCCATTATTTCTATGGGGAAAAAAAAATGTGGGACCCCCCCCTATAACTATGCCCCCCCTGAACCAAACCTCACTAAAATTTGCATTCAAATTGAGATTCGTCGAGGGGGAGCAAAGTTATAAGCCACCCAAAAAGTGCTCTTCCTATAGGATTAGCAATTTAACCAACTACACAGCCACTACGTTGGCTGTTTAATATATATATATATATATATATATATATATATATATATATATATATATATATATATATATATATATTGAATCACAAATCATCTGCTTCAGCGCTTTTCAAAATGTTCCCCTTCTTTACAAGACTTCTTTGTGCCAGTGAATATCAACAACAGGACCTTTTACAAGGGACATTGCACAGGATCTTGAAATTGATCACTAAAGAGAAGGCTATTCTTTCCCAAGATAGAAATCTGTCTTTGGGCAATTAGTTGTCATTGACATTGTTGCAGAGACCTCGAAGAATGACAAAGTAGGATGGGAACACGTTTTTTTTTTCTTTTACTGAGGGCACGTGTTTCTCTGGAAACATCCCAGTAACTCAGTCTAGGATATTTGAAACTGCATTTTTCTAAACCTTGGATACTGAATGCATACCTATGAGTAATGAGATCCTCAGGTGCCTCTACTCTCCCAATGATTATGCCAGTACAAAGCAACGTAAATGCCGAGGTACACAGACAAAGAAATGCCACATCAACAATAAACAGAAGTTTCCAAAACCAATATCATCCATATAAGATTTCCAAAGTCACAATATCCACTTTTCTCAATATCCAGTTGTTGCATTTTATTAGGAGAAATGCAACTTAAGCGTTTGCTATTCCAATGCTATATACCCTTATAGAAAACGTTCATTGTAGGTGCTGCACCCAGTGTCAGCTGAAAGTGTTTTGAAATCAGGGTTCCATCAGGAATTCTAACCACTCCTTTTTTCCAAATTGTAACTTCTACCACAGAGTAAAGCATATCAAGAACACGGGCGCATGGGGAGCTCTTCTCTTTGGTTTCTTTAAAATGTATTAGTGATAATTGTCTGGCCAAAACTAGCTTGCAAAATGTACAGTATGTTTTCCAGACCTTGAGAGTACTGCTGCATCTGTGTTCTTATAAATTGGATCTCCAAGAATCAAGGTCCGGTGGATTTTCAAATCCATACAGCGACAGAAAGTAGAGCAAATTCAAAAAAGCAACCGTTACTCAAAGGTCACCTCTAAGAGGTTTTTTTCAAATGGATATTTTACATTTTTATTGATGTGTATCCAATCAGGTACATGCATCTTGAATTTTATTTATGCAACCATGCTATGTTTAAATAACTTATTTTCTTTCACTCTAGTTGAGTTATTTTATTCTGGAAGCAATTTTTAAATCATAGATATTTAAAGTCATACATTGTATTGTGTCAGTGACGATTTCTTTACGTTGGCTCTTAGTTTGAAATTAGAGCTTTTCGCTTTGGTTCTTGCATCCCAGCTCATGTCAAGTGAATCATGGTGCCTTCCCTGCTTCCACAATCTGAAATCATGTTTGAATTTAAAGAGTCCACTTAGACACTTATTGAATATTATTTGGTGCAATTATTTACAGACGGTGAATGGAAAGCATTATATTGCATACAGATGAATGATATTTTGATTAGTTGAAACACACACATCCTGTACATAGTCAGTGACTGAGTTTCCAACGAGAGTCCGCCACTTCCTATTCCCTGCCATGGGAAGAAACTGAAGGATCAATTTGCTTCTTGATGGTGAATGGGAATAGATGCATCAGGTGATGATAGGGAAGAGGATGCAACCTGATCCTCTTCACTATCATCACCTACTGTCCTTGTGATATCACTTAACTCATGGAACTGCAGATCATAGAACTTTAACAACACCAACATAAACACATATTTATTCTGGTACCATACGTCATAGACTGCAGTGACATATATCTAGCCATCACGCTGGGGGGAAGCCCCAAATGTTCTCCTGAAACATTCAAGGCCACATCTTTGGAGGTTGCATGTGGTTGGTTGGGCTTAGTTCACTGTAGTGAGTGTGCTCAGTCTCCACACTACTCCCTTGTTGTGGTGAAGTGTCATCAGAAGGCTGCACCAAAGCCCCCATACGAACTTCCCCCAGAAGCAGTGATGTTGTGTGAGGGCTTTTCGATCTTGTGAGCTGAATGCTAACAGTTGGTGTCCCCACCACATTTCTTGGTCTCCGCATTTCAATGTTTTGTTTGATTTTCCATTGATATCCAAGGATCCAGCATTGAGCGAAAAGACTAGCCAGCCATTCTACAAAGAGGTTTTCTTAGTGAATCAAGCACACAGCAAAGGTTTGAGTAGGATCCTAGTCCAGCATTCTATTTGGTGGTAATTCAGATGAGGCATCCACATGCTCTATAGTGTGCTTGCATTTGCAGAAACGATTGCGGATATTATCAGGGACATGAACTAATAGAATACATTGCGAGAGTACTTGGTTTGTACAACATTACATTTGCAGCCAGGAATGGAATGAGGACCTATTTTCAATGATATAGTGCATACATACTACAGAAGTAAAGAGTGCAAAGCAACCACTGGATTATGTGAATGCTTGCTCAGCTGTTGGTGGATACTGATACTTGAGGATAACGTGACACGGTATGTGATGCAAACACTTTTCACACTACTGTGTTACCATCTGGAAATATAAAACACTGCAAGCCAAGCCGTCCACCTTTATTATTTCAACATTTGATATGCTACAACCATCTAAATGTGTTGTATATTTTCTAATATGTGAACGGTTCATAATTATAAATTATAGTCCAAATTCTACTGAAAGCACCAATTGAATCCCCTTGCACCAGTGAGAATCATTACTAAAATCACAACATGGCAGTCTGCAAATGTTAATATTTATAATCCTGTTATTATCAACATGATTTATCTTATCCACTGAGATACAAAAAAAAGAGGAAAGTGCCTGCCAAGCGTCTGAGGGACAAGGATGGCCTGATCAAATGTGTGGGTTACTAATGCACTGGTGCATGAACAATGGCTTCTGAATGGGGCCCTCTCAGGAGGAGGAGCGGTGAGAGAAGGCGAGAAGGTGATTAACAGCGAGAAGAGCCCAGTTTAGTAAGAGCCTGCCATGTCTTAGACAGGGGAAAGCAATTTGGATGCTGAATGGGCTATCAGAGGTTGTGAGATGGGACTTCAGATGCGTGAAAGGAAAGCAAACTGCCAAGTTCCCGCTCTAACAGGGAATGGCGGCTGTTTCATCGTGTATGTTTTCGAACTATGAAGTCCTTTATAGAATATTTTAAACAGGAATGTAATTTAAATGAATGGTCTCATAAATATTGATAAGGTAAACTTCGAATATGAACGTTTCGTTTGACACTTGTAACGGAGCATTGACAATATTATATTAGTTGCTGTTTATTTTCTTTTTTTTTGTAAGCTGAAGAAAAAGAGGACTGCTCTTCTGTGGTATTAACACATCTTTCAAATACATTGCATTTTTTTGCTAAGTGCCTCTTCTGAAAATAAAACAGCACTCAGTGATCCATACAGGCTTCCATTTATAATAAAAACACCGAACATGTTCCATGCTAATCCACCTCATTAATATTAAAGCGCGTGCTATGGGACCAGTGAGCACTTAATCATTTGCAATTAGCACCTGCTGTAATGGCTAATTCTTTGGAGGGCTCTTAAAGAGAGGAGTAGGAAGTGTGGCACCAGTTTGATGAATGAGAGTAGTTTTTACTCTCAGTATTTAAAAATGTGAAAACGTACTCGTTGTAACAATACCTGCACCCGAATACGTTAGATTATTTGATAATATGGTGCAATTTACCACATTAAAAAAAAGAAAATACGCAAAAATGGCGCTCAATCGCTGACTCGACAGCATGAATGTCGTTATTACTTTAATAAAAACTTCTATAATGAAGTTTTAATTATTATGTAACAATTGAAAGACAGTGATTGAGAAGCACTAGGTTTGTGTACAGGTCACCATAATGGGGGTTCATTATCTATATATTGACTATACTCCGGGATTCCGCCACCACTTACCTGCTTTGCACCACAAAATCGAATGCATTTACGCCAACGTGATTGTTATACTAGCAGAACTGTATGTGACTTCTCGGGTATCCAACAGCTATTAGCAACCCCTAAAAGCTGGGAGATTCCATAGGAATCCATATGAATGAGTCCTGTCCTGCACATACATGGCGGGAAGAATTTACAAATCTTTTCTGAGAAATGTGTAAAAGGGACACAGAACACTGGGCCCAACCCTATTTCCCTGTTACTTTACACCCTGGTAAAAAAAAAGAAGACTCAAAATGTGAACGGAAAGGATATCATCCATAGAAATGTGAATGGATATGGTCCCCCTCGCGAAATTAACAGGGAATTGGAAAAAGCCCCTCCAAAGTGTGCAAAAAACACGTGTATTTTTACACGAGCAAGACCAAAATCCAGCAGAGCTTTTAATTATCAAGCTGTGTGTTGTATTAACACTTGCGAGCTACACAGTGGTGTTGCTAGGTCTGGAAAAGATCTGGGGCTAAGCTAATGTCAGGACTGTCAGGACTGTCAGGACTCGGGGCTAGCTAGCTTTTTGGTTGTAACCCCTGATCTTCTAACTGGGGCTACATCCAAACGACCTGGGGCTATAGCCCTCCCAGCCAACCCCCCAGCAACGCCTCTGGTGCTTCACATCTCTTCCACAACAAGAGACACACATTATTAATATTAGATAGGCAAAAACACAAAACAAAAAATAGACAAACAAAATAAAATACGAACATTTATGTTAACACACAGTGCAGCAGAAATATCAACACCCTGCTCCTTAACACTATATTATGTTGCATTTGTACAGTCCACATCACCATGGTGTGGCATTATAGTCCTGTGGACTTGTCAATGAATATTTCAGGACCAACGTGTGTGGGTGGAAGAGTAGGGAGTTAGTGTGTGTACTCAGTGGGAGAAAGACATTTGTAGATGCATTAATTAATGTATGTAATGTGCTCTATGACCCTAAGGATGGCTAGGCACTTGTCTAATAAATCAGTACACTGAAATATTTACCTCAATAAGCCTAAGTTTGAAATCTCTGATTTATTGAGCCTCATAGTCAAAGTGTCCACAATGCTATTCACACTGATTTATATATTTATTCACATTTATAGAGCGCACATCAGCTCGGAGGCATTGTGGCGCTGTTACAAGCAGAATGACTTAGTTACATGGTACAATGAATATTTACAATGCAGAATGGGTTGGTTACATAGTACAATGGATATATACAGTGGGATAACAACGAGGAGGGGGAAGGTGAGATACGGAAGAGTGTATTCATTTGCTCAGTTGAAGAGTGGAGTTGTTAGTATTTTCCTGAAAGCTGTGAGGGAGGTCTCCACTCTGAGAGCTGGGGGTAGGGCATTACAAAGTTTAGGTGCTTGGTACCAGAATCAAACCCCACCTGCTTTGGCCCTGTGATGTGTAGTTAGTAAGTGTAGCAAGATCTTATGAGGCATGCAGAGTTGGTTCTCGCAATGGTCTGTGATAGGTATGGTGGGGCTGTGAGGGACAGGCATTTGTGCGTTAGAGTAAGGAGTTTGAAAGTTATACAATCTCTTATGGGGAGCCAGTGTGATGCCTGCCAGCTTTGAGTAATGTGATCTCTTTTGGGAACGCTCAGGGCTACTCTAAGAGCATTGTTTTGTGTGATTTTGAGCCTTTTTTTATATTTTTGCCGACGTACATGCTAGGAGGGCATTGCAATAATCTAATTTAGCCCCAATGGTGGCTCTAGCTATTGACAGACAGTTTTGTTTGGATAGGTAGGGTTTAACTGCATTTATAAATTTGGTGGTGTGTGCGGAGGCCGAGGTGATGACGCTAACCTGCCTATTCTTAGATAGGGTAGAGTCTAAGTGGACCCCTATAGTCTTGACTGAGGAAGATACAGGGATGTTAGTGCTGTCTATACGAAGTTACTGTATTGTTGTCCTAGTTTGGCCAGAGTCGTTTTAGATCAGAGAATGATAATCTCAGTCTTTTCTCTGTTAGGACAAAGGTCATGATGTCCACCCTTACTGCTAGCATTCTTTCTCCCGACATCGTAACTCAATCCATCTTCACATTTGTATCGCAATAGAATTCTGAAAATATGAGAATGTAGAATTAACTTACTCTTTACTTTTACTATCTGTGAAGAAATCCCATCTGCACAGATCTTATGGCTCAAGCTTTTTGGACCTTTACTGTGTAAAATGATGTTGGGTTTCTCTCTCAGGAAGTAAGCTCTCAGGTCCCTTCTGTCTGAAGCACTCCTCCCTTACCTGACAATCATCAACATCTCTGTTACTCAAGGCACCTTCCCCTCGACCTTCAAGACCAGACACACACTCCCGCAACTCCTACAACACACTGAAGCCAATGACCTCCTTCAGTTTTACCAATCTGTCTTCGGACACAGATAAATTACAGAAACAACTACCATCAAGGTGATCGAGGATGCCCTTCAAATCCTGGATGATGACCATCCTTGCCTCATGATTCTCTTTGACCTCTCAGAAGCATTTGGTACAGCACACCCCCAGACACGCACCAACAATCTACTTCACTGCATGGGGATCAGGGAGAACGTCCTCAGCTGGTTCAAATCCTACCTTGCGAACCGCCAACAGTTTGTACAAATGGATTCTTACAGATCACCAGCTCTACTCATCACTTGTGGAGTCGTCCCCTATGATTGTAAAGCACTCTGTTGCTTTCCGAAGCTTGGTTCGCACTCAATAAACAACCTAATAATAATAATTCAAATCCAGATTATAGAGCTGCTTAAAATAAACAAGGGCACTACCCCTGTGGACAGGCATGGGCGATCCAGAGCATGTCTTTAGTTACTGGTGTTTAACATAAATCATGATCCAGTGCCAGCTGTACACCTTCTCTGTGCATGGTACTGTATTATTACTTTTCCTTGACATCGCTGACTTCATTGTGACTGAAAACCTTGACTTTCTGGCTGTTACAGAAACCTGGCTACATGCGGCATCTGGCCCTGCCCTGACCCTCGCCATTCCCAATAACTACTCCATCATTAGATGTGATAGGGACACCAATCAAACTAAGGGGGGGGGATTAGCGTTTATATTCAAGAGCTCTCTTAATTTAAGAGTCGCTAACAGTCATCAGCTACCCTCTGCTGAACTACTCTCAATCAAACTCCCTATCTCTCCCAATCATACTGCCTTAGTACACCTCATCTATCGGCCACCTGGTCCTACGTCCACTTTCGTAGAAGATATCTCTTCTATCCTAGCATCCAGCACCAAGCCTAAATCCCAAATTATCTTACTTGGGGACCTTAATCTAGGCTATTTGGACACGAATGACACTAAAGCCGGTGACCTAGCCAATGTCCTATCTGACTTTGGCTTCACTCAGCATGTCAACGTACCTACCCATATCAAAGGACGTACACTGGATTGGGTTTCTGACATGAATTGTGCACTAAACTTAATCTCGGTGCTACCATGTGCATGGTCCGACCATCACAAAATAACATTCTCTATCAAATCTCGCCCATCTTTGGATAAACCTTGTACGGCGCCACCCACACTTACTCGTAACAAGAAGGATATCACAACTGAGAAACTACTCCCACTCATCCTACCACTATTAAATTCGGTCTCCACAACCTGTGCTGACCCTACCGCCCTGGTGGACACCTACAATTGAGCTATGTTAAAAGCCTTGGATTCCATTGCCCCACTTAAACAGCGCAAAGAAAAATCACGCAACCATCTCAACCCCTGGTTCACCCCACTTCTACGAGAACTTCGCAAAGATAAACGCAAAGCTGAGTCTCTCTGGAGAAACTCACCCACACCAGAAAATAAAATTAACCTTCTATCCATCACCCTCTCTTACAAAGAAGCCATACTAGCGGCAAAAAAAGAAGTCTATAACAACAGGATCACACAAGCTCAATCCAATACTAAGGAACTCTTTAGAATTCTGAAGGAATTAGAGTCCCCAGCCGCCCCCATTGACACCTATACCCCTGACACAGATTGGTGCGCCAACATACAAAAAGCATTACTCAACAAAATCACGACACTCCAAGCTAAAATTAACACAAAAAAAACCCATCTCCGCGACTCAGCAGGAAACCCCCAACCCTCCAACATCTCTTCCCCCATTCATCCATTCAAACCTTTTAGCTTCTCACCGCTTACCACTAGGGAAGTGGAAAATATCATCAAGAAGCTAAAACCCTCTAACTGTCAAGGCGACGCCTGCCCAGCACCAATCATAAAGGAAGCAGCACCTGAGCTCGCTCCCTTCATAACATCCTTCATCAACTCTTCGTTTAAATCTGGCATAGTACCCAACAACCTCAAGGATGCTTGGGTAATCCCCTTAATCAAAAAACCTAACTTAGACCCTAATAATCCCACCAACTATAGGCCCATCACCACGGTACCTTACCTCCTAAAAATCCTGGACCGTGCTGCATATCTCCAAATTCAAGATTATCTTGACAAAAATAACCTATTAGGACTCAGGCAATCTGGTTTCCGTCCGAGACACGGCACTGAGACAGCTCTATTAGATCTAAAAACACAAATTGAGGATCTAAAAGACAAGGGCAAACAAGCGCTCCTACTCCTCTTAGATCTATCCGCCGCCTTCGATCTGGTGGACCACCAAATCCTTTGCCAGCATCTCAAAACGGCTGCCCACTTCTCCGATGCAGCCACCTCTTGGATAAGCTCATTCCTCGCCAACAGATCCATGAGAGTCTTCTCACCTCTGGCCGCGGCTGACCCAGCGCATGTCCCTTGCGGAGTCCCACAAGGCTCATGCGTATCACCTACGCTCTACAATGTATTTACTAAACCACTCTTTGATATTCTTGACCATCTGGGTGTCACCTACACAAATTATGCGGATGACACCCAGATACTCATCCCTATCACTGGTGACTATGTAACTGACGTCAAAGCTCTTAATGCAGTCTACTCCGTCATTCAGGCGTGGATGGCCCACCACGGTCTCTGCCTAAATGATGAGAAAACCGAGCTACTCATCCTCGGTTCTCAATCCAAACTTGCAAAACTTGACAGCAAATATGATGCCTTCATCATTGATGGTAACATTATCAAGGTCACTAAGGTCACTAAAACACTCGGTATTTATCTAGACTCGACCCTCTCTCTCACTAGACAAACCAACTCAGTAGTCTCAGCATCTGCGTACACGTGCAAACTAATCACTGCTTGCAGACCCTTCTTATCTACGGACAATTGCTTGACCCTTGCCAGAACTCTCATCTTATCCAAAATTGATTACTGCAATGCCCTTTACTTGGGAACCAGTCAAAAAAACATTGACAAACTTCAGGTAACCCAGAATAACGCCATCAGGGCTGCTCTTAACATACCTAGGCGCACACACATCTCCTCCACTAGACGCAACTTACGATGGCTCACCATCTCACGGCGCATTGCCCTCAAAACTCTGGTTCTTAGTTACAAAGCACAGAACAACGCTGCACCAGCCTACCTGTCAGAGCGCTTCACACAACACACAGCCCACAGACCCCTAAGATCTGCACAAGCTAATACACTCATCATTCCTAGCTTCAAGCTCCAGACTGCCAGTGGCTCGAGCTTCCCAGTCCTGGCAGCCAAGCTCTGGAACTCACTTCCCAATGATCTCAGGAATGTCCCCTCCCTTCAATCCTTCAAAAATAGAGCAAAACAATGGCTTTATGAGCTAGACGAAGCTTCAGCCTCCTTTTTGTAAACACTCACTGCACGCTGTACCAATCCTATCACCTCTGTATATATTGGGTCGACTAACAACCTTGTAAATATATGTATATTTCTTTGCCTTATGTATATTTATATTTTGTAATATGTAACTGCCTTCCTGTAACTGTCTCTCTGTAACTCCTCATTGTAACCCTTCCAAACATGCGCCCTGATGCCCTTGGGCAGGCTGCGCAATATAAATAAACAAATACAAATACAAATACAAAATACAAAGCAAGCACCCTTGTCACTTAAAAAATGTAATCCCTTGTTTCTGAAAACACTGTTGATCACCACTATTATCTGGCTCAAAGTCTCCTTTTCCAAAGACATGAATCGCAGGCAATTTGGTTAAAGCAAACATGTTTCTGCCTCTTTGGCCTCATCACATCTTTGATGATTTCCGGCCATGGGGACATTTGAATAGGAACTGTGAAAGATGCTGTGGAGCTCCCCATCTGTCTCTTGGCACTGGTAAGAATGCTCCAACACTATTCTACTATCATTTGACTGACATGTCTACTCTGTCCACCAATTAAACACTCTCACTTTGGCCTTGGTTGTTGTAATTCCAAAATGCCCTTCATGCATGTGCGTTTCTTACCAACATGATTATCCTTTTCTCCAGAGACACAACGTTGTTCCCTGATGAAAGCCAATACCAGCCCAAAGATGATTCTTCACATATTCTTTACAGATTCCCAGTACATCTGTTCTTCTCCATCTACCTCCTCTTTTCCTGGCCTGTCCTGACTAACCCACATATGTATTTTCTTGTGAACTTTTAAATATACATCCATCCACTTTAACTCAGAAATACTACATTCTAGGATTCCAAGATGGCCACCTGAGAGTGAGGGTGTGTCTCCAGAGCTCTGACAGACTGATTCATAGCAAGCTAGCGGGCCAGCAGAATAAATAGTAAAATTAGCTGTTCTGAAGACCACAAAATGGTGTGGAGGATGGCAAAGCAGTAAAGGACCACGGTAGACCACAGGACACTGAGTGTTTTGAAGTGGAATACTGACAGACAATAGATAGGGTATGGCTTGACCTGGTGCAGCTTCAACAACTTGATAGAAGATATATTGTACAAATGGAGCCTGGCACCCCATCTGCATCAGGCTTTGTTAGGGAGAATTCTCATAAATGTGCTAATTCCCTCTACCTTAGAGCCTTCCAGCTCTTTTGCTAAACTTTGGGGCTTTGAACTTTTTTAATTCTGTTTCTTTTCTATGTTTATTTCTTTTTGTTATGGAGTTTTGGACAACTCCATAGGCATCAACCTTTTTATGTGTGTCACACAGTACACTCAGTGCAGTGACACAGGATGTCTTTTTAGTCTTCCAAAAGGTTTAGAATTGACCTTCTCTAGGATGAACTGCTGTTCCCCAGAGAATGTAAAGTGAAATTGACTTTACTAGTCTTTCCAAATTCCTAGACCCAGCCCACACTATCTTCCAATAGAGTGCTGGAGGGGTTACTTAGTATCCCCTGTGTCTAAACACTCATTTAGAAGTCAAATGCTACCCTTTCCTATCGAAAATGGCTGGTGGCAGTGGTTTCACAACAAACTACGATGATTTTTTCCGACCGTGAACACCGGTAGCTAAAAATCACGGGAGCCATGTGTTTCAAGATGGCGCCATAAGATCCTTTGTTTAAACAGGTCCCGGTCTTCTTTCTTCGACGTTTATTTTTGGAAAGTTCGTTCTAGAGTTTGTCTCAGCACGCCAAACCAGGTTTGGTCCCTTTGTTTGTATGCCTTTGGCGGGCTTCAGGACTGAAGACCGTCTCTGGCGTTTGAGTGCTTGGGTTGGGCAGGAAGTGAGGAAGGTGCCCGAAACTCCCTGTGCTTAGTCTGCTAGGAGACCCAAATGCACTCTGGTGTGATTGGCCGACTGACTGTCCGGCAAGGAGAGACACCCTGCTTGGTGAGTGACAGCTAGGCTGGAATGAAAGGAGAAAACTGTTTAAAAGGCAAGTCTCTTGGACTGGAAAGCAGAGTCAACCACTGGAACGAAAGAACCGAAGACGAGCTGGAAGAGGACGGCTGCTGCAACTCCTGGACGGTTGGTTTGCCCGTTGAAGCCCTGCTGCAGGTCAGAATTGCCAAGTTCATCTCGACAGAGAAGTCTCCTCAAGGTCGACTTCTTCCTTTTAGTTGGTGGGACCAATCAACTCATGAGCCACCTGGATACCATTCTCTGAGATGGTTAAATTTAACCAGGGAGAGGGACACCAGCTTGTGTGCTTGAAATACAGCTACTGGAACTGAAGTGACTCCATTTTGACCGCGTTTTCTGAGGATCTTGTGCACTGCAGGAGTCACACGACGTCCTCCCTCTTGTCCCCACGACTGAGGCTCAGGAACAGTGAGATCTGCAAGAACTGCCAGGAAACAACGTCAGCAGCTGCATCTTTTGCTTCCTATTAAAGTACTGTGCCAACCCGACTGAGTGAACGCATCTCTCACAGTGGAAGTTTGTGGAAGTTTCCCAACTTGCAGGCCTAATCAGCTTGTGACCCAACATATGATTCTTTTTCGTACAAACTACTTCTGAGAACTTGTGCAAAGACTTTACCATTTACTACAAGAACTGCTCTTTCCTATCCAAGACACTAGTCCATTGACTTTGGCCCAGGCCTATTGAACTGAATCAAGTCATCTAGTGAACTGAAACTATTTGCACTGCTAAGAAAGTACTTGTGGCCTTTTACTCCCATTGAAAGTAACTGAAATGCCATTTTGCTCCTATTTCAGAGGCGCCCAATTTACTCAGAAACGTATTGGTTCAGTATTGAAGTGTGTTTGTGTATAATATTAAGTTGCCTCCTTCTAGTGAATGTTTTCTAAATGATTGTGTAATAAATTAATATGTGTTTTACCAAGAAACCTTGGTTTGCAGCACCAGGCAGGCGAGGCAGCAGAACTGCACAATTGAGATGTCAACCGAGCAAGATAGGTGATTCCGAGACTCCAAGAGCCATTTAAGAAGTTGGTTCAATTCTGTATAATGACCAATCTCGTGGCTTATTTGTATGTCATTGGGTTGACAGATGCTAAAACTGGGGGAAAGGGGTGAAGTGGTGTTGTGAGAACTTGGCCGGTCAGAGGGAGGGGTGAGGTGACGGCAATACAGACTCACTTGCGGGTTTAGTTTGCCATCAATATGGGTATTCCTGGGGTTGTTCGTGAATCAGAGCCCTAGGGGGGTTTTTACAGGAACTCTGGTTCATACCAGGAAAGGAGAGGGGGGAAGATGGTGGAAGATAGTGGGGTATGGTAGGGACAGGGTTTGGTTTTGGTTTGTTGAATTTAGCAGCGGTTAAGGAGGGGAACGGTGGGGAAGGGTGTGTGGGGGATGACTTGACCGATAATCTAGAAATAATGAGGATTTACCAGTGGCCACAGAGGTTAATAAAAGGTAATGGGTCTTCTGGATATAAGAGATGGGCATAACAATGTACTCGCATAATATAAGGGAAATGAATTCCCTGGTGAAATGCAAGAAAGTAGAGGCACACATTAAACAGCTACATGCAGACATTATAATGCTGCAGGAGACCGAGATATAAAAAAGTGCATAGGTCAATACCTCGCTTTGAACAATATATGCAAATTTACCAAGCCAATACCCCAGGGTAGACAGCAGGGGTGCTGATAGGTCTGAAAGAAGACCTTCAGGCACAAGTTGAGCGAATAGAGGTTGACATGCAAGGAAGATATCTGTTTCGGCTGGTTCATTTAGAACAAGCCAGGAGGACCTTAGGTACAATCTACACACTCACTTTGGTACAGGAGTCATTCTTAAGGGCAACACTATCAAAAGAATTTAGGTTTGTGGAGGGGGAAATAGTCCTTACTGGAGATTTTAATCTGGTTTGGAACACAAATATAGACAGGAGCGCGAGTAACAGACATAGTGGGTGTACCCCCTTGAAGGCCCTAAAGGAAACATTTGCATATGTATCCCTCATAGATAGGTGGCATCAAAGAATGGAAATGAGAGTGGTTATAATTGTTTTTCCCATGTATATTAATCAGTCTCTAGAATACATTATATGTTGATAGCGGCATCACTTCTGGGGGATGTGAATAGGGTGAATTTTGGGGCTATATCAATCTCAGATCACGTCCCAATGATTGCTCAATTGAAAGGGATGAGACACCATAAACGGCATTGTGCATGGACATGGCCCTGGGACATACTATTTGACTCAGTCTCGGTGGCATTGGTCGGTAGCAAGATAAATGAGTATTTTATGCACAATGAAGGGGAGCGAATGATCGCAGAAGGGGTCTGGGAAGCATTTAAAGGGGTCATCCAAGGCATATTATAGTGTGGCAGACACAAAAAAGAGAATGTTAAGTGCAAAATTGAAATGGAATTAGAGACACAATTGAAGGAGGTTCAATGAGAGTTGGTGAAGGGTAAGAATAAAGGGATGGCTAGGAAATTGAAAGGATTAAAAACACAATTGGAAATGCTCCGGACACAACAAACTGAAAGGGCCCTTCGGAATATTAGACAGCAATACGATGTAAGTGCCAATAAGGCAGATAGGCTACTGGTCATGAGTGGGACATGAGTGGGGGCCTGCTGGCAGGTGCCCTGCACTGCTGGAGGGTGGGGGTGCAAGGGGACATGAGTGGGGGCCTTCTGGCAGGTGCCCCTCAGTGCTGGGGGGTGGGGTTGAAGGGGGTCATGCGTTGGTTATCAGTAGTGCAAGCTGACATGTGACTTGCCTGGGGGGCATGCCCATGGTGGATGGGCTGCCTGCGGGACATGACCAGGGGTGAAGGGTAGTTCCTGTGGTGTGGGCTGCCTGCAGGGGCCGTGGAGGGTGTAGAGGGAACACCTGGGAAGACCCACACCGCCAATTCATGTGTAGGACTCACCTGCACCCCAGATATACACGTACCCCACTCGCACAGGGCCTGTCGTGTGTGAAACTTCCCACGCACCCCCGAAATACACATACCCAACTCGCACACGGCTTATCGCGTGTGAAACTTCCCGCGAACCCCAGAAATACACGTACCCTGCTGGAATCGCGTGTGAAACTTCCCGCGAACCCCAGAAATACACGTACCCTGCTGAAATCGCGTGTGAAACTTAATGCGCACCCCAGAAATACACGTACCCCGCTCGCCCAAGGCCAATCGCGTATGAAACTTCCCACGAACCCCAGATTTACACTTACCCAGGCCAATCGCGTGTGAAACTTCACGCGAACCCAGGAATACACGCACCCCACTCGCACAGGGCCTATCGCATGTGAGACTTCCCGCAAACCCCAGATTTACACGTACCCAGGCCAATCGCGTGTGCAACTTCACGCGAACCCCAGGAATACACGCACCCCACTCGCACAGGGCCTATCACGTGTGAAACTTCCCGTGAACCCCAGATTTACACGCACCCCGCTCTCCCAAGGCCAATCGCGTGTGAAACTTCCCGCGCACCCCCGAAATACACGCACACGCTATTTTTGACACAGCGGGTGTCCGTGTTTGTCGCATACCCCTTTGCACGTCATTTGTCCTAGAGGGCCACAGTATGGGACAATCATCAGAGCTGTATATATGTCTTTTGTTAGCGCACATTTTGGCGCACATTTTTTTCATGCGCAGGGACGCTACCTTCTGCCTTCGTGTGGCGGACGTGTTTAGGCCTGTGCGCGTCTTCGCCCGTGCGCTGGTTTGTCCTATTCGATTCCATGAATACGTGTTGTAGGCGAGCGTGTGGGCGTTCCGCACACTTGCCTCCTGTACTTCCCCCGTGACGCCCACATTTTCACGTGTTGATCCCCATTCCACGTGTCACGCCCCGTGTTACGCCTACTTTTCTTATGTGTGCCACGCTATGTGCACTTTCGCTGTGGCCGTAGCGCACGCCGTTAGATGACCTGTGCGCCGGCGTGCGCCACGCAGATTTTCAGCGCACATCCCAGATTTTACTCGTGCACGGACTTCCATGAATCGATGTGCGTGGGTTTTGCTGCGATTTTCGCACTTGCACTGCGATTTTCCCACTTGCACTGCGATTCGCACGGTTTCGCACGCTTGCACGGGAAATTTCAGCGCACATTAATTCCATGAATCGGGCTGTTTATTGCATAAATTAGTCTGCCCCCTTTCTTATGTGTAAACTCCCTTTCCTGGGTCGACACTAGGCTGTGTTTCTGGGTCCCACAACTTATATTATATGCATTTGAATTGATCTGATTTGCAACATCTGGTAGACCCGTCTTCAGGACTCTGTGTGGTAGCACAGATGATTTCACAAATGGCACATTGTATGTAAGTCTTTTGATCTTGTTGATCTAAAAAAACAAAGATAAACCCCGGTTGGTGACAAAACTAATATAAAAAAGTTAACAAACTCTGTGTCCATAGATGGTTTAGTGTCTATCGTCACTGACCTTTAATTTCTTTCACGGCGTGTGAAGAGTCGTCTAGTGAGGTGACGACAGTATTTCTTCAAGAGTTGGTGCTTTCTGCCAACTGTCATATAACTCTTAACGCAGAAAACAAAACACACATAATTGGCATCTGTTTCCCCTTATTTTCCTTTAATTTTTCTTTTTCTTTTGCTTTTTGTTTTAGTTATTATCAACAAATGCAATGTGAGTTGTTTGTTGTATGTCACATCCACTCAGATAGCAAGTCTTATGTTGTATCATCAGTGTATAGATTATTTGAACCTAGACGTGCTAGACATTAGACCATTTTGTATCAGTAGTTCAATAGTTACTTCCTTCTAACCCTCTGTGATATATCACAGTACCGCTTATGCAAATCCCATGTTTTTAATTTATTGATTGGAGTACCTGAATGGCTTCAGTTCATGGTGGTGGTAGTTGAGCAAAATATTTCAACAAAATGTTTATTTATCCGCGACGTTCAAGCCGATGCTGCAGTGTACGGGTGGATCAGGTATTCAAGGGACCTATGAATAAGCTAGAAGGGAGAGGGAGAGAAGAACACGCGGCGAATGCCTGCACGTGTCAGTTCGAGCCCAGAAAGGTTTATTGTAATATCTTGAAACTCGAGCGACTACATTTCTGTATGCTCGACAAAAAAAGTAGCACTTACTAGGTATACTGCAGGTTTTTCATCAAGCCTAGCCTCAGTAGAATTCACATGGCTGGCATGACACAAGCACATGAATGAGACGTGAATTTCAATACGAAACGCTGCACAGAGTGTATCAGCCGGCATTTATGTCTCATTGTTGCCACCATGTTGGATGTCTGAGTGTGGCAGCGTATTCTAGTGTAAAAAGCTAATAGACGGCAATGGTCATAAAGTGAGAATATTGTGTTAATAACTCACCTATGAATCTCATATTACAGAGATGGTAAATAAGATAATGGAAAACACCTGCCTAAGGATACCAACACATTAAAAGCCGAGGTAGCTTAATGAAAACAAAGGTGTTCAGGCTACAAAACTTGTGCATCCTCATGTTATTGCTTGTTTCTTATAACCCCACAAATGAAGGGGCAATTAGGAGAAAAATGGAGGAGTCAGCCCATATTTGTTATGTTGGCTGTGCAGGTAGTGTCTAACAGTAAATATTCATAGGATTTTTGAGCTACTGCGTGCCTGACTATGTGAGAAAATGTGTGGATTTAAATGTAAGCCAAACATATCAGGTCGAAATGACAATATGCACATGTGCTAGTTATCAATGCCAAGGGCACCGGCACATCTCTACTTTTGGCCCTATTTGTTAGTAGTCAATGGTAAGTGGCTTATTTATGAATGAATAAGTTTCATTCATTCGCCACATTTAACCCTGCCTTGACCGTGTTCAAATTAAAAATCCATTTTTGTTGTATTTGTTTCAATCTCAGATCCCAGTACCGCCACGGGGGTGAGCCACAATTGTTTGGATCATGAACCAGTGTATTTCTTCTTGGTTCTGTTTGGCTTTAACAAAATGTGCCACCAGTGGTTTGTCTGTAATGATGTTCTTCACACACGAACGATGATCGTAAATCCTTTGTTTTATTGCTCTTTTTGTTTTACCTATATATGGTAAACTACATGGGCATTTAATTCCATATATAGCCCATGAGGTATTACCATTTGTGAAGCTTCTAAGTTGCCATTTATGTCCATTTAGATCCATTACTTTCACGTTACTGGTAAGACAGCAAGCAGAGCAGTTCCCGCATTTGAGATGCCCGATGACAGGAGGCAGGTGCCAGAGAGTGGCTTGAGTGAAATTAGGCACCTGTTCTTTAGCTGTATAAGTGTGCACCAATTTATCTCGTAAATTGGGAATAGGCCTAAATGCAAAGTGTGGTTTCTGTAAGGTGAAATCTTCTGTTTGTATCATGCCGCAGTTCTTATGGTTACATCTACATAAATTGTTAATGACAGGAGAGAAGTTGAACACGCATGTTATTTTGTCTTCCTTAACTCTCGATTGATTTTCAAGGTATTGTACTCTGCTGTTGTTGCGTGCACGTTTCATAGATTTCCGGACTATATGGGCTGGATAGCTGTGATCTATTAGTCTAGAGGTTAGGTGTTTACTGTTGATGTCAAAGTCTTCTCTAGTGCTACAATTTTGCCTAATGAGAAGAAATTGCCCAAATGGCAAACTCTCTCATAGGGCTTGTGAGTGAAAGCTTTTGAAGAGTAACAGTGCATTTTTGTCAGTGGGTTTTTTAAAAAGACTGGTACCCAGTTTGTTTAAAGATGACTTATATGTTTCTAGGTCCAAAAAAGCAAGTCTTTCCTTGTGGAAGGTCATAGTGAATTGAATGCATGGATCCTGCATGTTTAACCATTCAAGGAACCTTAATAGGTTCTCTTCACTGCCTTGCCAGAGTAAGAAAACATTGTCAATGTAGCGATGCCATGCTTTAGTTTGTTCTTTAAAAGGATTAGTAGTGTTGTGGACGGATTTATGTTCTATACATAAACAGGTTCGCAAAATCTGGGGCCAAAGTTGCACCCATGCTAGTGACATGTAGCTGATGGTAGAACACCCCTTCAACGATAAAAAAGTTGTTGATGAGGGCCAATCTTATACACTCGATAATAAACGATGATGGTAACATTTTGTCGATTCTTGTTTTCAAGATATTAATGCATTACATCAATGCAACAAAGCTGGGAAATGCTAGTATATAATGATTCCACGTCCAACATTACTAGAATGTAATCTGGAAACACCTCTAAATTGTTCAAAATACTTATCATATTAGTTGTATCTTGGACATATGATCGCATATTCATCACGAAAGGTCTCAGGAAGGTATCCGCATAGATGGAAAGTGATTCCAAGACTGAGCTGATTGTTGCTACAATTGGGCACTCTTTTGGATTAGTGGCGTCTTTGTGTATTTTTGGCAGGCAAAAAAAAGGCTGGAGTAGTGGGATTCAATTTAATTAAATATGCCTTTTCATCCTCATCTATCCAGCTGTCATTGCAAGCATGTGTCATAAGACTAGTGATTTCATCAAGGATGTTTTTTGTGGGAATCCCGGGGAGTTGTTTATAAAACTTCCTATTGTCAAGTTGTTTTTTGACTTCTGTTTTATACAGGTCTTTACCCCAGAGTACTACCCGTCCACCCTTGTCTTCCGGTTTAATGACAGAGAGCTCATTATTCTCAAGATTTTGTAATGCATTTCTTTCATCTTTGGAAAGGTTATTTTGGTGATTATTGTGGTCTATAGGACCTTGTGCGTGAGAAGCTGGGAAGCTGTTTTTGTGGATCTCTTGCATGCTAATGTTTAAACTGTCCTCCTCCACACAGCCCCTGAAAGAAGAGGACTATTATTCTCCGTAGTATACACCCTGAACCCACTAAGGCAATACAAAGAAAGTGGAAATTCACATGTAGACCTTCATCAGGTAAATTGTGATTTAATTACTATTGTCTGACTATAACTATGCTTTAAAGGAAATGCAACACATGCAATCAACATAGAATATTCAGATTGAAAATATTTTGTAGAGGTCAATCGCTTTCAAATGTCTGATTCATTCAACTGAAAAAAATATGATGGGCCAGAAATTAAAAATGTATGCATTCAAACTGGTCCACAGAAAATATGCCTGGCGGTATCTTATCCTGTATAAAAATAATGGTACACATCAAAGCCACACTTCTATTTGGAGCTGAAGCAGTATGACCCCATAAACTGTACTTTTTGGTTAGGAAGAAAAAGTCTTTGTTGAATGTGCTGCTCTAATTCATGCAATTAAACCAATATTGAAATGTCAATATCTTTGGACCTGCTGAGCGTGTAAGTGCAGTTACCATCACCAAGTCTCTCATGGGCCTCGTGTTGCCACCAGGCATTTTGTTTGCTTTATTTTGTTGCTGCTACACCAACTGTGCATCCTCTCCCTCTCCCTCCCCTCTCCCCACGTCCACTTCCTTGTGCGATCCCACCCACCTCCCACCACCCCTGATTGGCCTTTGCCTCTGTGTGCCTTGGACTCCTGGCCCGCCGAGCCCCTGCTCGCCTCTTTGGACCTGCTGAGCGGGTAAGTGCAGTCACCATCACTGAGTTCATCCTTGGCCTCGTATTGCCTCCAGGCATATTGTTTGCTTAATTTAGTTGCTGCTACACCGACTGTGAATCCTCTCCCTCTCCCTCCCCTCTTCCCACGTCCACCTCCTTGTGCAATCCCTCCAGCTTATGTGCCCTCCCACCTCCCTCATTGGTCTTTCCCTCCATGTGACTTGACCTCCGGGCTCGCCGAGCCCCGCTCGCCTTTCTGGACCTGCTGAGCGGGTAAGTGCAGTCACCATCACTGAGTCCCTCCTGGGAACCGTTTTGCCTCCAGGAATTTGTTTTGCTTAATTTAGTTGCTGCTACACCAGCTGTGCATCCTCTCCTTCTTCCTCCCCTCTCCCTGCGTCTACTTCCTTGTGCGTTCCCTCCCGCCTCGCAGCCCTCCCACCTTCCCTGATTGGTCTTTCCCTCTGTGTAACTTGGCCTCCCGGCCCACCAAGCCCCGGCTCACCTCTTTGGACTTGTTGAGCGGGTAAGTGCAGTCACCATCACAAAGTCCTTCCTCTGCCTCGTATTGCCTTCAGGCATATTGTTAGCTTAATTTAGTTGCTACTACACCAACTGTGAATCCTCTCCCTCTCCCTCCCCTCTGCCTCCCCTCTACCCGCATCCACTTCTTTGTGCGATCCCTCCCACCGCCAGCCCTCCCACCTCCCCTGATTGGTTTTACCCTCCGTGTGGCTTGGCCTCCCGGCTCATCGAGCCCCTGCTCGCCTCTCTGGACCTGCTGAGTGGGTAAGTGCAGTCACCATCACCGAGTCCCTCATGGGCCTCGTGTTGCCTCCAAGCATTTTGTTTTCTTTAGTTGTTGCTACACCGGCTGTGTGTCCTCTCGTTCTCCCTCCCTTCTCCCCGCGTCCACTTCCTTGTGTGGTCCCTCCCGCCTCATAGCCCTGCCCCCTCCTATGGTTAGTTTTCCTTCTGTGTGCCTTGGCCGCCCAGCCGCCGAGCCCCTGCCCACCTCTTTGGATCTGCGGAGCGGGTATCACCAAGTCCCTCCTGGGCCTCATGTTGCCTCCAGGCATTTTGTTTGCTTAATTTAGTTGCTGCTACACCAGCTGTGCATCCTCTCCCTCCCTCTCTCCGCGTCCACTACCTTTTGCGATCCCTCCCGCCTCCCAGCCCTCTCACCTCCCTGATTGTTTTTTTCCTCCGTGTGCCTTGGCTTCCCGGCCCACCGAGCCCCTGCTTGCCTCTTTGGACCTGCTGAGCGGGTAAGTGCAGTCACCATCACAGAGTCCTTCCTGGGCCTCATGTTGCATCCAGGCATTTTTTTATTTTTTTTATTTTGTTGATGCTACACCGGCTGTGCGTCCTCTCCTTCTCCCTCCTCTCTCCCTGCGTCCACTTCCTTGTGTGATCCCTCCTGCCTCCCAGCCCTCCCACCTCCACTGATTGGTCTTTTTACCTCTGTGTGCCTTGGCCTCCTTGCCCGCCACGGCCCTGCTCACCTCTTTCAACCTGCTGAGCTGGTAATTGCTGTTAGAATTACCGAGTCCCACCTGGGCCTTGTTTTGCCTCCAGGCATTTAGTTTGCTTAATTTAGTTGCCGCTACACGGGCTGTGCACCCTCTCACTCTCCCTCCCCTCTCCTGCATCCACTTCCTTGTACGATCCCTCCCACCTCCTCTGATTGGTCCTTCACTGGTATTAACAGACCGTCCCAGTGCAGCCCTCTGCCCAGCAGCCCCAAGGCTAAGGGCCCCAAGGCAAAGGGTGGCTCCCGCTGAGGCAGCTCCAGCTAGTGTCTGCAGGTGTCAGCAGAGGAAGTCAGTGGCCAGCCGTCAAACTGCAGTGACCAAGTGAGGTAGAAGTGGCCCAGGTCGGGAATAGAGCCTTCACTCTTCCGTAATAATCTGGCCTTTGTAAACTGTGAAACCCAGGCCTTTCCCAAATGACTCTCACACTTAGGTGTGTTTTTCTCTGGTATTTAAATTGCATTGTGAAAGTATTTAACATTGCATTGTGAAACCCAGGCCTTTTCCCCACTATACAGGACTCTCAGACTTAGGGGTGTTTACTCTGGTTTTTAAACTGCATTGTGAAAGTAGTACTGTCCTGTGATTTTTTGCCTCCTAGCAAAGAATTCATCTAGCAAACTTTCTACCATTAGCTAAGCTCCTGGCGTCTTGTCTACTGTCTACTTGTGTCTTCTCTCTCTGCCTCGTCTGCTTGCACCCCACCCTGTGTCCTTCACTAGTGTTCTAAAACCCCCTTCCCCCACCCCTTCCCACTCCCTTCCTCTTCTCAATTCTTTCCTCTTCTCCCCTCTCCCTACCTACCCTATGGTGCTCTCTGTCTCTCCTATCTTTTCTAACTGCTTCTCTATCGACTTTCCTGCTCTCCTCACTATATCTGGTAGGAAGAATTTTAAGAAAGGGTGGCTGAGAGGAAATGGCATGCTTCAGGTACATCCTCTGACAAACTGGCCAGCTACCTACTCCAAAGGCAATACCGTCTCTCTGTCCGCACCAAGAAGGGAGCCCACATTCAACCCTGTATCACTGCGGTATCTAGCAACACAGCCAAATTCTTTAAAATCTGCATGGATCTGGCCAATCCGGCTGCAGTCTCTACATCTCCTGTCCCTCTCAAGCCCTCTGCATGCCCGGCCTTCTCATTTCATCTCTAAAACTCAGCATATTCTGTCCTCTCTCTCTCCTCCACCTCCTCCCTCTAATCCCTGCTCTTACTCTTGCCCTTCTTCAGCCACCGCTCCTCCCTCCTTCTCTGTCTTTCCCCTGTTCTCCCCAGACAAGGTTTCTATACAAGTCCGATCAAAGAAAGAGTTCTGAAAACAGGTTCACCCTTGTACCCCCAAAACCACCAAGGACCACATTGCCACCCTTGCTCCTGTAACCACTCCTTCACCGCTGGAGTCTTCCCTTTGCCCCGGAAGCACTCCCTTGTGCAACCTCTTCTTAAGAAACCCTCTGCCGACCCTTCCTGCCCAGCTAACTATCGCCCAATCTCCATCACTCCTTTCCTGGGCAAACTCCTGGAAAAGCTGCCCATCTCCCAGCTTAATCTTCACCCTGAATCTGTTGGTTGTCTCCATGACCATCAGTCTGGCTTCAGATCAACCCGAAACACGGAAAATGCTCTCCTGAACATGCATGAAGACCTGCTCTCTAACCTTGATTCCAATACCCCCTGTGTCCTCATCTTTCTTGATCTCTCTTCTGCCTTTGACAGGGTCAACCATGCCAACCTGCTCAACCATTTCCATGATAACCTGGGTATCATTGATCAGGCCCTAGCTTGGCTCCCTTCTTTCGTCTCCGATCGACCCTCCCAGGTCCAACTTGGGTTGTTCCTCTCCTTTAGCTCTACTTCTACCTGTGGTGTTCCCCAGGCATCTAACCTCTCTCCCTGGCTGTTCATCCAATACTTGCCACTTCTCGGCCGCAGCATTGCCACCCTCTGCCCCAACTTTCAGTGCTATGCGGATGACACTCAACTCATTTTTGGGCTCCCTTCCGCCACCTCTTCTCCTTCTCTCATCTCTGGCTGTCTGTCTGCTATCCAGGAGTGGTGTTCACCCAATGATCTCTGCCTTAATGCCAATAAGAACGAGATCCTCCTCATCGGCACACCTGCTCCCTCCTTTCTTGTCAATCTTTGTCTGGCCTCTTTTGGCGCTCTTCCTGCTCCCACCTGTGAGGCTAAAAACCTTGGGGTCATATTCAACCCCACACTTTCCTTCTCTCCTCACATCTCTGATGTCTCCAAGAAATCGCACTACAAGCTGCACCTCCTCAGATGTATTCTTCCATTCCACTCCTTCCCCAAGAAACTCACTGGGCCTCATTACGATGTGGATGGTAAGGGATTACCGGCACCAGTAAGGACACTGGTGCCGGTAATCCCCTACCATCCTTTTCCGAGGTCCCTTAGTGGGTCCCTTCCTCAACGCCTGGTTTTGCCAGGCGTTATGGAAGGGACGCGTTAAGGGACTTCAGAGCTAATAACGGAGCTCCGTTCCCATTCCCATTGAGCCCTATGGGGGCTCGAATGGGAATGGGGAATGGTTCCCGGAATGGGGATTTACCGGGTCCTCCAAGGTCAGAATGACCTGGTAAGTCCCTATTCCGGGAACACAGACTTACCACCACTCTGTGGCCAGCCTCCATTGGGCCTCTTCCTGCTCCCACTTGTGAGGATAAGAACCTCAGGTTTATCTCCGACTCCACACTCTCCTTCTCTTCTCACATTTCCGACATCTCTAAGAAGTCAAACTACAAACTGCACCTTCTCAGAGGTATTCTTCCTTTCCTCTCCTTCCCCCAGAAACTCACTGGGCCTCATTACGATGTGGATGGTAAGGGATTGCCGGCACCAGTAAGGACACTGGTGCTGGTAATCCCTTACCACCCTTTTCCAAGGTCCCTTAGCGGGTCCCTTCCTCAACGACTGGTTTTGCCAGGCGTTATGGAAGGGACACGTTAAGGGACTTGAGAGCTAATAACGGAGCTCCGTTCCCATTCCCATTGAGCCCTATGGGGGCTCGAATGGGAATGGGGAATGGTTCCTGGAATGGGGACTTACCGGGTCCTCCAAGGTCAGAATGATCCAGTAAGTCCCTATTCCGGGAACACAGACTTATAGCGCCATGGCTACCTCCTACCTCGTAATGAGGCCCACTGTCTCCAGAGGTCTGGTTCTCTCTAGGCTTGACTATTTTAACAGCCTCTTTTTAAAGCTGCTCACCTCTACACTCCGCCCTCTGCAACTCATCCAGAACAGGAGTTTGAGACTTGTCCTTGGCCTCAAGCTCAGGGATTGTATCTCTGCAGCACTGACATCTCTCAATTGGCTCCCAGTGGCTGCAAGGATCAAGTTCAAGACCCTTTGCATTGCCCACAAGGCCTTCTGGTACCTGGGACCAAAATATCTCCAGCTTTCTCTTTGGATGTATCTTCCTACTCAAGCTCTATTCTCCTCCACCTCCTAATCCTTGAGGGTCAGTCGTTTTTCCAAGTAACGAGTTGGGGGCATATCTCTCTCTTTGGCTGGAATCTGCCCCTCTCTGAAACTTGAGCAGAACCATCTCCAATTCCAGAAGCAGCTCAAGACTTTCCTCTTTGCTTCTGCCTTCTCTATTCCTCTTCCCTACTGATCTCCTGTCTGATACTGCACTGTGTACCTGGCTATTCTCTGGACCACGGCCCAGGTCCCTGCTCTCCTAGTTGCACACCTACACTGCCTCCTGGCAACCCTGCACTTGGGGCTGTATCTTCAACCCTACTGGGCCTCATTACGACCCAGGCGGTAAGTTACCGCCTGGGCCGTGACTTTACCATCATGGCGTAAACTACGTTTACGCCATGGTGGTTGGCGGACTTACCGCCCCATTCCGACCTTGGCGGGGTGGTAAGTCCCCAATCCCCATTTACCCTTCCCCATTCCCATTTTTGCCCCATAGGGCATAATGGGAGTGGGGAAGGCGTTAATTACGCCACCGTAAATTACGGTGGCGTAATTAACTCCATGGTCCCTTAGCGCCATGGATTTTAACACCTGCTAAAAGCAGGTGTTAAAACCTCCATGGCGCTAAGGGACCTCGTAATCAGGCGGTAAGGGTCGGCGCTCTTTACGCTGCCGTAAACCCCTTACCGCCTGGGTCGTAATGAGGCCCACAGTGTCTCTACCTGCTTGTACCTCCTCCCTTTCCCCTGGCACGTTTCCCCATCCCTCTCCCCTGCACTTGTGCGATCTCTATGCCACTTAGCCTAGTAAGATTGTTGCCTTGTCCTCTCCCTGTTCCCCTCCCTTGTGTATAGGTGCGCTATAAATGTCAAAAAATATCATATCATCATATCATATCATATCATACTGTTTGAGTGAGTAAGACAAGTTCTCTCATTTGTTATTATTCTGATCTTTACATCAGTCAAAAAATCAATTGTTTGGCAGTTTTGACAGTGAAGATAGCCACATTGCAATATATGCAACTCTAATGTGCATACAAATGTGACCTTAGCTGTGACAGATACATCTATACATATTGGGTTATCAGAAGATGCTACCTGGCTGTGTTACAAACACCTTGATATACATTGATGATTCATAACTATGGAATGTTTAAAATGTTTAAAATTGTTTGAAACCAATACGTTCTATGTATTGATATATGTGATTTTATGAGTTGTATACCTTAATAAATTGTTGATTGATTTATTGATTTGACGTATTAAACAGGCATCCAAGTAAAGTAGATTAGCTAGTTTCTTGGATGATTTCTGTGGCATGGTTGAGAATGGCTAGCCGGGCTAACAGGCCAAGTTGGGGAAGTGCCCAGGAGAGTGGTCTTTTGCCAAAGTATTTCAGTTTTGCATACATTACATTTCAGTTGGTTCAGAGTCATTGATTTGTGAAGTAGGCACACACTGAGATTTCCAGAATCTTATTCAGGAGTGCTATGGCCTTTGAGGATATGGATGTACTTGGTGTCATTGTAGAAGGAGAGTATGCTGGATTGATTCAGGAAGATAGTAGGTTGCTGGTAGATATTTAACAGAGCAGGAAAGTGGATGACCAACAAAACCTTCACAGTGTCCCACAAGAAAAATACAGACTGGGATGCAAGGGAACACAGATATCCTGACTGTGCAATGCCATTTAGGTCAGATTGTTTATTTATTTTTATTTTTTACATTTGTAAAGTGCACTGAGGCCCGCAGGCATCAAGGCGCTGTAAGCAATGCGTAGGAATGCTCGATTAAGGGTTACAAAAAAGCCACCCCAGAATTGTTCTTAGACATAGATACAGTGTTACATATACAGAGGTCCTAGGTAGCGGACAAAAAACAGGCGCATTTATTTGAAGAGACTGGTCTTGATGGCCTTGCGAAAGGCAGTGTGAGAGTCCATTAGTCTGATGTGCGGTGGAAGGGAATTCCAGAGGGTCGCAGCCATGGTGGGGAAGCTGGTGCCACCAGCACGCACTCTGCGGGTCTTTGGCACAGTGATCAGGTTGGAGTAGGCCATTCTGGAGGGCCTGGATGCACAGGGTTTAGAGAATCTCTGGACGAGATATTTAGGGCCTGATCATGGAAACATTTGTGCATGAGGGCAAGAGTTTTGAAAGAGATTCTTTCCTTGACCGGTAGCCAGTGGACCTGACGCCTAAGGTCAGATAATGGTCCCTGCGTGATAGTCCAGTGGTGGCCCTAAGGGCATTGGTTTGGACTAGTTGAAGTTTAGCTAGGTTTTTACCTGACGTCCCTATTAGAAGGGCATTGCAATAATCCAATCTTGATCCAACTATTGCCCTGGCGATAGTGAGGCAATTCTGTTGGGAGAGGTATTGTCTGACTGTGTTGAGAAGTTTGGAGTAATAGGCTGAGGAGGATGCAATGGCATTGACCTGCCTATTCATGTTCAAGTTCGGGTCCAAGTAGACACCCAGGGTCTTGACCGTTTGGGAGACGGGGATTGGAATGTTGTCTATGGTGAAGGAATTGTATTGCTTGTCCAACTTGCCCAAAGTGGACGGGGAGCCAATCAGCAGAAGCTCGGTTTTCTTGCTGTTGAGACATAACCAGTTTTCTGCCTTACAAGACTGGATCATAGAGTAGATGGAATTGAGCTTGTTCAGGTCGGACATGTAATCCCCCGAGAGGGGGATAAGCACCTGAGTGTCATCAGCATAGATTGTGTATGAGATGCACAAGGCGTCAAGGATCTTGAACAGCGGTCTCGTGAAGCGGTTGTAGAGGGTTGGGGCAATGCACGGACCCTGTGGGACGCCACATTGGATGGCGCTCGGGTCAGCACAGGAAGAGTCGGAGAAGACCTTCATTGCTCTATCCTGCAGGAAAGAAGTTATCCAATTGCAGGCAGTGGTGGAGAAGTTGGCTGCGGTGGCAAGATGGTGGCAGAGGGTCTTGTGATCAACCAGATCGAAAGCAGCTGATAGGTCCAGAAGGAGGAGTAGAGCAGGTTTGCCTGCATCTCTGAGGTCGTCCATCTGATTCTTGAGGTCAAAAAGTGCCGTTTCAGTGTCATGTTTTGGCCTGAAGCCTGACTGCCGAAGACCAAGAAGATGGTTTTCTTCAAGGAATTTTTGTACTTGCAGGTAAGCTGCTTTGTCCAGGATTTTTAGTAAGAATGGGACAGCGGTAATGAACCTATAATTCCCTGGGATCGAAGGGTCTAGGGAACGTTTTTTGAGGAGCGGACGGACCCATGCTTCCTAGAGCTCAGCTAGAACATGGCCAGACTTGAACAATGCATTGATGAAGGCAGTGATGAGGGGGACAAGGGAGGGGGCACAGTCCTTGATCACCTGTGCTGGGCATATGTCCCCTTTACAGTTGGAAGGCTTAATGGATCTAAGGAGGGCAGCGACTTCGGTTTCAGTCATGTCCTTAAACTCAAACAGAGGGTCTTGGCTGGTGTCAGCTGATGGAGAAGGGGAGCCATAGTTTTTGGCTATAAGGTTGTTAAGTGCCTTTTGGTATGCAAGGATCTTGGCATGAAGAGTGTCCAATTTATCCAACATAGCGGATTGAATTTTGTTGCACCAGGCTTCATCTTTTAGGAACGTGGGATGGAGGGGGGAGGCAGGGGTCTCCAGCTCTCTAAAGATAGTGAATATTTCTTTGGTCCCTGATTTAGCTTCTGAAATCCTAGCATTGAAGGAGGACGCCTTAGCCTTGATGATGGCATTTTTTGTATTCTGGCGATAGGGACTTGAAGACTGGTGGCGTCTTTGGGGTTATTCTTCCAGGCAGTTAGTGCAGCTCTTTTTTTTGGAACGTAGCTGTAAGAGCTCCTGGGAGAACCAGACGTTTGTATGCTTAACCTTTTTAGTTTTTTTGAGGGTAATTGGGGCTACAGTGTCCACGGCCATGGTGATGATCCTCGTGAAGTCATTGGTGAGTAATGTTGGATCATAAGAGAAGGGCGGCAATAATGCAGGTACCAGGAGATGTTTAGTAAGGTTCTCCTTTGTGAGCTGCAGAGAGCTTCTGGTGAGTGCGGCAGGGAGCAAAATCGCTGGCCTAGGAGGCCCTTAAAATGTGGTGATGTCAAAATTGATGCAATGGTGGTCAGACCATGGGATAGGGGAGATGTCTTTAACCTCAAGGGTGCAGTTGTGGGGGGAAACCCAGTCTAGCGTCCGCTCTTTATAGTCGGTGGGCCTGGAGATAGATTGGGAGAACCCAAGGTTGGAGAGAGCTTTATTGAGGGCAGTAGCATGGGAATCTTTAGAATCATTGAGACCGAGGTTAAAGTCACCTAAGAAAATAACTTTAGATGAGCTTTTTAGATTGTCTGAGAGCGAGTGGATAAAGGCTTCCTGGAAGTCAGTGCTCGGTCCAGGTGGGCGGTAGACAACGTGGAAAGCAATGGTACAGCTGGCTGAGAGCTGGAGTTTGAGCAGGTGGTAGTCAGAACTCTGACCCAAGTCCGCTTGAATCCTTCTGAATGCGAGATTCTCCTTGGAAATGACAACCTTATGAAGGTTGTATGATATACTGGGACTCATTATGAGTCCACTGGTAGCCGTGCCAGTAAATACTGGCACGGCTGCCGCTGGAGTCATTTTTTTTCTGGCACCCGGCAATAGGGACTTATCAGGGCATTACAGCCTCGGCGGTCCCGGTAATTTCCTATTGCCGGGCGCCGGAAAATATGACTCCCCATTCACATTTGAGTCCCATTGGACTCAATGGGAATGGGGAGGATGGGTGCACCGGCACCATTCCTGAATGGTGCCGGTGCATCTGTCAAGGTCTGCGAGCGGGTGCCGTTCCGCCCATCAGGTCAGACCTGGCGGGCTGAAAGGCACCCGCTCGCAGACCTCGGAGTATGCTGGTCCGATAACAACGGTGTCGGTAGCTTACACGCACCATTGTTACCAGACCAGCACACTCGTAATGAGGCCCTCTGTGTTGTATGTAACAGAGGGCCACAGACGGATGCAGGCAGTCACCCATTGATATACACCTGATACTCCTCCAAGTAGCAATGAATGATGATTCTGTATCCTATTGTGAGGTGGATCATCAAAGGAATTGATGGCTTCAGAAAGCTCCAGTAGTTCTAGGTAACTACTTTGTAGATGTGTTAGTTAGGTAGCTGCCATTTGTGGGAGGGCAGCAGGTGTGAGGAGGGATTACTTGAGAAGTTGTTTGTTAAAGGTTGTATAAAGGTTTCTTTTTTTTTACTGAGAATAGCTTGAATTGGAATGAGCTGTTGAAAAGATCTGGGGTCTGATCATTTGCCGGGGTGTCTCAGAATACATCCTTACTGTAGTCCAGGGTAGAGTCCTGCAAGGGCGCAGTTTATGGTAAGTAAATCCTCAAAACTGGCACACATGTGATGGAGAAGGGGCTTAGCATAGTCGTTGGATGAGTATTGGGATGGGATGACGGAGGAAATGGGAAAGGAGAAGAGTTTTTCGACAAGGTGAGCAGCCAGTTTTAGAGATTTGTACTTGAGGTGGTTGCATCAGGTATTGCAGAAAGATTTAGATGATGTGACTTTTTTGTAAACTGTGGGAACCCTTCACTCAGAGGTAATATGTCATCTTTGTATTAACAGTAGGTGGGAGGCAAGTCATTGGATAATAAACTTTTTTGGCTTTCGAAACTGCTATAGAGTAATGTCAGAGTTGACCATATTATTTCACTTTTATCTCGTTCTAAGATTTTGGTGTATGCAAAACATGTGACCTAATAGATTTAGCAGTACATTGTAAGTATTCAAGTCAGTGGGGAGGAGTGGTAAAACGGATTGGGTGTAGTGTATTATAGAATAGTATAATTATTGGATGACTAGTGAAATTGCATGGGCTGCTTATAAATCGGTGCAGTAGTACATTTTCCACTTTGGAAAAAGCTCTTGTGGGGAAGTGCCAGGTTCCTCAAGCCAAATGTTGAAATACAAATGTATATTCTGTCTCAGGTGATTGTTCATGATGGAAGCAGAAGGAAAATGCCATTTTGGAATTGGCCAAGGAGGATCTATGGATGAGCATGGATTGTTTGTTGCTATTTTGGTGGTATTTAATTTATATATAGAAAATCACAGTCCAGGACTGTGAACATGTGAGATATTCGGGGAGAAAATGTTGTTGTAATTGGACACTCTGGTTCTCCCATTTGCTCTTAAAATAGCAATATTCAGCAGAGTAGTGGTGTGATCTAATGGAATACTTTCTTGTGCACTTTGAGTAAAGTTGTTGGCAAGCCAGATTTCCATGTTAATAGATCATGTAGTTAGAAAATATGGAGGTTCTGCATGTGGATATAGAAATCTGACATGATTTGTGCATGTTAGCATCCATATTGACACAGGATCTAGAAAAGGGTAGCATGGTAAACTGCAGAAAGTTGGGCTGGGTATTTGATGGTAGGGTGGTAGAAGTCAGGGCAGGTTGACAAAGCACATAAGCAGAAGAGACTGATGACAGAGGGAAAGACAGAATCAGAGAGTTGAAGAAGGAAGTTATACAAAGGGCTCAGAATGAGATAGAAAAGGGTTCCATTAACGTTTATGAAAGAGCAATTGACAAAGATGAAGGAGTGGGGGTTAGGCAGGGCAAGTTCTTTCAAGATATCTGAAAGGAAAATCAGACAGATATGTGTTGGAATTGAGTAGATTGAAAGAGAAGTGGGATAAAGGGCAGTGATGTCTTGATATGTTGTAGGGGTAAGTTTTAAGGGCTGAGGTCTAGATTAAGGAAGCAAGTGAGGTTAGATTTGATAGAGCGGAAGAAAAGAGCACCTTGAGGATAAATGTAAACAAAAAGGAGGGCAGTGGGTGAGGACAGATATTTGAAATGTGAAGTGGATCAGGAGAAAGAAGTGTGATGAATCCTACAGTCTCCTCACTAATCCCCTGCCTAAGGTTTCCTCCCAGGTGGCCAGGGAAAGGCAGACATTTTTCTGATCCGGACAATGGCGGTGGTGTTATGCGAGAGGATTACCTGGGAGGAGCAAGGGCCCGGGGGAATGAGAGGACTCCATAGGGTGAGACGTGGTATTTGTTTTCCTCTGAGGACATAGCCTCTATACCAAAGTATGTAATGGCTCGCTAGCATAACAATCTTCTTGTTAAAAAAGTTGAACATCTTAATGTGGATAAAAACAATCAGACACCCATAGGTATTGAGAGTAATAAAAAAAATGTCTAAAACCCTGGAGACTTTTAAAGCTAGACGCTCCCCTAACTCCCAAAGGTACAGTGAAAGGATGCTTGTGAATTATAACAATTCAAACTCTAAAGAACTGTATTCCTCTATACAATCTGATCTTGTGATTGATCCTGATGATATTCCTTTAAAGAATATTATGGGGAACAGAAATGAATTTGAGACCAAAACTCAAGTTCGAAAAAACTAACTTTTTTATTAGGGACTACAAGTCCTATCATTTCCAAAGTACTGGGACGAAGAAGAGTGTTAAAGAGGAACAAAACTGTAGACATGGTCAGCATGTTAATGGAAATGACCCACACCTGAGGGAGACTGGGAGGTATAAAAGGCCCACTCTTGTGCAGGCCATTAGAGAGCAGAGAGAGAAGAGTGAGAAGGGAGAGCAGTGTGAGCAGCAGAAGCAGAACCTGGAGGAGGGAGAAGATACCAGGACCAATGCTTAACAGAGAACAGTTGCCATTCCTGAGAGGGTCTTTGCCTCCAGAAACCTTAATTGCAGAGGTCGCACAGCGGGAAGCCTGAAAGAGGGAAGCCTACCCTCTGAAGACCTGTTTTGCAGAGGCTGTGCAGTGGAAAGAGAATGTGTGGCAAGCTTTCCTCCCTGCGAGGCTGTCTCTGGTGGCCAACGAGCACCAGACAGCCTCCGGAGCAAAGGAAGCTCCTTCTAAAAGTGGCACTGCTGTGGCATATCAAAAGCAGCAGATTGCCGAATCACAGGGAGCCACTGAAGTAGAATACCTGTGAGCATTGAGGCAATAGGGCATGCACACCTTACCCAGAGAGTTCACTGGCTAATAGTGATCCTGGAGAGCTCTTGGCTGCTTGATACAGGTGGTTCCAGAGTAGAAAACACTTGTGTGTGAGTGAAAGTAAAATCAAGGGCAATTTTGAATACTGAACTTTCATAAACCAGAGAAAACAGTATTTGTCAGAGCCAAATGTCTGTGTTTTTAGGCATAGAGGTTTATTGAGATCCCTGCAACAAGATGGGACAATACTTTTAAAACCTAATGCAGACAACCTCTCCCCAACCCAAAATAAATCAAAATTGCAGTAATTTAAAACCAACAGATATTGCCAAAGGCAGGAGTGGAATAATGGAAGTTCCAGGGGTTGTAAAGCTTATTGCCCATATTTGAAGAAGCATATAACAAAAGCTGGTATAAACCAGTCGAGAAGAAAGCAGAATGAAAACCATATCCTTCTCAGTGTTTGATTGTTAACGCAGTGGGGAAACAAGAGTGGCAAGTAGGTTGCCCTTCTGGAAATGGTTATTCAGAAGGAGAGGAGCATAACCTTCAGAGGATTTGGAAAGTGCAAAAGAGTACTGAAGAGAACCAATGTAGATCTTGCTTTCCCTGAAGCATTTTGTAAAGTCTGATATTGTAAAGTAATGAACACAGCAACGGTGTTATACGTTGATTTTAACCACAAAGGCACACGTTGTTTGTGAATTACTGTTTGGGCAGGGGAGTATACCCGATCAGCGAACCTTTGAAGTAGTAGTCCTAGTATGGGAGTAAAACAGGTGTGATTGAAGTAGTAGGCCTGTCATGGGTGTAAACCAGGTAGCAGTTGATAAAGATCTGTGAAGTGGGGTTAAATTATTCTGACAGACTTGCATTGCTGAAGAAATAACTGTATAAAGGTGCTGCAGAAATGTTATATATTTTCAGAAATAATAAGTTGTGTCACAGCTTCCTGACGGAGACAATGTATGTTGTTACTAACCAACTAAGGAAATATTCTTTGTTATGTGAAATACTTTGAACCAAACCAATGCACGAGGAAGAGAAATAACCTTTTTGTTGAACAACTGGAGTGTTGGAACATTCAGTTATCAAGTTGGACTCACAAAGAACTGTGTTGGAACTGTGTTACAAATCCAGATTTTCTTGTTTCTCTTTTTGGAACTTTGGAGTAGAATCCTACTTGAATCTGGGGAAGAGGAATTCACCCATTATATAAGGCGAGACGGTTGTAATATTGTGAATGTAACTGTTAGAATTGTGTTACCTTTGTACTGCCATGCATTACCTTATTGAGTTACTGTATGTATACATGTGAGGGACAGATATCCTTTGTTAGAGTGTTTCCTTTAGTTTTTTGTAGATAGGGACATCCTCATCAGGGTAGGGATAATGAGGCACTTCTCCAATCGTTTAACAGAAATGGCAGTGTTTGAAAACAAACTTCACAAAGGTGCCTGCCTCACATTTCTGACCCCTCACATAACTCAGAAGGAGAATGGGGGTGCTGCGCTGCATGATATAATGATAATTAGAAGTAAACGTGGTGATGTTAATATGAGGGAAAGGCACATTGTAACTTGCCACATTGATGGATGACTTACACCTGGAATGTTCGGTGGGTGATTCTCTTCAATACAAATGTGTTGTTATCATATCAGACATTTGCACTACTTTAAATATAACATTTTAAAAGGTGAAACTAATCCTAGCAGGCCTTATTGTGTTCTTTTACAAAAGCCAAAACCGTTCAAAAACAAAAACAGAACGAGAGGGGCTGACAATATATCATTGTGACATTATAAACATTATGAAGCAAACATAATCACTGACATTCGCACTGCACATTTCTAAGAGCATGTCACAGCGCGAGTGGTAGTAAATACATATTTATATATGCTTATAGACAAAATATGAAGAGCACTTCATAGAGGATGATGTAACGGGGCTGTTTCAGATAGAAACAGTTTATTGTGCCATTCCAAAAGCCAATATTTTGGAGATCAAACTTCTATTTACCTACCTTTTCTGGAGTCCCCTGTCTATGGTTTCTTTTTCACTGTTGTATGTTTGAAATACAATTATGGTTACTTTTACAGACCTATTTTGATGCTGTTTAATTAATACGGCTACTATATATTTGACTTAGGTAAGTTTGTCAGCTTGTATTTTTACTGAAGTACAATTTTAAATTAAGACAAGATACCACTTTTAACATTGGCTGCCTACCCATATCTGTGTCGAGTTGACCATTGTATATTGGAGAGACCTGCTTGGTTGCCACTGCAAAGTCTTCCAGTGCATCTGCTTGCTCTGGAGAGCATCCGCTTATCCACCTGTTGCCTTTGTTACCCCCGTGAATATATCCGTTGAATGTGCTGGTTGAGGTGACTGTTTTAATGGAAGTGGTTCATTGGCACAAACAGGACTCCATGGACAAATACAAGCCATGTAAATGTGCATACTACCTAAATCGTGGCAGCCCTAATTAATTGTGCACTGATTACAACCAAAGGCACATCGGACATCATCAGGCGTTTGGTGGAATTGCAATGAAACCTATGAGTGTGGTGCAGGGGAGACTAATTCCTGTGCCCAATATTGTTCTCAAACATATGGCCGACGATTTTCATCTCACTTTTTCTAACGTGAAAAAAAATATATTTTTTCTTGGGTTTGGTCTTGCCTGTTCTGAAGGATGCCTACAATGTAATGTTCCTAAAGAAACCCTCCCTCAATCCACTAGTCCTGTTGCTCTGCCAATGCATTTCTCTGTTTATCAGTGATGAACAATGTAGTGGATTTTAAGGTGACCACATGACACTGTCACTTTCTGGAGACCGCCAATGCTGTTGTTCCTTTTGAGGTGGATCATTGTCCACTAGTGTATGGAGTTAGTTCTGTTCATAACCTTTTTTGACCGTGGCTTGGCCTCAGATTTTCCAAATGTCAGTAGACTGATTATGTTTTATCTCTCAGCCATATTTGTTAATGTATCATTTGAGAGTACCTGGAAATCATATTCATCCCAGGTAAGGCTCTCAGTAGGCTTTGTTCTGTTCTGAAAAAGTTGAATGGACACATCCCAAAGGCCATTTCTTCTCTCCCAATTCCTCTTTGGTGCAGGTGGTATTTCAGGGATTCTGCACTAACTCTCCTTATATTCAATATGTATTTTCAGCCTCTGGATACACTCATGCACTGCTACAGCTTCTGATTCTATTCTCAGATGATGACACTCGTGCAATGGTCAGACTTTACCAACCTGTGGGTCCAATCCCACTCTTTTATGAAATTGTTTAACTGGATGCAGATTGTTGGATGGCCATGTGTGGAAGAAGCTCAATACTGACAAGACTGATGCTTTATGATGAAGGACATAACATGCTCTGGGAGACAGATTTCTAGCCTACGGAAATAAGTGCACTCACTGTGCAGGTTTTCTCTTGCCCATAAGGCAGGATTCCTCTTTTCTCCACTGGTCAGTCATTTGATTAGTAGCTGATTCATTGCAATGATGCATTTATTGTAATTTCTACCAATTGTCCATTCTGACTTCAGAGATTTGCTATGCTCTACATACTCCTGTCTGCATATCTGGACTGTGAACACTAACTACTTGGGTCTGCCAGACTATCTTTTCCAAAGTCTTAAAATAATTTAGAATGCAGCAGCTATGTTGATATGATATGATATGATATGATATGGCATTTATAAGTGCTTATACACAAGTGTTTCAAGGCGCAAAATATTGGCTCTGCAGGCACCCTTCATATTCACATAAAGCCACTAGTGACTCAACCTAATTGGCTCCATGTTAGCCAAAGAGTTATATTCAATGTACAATACCTGGTTAAATCATTGTGGCCCTGCTGTTCTAATCTCTAAACTAGTCAAATTATCAAACATTTCCCAGCTTTGATATATCACTTTATTTATTTATTTGTATGCCTTCATTTGTATAGCACGCGCAAGCCTGTAGGCATCAGTGCACTTTAACCAGTTAAATGGGGCCCAAGGTACGGTGAAGGCGTAGGTACATTCCAAATTATAGTTACATAACCACATATACATTTACAGATTTCAGTTACAAAAGAAGAGGCGCAGGCGTTGCCAAAACAGCTTGCTAGCTGGGTGCGTTAGTTGATGCTTATTGGCAAGAAATTGTGTGTTGGTGGGAGGATTTGCTTAAGGGATCAGCCATGTTTTCGGGCTGTGCAGAAGACCCAGTTGGATTCTTCCTCTCTCAAGGCTGGTGGGAGGGCGTTCCAGTACTTGGCGGCAAGAACTGGGAAGCTGGTTAGTATGAGCATCTACTCCTTGTCCCATGAGTTCAAACCCACCTAAGAAGGTGTGGTTTCTCGGTTGTTGCTTCCTCCAACTGAAACTCCTACACAATGTCATAAATGTTCTTTATTTGGTCTAGGTGAAAACATTATTATGATGGTATTTATTGAGTGTGTACCTGGCTTTAAGAAGCAGCAGAGCGATTTAGAGAATTATACGTGAATACAGATACATAACAGAACACTTTTCAGAGGTAACAACAGAACAGATATACAGTGGGTGATGAGATACAAAGGGACACAGGAGGAGAGGGGCGCGTGGGATCGAGTGAGTCAGGTGCAGCGAGGGGTGATGTGATGGCCTAAATGTTGAGGCAGAGAGATTCCTTGAAAAAATGGTTCTTCAGTTCTTTGCCCAATTGTAGGAGCGTGGGAGCGAGTCTGGCGCCAACGGGGAGGATTTCCATATTCTTGGAGCATAAGCAGAGAAGACTTGTTTTCTGGTCCTTTACTTTTTCCAGCAGCGGATTAAAAGTCTACATGTGTCCTGGCCTCTGGTGGTGTGCTGTTCTTTGGATATGCTGAGTTTCTCTGCAAGGTAGCTGGGTGACCTGAGGGTTACTGCCTTATAGATGATGCAGCAAGACTTGAAGGTGATGTTTGCATGCAGTGGGAGCAAGTGATGGTCGATGAGGGATGAGATGATATGGTCATATCTGTATAGACCCTTGATGATGCAGGTGGCCGCGTGTAGGACACTTCTCAGGGGCACAAAGGAGGGCAACGGGAGTCCTTCCAGGAGTGCATTGCCCCCATCCATTTGGGATAAGACCAGTGCTTGAACAGTGGATCAAAAGCTGTCAGAGGGAGAAAAGGCTTGACTTTTCACAAGAGTTAGAGCTGATATCAAGCTGTCTTGATGGAGAGGTGTTTGTTGATGTGGAACCCTAGGGACCTGGCACAGGAGGCAAGCTCAGGTTTGAATCCCTCAGAGTTCATGGTTGATAACCAGATATGTTTGTCTTGGTGTTCTGTGTTGTTGGTGAGTAGTTGGAATTCCGCCTTGGAGGGATTGAGCTTCAAGTATGCACTGTACACCCAAGACTGGATCAGTGAGATGCAGGTTTTGAGCCTATGGATGTCCTTGATGGAGTTGATCTTGAGTTATAGCTGTGCTTTGTCGGCATATTGGTAGATGTGGATATTGTGTGTAGCTAGGATGGCTCCAAGCATGCCCATGTATAGATTGAAGATCACCTTGGATAGGATGGAATCCTGCAGGACTCCACAGGTGACAGGCAGAATTGGTGATCTAGAGTAGTCCATCTGAACAAACTGCTTGGGATATATCGAGGTAGGACTTGAACCAGCATAGGACAAAGTTGCTGATCCCCATGCACCGATGTAGGGTGTCCTTACGTGTCTGGTGGTGTACTTTGTTGAAAGCACCAGAGAGGTTGAGTAGAACCAGGAGGAAGGTGTGGCCGTCATCAAGGATTTTGAGGGCACCGTCAACCACCTGTATGATTGCTGTCTCCATGCTGCATCTGGATTTGAACAAGGATTGGTAGGTTTAGAGGAGATAGTTGATGTCAATGTGTTGCTGCAGTTGATATTATCTTTTTTAGTACTCTGGGATGTGTTCATGACAAAAGATGCAAGCTGGAATTGAGGGTGGGGGGTTGTGAGGCCCATTCTACATGAGGAACCCATCGGTAAAGGAATTATGCATTAATGTCTTAGAACCTTTGATTTCCTTTTCTCATATGAACAACATTCTACAGGATGCCTCTGAGATGTGTAACCTGGTCATATTGGGCAATACTGCTCAGGACTATCAAGTTAACCGCCTGTGTGGTCCATGCTCCAAGCATATGTGACCTACTGCATTTCGCATTTTTTCATATGGCATCATGTGTTAGGTACCCATGGGCTTGTAGTGATCAATTCACTTTTGTATCAGGTACATTAGCTACATTAGCTACATCTGCCATAGATTCCATAGATATTGATGCTGGCTTTACCCCAATCTATCTTCAATATTGATCATGCAAAGCATTATTAACATGTTGTTTGTTATTTCACCAATAGGTGGCTCATTATCATTCAACAGGAGTAGAAGCAGTCACTACTTCTGGAAAATCCACAAACAACTGAAGACACACGTCTTTACACAGGGCCTTTCCTACCAACATATGTAATCATGCTATGAAACCAAATGAATGCATCCTTATTCGGTAACATACCTGTATACCTGTAACCTGCAACAAATAATATAATGTAGCATATGTCAGTGATTAATTATGTGCAACCTTGTGTATTATTATGTAAGATAAGCACCCAGATGCCACTGGGTTAGGCGCGCTATATACAAATGCAAAAATAAATAAATAAATATTTAAGGCACTGATCGCAGCCATAGGTATGCTGTGTGTGAGAGAGAGAGAGAGAGAGAGAGAGAGAGAGAAGTGTGTGATGTATGCATCATTTGAAGCACTTAGGCATTCATACATCCATCTCTACAGCAACAGTGGCACCAGCTGCCTACCTGGCGTACCCATGATAGACTATTACCTGGTGTGAGCGTAATCAGTGGGGTGAATGCACCTTCTATGAAGTGTTCGCTCAATCAAATGGGACACTTGTTATTTGATGATCGTGTGCAATGCATTAGTGACATTGCCACTCAACTGGCTACGCACGTCTGCTCTCCATGCCTGGGCTCTCTTATGCCAGCGCAGTGTATTCACATGTGATATTAAGCTGCTCCCATGCCATTGACTTGGTAATTGACCTTTTTTGTCATTCTATTGTAATCAATTTCGTGAAACATCCAAAGAGGTAAAATAAACATCACTTCATTGTAGGTAGATTGTAAATGATGCACAACTCCGTTTATGTTTATGATTTCAGTGTGCATATGTGTTCATAGCCATTTAAATCCGCATACACCAAATGAATTAGAGGGAAAATAAACAAGTCTGCACTATGTTGTACTGTTTGCTGCTGTTGAGAAGCGTGCCATATACCCAGGACTTCCTCCAGACTGGCCACCCCCCTCTTGCCTTAACCCACGCATCAGTTCCACATCTATGTACAGTTTGCTGTTGTTAGGATGCTTTCCAGATGCCCAGGACACCCTTATTAATGGCCAATGCCCCATGCCTATTCATTCGCATCTCAGAAGCACCAGTCTGCGAAAATGTGCTGTTTTCTGTTGTTGGGACACTCACCAGATCTCTATGACTTCCTCTATACTGGCCATGCCCCTTGCTTTTTAATGTGAATATTGCAGCATGCCAGTGTTGTGCCAAGTCCATGAGAAGTTGTGCGGTTTCCAGTTTTGTGGTTTGGTGGCTTCTTGGCTTCTTGGACTCACGGGTCGATTGGAATACTTCCGCAGAGTCCTGTTGTTATACTGAAGATTCCATATGTGAATCTGTGGTTCACTCTGCATTCATCTGTATTGTAATATCAGCCATCTTTCATGCATGCAATGGAGTGCTTGGCAGCAAAGTTTTGGCCAAAGACAGTTGGACCATTCTTCACTTGATTTGGGAGTGGTGTGCCATTTATTCATTGGAAATTGAATTCATCTACTTATGGAGCTACTGGGTTACATTTGAGGTATGCTAAACGTGGAGAATTTTAGCTCAACTAATATAGGAATCGGTCAACACAGGCACTCTCTATCAACGTGATCAAAAGGAAACAGTTTCAAAGTTGTCCCCTTCTCCCCATCCAAAACAATCTGCTGTAATGGAGGCATCAATTTACTCCCATTTCTGATAATTGAATCCTATTTGATGATTATTGGACTGATGCAAATTTTGAAGGGTGGTGCTGAAATGTGCAATGAGATTTTGGAGAAACAACCTAGAAGTCCATTGATGAAAGTGGCAGCATTCAAAGTATCTTGTCCACCAACATAGGTTGAGCGACAGCCATTTGTGTTATCCATTGAAGTTCACCACAGGAAGGATATTATAGAGGGGGCACAACTACTTCTGTTGTTCGAAAAGTGTGTACCATGGTTGATGAGCACACAATATGTGTGGTGGAGGATGTAATGCTATCTAATAGATTTGCTACCGTCTCACAAGATGATGATGTTATTAGAGAGAGCTGCCTGGATAATTGAACGAGAGACAGAATATTGTCTTTGGCGGAATTTCCATAATTTGTGGCACTTCCCCAGGCTCACCAAGAGTCTTGAGAAAGGTCACTTTTTCTTGTGATAGATGTGTGGCTAACTCACTAAATATATTTTGGTTAAGCAATGATGTTGCAAATTCTTGTGAGTGTTTCTGTCATATGCTGGCCCTACTAGCCCTGTGGGAAATGTAAATGTTCCAATGGTCAAAAAACGAACAACAACTGAAACATAAGCCAATGCCTGTATCGGGACTATGGTTGAGGCAAAAGATGTGTCTATGCTGGGTAAATAGCCTTAGGAGGCGTTTAACAAGGCCACCATTCAATTGATATAAACTTTTAACAAAGTGATTGGTGCCTCCCCAAGTCGCAAATGCTAGTGTCCTCTCAACAGTACTCTGAATTCCAGTGAGCCTAGTTTTGCACCCTTCAAGGTTTTTCACATGATGAATGTGCCCACGCTCTACGGGCAAAGCAAAGCAATACCCACATTTGTTGGTAAAAAAAAAAGTCAACCACTGGATTCACCACACCAAAGGCTGTTGTTTAATTATAAGAGAAGATATGGTTTGTATCAGTAGGATGTCTGATCCCCACCCACAGAGCCTGATGTGATCCGAGTATCTCTCACTAATGAAGGCCTGTTGGTGGACTGTTGTTGCCCATCATACTCTAACATTGCTTGGAGTAAATACGTTACCTTATTTGGAGTAATCCTCCAGCATATACCTATTGTTTCTTGCCCATATCACAGACTTCTTAGAACAGGCGCTGTCCATAGTAAAACGGGAACCGTGCTTCTGCAACATCCAGACTCAGTAATACTGTGAGATATTGATGTTCTTTCCCCACACAGCCTTACCAAAGAATTGAACTAAAATGTCTGTCACTGGTGACTGTGAAGGATACGGTTTCTTGGAACACTGCTGACCTCTCATCCAAAAATGTAGCTCAAGACTGGCAGGAATATTTTGAACAATTTCAGACAATACGTTTTCAAGAAACTTGGGCATTAAGCAACTTCCCCCATCTTTTTTTTCACCAGCCCTAAAGGGTACATTGTGTTGGTTAAGTGGGGGTTATTATCTAACTTGTATGAGATCAAACTGGGTTTTTCTATCACCATGATCGACAATAATTGTCCAAATGTAATGTGTTGACATTTCTATCACAAAATGTTAAGAATGATTCTGCTTAATGTTAGCTTAGGCCAGGTGGATGGGGACATTGACCATTATTCATTGGATGTTTTAATCAATTTAATTAAGCTTTTTTAGTAAAGTCATACTGACTGACCGATTGCATTTGTTCTAGTAACAGGGCATATATATGTAAAATGTGAGCCTTTAATTATGGTGAGCACAATGGATGGGTAAGATGCAGCAGGGAATATACCATATTTGAAAGTCACCATCCCTAAATGACCAATCCCCACGCCCTGAATGCAGTGTTGACATTTGCTGGCCTTGTGTTATGAGCTATAAATGATCAACCAACCAAGCCCAAGGTTTGTCATTTTACCATTTTGATTATATTTTGATTGATGTGGATTGTTGGGAATCTGTATTTAGCTAAAATTGCTGCCTGTCTTGAAGTGCAGAATGTGGATTTGACAGTGAACACATGTTGGCAGAGAATCACATCGGGAAATCTAAAATTGCCTTTGAAACCACCAGACATTCATAGTAAACTTGTTCTGGTCATGAAAACTTACTAGGATGGTGTGTCATTTCATCTTGTGGGTGTTGAAGTAACTTACACATATTTAAGTCAAGTGATAGGGATCTATGTGACCTTCCCAACAATATTGTGAGTACTCAGTGTGGTGTGTGACCGGCCCAAGTGTGCTGCCCCTTTAAGGTATGTGTCCCTCCCATGTGTATTGCTGTTTTAACATGGGCCATGACTCTGTCATGGCCCAAGTTAATAAAAGAAGCCCCTGCATGCACGTGCACCAGAACGGCTGCAGACTCCCAAAGAGGGATGACTGGTCCATCTCTCATTTTGGCCTGCAGGCCCACACTGTGTGAGCAGGCCATGATGCCCCCTCTTGCCAGTGCAGTAGCAGAGATTCAAATGGTCATGGGTTTGGTTCACCCTGCCTCCACTCAAGACCAGGTGTCCTCCCGGCAACCCTCTACAGCTCTACAGTGCTGATGCCCCTAGCACACTAGGGCCTGCTGGATGCCCATAGCAGGCACCCCTTTGCAATCTACAGTGCTGATTCCCCATTGCACCCTGGGGCGTGCTGGATGCCCATAGCAGGCCCCCCACTATGCAACAATGGTGACAAAGGAAGAACCGCGTGAGGGTCCTTGTCCCCACTGTCCCTCAAACATGTGTTGCCCTCGAAGAAGAAAGAAGCAGGGAGAGAGTTGGAGGCGGCTACCATTGCCATGAGAAGGGAGGAAAGGAGATGTCCCTGTGAGTGAGAGGAGGAGCGGCATCCATGATCATGCTGGAGTCCTGCCATGATTCACTCCGTGGCCACGGCCCTATGTGAGGTTGGGGTGGGAGTTTACCTGCAGCCTCCCCTGCGGCATCTGGCACGAGAAGTGGGTGATTAATATATGCCCCGGTGTGGAGCAAAAGCAGTGGAGCACCCACCCCACCCCAAAAGAGGCAGCAGTGCTGTTGTGCCCTTCCATGTCTGGTATATGGCACCCTCTGCAAGACATATGAAGGGGAGGGCCCCCGGCAAGAAGCAGAAACCCACTGGCAGGAGGGAGGCAAAAGGGATGGTCCAATCCGCAACAAAGAAATGAGGCAGACGCAGCCGCAACAAGAAATGAAACGGCCGCGGCCGCACCCACAAGAATAAACCGACCTCCCATTTGGGAAGGAGTTGTGCTGCCCCTTGGGGAGAGAAGGGAGGAGGTGAGTGGCTGCCCTCCCACACAGTGGGCGGCGACAAGAGTCTCCAGCTGGCCGCCTGCTAAAGCCTGCATACAGATCCTAGGCTAGGCGGGCAGTGAGAAAGGAAATTGCTCCCCGTCGGAGGGCCGCCGGCGGTGAAGTCAGCTGTTCCATGTTGGAGCGACAGTGAAATAAAGCACAAAGGCTGCGCGCTTCCACAAGTAAAGCAGGCAGCACTCTGCTATGCTGACAGTCCCAGCTGCTGTGGGACCGGGCCACTGGCGGTGAACACAGTTCCATCTCCATATTGGAGCAAGAGAGAAAGTGCTCTGGGGTCAGAGCTGGGAAGGATGGGCCCGGGCTGGCCGGCAGTGTGAATAGAGGGTGCTCCACGTCCGAGCACAATAAAATGGCATGTCCCTGCTCTCAAGGACCCGGGCCGTGATAGGCAATCAGTGTTGTATGCCCCGCGATCAGAGCTATATGGAGTGTGCCCCTCATTTCCAACCCGGACCCGCAGGCGGTGGATGTGGAAGACCACCCTGTGCAAGGGATGATGACCCTCACTGCAGACTCAAGGCAAGTGGCACTCTGAAGTACCTGGGCCTCAGTGTTGACATAAGGAAAGATGCTGAACCCCAGGTTTGTGTTGTGGTTCCAGAACAATCCGAAATATCCTGGGCCCATCAGTGGTGAAATGCCCAGCAGCCCCACAGTAGAGTAGGTAACTTGATTGCCGGGCTCGGGGGTGGTCAAAAAGAAGTCATGACAGTCGGCACATCTCAATGCTGACGACAGCCCTGATGGCATACCTGGTCCACAGGAAGTGGATTAGAAACAAAATAGTGTGCACCCAAACACGTGGCACAGTGCATTCTAACACTCCTGCTGGGGTGGGAAGGAAGTGTTAAGGACCAAACATCCTGCCACCAGTGCTGCCTGCCCATCTAACAAGTGGCCTCATTGCCTTGCGATTGGTGTGTGTTTGTACTGCTGGTAGTGCAATGCCAACTACACCTGCCTGGGGGAGCTGAACAAAGAGGTGGCTCTAACACCCTGCCACCAGCGATACACTGCCCAAGTGTCACAGTACCACTGGTGGGCAGTCTCTGTTAATGGCAGCTTCCTGTCCACACTCCTGCCTGGGGAAGAGAAATATGCAAGTGTCCTTGCCACCCTGACACTGGCTTGCGCCGTGTTGAGGCTGCCATCCATGGACCAGGCCGATGTGGCCCTGGGTGCGATTCCTGCCACACCTTGTTCTAGTAAATCACCAGACCTATCATCCTGCCGAGAAGAAAAGAAGATGGGACTGGCCAGGACTGCGCTGCCTCCATCAGCAGCAGTGAGCCTTGCCTGGGGGAGGAGAGGAAGTGGCCCATACACTCTGTCACCTTTGTCTGGCCATCCAACGCCTTGCACCCCTCAAACCCACCACCCAGAAGAAGCACTATGAGCGAGCGAGTGTGCAGCTCAGTATGAGTACCCATGACAGTGAAAAGACATTCCTGCCTTGGGGAGTATAGCCAAGGAAGAGGGGAGTGAGTAACATGCTGCCACCCCTGGCCTGTTGACCTCATGTGGTGCAGCCTAGACGCCCGGCAACCCCTGTCTCGCTGACTGCTCAACTGTTATGCAGAAACCTGTGCAGTTCCCTCTGGAACCACTGCAAAAAGTTTAAGTCTACAGGAGTTAGCAGTAAACCCAATTGGTAGCAGTCTGTACCACCCAGATTTACCTGGTAGCTGTGGCTGAGCAGTCAGACTTCTCTCAAGACGAGTTAGTCCGTATTTGGAGTATACAAGATAGGGCAATTTACACAGTAGAACAAGCAGACATTAATCAGAGCTTGGGTGTAAAGATATATAATTATTTATTTAAAAACACATCTATGAAAAACACACTGGCACTAATATGGCAAACAACTTCAATCACAGTTACTATAAGTATATATCAATCCCATAACAATATTTCGACAAGTCTAGGTTCAACGGCACCACTTATTTGCAGACAGAGGTGAATGCTTTAACCTAGATGGCACTCTAGTATTTGTTGGGAAGGGAGAGAAAAAGGCAAGGTATGAAACCAACTCAGTACCAACACTTTTACGAAACAAATGCAAGGCGAGCAAGGCAGGGTCTACTGTAAATCACAAAGTTCAGAGGCCAGGCCCACTCGGAGAGGCAAGGCGGTATGTCCCAAAAGTACCACAGTGGAAATGCACTTAAAGTCTTTGTAGCAAAATGTCACAGAAAGGTTGAACCAGTTTTAGAACAAACGTTTAAGAAGGTCTGGAGGCGACCCAATGGAAAGGTAAGGATTTAAGACACCTCACGCTAACCGTTTCAAGGGAAGCCAGGCGGACACAGTACCTTGAGAGTGAAGAGACAGCTCCGGCGGGGGCAGTTGTTCCTGGTGGTGGATGCAAGTCGGGGCTTTGCCAGAAGATGAGAGGATCTCGTCGTCGAGGAAAAGTTGAAGATCGTTGCACCACCAGGGAAGAGACCAGCTGCGGAGTGCTCAATCACAAGGCACCACCTTTTGGTCGCGGTACAGTGGTTAGTGGCTTTCCGGTTTCCGGGGTGCTCAGCACGGGCAATTCGACCTCTAGACGTCCTGGAAGCGAAGAAAAAGCAAGGGACTGGTTGTTCCCACCAGTCAGGGGAAGAAGACTCTCCAGCAGGGAGATCTCCTCTGTCGTTGGGAAGTGGTGAGTCGGTTCAGCAGGGCTCCACCGGAGGTGTCGTCGTTGCATGTCAGCTCAGCTTTACCCTCGTCGGATTCTTAGGTCCTGTGGCGACTTCTGAAGTTCCAGTCCCAAAAGCCCTGGTTTTATGCAGAAAACCCCCATTCATTCAGCCTAGCTGTCAATCAAACATGCTAAGTGGTGAGCGGGGCGGCTCACCACTCGGGCCAATCACACCAGAGTGCGACTTGAGTTGGCAAGGCAACTCAGTCCAGGATGCCTAAACCCCCTCCCACACACCCTGTGGTACCCAGACAGAATGGCACCACTTTGGAGGGCTTCTGTGCAGACGCCCGCCAAAAGTGGAACAAAGGGCTCAACCTTTGGTTCGGAGTTACAGAGGCGAACACATACGCCATTTTAAAAACCGAGTTCTGGCATAAAATACCAACCGGTGGATTTATTTAAGACAAATAAACCGGCGGTATGTTAGAGACTAATGTGAAAAATTATTAGTCTCGAACAATGGGAAGAATCCCATAGGAATATATTCGCGGTTGAATATAAAAAGTAGTATCCACTGCCACCAGCCAAAACTCGACGAGGTGGGCGGGACAGTGCCCCCTCGAACAACAGACCCAGGGGTAATCGAATTACCCCTACCAGTATGTCCACAATAGGATGGTTTGTACTGGTTCTGTTAGTAAATTTAGGTCTAGTAAAGCCAATGGTGACTTTACATGCCCTGGGAGACAGTAGTCAGTCCAAGGGTATGAAGTCTATGGTGGGGATCCTCTAGGACACCCCAGTGTTACGGCACGGAGGGTACGGTGTAACACACATAGCAAAACACATGAGGCCCTATGGAGTAAAAGACCCCCTAGCCCATAGAACACATTGACATTCAGCGAAATCAACCGCATTCATGTCCAAGAGTGGGAGGAAAAGAGTGTCACTCTTGGCAGGATGAAAAAAACAAACTCAAGAAATCCAGCAAAGCTGCTGGGGGACTCACTAGGTTAGGAAATTCAGCCTAAACAGAGAATTCTCCCTAACACCAACATCAAGGGACTGATGAGCCTGGTGCAGTTTGGATGCCCTGCTACCTGCATCTCTCTGCCTGCCCCAACATCGAGGGACTAAGCCGATGTGGCCCCTGGCTTCCCCAGGAGCGGCTTTACCAGCCTTTGAACTGTAACATTAATGGACATGGACCTGTGGAAATTACTATACTGTCAGGAAACTGGAGCCAAGTAAACTGGTCTCCTGCAATTCTGCAAGTACTTGGAGAAGATGCAGTAACTATGTGTTTATATGCTCAGGCCTTCATGTAAATTGTGTGCTCAATGTGACTCAACTAAATGGAGGTGAAGCTGTCTTTCTGTAAGTTTATAGGCATGCTCTGAATGGTGCCAGCAGCTAGCAATGGTGTCGTTCAGTGGTGGAAGTTCCACTGGACCCAGGTTAATAAAGGGCTTTGTAACATGTGGTCTAACTGCCAACATTCCACCGGCGGCTCGCCAACTGCGACTCTCACACACTAGCTAAGTGTTGTATGTCTATAACTATGTCAGTCCCATATGTGTAGAAGTGACATATCCTATTTGTTGTAGATCCTACAATTCTAAAGTGGTCCAAGTAATGCTATGTAACAGAGGGAGGGAATCATTTATGTTTAAGTAACATTTGTTTGTTTGTTATGAAAAGGTTCCCATTTAAGGGAATGTGTCCCTCCCGTGTGTATTGCGCTAAAAAAAGGAACTCCTGAAGGCACATGCACCAGGACAGCTGCAGACTCCCAAAGAGGCATGAGTGGTCCATCTATCATTAAGGCCTGCAGGCCCACACCGTGTGAGCATGGGCCTGCATGCCATGATGCCGTGGGACCCTTGTGCCAGTACGGTAGCAGAGGTCCGCATGGTCATGGGTATGGCTTGTCCTAACCCCACTCAAGACCAGGTGTCCCCCCCACCCCCCGGCAACCCTCTATAGTGCTGATGCCCCATAGCACGCTGGGGCCTGCTGGATGCCCATAACAGGCCCCCCACTATGCAGCACTCAACATTATATACATAATACTTGGTTCAATGGTGATTGCAGGCTGGACAAAATAAATATTGAACAACAAACTGAAAAAAGCAGACCTGAAATCTATACAAAAATAAAAACGCTGAAGGCTGAGTATAGATAGCTAATTAAGCATACACAAATGAAGGGACTAGGGGCTGTACGGTTTTCCCTCCTGGTTGTGGTAATAGAAAAGCACCCACACAATGTCTGACGCCTAATAGCTAAGGGCCAGGTTGGTAATACATCAATGGAATTGGAGAGTGAGGTTCCTGCATGTATTTGGCAGGCCCATTTCTGGAAAACGTTACTTGGGCTCAGATAGCTGCAATGCATATTTAATTAAATCGGCATAGCCTGCCTCTATATTTATGCGTTCTGAAGTTGCTGCAGCTTTAATCACACAGATGGCAGGAAATGCAACTGGTGTGAACAAAATACCAGTGGGTCTTTTTGTAATAAATTATCAATATGATTCCTATTTTGCTTCTTTTTGATGAGATTAACTTCACCTGTATCATCCCATTATCTGGGGAAGATAGGAATGAGACAATTACCAGCGTATATCAGTGATGGACTGTCTGGTGAAAATCTACAGAAAGGTTATTTTATCTGAGATGATAATCTGGTGTATTAAAATGGATCTTTGCTCGAGAATATTTCTTTGAAGCCCATTACATCGATTTTTTTAACACATTTCACTGAAAATCAATGCGCGGAAGACCCCCCCCACCCCCGCAGCCCTCCCACCTTAATTAATCACCTAACCCAACCCCCATTTACACTGTCCAAAAAAATGAGATGCAATGGGCTTCAAAGAAATGGGGCTGCGATGTAATGGTGGAATACCAATAAAACTTATTTGTTATGCGAACTGTAAGGTGGTTTTTGCAAAAGCAGAAGCACTTTAGAGGAATCCTTTTTACTTTGCCTTTGGTCAAGACGTTTTTCAAATATAATGTTTGTTGATTTTAAAACCAAAATTTGACAAGGTAGCTAGATCGAAGCTAAGGCAGGGACCACTATATATGGAAATTCCAGTATATTTGATATACATAATTCAACTTTTATACATCAAAAACACAGTCAGTGTTAGGTATACACAGTGGAGTGATTGCACAGACCCTTTTGGGGTGAACATCAATTTGAGCCATGGCTGTGTACTTCCCCCACTATTGTTTTTATTGTACATTAATACATCCGCATAGCAAATACAAGAAGTCAAATGTGACGCCTTGAATAGGTGAATACAAAATAGGATGGAAACTTTACAAGGACAATGTGGTACTGCTTTCCAAATCCCTCAGTGAAGTTATAACGTAAGGTGTCACAAGCATTTGTGCCACCCGCAAACTCTGTGTCAATTTGCCAAAAACTATCCTTATCACCTGAGATATGAGTAACTCACTAAAGGTAAGTATAAGTTCCAATAAGTTCAAATGGTAAACAGGAGGATCACTTCTACTAACTGGGGGGGGGTGTTTTTCAGTAGATGGGAGTGCAGGTTAGGCATGGCAGGTTCATCTTGGCCAAGAGACTGGTCATTATACAGTCTTCTGCATGTACATTTGGGCGGCAACAGGTTGCTCTGACTAGTGAAGTCTATAGAGCACACGTAAAGTCTGCTGGTCTTTTTGGAACTGATTTATAGTGCCATACACCAGTTCCTGACTAAAACGTGCTTCTGCTACCCCCTTCTAGCTGCAAACAGGAGTCTTCCCAATTAGTTATGAGACACTTTTAAAAACACTTTTTCTTTGCCTCCATATTAGTGATTATACAGATGTGGCACTACAGAAAAAGATGGTCTGTGAACTTGTGGATAGTGGTGAGGTCCCTTTATGGAAAATAGCTTGTTTTTATAAAAAAAAAGAAAACCTTTAGTTGATCTTGAACTAATTTATTTATGGGATCCAGGTCCAACAAGTGATGCTAGAGATTTCACGGTTTTGAGATGTAGGCTTGTTTATTGGTACAATGAGTCACTTAACAACTGAGAGGACGTGGGGCCACTGTGTGTGACAAATTGGATTCCGCTTTGCAGGAGTACAAGGATGAGCATGGGTAAAGAGGCCCACTCCACCCTCAAACTTCTATAAACCAAAGCACAACTCAATCATAAAGGTAAAACGGGGACAATCAAGAGATATACCCCCTTTGCCTTGTTTTTGGGAAGGGCTTAAGGAAGGCTATACTCTCAAGAGGGGTGCGGAGGATGAACCCGTAGTGACCCAAACAAGGATCTACACAAATATACACACTTTAATAACACACACCATCTGCAAGTAAAAAAGAAGAGATTACCATACAAAACACACCCCAAAGGAAAGATATGTGACACTCTGAGTGTAGTTCATGGAGTGGTAGGTAAGATACCACAATAAAAATGATATTGGGTTGAAAACAGGAGCGATTGTGACCTAACCAGTCTCTAGGGTACCAGTGGATAGTTATGTTATGTTATATTATGTGCCTGCCTATTATGCTCCGGTAGCCCGCAGGCTTAGGGCGTGGGAACCAAGAAAATCAAAAACACGTCATTCTCATCTTTGAGTTAGATTGGGTGCTGGAGAGAGGGGACTGTATTGCTCATTGGAACAAGAATGTTTTAAGCATTTTCCTGCAACTCTGGTAGTTCGCTTCTAGCCGTAATGCCATCAGCAACTTGTTCCAGTAGTCTACTGCTTTTACCAGGAAGGATTTACCTTGTCTGATTGCCCGCTTGGCACCAGGAATGTTCAAGGTGTCCCTGTTTGCTGATTTTAGGCATCTTCCGGGTGTATAGAAGGAGCAATGTTTTTTGAAATAGCTAGGGGCCTCTTCATATAAGCATCTTTGGATTATTGTCATAGCCTTAAAGTTAACTCTATCCTTCACTCTTAACCAATGGAGTGCTCTTGTGCAGACAGTACAGTGCCACCGTACCTCGATTCAGTTCTTGGTGGGTTGACGCCTCCGACCTAGGTTCCAATGTTGATGCAATCTTATCAGGTTTAGTCAGACACATAGGATCACAGAGGCCCCTGCAGCAAGCAGGCATTGATTGGGGTCTCATCAGCAATCCAACTTAGCAGGGGAGTCAAGCAAGGTTGTCTGCTGGCTCCCCTGCTGTTTAATTTATATCTGGCGGATCTCCCAGTACGGTTACATGCTCAATCCAGCTGTCCACCCAGAGTGGAGGACATTAAGATATCTTTGCTCTTGTACCCCAATGATTTGATTATTTTTGACAGAACCTTTTCAGGTATGATAAATATGATAAATTAATTGCAGGCTTACAGTTTGGAAAATGATCTGACCATCAACTTAAACAAAATCAAAGTGATGCTTGTAGACCGCCGCAAGATAAATAGACTAAAGATAATCACTACTCATGACAACATTGAAAATACTAACAGTTATGTTTATCTGGGCATGGAATTTTTGTCAACTGGTGATTATTTCTCAATAATTGAAGCCAAAACTAGGAAGGCTAAACAATTGGTGGGTCTAATATACAGACTGTGGGCTTCACTAACAAAGGGGTTTTAATGCTATATAACCAATATTTTTTCCTGGTAGTTTTGTACGGGCTCGAATCTGTGAACATGCACAATTTGTTGTGGTTCAACCGACTTGAAGCTTTTTTCTACTGGAAGATATTGCAAGTGCCTCAATCTGTAACCATGGAATATTTGCTTGGAAATGGGTACCATATCTCTTTGTGGGATGTTCTTAAGGAAACACAGAGTGTTGTACATTAAAACCAGGGTCTCTCCCAAATGTCTAATACCTTGTTTGTTGGGGGAAGGCTCTGATGGTATGAGAATGGGAAGTGAGTATGAGGAGACTATGCAGGATCAGTTTAATTTGGAATCCTCGACGAGAGCAAAAAACTGATACAGTGGCACTGGAATGTTAATTTTGAGCACCTGTATACATAGAAGCATTGTGCATTGATACCGGAAGCAACTTATAAATATCTGAAACCTCAGTTGTATATGTTTCTATGTCCCCATCCTGCTGTATGCCGTTTTCTCTTATTACTACGCACAAATCAGTTACCACTTTGCTCTATTGTGGGAATTCAGCATAAACTCCCTCATGATGAGAGATACTGTTGGATCTTTTGCAGGAAGGACATTACTGAAACCGCTAGGCATGTCCTCACCAAATGTGCTGGTCTGGGTCATGTCTATATGGATGAGCTATTGTCCTTAGTCTGCAATTGTGCCTCAATAAAATCAAAGTCATTTTGGGCATATTGTTTGAACACTGACTACCTCTGCACCTGCCCCTATATGGAGTATGGCTAACATCAAAGGAGTTGCTTACATGTTAATTGGGGGTGTCTATGAATGTGATAATTTGTGTTTATGTTATTTATTGAGGTTTTGTGAATATTTTAAACATATTTTTATATATGATTTCTATGAATCTGTGCTTATTTGTAAAAAGTTCTTATGAGATGGAAACAACACGATAATATTATTAAAAATGGTGGTTCAATAATGCAGGTTGGGGCAGTCCCAAGAACGCTTCACAGTTGGCCAGGCCGAGTCAGGATTTGCTAGGACGCAATGCATCGTTCAGCTGATATAGATGCAGTGCAATAGTTAAGCTGGTTGTAGGAACACAGACGCCAGCACCAGTCCCTTGCCAATTGTTTGTGATGCAGAGAATATGGAGCGACTAGTTTGGTGTGAGAGAACAGTGCGGTTTGGCTGGTTTGGCCCTCCGGTTGCTGTGAGGCCTTGTTAGGCAGAATCATATGCAGTACCCTTTGGGAATACTACACACAATAAAGACTACAAGTGACAGTACAAATTCACCGTTGGTACAAGCCTGTACTACATAGTAAAGTGGTAGCGATGGCTGAGCAGCCAGACTTATCTCAAGAGTAAAGTGAGCAGTATCAATAGTTAAACAATGGACAGCAATTAGTATGGTTCAAACAAACACTGACTTAATGTTGCGGAGTAAAAGAATATACATTTATTTACACATCATTTGTAAAACAATTCACTAAAGTAAAGCAGCAGAAAATCACAATCTTAATACACCACACAACACCCAATGAATTCAGGACAAGTTAAGCTCAAAATGAAGTGTGAGCAAAATGGCACTCCAGCAATATAAAAGGGAGGGAAAGACAAGGTTATACAAAATTAAGGAGCACCAACAGGTAAGTAGGCAGGGCAATCTAGAAAAGGCTTGCTACAATGAGGATTCAAATCAATAGGCCTGGGCCAATGTTAAGTCTTTGCCAAGAGTTCGAAGCAAAGTTGGTCGGAAGAAAAGTTACTTAAAGGAGTAGAGAAGGACAAGCCCTCAGATTGGCGAAAGATTTCAAACACTTTCACTGTGGTCAGACGGAACGAACAGCCGGGTTTGAACAGTACCTTAAATGAAGAAGAAGGCTGTAACCGAGGTAGAAGTTCCTGGCAGGTCCTGCAGGCTCATGGCTCCTGAAGCAACTGTTGGACTGGCATTAAGTAGGAAGACTGGAGGGTCCTTCACTGCCCAGGGAAGAAACCAGCAGCAGAGCAAAGCAACAAATAAAAGGTGCGCTCCTTAAAACCCAAAGAGGATCAGGTCCTCCTGGCTATCCGGTTCACTGCAGCTGTGCACAGCAAATTCGACCAGGGGAGGGAGGCTTTGCTTGGTGTTTGGTGAACTGGTTGGTCCCACCCGCTCAAGGGAAGAAGATTCCTTGCAGATCTTCTCTGTCATCGAATTTTGGAGATTCAGACTTTACCGGGAGGTTCAGTCGTGGTAGTGGTCCTCTTCTTTCAACTTCTCTTGGGTTCTCTCGATTCAGTGGCGACTCTGCCTTTCTAGTTCCAGAGACCTGCTTTTTATGCAGTTTTCCCCCATTCAAACAGCCTGGCTGTCAATCACACAGCAGGGCCGCTGTCACAGTCATCACAGCCAATCATACAGAGTGCGACATGGGTCTCCAAAGAGACCCTGTGCAGGGAGTCTCAAACCCCTCCCTCACATCCAGTCCCCCTCAGACATTCAGGTGCCTAAGGAGGGCTTCTGTGCAGAAGCCCGCCAAAGGTTGGTGAACAAAGGAACCAAACCTGGTTTAGCGCACAGAGTAAAACACGAGAAAGACCTTAACAAAAAGAAATGGCGAATAAACCCAGCCGGATCCAAATAAAAACAAATGGGGTCCATCGGATTTAAGTTTCAGCCTACTGACTTAGCCTTAAACAGTACCAAGGCTATTTAAATAGGCCGCAGTAGGAAAAATAGGGTAGATACCACTGCCACCAGCCAAATCTAAAAGAAAGGGGAACAAAATAATGTTCCATGAGAGACAGACAAAAAGGGATAACTATTAACCCTGTCCAGCACTCTATGTAAGATAGTTTGTACTGGGTCTGTGCTTTTAAAAGGACTAATAACGTCAATGGCAGCTTTACATGTTCTGGGAGACAGTAGTCAGTCCCAGAAAATGGAGTTTAAAGTGGAAATTCTGAAAAAGACAACCCTGGGTCACTGCACTAAAATTGCTGAGTGTCACACAGTAAAAAGATGATGCCTATGGAGTAGGTGAAGCTCCACAGTCTATGAACACAAACAGCAAAACACATGTAAGAGTCGGAAAAAAGGCTCACACTCTTACCAGGTAAAAAAAAAAAACTAGAAATCCAGCAAAGCTGCTGAGGGACTCAGTAGGTAAGGGAAATAGGCTATTCTGGAGACTTCTCCCTAACACTCGCCCCTCCCAGGCTAAGGGACAGAAGTATTTAATCCACTGCTGGATGAATTTATTCACTCCAATCTGTTATAAACATCCTAGAAAGACCATCAGCGGTTTGGTGGTGACATCCTGACCTGTGTTCAATGGTGAAATCAAACCCTTGCAGGCAGATTGACCATTTTAGAAGTTGTGGGTTCTCCCCTTTCATTTGCATTAACCATCTCAAGGGTTGGTGGTCTGTCTGAATCAAAAAAGTAGATCCATACAAGCATGGTCTAAACTTCTTCAGAGACCTCAAAATGGCAAAACACTCACACTCTATGGTTGTCCACCTTGTTTCTGGTTCCTTCATTTTCCTACTGATGAAGCAAATGGGGTGCTCCCTACCTTTCTCATGCATGTGTTTGGGACAGAACAGCATTCACATTACAATCACTCATGTGTGACAACAATGAGTGATTGTAGCACCAGAGGCCGATTCAGCACCAGAGGCATAGGCGTCCTCAGAGGTGTACTCAGAGACACCCCTGGCCAGGATGGTTTGTAGCACCAATGGATTCTTATGGGCTACCACACCACGTCCTCCACTGGTGCCTAGTTGGGGCTGAGATTACATTTCCTCCTCCAACATCTCCTCCTCCTCCACTTCCTCCTCCACTGCATTCAGTGCCTCATCAACTGCACAAATGCAAAAAAAGACATGAATACACATGTTAATAGCATAGGCCACATACATAAGCATTACAATGTTGACAACCAACAAATTAACCTGTCCTTTCACACATGATAAAAACTCAGGGACGCATGCAGTGTCAATGAAATGGAAGGGGAGCTTGAAAGCAGACATGGATATGTATCAAAGGGCAACAAAACACATGTCCTACATGGTGCATAGCACCTTCATCACACACAATCATGTCACTGGCATAGTCCTTCCACAAAGATGACTAATGCCAATACACAGATGGCACGTAGCATAGCCATGCCAGAACGGTCAACCAGGCTCAGATGGAAGTTGAAAGCTACTGTCCATGAGCCATGTACAATGCATGTCAGACCGTGTTGTAGCAGACAGTGTGGTCAGGTGGCAAGTGTATTCTGTCAGTCATCTGGGACTACAGCAGGGGAGAGGAGGACAGAAAGCACAACACATGAAGAAGCATCAGAAGTGCCTCTAGACACGGAGAAGCTACACCTTCAGTTACATAGAGGCAGGGAGGCTTTACTAGAGGGAGGCCCCAGCTCAACACAGACAAGAACCACAAACTAATTTCCATGAGGAGCAACTGATCTTGAGGGAGCCTGCAAGAGATTATGAAAGTCCCTGATAAGGAAGTAAATACAGGAGATGGAGTTGAAGGAATTGTCTTTTGCTCGGTACCGGAGGTCATTCCAGTGCTTCACGACATCACCAGCTGTACGCCTCTCATAGGTCAAGGCGCTAATACAGTCCGAGAGGCACTGCCAGTGGCCATACGCTGAGCAGGCGTATGTGTGCTCCCTGCCTGCACTAGCACGTCACAGCCGTGATCCAACACGTAGTCCACAAGCGTGTCCAGTTCTTCATCACATAAACTCCTCTTTATCGACATTTGGGATTGCTGTGCCATGTCTGGGGTCCCAGCCTGTACCACTGGAGCACACTTCTGCCTCTTGCAAGGTGATGCAGACCCTGAGTGGCTTGTACACCTATACTCCATCCCCTACTGTTCAGTAGGGGCTGGAGTATAGGTGGAATGGCCTATGGTATCAGCCACTGATGTTCCTACAGAAGGTCGGCTTATAGGTATCGGTAGCTGGGTGCTGTTGCCAGGACCCTGCACCACATGTGACCAGGCCTTCGGGACATTGAATCACCCTGTGCCTGGGCTGGAACCACTACAGTCCGGGCTGGCTGACCCTGAGCCTGGGTGGTGGTAGCCGCAGCTGCCCCTGCAGCTGCCCCTGGCTGCTCTGGACAGCAGATGGCACTGTTTGTCCGGGACCACGGGTGTTGAGGATGACAGCAGCAGCTGCATCTCCCTGCCCCGTTTGGGTGGGGGGCATTGCTATCCCTGCATGGGCCTGGACACCCTGCCCACGTGGACCACCTTGGCCAGCTTGACCGACTTGGCCGGCTTGACCACCCTGTCCACATAGCCCATCTTGGCCACCTTCACACCCTGGCCATGTCACCCACTATGGCCATGTTGCCCACCTTGGCCTTCTCTGGCAGGTCACCCAACTTTGCCTTCCTTCCCTCTTGTTGCCCTCCCAGTCATGGCACTGATGGGGTAGTGCAATGGGAGGTGCAGCCAACAATTGCCCTGGGTGCAACATTCAGGCACCCCAAAATCAAAAATCAACGTGTACGCAACCTCTCTGTAGCCTAGGCTGTGGCACCCAGCAACACAAAAAATGTGTACGCGAGGAACACATAGGCTACTATGACCTCGAAAATGGGGTATGTGACACACAGGGGAAACCACAGTGTGGAAAATGTGTGCACGACGCACCGTCCGCCTCTTTGTATGAAATAAATCACACACACGTGTGCCCGTAGGCATCTCCCTGCCAAAACAAAAAGTACGTACTGCCACAGTAGTGAAGTAATGGCTTGTGAACCCACAAAATTATGAAATTCACACGTCCGTCCCCACAAAAAGCACATACATTGCACTGTCGTCCTACGCACACCTTTATCTCATTCTGAACAGTAACGCCCAATGTACAGAGCACGTCAAGTAACTTACTCGCTTAGGGCCTTTCTTCTGAATACACACTAATGCGCTGTTTCGGGACGTGCGGAGTCACTCTGTTTCCAGCTGGCCATGCGAAAGAACACGGAAGACTCACGCTCCTGCTACAATGGCATTTACCTGCCTCCAACTGCCCCGAGCTGCCTCTTATGACCCATCTGCTGCTGCCAGCCCACTCTGTGTGCCTGCTGCCCATGTGCCCTGCATTTTGGTGCCTGCTCATCATCATAGCCAGTTATCCTGTTGCTGTGACCACCTCTGATGATCCTGAAGACTCCTGACTGCCATACCACCGCTCCATAGCTCCAGCCCAGGACCACCTTGCCCACCCACACCTGTCTCAGGGTTTGCCATGTCTGACACCACAACATTGGAGGCAAGTGGCAACCCCCGGCAGAGAGGCAGAGGGCTGTCAACTTCTCGGCCAGGGAAGTTGGCATCCTGGTGGAGCAAGTCCTGGGGCATCATGATGCCCTCTTCCATGGCCCATCGCAAGTCGGCAATGAAGGACGGAAGAAGATCTGGGAGGACATTGTTGGTGCCATCAATGCAGAGGGGGTGGCACCCCGCAACTAGTAACATGTCCACAAGCACTGGGACGACTTCAAGTCCAGGAGCCACAACAAGGCCTGGTGCCTCCTCAAGGCTGTTGATGGTTGAGCAAGGCTCCGGGGCTGGTTGACCACCAGAGAGATGAGGGTCCTGGAGCACTTCTACCCAGTGCTGTACCCAAAGGTCTTGGAGTTGATGCTCCATCTGGGGTCGACTGGTAAGTGCTCATGTGTTCTTGTCAACCATAGTGCATGTGCATGTTGACGTGTGGTTGGTGTGTGCACCCTGCTCTTATGTCTGGCATGCCTACTGTACAGATGCCTCTGTGCATGTCCCAGGCACTGCTGCATGTGAGTTCATTGATGCATGTACGACATCAATGGTGTGTGTGTGGAAATGCGTGAAGCGCTCATGTATGTCACAACATGCACATGTTTGCATCCCTGTGTGTGTATTGTGTCATGCCAGAGGTGTGACACGTGTGCATTTGGCAACATCATGGACGTGCATGGTGTACATGTTCATGTGTATGAGAAGTGAATGTGTGAGTGGCAAACACTCCAGGATGGTTGTGACTCTTCGCATTTGCATGTGTGATTGGCTCATGCTGGCAATTTCACCTCAAGTGCCCTGTGACATCATGGATCCATGGCCTGCTTCATGACTGTCAGGTGATGTGTGTGAGTGAGATGTGTATGTGCCATGATGTGCGTGAGGTGCATGCACAATTTGGATGTGCTGCCAGTGCCTTGTCCAAGAATGTGAATGTCTGGTGTGAATGACGGATATGATTGTGCATGTGTGTGAATGGCACTTCCCTCTGTGTAGTGGACAGTGATGATGGTTGTGACCTTTGACAGTGACATTTATGTACTTTTGCATTGTGGCAAATACACATATGTCCAGTACCCTGATGTATGTGTTCTATATTTCCCTATCCACAGCGACGATGGAAGAAGAGGGCGGAGAAGGCGCTGTGGAGTGCGGCAGCAGGGATGCCTCCACCAGGTGTAGACGCAAGGCCTAGTCATCCTCCCAGCCACTTTCATCTTCTGGGAGCGAGGATCCTGGTGCCTCGTCTCAGTCAACGGCCGCAGCTCCTGAGGGTAGGCCCAAGAGGGTGAAGTTGGTTGTGGGCTCCCCGGCAGTGGGAGGGACAGGTGAGTCCACACAGGGGAAATCCGATGCAGAAGACAGTTGGGAGTCATCCAGGTTGGTGGTGGTGGAGGAGGAGGGTGAGGCCTCATCAGCCCAGCCCATGGGGCACAGTGGGGGTGATGACGTAGGTGTGACTGCTGCAGTCCAGGGTCAGGGGCCAGAGGCAGTTCAGGTTGCCGTGGAGGGGCCTGTGCCGAATCCTGTCCATGGTACTGCGACTGCAACAGTATTCACCCGCGGGCATGCCCCATGCTGCACCCGTCCGAAGGTGGCAGATGTATCCACAGCAAAGGATCTTTCACTACTGGCAGAGGAGGCAATTCATGACAGGGTGGAATCGTTGCTAGCTGGTATTGCGAGGCATACAGCCAGCATTCGTGATGATGTGCATTCTTCCAATCGTGGCTTGCACATCATCACAAAGAGGTCTGTTGCCTCATAAACTGGCTACCTCCGTTCCTGGTCACAAATATCCTACATGTGCTGGCCACTGCAATGACCCCCTCATCCTCTTCCTCCTCTCTGTACCAGTTGTCCTCTCTGCTGTATTCCAGCCCAGATACCACCAGGGCCCCTTGTGAACCTGTCCTAACCACGGCGGCCAGCCTGGTGGAGACTACATCACTGCCACAGTTGGGGGTCGAAGGAGGATCAGCACAGGTGGTCACCGCAGCAACTGGACCAATAGCAATGGAGGAAGTGCAGGCACCAAGCAGCAGGGCACGTGCACGACAGCCCTGGGGGTTGTCATCATCCTGGAGGTTGTCCCGGAGGTGCAGGCACCAGGCTTTTCTGTGGCGACAGGCTCGACATAGGAGGCGGCAGGACTCGGTGCCCTCAACATCAGAGGGGCAGGTATCGGCCACTGGGCAGGAGAGCAACGTGCATCTTACCACAAGGATGTCTGCTGAGTTGGAGCTAATAGGCCAGCAGATAAGAGCAGAGCGAAAGCGGGAACCGGGGGCAACGACTCATCATCGCCAGGGTGGAGAACACCCTGGGTCGGGCGGAGAGACGGGCCGAGTTCCTCAAGGTGTCTCGCAGGGAGTTTGAGAGGAGCACAATGGGGTCCCTGCAGGCCCTCGAGGGTGGAGCACAGGCCCGCCTCAGGGAAATTGATGCAGAGTTCGTTGATGCCCTGGCCAAAACTCTTCGGGGAAATGGTGGGTCGTTGGACTAGCCTGCTGCCTTTGTATATAGTTCTTTAGGAATAGGTTTGATTTGTTTTTTCTTTTTATTTGGAGTTCCTGGACTTTGCTCCGCATCTTGTATAGTTATTTTGTATAGTACTTTTAGGATGTTCTTGGATTTTTGGGGATCATGGACCCATGAACTTTGTATATAGTGGGGATGTTGTCATTTCAAAACACAGTCAGACCAGGCGTTAAGGACGGGACCCGCTGAGGGACCTCGTAGTAGGGCGCTAAGGGATTACCGGCACCGGTGACCTTACCTGTGCCGGTAATCCCTTAGCGCCTACCGTGTACTGAGGCCCAATGATTGTACAAGTCTCCATATATTAAACTCCAATTTCGGTAAAGTTGGAACTAAATTGCCAAAAGCCAAATGATAATAATGAAGAAGTTAAAAGGCAAACATGTACACATCTCCTTATTTGAAATGTCAATTTGGGCAAAAGTTTAACATGCATTGCCACAAGGCAAGACAAACTAGTGAAGAAGTTGGCAATAAGAACTTGACCAAATCACCATATATGAGATATCAAAATGGGGGATTTTGGAACAAGTGGTACTTGAATTCAAGAGGCATACACAGTGAAGGAGTGCAACTGTGTTATACTTAGAAAGAAAGTGAACATTGTAGGGAGACCTGGTGAACAAAACACATCAGGCAATTAACCCTTTAGGAGAAAGACTCTTGTCAGGAGAGTACACATGTGGTTCTGCAGAATGCAGAAGGAGGGGATTCCTGGGAGTAAGACAGGCAATCCCTTAAGCTTTGAAAGAGAGAGATACAGTGAAATATACCTGGCAGATGAGTATGCCAAGAGATCTAAAAAGTCAATTGAAGAATTCCTGGCAGGGGAGTACAACAGAAAACCATTTTGCCATCCTGTCATTTGTGAAGTCGTTGTGAAAAAGAGACATGCTGCCATAATTTTAAGCTGAAGAGACTTATTTTGCTATCTTCCAAACAGGGTTGTGGGAAAAGACATTTCTATTGTTTCTGAGGAATCATTGTTTGGAAAAAGATACTGTTTGGCATTTTTAAGAGACTGCTTTATAAAGAGACATTTCAGCTACTCTTTAAAACTTAGACTTTAAGAAAGACATTGTGGTTATATAACAGGAAATAATCCAGTGGAAGGAAACCCCTTCAGGATTCAAAGATTATGTTGAACTTTTAAACTTGTTTTCTATACACTTTTCAGTAAGCAAAATTCAGAACATTAACCATGCACCTTTGATTGTAAGTGTGAGGGTCAGATATAGGTTGGACACAAGGACCGTTTTCATAATTCTGACGACAAGACACAGACTGATCTTTAGTTTTAGTTTCCCAGGTAGGCAAACTTCCTTTAGAATAGGAACAGAAAGGCCCCTATCCAATCATTTTTAAGTTAATAAAAAGTCTTACGTTGAAAATATTACAACTGTGTTTCTGCCTCTCATTTCTGCCCTCGCAAAAACTATATATATATTCGTTGGCAGCCACTTGTGCATACACAATTCTGAAATGTACAATAACCACTATATAGTTTTAAAATGTTTTATTTTCATCATGGTTTGAACAGCTTTTATTATAGGGTCTTTCAATACAAAAAAAAATAATTCTAATCAAATATCTCAAATGTAGCTGCTTTGATTTCTCCAATGTTTGTCATGCACCTAGATTTTACCTGCAATTGGTGCACTGAAACATGTTTTGGGGAAATGGACCTTGCCAATCTTAAGACATTAATAATGTAAGATGTATCCACATGTGACGCATGCACAATAACTGTAACTATTTTGACAAAAATGATTAACATGTCAACAGTTAAGAAGAACACTACATGCGCTATGATAAACTACATGCCAAACATATGAATCAATTTTGCCACTTTTAAGATATTACCAATTTAGGATTGATCTAAATATGACTCATGCACAGTAACAATGTTTTTGTCATAACAAATATGAATAACTTACAGACTGTTAAGAAGAACACCGGACATGCTATCAGAAACCACATGCCAACAATACGCACACCACACATACACAACACACGCAAACTATATGCATAGACCCAAACTTCATAAACAGTACAAGAACAACACACTCCATGCAACAAATAGCATGCCAACTATAGGCACACTCCGAAACTGTATACTGTGGTGGGTCGGAAGAAGGAGTCAGACACACTATGGACATGGTTACACACTTTTTTAATGAAATAATAAAGCAAATTCCTAACTCTCCCTATTGCTAAAGGGGTTTCCCAGCCTATTTAAAGTGACTAAAGGTGTGCATCTGTCGTCAAGAAGTCCAAAGTTAATGTCTTCAGTCACAAACCTAAAACTACCTGACCATACTACTAATATGAACAATGAAAGTAGGTCAAAACAGTGTCTCTCATCTCTTGGTCTTTTCCCTTTATACCTTCTTGGTTATGACTTTCTCTCCAAGCTTTTATCTTTGCTCTTTGTATTGTCAACAACACAAATGTTTCTGTTTAGAAATGTATTTCTTATGCAGATCTTCTCTGACACCCTTGTGGTGTTTTCCGCATGAGCTCTTGTAGCTCACCCCAACTGTTCTTCAGTTGTGTACTCTCTTGTTGTGCTTACAACAACTTTCCTTGTGATGTTGTCTCATTGTCTTTGCCATGGCTTTGGGTTTCTCAAATCCTTGAGATCCAATCTTTTTTTAGGTTTTTATATCTTGCTCCATATTAGGAATTCTCCCTCTTCTGGATTCTCTCTACTGGGTTTCTTCTCTAATTATTAAATACATTTGGCAGTCTGAATTTACATCCCTCATTACACTTTTGGAGGGGATGACTTCCCCACTGTTAAACCCTGAGTTCATGTGTCTGATTCCCGCCTTCCCAGGGTATTCATTTCCACCTTTCCTCTGTTTTTTTAATGATTTGATCTGCATCAGTTTTCCACTCAGCCTTATTTGTTACATTGTTTGCTCATTACCCATATAAAATCAGTTACCCTGGTTTACTACTCAAACTTTGCCCTCATGACTTCCACACATTCTTCTCCTCATAATAGGGTGCCCCGGCGGCTTCCAACTTCACCCATCTACCCCTCTACCAACATCTGTCTGTGTTGACTTTGCAGGGCTTGTCAATGACATGGGTAACCTGCTTTGCTTGGTTGCTTCTCATTCTCAACCTTTTTCTACTTCCCATTCCTGGTGTCTCGGTGGGCTGTTCTGCTCGAATAATGCTTCTCTTTCCTCTGCTTCACCACTCCTCCAGTTTACTGATCTGGCGATCTTCAGTTTTTGAATCGCTGTGAGGTACCCCTTGCCTAGACTCATGGGGATTGTCTTGCAGAGCTGGATCACCTCCCTAGCCTCAAAGCGGGGTGGCCCCACCTTTGGGAGAAAGGATGAATACCTTTGATTCATCACAATACACAGTACAACACACAACAAAAGCAACAAAATGCAGTCAACTTTATTATAAACACAAAGAACATACACACAAAAAACCCACTGCCTACACATTACAACAAACACTACATGCCATATAACAAACTGCGTGCCAACTATACGCACACACTCCAACGACATACACATAATGATATACACTAAAGTAACAAAATGCAGACAACTTCATTAAAAACCCGATAACCATTGGTAATGGTGCTGAATGCAATGCAACACACAAAAGTAAAACCGCCCATCACAAAATATAGTTAGCTTTATTAAAAACAGAATGCAGGCAACATTATTAAAAACACAATTCAGCCAACATTACTATAAACAAACCCACCATAAGCACACACTCCAACATTTCTTATAAACACAATAAACATTGCTAAAGTTGGTGTCTACAGTACAAAACACAAAAGTAAAGAAATCCATCATTGCAACACATTACATTTGCCTTTTCATAATATTTCCTAAAAACAAACTATTTCCCTGATTTTCTAAATGTGCTCCGTCAACTCTAAACATGGCTGAATGGTTACTTTTTATGTTGTGTTGAAATAATGTAGGCCATGTCAAACCAAAAATGACATCTATTTACAATAATTCTAGCACAATTCATTTCACGATACGAACAGCTCCACGCACAGATATAAGAGAAGGAAGCTTGTTTTGAAGCCATAGGGATACCTACCAATTCCAATAATAGAGATTTGGGATAAATGTTAAACATTTTGGCATCCCCATCTTTCCAAGTATTCATGACCTTAGCTAGTAACACATTGCTTAATAATTTCACCTCACCCCATTTTGACTTTACCCTTACATCTATTTATCATGCTTACGGTTGTCTGTTTACAATGTAGTATTATTCATATTTCCTGTATACATATATGTGTATCTATTTCTTTCTAATTACAATTTGTAAATTAGTACAAAAGGAATCCTAACAGCAGTGCCATAAAACTATTAAAAAGTTATTTAGTTTGAAACAAGTACCAAACAATGTCCCCCATTATGAGTATGGAAGGCAGTAAAATACTATAGGTGATGGAACAACTGCCACTTTTACCACTCAGCCATATTCCAAATGTGGCCTTGGAGTGCAGGATTTACATCCAACCTCATGCCAGAGGTCAATCCTCCAACTTCCCACTGAAGAATCTTTAAAACTGGTGGAATTACTGTTCCAAAATCCCATGGAGTCCTATGGACTAAATAAAAATAGGGCCTATCTCTGCCTACCACCACTTGAAATCTGGCAGTAAATCCGCTGGACCAAGTGTCAGTAACTGTAATACCGTTTTCCGGTATTCCGGAAGATTTTCAGATGGAATACTGCAAAACTTGTAATGACGCCCAATAACTTTACATCCATATAATTAAAACAAACATATACATTTACAGGGTAATTCATAGAATTTCACACAAAAGTGGCGCACGCGACTGGCGCACAGTGTGCACGTGCGAATGTCTGCACCAGCCACGTGCGCTAAAATCGATGTCCGCGCACAGTGTATTCATGGATTTTCGCCTCCAAAACCAGCCGTGGCGCAGAGTGGCGCAGCAATCCTGCTGCAGCGCCAGTTACGCCCCCAAGAATGACCCTAGCGCAAGGAAAAGCCATCAAAATCCCCAGTCCAGCGCAAAGGGCTGCGCTAACCCTGGACAAGTTTACAGGGCTGCCAAACAGCAAACGGCAAGCGGGGAATGGGTATAACTGGGGTTCGCGGGAAGTTTCACACATGATTTCAGCAGGGTACGTGTATTTCGGGGGTTCACGTGAAGTTTCACATGTGAAAGGGCCTGTGCGAGTGGTGTACGTGTATAACTGGGGTTCGCGGGAAGTTTCACATGCAATTTCAGCAGGGTACGTGTATTACGAGGTTTCGCGGGAAGTATCACACGCGAAAGAGCCTGTGGGAGTGGGGTACGTGTATAACTGGGGTTTACGGGAAGTTTCACACGCAATTTCAGCAGGGTACGTGTATTACGGGGGTTCGCGTGAAGATTCACACGTGAAAGGGCCTGTGCGAGTGGGGTATGTGTATAACTGGGGTTTGCCGGAAGTTTCACATGCGATATTAGCAGGGTACGTGAATTTCAGGGGTGCGCGGTGAGTCCTACACATGAATTGGCAGTGTGGGTCATCCCAGGTTTTCCCTCTACACCCCCCATGGCACCTGCAGGCAGCCCACACCACAGGGGATTACCCCCCAACCCTGGTCATGTCCTGCAGGCAGCCCATCCACCATGGGCATGCCACCCAGCCAAGCCACATGTCAGCTTGCACCCCCACCCCCCAGCAGTCAGGGGCACCTGTCAGCAGGCCCCCACATATGTCCCCCTGCACCCCCACCCCCCAGCAGTCAGGGGCACCTGCCAGCAGGCCGCCACTCATTTCCCACACATGTCCCCCTGCACCAGCACCCCCCAGCAGTCAGGGGCACCTGCCAGCAAGCCCCCACTCATGTCCCACTCATGTCCCCCTGCACCCCCACCCCACAGCAGTCAGGGGCACCTGCCAGCAGGCCCCCACTCATGTCCCACACATGTCCCTCTGCACCCCCACCCCCCAGCAGTCAGGAGCACCTGCCAGCAGGCCCCCACACATGTCCCCCTGCACTCTACCCCACAGCAGTCAGGGGCACCTGCCAGCAGGCCCCCACTCATGTCCCACATATGTCCCCCTGCACCCCCACCCCCCAGCAGTCAGGGGCACCTGCAAGCAGGCCCCCACACATGTCCACCTGCACCCCTACCCCACAGCAGTCAGCGGTACCTGCCAGCACCCACACATGTCCCCCTGCACCCCCACCCCCCAGCAGTCAGGGGCACCTGCCAGCAGGCCCCCACACATGTCCCCCTGCACCCCCACCCCCCAGCAGTCAGGGGCACCTGCCAGCAGGCCCCCACTCATGTCCCACACATGCCCCCCTGCGCCCCTACCCCCCAGCAGTCAGGGGCACCTGCCAGAAGGCCCCCACACATGTCCCCCTGCGCCCCCACCCCCCAGCAGTCAGGGGCACCTGCCAGCAGGCCCCCACTCATGTCCCACACATGTCCCCCTGCACCCCCACCCCCCAGCAGTCAGGGGCACCTGACAGCAGGCCCCCACACATGTCCCCCTGCACCCCCAGCCCACAGCAGTCAGGGGCACCTGCCAGCAGGCCCCCACTCATGTCCCACACATGTCCCTCTGCACCCCCAGCAGTCAGGGGCACATGCCAGTAGGCCCCCACACATGTCCCCCTGCACCCCCACCCCCCAGCAGTCAGGGGCACCTGCCATCAGGCCCCCACACATTTCCCCCTGCACCCCCACACCCAGCAGTGCAGGGCACCTGCCAGCAGGCCCCCACTCATGTCCCACTCATGTCCCCCCTGCACCCTCACCCCCCAGCAGTCAGGGGCACCTGCCAGCAGGCCCCCACTCATGACCCCCACCCCCAGCAGTGCAGGGCACCTGCCAGCAGGCCCCCACTCATGTCCCACTCATGACCCCCGCACCCCCACCCCCCAGCAGTCATGGGCACCTGCCAGCAGGCCCCCATTCATGTCCCACTCATGTCCCCCAGCACCCCCACCCCCCATCATTGACAGGCACCTGCCAGCAGGCCCCGACACATGTCCCCCAGCCAACACGTCATCACAATCCAGATCCCTGGCTCTTATGGCCACACAAATCCCACCCCACGCCACCCCAGTCCAAACACCCAACCAAGCTTTACATCCACTCCAAATTGAAATCACCATAACATGATAGATCACAAATAAGTAGTATGCGCATGAGTACAAGTCTGTCAGACCCACACAATGGCAACACATGACTGAGAAAACCCACATTGTGACATGCATGAAACCAATTAGAGAAGACCACACGTTGAAGTAAGAAACAAAAATGTATTCAAGTCGAAATTAAGGGAATGAAAAAAAACACACAATAATGCCAATAATAATCAAAATGCAGCATGTCCCAAAAAATGATGAATAAATAAAATGACAATCCAAATTAATCCAAATGAAAATGTGTCCAAAGTCACCATCCAACAAAGAAAATCCAAAGGGAAAGAAAAGCATAATATCCATTGCTCCATTGTGAAGAAAAATAAAGATGAAGGAGAAAAATCCACTGTAAAACTATGTACAAATAGCAAATCCAGGGTCCATGAGCCCAACAACATAAATGAAACCTACAATGAAACCTACCTAACTACTAACTATATATACAAATGTGGGGCATAGTCCATGTGCCCCAAATGAAAGAAAAAAGAAATGAAACTTAACACTAATAAACTATATACAAAGGCGGCGGGCAAGTCCAACGGCTCACTTGTTAATGTCATGGGCCAGGGCATCATCGAACTCCTGTTCAATGTCTTGGAGGCAGGCCTGTTCTCTGGCCCCAAGGTCTCGCAGGGATAACGCCATGTCCACCTCCAATCCCTGCGAATTCCCTCGAGGCACTCAGCCCGCCTCAGCGCCCTGCGCATGGAGTCTCCGCCCTGACCATTGTAAGCCGTGCCTCCTCTGCCCGCCGCCGCTCTGCACCTATCTGCTGGCCCAACCGCTGCCACACAGAAGACACTCCCATTCCAGGGTCCTCCTGCCCTCCGGCCGATGCCTGCCCCTCTGATGTAGATGGCCCCAAGCCATGATGCCTCCCACGTTGAGCCTGCCGCTGCCTCCGACGCAACTGCCTCTGCCAGCACGACGGCATCAAGGCTGATGGAATCCACTGACGGCGTCATGCACATGCCCTGCTCGATGATGCTGGCACATCCTCCATCTGCTGGTGTCCAGTTGCTGTGGTGTCCACCCCTGCTGGACCTCCGACTCCCGACTGTGGCAGGGATGGGATCCCCACCGAGCTGGCTGCATTGGTCAGGGCAGGTCCACAGGGGGCCCTGGTGGCCTCTGGGCCGGAAGACGGCATGGAGAACGACTGGTGCATAGTCTCCACAGAGGAGGAGAGGGCCGCCAGAGTGGCCGACACATGTACAAAACCCCCGACCATGGACACTCCCAACTGGGCCACTTTGGCATGCTGCTCTTCGTGATGACGTGCGTGCTCCCCCGGGAAGCACACACTTCATCACGAATGTCACGCGTGCGCAACGCGACACCAATCAGGACCTTCTCCATACGGCCAGGGGTCCCCTCGTCTGCAGGTAGAGGAGTGTCAGATGACATGGACATCCCCCCTACCTGCGGACGGGCCTGGGATGGGGCATCCCTGCTGGTGCATGGTGGTGCAGTCACAGGGTCAGGGACAGCGACATGCACAGGCCCCTCTGCGGTGACCTGTGCTGCCTCCTGCCCCTGCCCCTGGACTGCACCACTTGCACCAGTGGTACCACCCCCACCAGACTCCATGTGCGGCTCAGTAGCGGCCTCCTCCTCCTCTGTGGAAACCACCAACCTGGATGGCTCCACACTGTCTTCCGCCGTTGCAAGTCCCTGTGGGGGCTCACCCACCCCTTCCGCTGCAGGCATAGTGGCAGACGCAGCACCAGTCCCCTCACTCCCCGACGATCATAAATTCTGGGAGGGTGACTGAGCCTTGCATCGCCGGCTGGTGGAGCATCCCCGCCGCTTTGCTCCACAGCGCCGTCTCCGCCCTCTTCATCACTTGCCGCTGTGTAGAGGGAGACATAGAACACAAGCATCAGGGTACTGTACAATGGTCCCCTAGACAGGAAGCAATAGCAGATGAGTGGCACTGTCAAACATCACTTCCATCATGTCCCTCCACAACACATGGGTCAGTGCAGGCAAAACACATGCAGTAACAGGCATGGCGCATGCTATGAACATTAGCATACATGTCCAAGGGACTCTTGAAACATACAATGCTGGTTTGAAACTCACATGCATCATGGGTCATGCCTATCACATGCACACACTTCACCCTAGTTTCATCCATCTGGCCTCGTACACCCCAGACACAGTGGATGCAAGGATGAGTAGGCTGCATCAGTGAATCTGAACATTGTGTCATGCATCCAAATCACAGACACGCAAGTCAGACACACAGACATGGACACCCATGGACCTCCATGACAGCAGCACCCATCTCTCACACCCCATCCATGTCCAATAACAGAGACAGGCATGCATTAATGTGTGCATTCCGCATGTTGCTCCGCATGTTGCATTGTAACACATGCACCAACCATGTGGTTCACACATTACTGGTCTCACATGCATGACCATGATGTCCCTGCACACACACATACGTACATGGCCTATGTCACACATACAGGCAAGTATCAGACAACCAGCACCCTGCAACATGCCCTGTCTCACACAGCAATGCTTGGCCACTTACCGCTCAACTCCGGATGGGTCTGCCTCCAAAGGATCTGGGTGTGGAGTGCTGGGCCTACACGTTCCAGGACCCTCATCTGGCTGGTACTCATGCTGCCCCGGCCCCCCTCCATGAGGCACCGGGCCTTGTTGAGGGTCCTGGACCTCAAGTCCTCCCAGCGCTTCTTGACTTGCTTGATGTTGCGGGTTGACACCCCCTCCGTGTTGATGGCAACCACAAAGTCGTCCCAGATCCTATCCCGTCCTTCCTTGTTGGCGCGTGATGTTCCGAAGAGGGCATCATAATGCCCCAGGATATGCTCCACCAGGACACCAACTTCCTTCTGCCTTAAGCTGGTGGCCTTCTGCCCCTCTGGCTGGGGGTTGCCAGTGGTCTCAGATGGTGGTGTGCCCGACATGGCAACCCCAGAGGCAGGTGTGGGTTGGCAACTGGGTCCTGGGGCTGGGCTGTTGTGCGATGGTGTCCCAGTCGGGAGTCTTCTGTTCCAGCAGGAGTGGACACAGCAATTGGACCCCTGCAGATGACTGATGTGCAGGCATCAAATAGCAGGGCATGTGGGCAGCAAGCAGTCAGGCAGCAGCAGATGGCATGGGGGAGCGTGCTCGGGGCCCTGGGGGCAGGAAAATGGCCTTCAGGGCAGGAGCGTGGTCTTCTGTGTGTTTTCGCTTGGCCAGCTTGATACAGAGTGATTTGGCACGTGAAAATCTTGCACGTCAGCGTGTAATTCGAGGAAAGGGCCTTAGTGCGTAACCACGTCAGCACACGCACGCGATTCCATTGGACCAGAGGCCCTTAGCGCGTTGGTGCGTAAGTTACATTACGTGCGCGGGCGTTTCCCTCATACCACGTGATGACAGAGCACACGTGGAAAAACTGCACGTCCGAGTGTCATCGCGTGTAATTGGATGAAAGCGCCCACGTACACGCGTCTCTGACGTGTACGTGTGGGCCGGTTTAAAAGCTGCGTGTAGGACGCCATTTCCTTGTATGTGCTTTTCGTGGAGAGCAAGTGGGTGAAATCTGTACTTCTTGTCGGTTTACACCCGATTACTTCACAGCATTTCTAATTCGTACTCCCTGTTACCTCTGACAGCTCTTTTCTGATTTTTTGTTGGGCCTGTTTCCTCAAACAGAGTTCACTTCTCCTTTTGTCCTGTATCCTCAGACAGCGTACAATTCTTCTTTTGGCGGGGGTGTTGTTGTAAAATATTCTAAACACAGTTACTATTGTAATATATACACCCCTTTTTCCTTATCAGATAAGTCGCAGGAAAACACCACTTATTTTCATACAGAGGTGAGCGCTTAACTAGATGGCACTCCAATAAGTTTGTGAGAAAGGGAGGAAAAAGACAGAATATGGAAAGGTACACCACTCTAAGGTTCAGGCACACTGTTAGCAAGGCAGAAGAGCAAAAGCCACTGGTGAGCCAAAGTCCAAAGGCTGGGCCCACTCTTAGAGAGAGCAGAGCACAAATGCGCCTAAGATCACACAGTTACACTAGGCTTTGAAAGTCTTGCAGAGGGTTCAAAAAGAGTTTAGAGGGCTCAGGAAAGTTTAGCCAGGGTGTCCCAGGCTAACCCAAGTTCGAAAGCCGGGGGCTAAATCTACCCCATACAGTCGGTGGCAAGGGAAGCCAGACGGGACACGGTACCTTAAGTGGGAAGGATCCTCCAGCGGTGGCAGTTTTTCCTGGCAGTGGGTGCAAGTCACGTCGTCGTCCAGGGGAAGAGAAGTTCTCGACTTGGAGGAAAGATGAAGGTTGTTGCACTACCAGGGAAGAAACCAGCCGCAGAGTTTACCGGTTAAAGGTGGTACCTTTGTTCGTGGTCGTGGTAAAACATGGTATCCCGGTTGCCGGGGTGCTTGGCACAGGCAAGGTGGCCACGAGGTACATCGGGAAGGCGAAAAGACAGTGAAACTGGTTATCCCCACCAGTCAAAGGAAGAAGACTCTCCGGCAGGAGATCTCCTCTGTCGTTGGGAAAAGTGGTGAGACGGTCCAGCAGGGCTCCACCGGTGGTGGTGTCGTAGCAGGTCAGCTCAGCTTCTCCCTCGTCGGATTCTTAGGTCCTGTGGTGACTTCTGAAATTCCAGTCCCCAAAGCCCTGCTTTTATGCAGAAAACCCCCATTCACTCAGCCTAGCTGTCACTCAAACATGCTATGTGGTGAGCCGGCCGGCTCACCACTTGGGCCAATAAGGACAGAGTGCGACTTGAGTTGCCTAGGCAACTCAGTCCAGGGTGCCTAAATTCCACTCCACCCCTTCTAAGTACCCCAGACAGAGTGGCACCACTTTGGAGGGCTTCTGTGGAGAAGCCCGCCAAAATGTGGAACAAAGGGTTCTACTTGGGTTGGAGTCACAGAAGAGAACACAAACGCCATTTTAGAATCAAGTTTTGGCAAAAAATACCAAACGGAGAATTAATATTAATTAAATAAACCGGCGGTATGTTCGAGGCTACCGTAAATAATTAAATAAAGGTAGTAGCCTAAAACAATGGGAAATCCCATAGGAAAATATTCGCGGTTGAATATAAAAAGTAGTATCCACTGCCACCAGCCAAAACCCGATCAGGGGGGACGGAGACGTGCCCCCTCGACTAACAGACCCCGGGGCAATTGAATTGCCCCAGCCAGTACATCCACAATATGATGGTTTGTACTGGTTCTGTTCAGAATTTAAGACTAGTAAAGTCAATGGTGATTTTACATGCCCTGGGACACAGTAGTCAGTCCCAAGGTATGGAGTCTATACTGGGGGGTCACTATGACACCCCTGTGTCACTGTACTGAGGGTGCTGTATAACACACATCACAAAAACACATGAAGCCCTATGGAGTAAAAGACCCCATAGCCCATTAAACACATCTAGATTCAAAGAAACACACTCAAATCATGCCCAAGAGTGAGGGTAAAAGAGTCTCACTCTTGGCAGGAGAAAAAAAATAAACCCCAAAAATCCAGCAAAGCTAGCTGCTGGGGGACTCACTAGGTTAGGAAATTCAGCCTAAACAGAGAATTCTCCCTAACACTTAGCAACTGTGCTTGCCCCGTGTGTCGCGTTCCCTTCAGAGGTCATCATTGTAGGCTGCGTGTATTACGCGTACGCTTATTTTTGTGTTTCTGGGTGCCACAACGTAGTGCGGGTTCATTTTTTCACGCACGTGGTCTCCGAGGGGTTGCGTGCACTTTTATTTTTGATTTTGGGCTGCCTGTGCGTTGCGTGACCCGTCATCTTCCCCCAGGGGTCACAGACAGCCTTGTTAGAGCACTAGGGTATGAATTCCATCTGGTATCCTACCTCCTTGACCCCCAATTGCCCAGGACAATAGTTTACTGCAACTCCCATACGCACAACAACATCAGTGCCATGGCTGGGAGGCGACCAAGCGGTAAGGGAGGCAAAGGTGGCTGACCCTCAAAAGGTGGGTGTGGTGGGCGTGGTAGGGGATGTGGCCAGGATTTGCAGGGTGCCCCTATGCCCCCATGTGTGGAGGAACAATCAGAGACACCCATGCCCCCCCATGGTTGAGGGAAACGTGGCTGACACCATCCAAACTCAGCCCCTGTTGGACCAGCCCATTGTGGCACCTGACCTGGCACATGATGACTCCCTGGCTGACTTCCAGGTCAGCAAATCTAGGCCACGTGTGGCGGTGCAAGTTGTCACCAATCCACGTGGATCTGGGGCAGCTATATCATCTGCTGCCCCAAGTATGCAGGGTGGGGAGGCTGCAGGGGCAGCTGCAGCTCCATCCACCCCAGCTCTGACTCTCCCAGCCAGGACAGTGTCAGTCCCAGTCCATCAAACTGACGTTCCCCCTGCCAACATTACCCTGCAACGAATGCTTGCATCAAGACCTATGGTCATTGTGCATTCCCACACTCCTACTACCCAGTCCACCGGTGATTCTGCCCCTACTGACCAGAGCGGCGTAAGCCACTCTGGCTCTGCTCCACCTTTAAAGAAGAGGAAGAAGGGTGCTCTGGCACGACAGGCTGAGACCCCAGACACGGCTACACACTCCGGTACCTCAAGGAAGCCTTGCTTCAATGAACCGGAACCTGATGCACTTGTGGGCTATGTGTCAGCACATAGCCACAAAATGGTGGTGACTGCAGGGTGCAAGACCACACCTGGTCAACGTAAGGCACATTGGCAGACCATCGCCGACCGCATAAGTGCCCTTGGATTTGTGAGGCGCTCAGCTGATGATTGCTACAAGCGGTGGAATGACCTGAAACGCAGAGCAAAGAACAAGCTGGCCTCAAATCATGCCGCTACTCTGGTGACTGGCGGTGGGTCTCCACAAGAGGACAACGAACTCACGGAACATGAGTCTGTTGCTGGGGCCTTCGTCACAGAGGAACAGATCCAAGGTGTGGGAGGACTACCTGATTATGAAGCATTGTCCGGTGAGTGCCCATGTTTGTGTGTGTAATGCATGTGTATATTGTTTGGGTGACGGGTTCTGATTGAGTGCCAGATGCAACAACATTGTTTGTATTTTTCAGTGTTCGTTCAGGCTGATTGTTTCAATTCTCCCACTTTTGCTATGCATTTCTCAGCCATATTGTCACATTTGTGACATGCTTCTGTTGATGAACCCCACATTGTACCACATGTGTTACCTTGGTAGATGAATGATTTGACCATGCAGGAATTTTTGGGGCCTGTTTGAATGTGGAACATGATAGTTGTTTCCTGTCATGTTGAAGTGACAAACCATTGATGTGTACATCGGCCTGCAATCAATGCATTTTTGTACACTGGATGTGTTGCAGTGTGTGGCACATGCCTATTTTGTCACACTATGTAGCATTTTTCATCTCATCATGTCCATCTCACATGGATGGCTGATAGTTTTCATTCACTGACATATGGATGTAGTTGTGGAATTTACTATGGCTATGGTACATGTCATCTGTGTGATGGCATGTGTCATGTATGTGTATTGGACATGCCACTCACAGCCCAATGTGTGATGGCAGTGCTACCCAGCATGCAGCATATGTGTTGCTCTTCCATGTAGGTGTCATCCGTGTCTGCCTTTTGGCTCCCCTTCGAACTCAGTGACAGTGCATGCATGGGAGGGTTATAGTCATGTGGGACATGTGTAAATCATGTACTGGTTATGTAGTTTGTCAGGCCTATTTGTGTGCTATGGTGCTAATGCCTGTTTCCATTTTTTGTCTTTCATGTTTTTGCAGGGATGACGCACTTGATGCTGTTGAGGTTGAGGAGATGGTGCAGACCCAGGAGGAATCTCAGGCACGACCGGGCACCAGTGGGGGACGTGGTGTGGTGGTGGGTGAGAACCCAATCTTGCTGCAGAACATTCTGTCAAGGGGTGCCTCTGGGTGCACCTCCCCAGACCTCTATTCAGGTGCTGATTCGGATGATGAGACCTATGTGGCATCGCAGGTAAGTGTTTTTGGCAGGGATTCTGTTCTGTTCAACTCATCTGTACCAGGGGTCGAACCCTCTATGGTGATGACAGTGTTGGTAAGTCTGCCTTTGGCGGTTATGGATGCAGGGTCACACTCCACAACATCTGATCCTGTTCCTGGGCCAGCAGATCAGAGGGGGAATGCAGTCCTGCAGCCTCAGGCAGTGCCGGCACAGCAAGGCGCAGATCGCCTTGCCCCAAACATGTGTGGTGCCCGCCAACACGGTGGCCGTACGCCACCAGGCAATACCGCATGGGAACAATCCATTTACGGTATGGCAACCCAACAGACAGCATCATTTGAGATGATGGCTCAAGCAATGGAGAGGGTGGCCACTTCCATTGTCCCCCCTGAAAGGAAGATGGAGCTACTACAGCAGGCAACAGACTCCGTTTGCCAATCACACAGGGAGGACATGATGGCGTCCAACAGGGACAGACGGGCGGCACTGGAGAATCTACGCCAATCGATATCAATAGAGTCCCGGGGCCACGGGGAAGCCCTGAGGGTAGAACTCCATCACCCCAGGGAGACTCTTGTTGACCTTGAGGATTGCACTAACTTCAGGACAGAACAGCAGCTGGAGCGGCTCACACGTTCGCTCTCAGCTGAGATGCAGGCAACTCGGGAGGAGATCCGTGCATCACGTCAGGTGCTGCATGGGGATCTCCGCACTATAATCCTCCAAAACGAGACCTTCCACAACCGCATGTTTGCTGTCATGGAGGACCATACCAGGGCTTTGCGTGGGCTGCCTCCCATAGCACCACCACCCCCTGTGGCAGCACCATCTCCTGTGGTAGCAGCAGAGGGTGATGATAGCGACAGCAGCAGTTCTCTCACATTGGCATAGCCGTGCAGGCCATGAGCCCATGGAGGTGTTTTATTTCCCCAACATCCACACAGGTGGGTGTTGGTGCGCACCCTGTCCTCCACATGGCCATTTTTGATTTTTTTTTTTTTTTCAGTGTGTTGCCTTGTGTGGCTCCCGTGGGCATCCACTGCATTCCGGCTGGGCACATGCAGGCTTGTCCTGAGTTTGTAAAACAAAAAATGTGGATTAACGCGTAAAGGTCTGTGCACTGGTGTTCACTGATTATGTTAATAGTTCGGTTAACCTTAAGGAATTGGAAGTGTAAGCTGCATTACCACCTGCGCCAACCAGTCCACCCTGGCTGGTACTGAAAATCGTATACAAAATGGGGGTTGAGGTGGAGATGCGCTAAACACTATATGAATAAGGAACACTAGTAGTACAGTTAATGCTTTAATTGTAGCAGGAACAGCCGACACGTGTTTCGACACACAGGTCATTTTCAAGGCTGAGTAGTTATATGCAACATTGATATATCATATCAAAAGCAAAATCCAAAATTGTTACAATCACATTAAATTGGAACAAATACAAGCCGTATCACATTACATTAAATAATGATTTAAATAAAACCGAAAAACACAACACATTGTATAATAGAAAATCATTGGCATACCGTAAACCATGGTTGAAAGGTGTAATAAGCAGAAGCACAGGCAGTTGCAAATGATAAAACAAAACAGAAGATATACGGTAAGTAACATGCTTTAGCAGTTAGAGAATACATCACTCCGGGTATGGGGGAACAAAAAACAAAAATCCTCTTAAACTGTGCGCAACAACCTCGGAGCCCCCAATCATGCATGGTGTGCACATATCACCCAAGCAAACAGTGAAGTAAAGGTCTATTCGGCACCAAAGGAAAAGGCCACAGATTGGCCAGAAGCCAGTGTCCAATGGAAAAATAGAATGCAAGTAATAAGCTAAACTTACCACAGGCAAATGAAATATATCGAGAAAGTCAAAGATGGGAAATCCCTGTGCAAAACAATCATCAGTATCAAATGGATGGCACGGGATAAGAAGCGGTTCTAACAATTGTATGGCAGTATGAATTATAAATCAGAGTATTCGAGTCTGCATACCACAAAGAACAGGGCATTGTAAGTATCACGCTGATGTCACATTCAGAAATGAAGTCCATGCCGTAATGGCCGTAACCAATATATAGCCTAAAGAAAATCAACAGAATAGCTGAGTACTACAGCCAGATTGGATAGAGTCAATTTACCTAATACTAAGCAACAAAGAACCAAACTTACTCGCTAGATCGAGCGTTCACAATTACAGAGGAAATCCCCAAAGCAGCCGTCCAAGCAAAAGATAGGAGAGAAATGAAGGAAAGGCAACCGACGTCACAGCGGTGACGTCGGTTGCGTCGCACGCATCTGGCGTCGCGTGAATGACGTCAGTTGTAAACAAACAACTGAATTGAAAGTAAGATTAAAACTAAGCCGTCATGCTGGGAGAGTAGAGAGAAGACTAATAATAAGAGGCTGGTACCCGAATGATAATAAAAAGGTAAAGGAGAAGTAGAAGAGAAGCAGCCGACGTCACAGCAGTGACGTCCGTAGCGTTGCACGCATCTGACGTCGCCTTGATGACGTAAGGTGTAAATAAACAATTGAATTGAGCGTAAAATTAAAGCTAAGCCGACAGAAACATCATATTGAAAGAATGCAAAGAAGAACAATCGTGAGATGCTAGTACCTGAATAAAGATAAATCAAAAATTAGTTAATAAGCACAGAGTTAGACAGACAGTATTTCCCAAATAAATTCATACTTGAGCAAAAAATGTTATATGGCCTGGACTCGAAATAGCGATTAGAATCAATGCCAAAATATGAAAGAAAAAGTCAGGTCACAATTATAGTAGAAAAAGGAGGACTAAAGGAACTACCTATTGCAATGGTAAGACATATCAAGTGTTTAGATGGGAATAGAATAGGTTAAAATTAATGGGTGCTAGTGGAATGGTGGAATGGCTCCGGCGAAGTGCGACTCCAAGTACTGTTTGAAAAACATAAGATCCATTGTGACTCTTTTAACAAAACTATTATAGAAATACAGACATCTCGTGGTCTGTGTTTAGACCCCATGTGGTACAGCGTAATAAACAAATAAGTTTTGCCTCCATTTGGCGTAGTTTCAGCTGTAGGTTGAGACCCCTTTTCCCCTTATGAGCCTTCATCAGACCAATAAAGCGCAAATCAACAATTGCCAGTGAGCGGCCAAAGGTGACTTTGGTTCAAGCATTTTGAGGCTGGACAAATGTTCCCTTATTCGGATACGAAGTTGACGAATGGTGCTACCCACATACACTTTTTCACAGATACAAATGATAGCATAGACCACATAGGTAGTCTTGCAGTTGATAAAATCACGTATTTCAATTTGAGTTCCAAAATGATCACAAAAAGTTTTGCATTTACTAACAGCCCAAGGGCATTGGTTACAATTGCCACATTTATGAAAACCACCCGGTTGTTGTAACCACGTGGAGGACCTTGGTTGGTTATCAAAAAATGAAGGGCTCACAATGTTTTTGATCGTAGGTGATCTTGTGAAAGTAAATTTGGGTTTCGGAGTCAAAAATGGTTGTAAATCCTTGTCAAGTCTTAGAATGTGCCAATGCTTGGCAACCATTTTGTATAGCAATGAGGAGTCATTCGTGAATGGAGTGATCAATGAGATGTATGGGGGATGCCCTTTTGACCTAGTCACATTAGTCAGGAGGTCACGTTGATGAGTTTGAGTAAATTTAGAGTATGCCTTATAGATAACAGAACTCTTATACCCTCGATTGAGGAAGCGTTGATTTAGGATATTGCATTCTCTTTTGTAATCACTAGATAAAGTACAATTACGTCTGGCCCTATGAAATTCACCCATAGGGATGTTATCAATGGTGGTGCGTTGGTGGTTGCTTTGGGCAGCCAAAATTGAATTAACTTCTGTAGGTTTTCTAAAATTATTGGTATGTACATTATTTCCTTCATGAAAAATATGTAAATCCGGAAAATCAATTTCACATGAGTTACAAAGGCCGGTAAGGCGAATTCCAAACCTATTGGTGTTAGCATAACCTAAAAAAGCAGTGAAAGAGTCTTCAGACCCCTTCCAAATTAGAAAAATATCGTCAATATAACGACGCCAGATCACAATATTTGACACAAATTGCACTTGATTGAGGATATGCGTTTCTTCATAGAAGGCCATAAAAAGATTAGCCAAAGAGGGTGCAAACTTGGCCGCCATGGCAACGCCCCTCACCTGCAGGTAGAACTGGTCATTGAAAATAAACATATTGTTCGCAAGTACAAATTGTAAAAATTGCTTCAACATAAAAACATGATCAGAATAAGATGCTGAGGTATTCCTAAACACATAATCAATTGTCTGTAGCGCTAACTCATGATTAATATTGGTGTAAAGTGCAACTACATCGATTGTTGCCAACAGGTAATCTGGTTCCCAAATGATATCTTGCAAAGACTGTAAAATATGAGTACTGTCACGTCACGTATGTAGGATGACATTTGTACAACAAAAGGCTTAAGCACCTCGTCCAAATATTTTGAGAGGCCTTCAGTAGCCCAATTAATACCACTCATGTTGGGCCGAACCTCGGGTAAGGTCTCAAAAGTTTTATGTATCTTCGGCAGAAAGTACATAGTCGGTATAGTAGGATTAGTATTAGACAAGAAATGTTTCTCATCGTCAGTGAGGTAGCCTTTATGATACCAAGTGTCAATTAATTCAAGAAGACCGGTTACCACACGCTTGGTAGGGTTGGATTCAAGGGTTTCGTAGCAGCCAGGGGTGTGTAAGTGTTTGCAGCCCATAGTTATATAGTCAAGAGTGTTAAGAATGACAATATTGGGGGCGTGGCCAGCGCGCTAACGATGCGGACGTGAGCCGAGTGAGCTCCCGCAAGCGCCAAAATAATCCTGCATTTTCATCCTGATTCCTGGGGATTTCGTGCGAAATAAACACTGCCACCGAGCCCATAAAGCTGCAGGCTCGAATTGACGGAGGTGGTGGCACCTGCCTGCCCAGACGACGGAGATAAATCCACATTTTGCTGCGGCCCGGCAGCGGAGCTACGCGACCAAGATGGCCGCCGGTGTCTGGGGACGGACTTCCTCCGCCTGATCGAGTGGCCACGACGGGGCACGGGACAGAACGTGAGGCGGACGCCCGGGACCATCCTCTCTTCCTCCACCGCTGAATCTGAGATTATTCACCGGTTGAGCCCCGCCGACACCCGGGAGACACCCGGACAGATCCGATCCGCGAGAGAAGTGCGGGGGAAAATGGCGGCCCTCCTGAGGTCCCGGTGGTGTGCGGCTCCTGCCTCCTGACTCATATCCACTTTGGGACACCACGCCGCGACTGCAAACCACGTTAGAAGTAAGTGATCGAGCACTGTCTGCCGAGGACTGTACCGTACCAGCGAAGGGGGGACCGCCACCCGCTTTGGTGAACAGCTAGAAGCACCGGAGGTCCACGCGTATTGTGGAGGCCCACTAAAGGGCGCTGGGCCTCAAAGTACTCTCATCATAAGTGGAGGAGGCTTTTGGAACTCATACCCCCTCACTTGACTCGCTGCACAGCCACCATCCCACATACCGGGGGGTACGACCACTCCAACGGCGTACATACAATAATTCCAGCCCCATCGTACCAAACACCCCACTACTCCCGAGAACATGGGGAAGGACAGGCAGAAGAAACCATCTACACAGAGCAGCATGGACCAGTTTGCCGTCGCTACCACCCCTGCCCCGGCGGACCCTGCAACACGACCAAACTCCCCCACGGGAGATGAATCCCTCTCCTTACGGGACGTAATGGCGGCCATCGCCAACTCTCGCTCCTCCATGGAGACCAAAATAGACAGCATGGCGGCGGATGTCTCCTTCCTACGCCACGATCTGCAGAAGCTGACTTCTAGAACAGGAGTCGTGGAACACCGCATCTCCGAAGCGGAGGACAGCATCGGCGGGATCAACCGTCAGCTGTCCCAAGCCCTAAACCGCCTGAAAGCCGTGGAGGCGAGAGTTGATGATGGAGAGGGAAGGTCCCGCCGCAACAACGTTCGCATCCTGGGCCTGCCGGAGGGGGAAGAGGGACAATGCACGGAATTGTTCCTGGAGCAGTGGCTCGTGGACATCTTCGAACCCCAATCCTTCTCAAAATTCTTTTCGGTGGAGAGGGCTCATAGAATACCTTCAGGCAAACCGCTCCCGGGCGCTTCGCCCCGGACTCTCATCGCTCGCTTGCTCAACTACCGCGACAGGGATGCCCTTCTGCAATTGTCACGCTCGCAGGGGACGATCACCCATAACGGCTCCCGAATCGCCTTCTTCCCGGACTATACCCGAGAAGTGCAGAGAGCACGACAATCCTTTGAACCACTCAAGAAACAACTTGCTCAGATGAACGTGAAATACGGCCTGCTCTTCCCGGCCCAACTTAAGATCTATCATAAAGGCACTACTGTCCACTTCACCGACCCACAGGACGCCTGGAAGTGGGCAGAGGCTCACATAGAGGGCGATTGGACTGCAAGACCAAGGAGACCGAGAGGACGACCCCGACCTGGGCCGAGGCGGGCCTCCCCGAGGAGACACCCAGAACGGGGGGGACAGGTGATCCCGGAGCCATTGGCACAACAAGAAGAGGAATGAACTATCTATAGTCCCCTACGAGGACCTTAGAACACTGCTGGGGCACACAAGGGTGTACCGACCGCGCCTCAGATACCGACGCGCAATCTACCCACCATGGAAGAAGTCGACGATGGGCTCAAGGTGAACTCTCCCCTGGTTAGACCTCCCCCCCCTCACCCCTCTCTTTTTCTTGCTGGTTTAGACCCTATCTACGGGTCTGGTTTTTGAGCTGACTCCTTAAGTTGAAGGATCAGCATGTTTGGGTGACAGGTACTTCATGTTGGGGTGGAGTATGGGGTGGGGGTGTGTTGGGAAAGTTTAAAAAAAATGTGTTGGTTACTTCATGACTGCCACTTGCTCATGGGCCGAACTACTCAGTGTCCCCTGTTAGGGGCGTCTTGCACTGTTCCACAAGGCAACCCTGCTTCCTTAGTACAGGCGAAGAATACACCGCCATCTCTTATGAATCGCTATATCCTGAATATCCCCATCACACGTAGTAAATATCCTCTACACAAACTCACACATCCCTCATGCAGCACACTATGTCCTTGAAACTCCTCACTTGCAATGTGAATGGGATGGGGTCAGGAATTAAACGGCGCCTTATCATGCAATTCCTAAATAGACATTCCTCTGATGTGGCCCCCCTTACGGAAACCCACTTGGCTGGGGTAAACTGTGCCTTTTTCCAAAGAACTAACTATCGCCTTGCCTTTCATGCGGGATACACAATGGGCTCCAGGGGCACCCTTATTCTGATACACAAACGTATTCCATGTATTCAGCATACCGTAGAACAAGATCCCAGGGGCCGATACGTGTTTATCCTGGAGCGATCTGGGGTCTAAAGGTGGCAATTGTCTCGATCTATTCTCCACCGGGTCTGGGACAGGAATTACTGGATGACCTCACCACCCTTATAGGTAAACATCACCCTGACATATACATCCTAGGGGGGGATTTCAATGACACCATGAATAACAACACTGACCGCTCCCACCTCCGAAATCGTAACCCAGATGCCCCTACCAAATTAGCCAACTTTACATCTGCCCTTGGGTTCCGGGATGTATGGAGGGAGCTACACCCCGATGTTAGGGAATACTCATTCCACTCTGGTGCCCATGGTTCTATGTCCAGACTGGATTATTTTCTTCTATCGCACACTGACCTTTATAGGGCAATGTCCGCAGAATTGCTCCCTCGGGGCATCTCGGACCATTCACCGCTTTCGATGGAAATATGTATGCAGGGCGCCCTCCCCCCCAGAACGTGGAGGCTTAATAGCTACTAACTGGGGTTCCCGGAGCTGATAGATCGCCTAGAGGAAATATCCGCCGAATACTTCAAAATTAATGAAGAATCGGTAGATAACCCTGTGACAGTATGGGAGGCATACAAAGCAGTGCTTAGGGGCGAAATCCTCTCCTGGACGACACATAAAAGGAACACCCGGCTCCAAAAGATACTAGAGGCCGAGAAGGAAGTGAGCGACAAGGAGGCTAAACATATTTCCGACCCCACGCCTGACACCCATCGTTCCCTCCAACGCGCCCAAGAGCGTCTTCGGAACAGAGCGATGGATGACGCTAAGCAGACCCACTGGCAGGCTAAAGCGAGAATATACGAACTAGGGGACAAAGTGGGCAAAATGCTCACCTGGCTGCAGAAGAGAGACGAAGGACAACGCCATGTCCGGGAAATAGTCACACCACAGGGCGACAGCTATCACTCTGACGCTGAGATTGCTGAGGCCTTCTCGATGTTCTACGCAGACTTGTACCGAGCCCCAACCTCTCCACTAGACCCATCCCTCTTAGCCAAGCTATCGTTGCCGATGCTCTCCGTGCAGCAGAGGGAGCATCTGGACTCCGCCGTATCAGAGGCCGAGATTTCAGAGGCACTATCTCAGCTCCAGTCGGGGAAAACACCGGGCCCGAATGTATTCCCCGTTGAAACCTGGCAAAAACTAGGAGCAGACAAAATGGCGGCCCCCCTGCACAGAATGTTTCTTGCCGCCCGGGAACAAGGGACTCTCCCACCAGACCTATGTAAAGCGACCATCGTGGTCATACCCAAACCTGACAAACCTCCACACAAATATGCTTCCTACAGACCTATATCATTGATTAATGGAGAGGCCAAGGTCCTCGCAAAACTCCTGGTGAACCGGTTACAACTGGTTACATCCACCCTGATTCACCCGGACCAATGCGGATTTCTGCCCCACAAATCGACCTGGATGAATCTGCGCCGTCTCCATTTGGCAATGGAGAGATCTCCGATTATAATCAGACCTTTGGCCTTGCTGGCAATCGATTTTGAAAAGGCATTCGATTCAATTCGATGGGATAGCCTTTGGGAGATTATGCACCGCATGGGATTCGGGGAAGTCTTTATAGGATGGGTACAATTACTCTATACTAACATCCAAGCGGAGGTAAGGGTAAATGGATGGTCCTCTCGATCCTTCCTCTTGGGCCGAGGTACGCGGCAAGGATGCCCGCTCTCCCCCCTTTTGTTTTCCCTTGCAATTGAACCACTCGCTATCTGGCTTTGCCAAAACACAGCCTGGACAGGGGTTTGGTTGGCCAGAGGGCTATGAGGACCGTACATCTCTTTACGCAGAGGACTTCCTTATATACCTGGGAGACCCGCCTCAATCCTGTCCCATCGTAACACAGCTGCTCATCCGCTTTGGTAAATTTTGCGGACTCAAAATCAATTGGGATAAATCAGTGTTCTTCCCTGTGAAGAGTGGAGAGCAGGCCATCCCCCAGGAGTGCCCGTACCGAGTTGAGCGACAAGGCTTTCGATACCTGGGAATCTGGATATCCGGGGACCTGACAAGCTATGTTGAACACAATCTCCGACCGATCACAGACCGGTTCATTATCGATGTCCAACACTGGAAACTTCTCCCCCTGACCCTTATGGGTAGAGCGGCACTCTTTAATATGATGACCCTTCCCAGATACCTCTATGTCCTTCAAAATGCCCCACACAGAATTCCAGACTCAGAGTTTCACCTAGCAGAGGCACTTCTAAGGGACCTTATATGGGGGGGAGGTCAACCACGAATAGCGTTAACAACCTTTCAGAGATCGATCTGGGAGGGGGAAGTGGGAGTCCCCCGTCTCCAAACCTACTATTGGGCATCACAATTGGCTGTGGTTAACGATCTGCTTCACGGGAATCGGGACCTACCTCACATACGCGCTGAGATGGCCACTATACAGAATGTAGACCCACTGACCATTCTTTATCAACCCCTCCCGAGAACCTCCCCACCCACAACTACAACGCACCTCACTATGGTCTGGAGACAGGCACACCGGATTGTTGGGTGGGATAATAAAGTTACCATCGCACAACCTCTCTGGCAAAATAATAATCTAGCTGTGTCCCGTGAACTAGAGCCATGGCCCAACTGGGTGAAAGCAGGGGTCATGCGAGTGGGGGATATGCTCACAAATGGGAAACTGGCCTGGTCACACTTCCAGATCCCAAATACGGAACGGTATCACTACATACAACTAGCCCACGCTTTAAGAACCCACTTAACAGCTGACACAAGGCTACCGGACTACACCCCCATAGAGCGCAACATCCCACCAGCGTATATCCCCACCAAATGCACTTCCATCTTATATAACGCCATGTCCTCCTTTGCTACCCCCGAACTGAATGTGCTCAAGGCGAAATGGGAAGCAGATGTGGGAGAAATAGATCCGGCTGGATACAAGTCCTCATGCACCCTCGAGAGATTTCTATCTCCTCTAGGCTCCGACTGGTGCAGTTGAAGATACTGCACCGGGTATACTACCCTAGGACGCGACTATACGGCTGGAAAAGAGCCCCAAACCCAAACTGTCTCCACTGCGGGGAGGAGGAGGGGACCTTCTTTCACATCTTGTGGGCATGTCCCCGGATACAAGCCTTTTGGAATGCATGCTGTGTGGAGCTCTCCAGGGTCCTGGGCCGGACCATACCACTGGACCCAAATGCCCTACTCCTGGGAATACCTAATGAAATCGAAGCTAACAAGTGGGAGAGATTGCTCTTACACACGGCAGCAGGGCTGATGATGCGTAATATAACGCAGAAATGGGGAGCCCCTGACCCCCCGACAATGGATCAATGGAAACTGGATATGGACGTGTGCGCCATGATGGAGCATAGGATCTATTTGGCAAGGGGTTGTCCCAACAAAGCCTCGAAAATTTGGGATAGGTGGGAAGAAGAAGCGATCTAAGACTCCCTCCTGCATGCTGGGGAGCGTGCAATGGGTATTATGCACTACACGCCGATATATGTACTAAGGAAGCCTCTGGGCCAGAGCTGATATGTGTACTGCCTTTGTTGATTGAGACTGACCATGATAGTTCTTATGTTGATTTGTTTTTGTTTTGTGATTGTTGTAATACTATGATAATAATAAAATATTTTATTAAAAAAAATAATGACAATATTGCCCCCTTTATCGGCCTCCTTGATAACAATTGAAGGATCTGTTGCCAAGTTTTGTAATGCTTTCCGTTGCTTTGTAGTAAGATTACTTTTTTTGTTTTTATATGAGTCAACCTGTTTATCCAAGTAAGAATGAATATCTTGTGTAAGTGCTTGATTGAAGGTTTCAATGACATTGTCTGTAGACAGTTGAGGGGTGAATTTAGACTTAGATTTAATTTCTTTAAGATTCAAATGAAGTGGATTGATGCTTAAATCTTGAGCCACATCACATGATTGTGAACAGACCTCACGACCTAGGGTGACTAAGGTCTCAATTACATTTAGATCCCCAATGCTGAAGGAACTAGGGGGATCAGGTTTAGGCTTAGGTTTGTACATTGTGACTTGAGTAGCAAAAAACTTTTTTAGCTTAAGTTTCCTCAAAAAATTGAATAGATCGACCTGAAAATTCACAAAATCAGTACCAATACTAGGAGAAAAAGACAGACCTTTATTAAGTGCAGAATTCTCATCATGAGACAGAGAACGATCAGAAAGGTTAATCACCAAATCTGAATCAACTATAGACCCAAACTTTTCTTTGAGCGAGTCTAGATCCCTGGACGGGTCGTGTCCTCGTCCAAACTTCCGCTTCCGCTGCCGCTTACCCCCCCTCCGGCCCCTGGTGTGCTTGGCATGGTTGGAGTAAACACAATTGGGTTTTTGGTAAATCTGACTTGTTTGGTATTGGCAAATCTGATATTGCCCTTTTTGTAGCACCTGATTTCGCCCAAAAAAAGTTTACCTTTTAAATTGAGAGTTACACCAGGCTGTGCCTCATTAGCATCTGGTTCAATTGGTTCTGTTTCTGAGTCTGGATCAGAACTAGCAGGGGTAGTGTTTGCTGAAGGTGGTTTGGAATTAGTGTTAATATCACTGTTTGCTTGGGTGATAGTGCACACCATGCATGATTGGGGGCTCTGGTGTTGATGCGCACAGTTTAAGAGGATTTTTGTTTTTTGTTCCCCCATACCCGGAGTGATGTATTCTCTAACTGCTAAAGCATGACTCCCATGAGCTGTGTGGGCAATACATTGCTAGTGGATATTTTTGTTGAATTGTACACTGCATGGTGGATTGCTATGTGCTTGTGCATCCATGTCTTTCGTCTAATTTGCAGGTTAATTCCTCATGTCTTCACAAGGCCGTCTACTTTGGAGATGGAGTTCATGTTGTAAGCAGTGCACTTGGACATTTGCGTGGCAGCAGCACTGTACAGTTGGAAGTGGCCGATGTGCTGGCATGATCAGGTTGTAAGACTACCACTACTTTAACTTAGTACTGTCATGTTTATGCTATGTTTGAGGTTGTGTAGCTGCATTGTGTTGTTGGTAAATATTTGGTCATGTGTGTTGTTAGTTCTACATTACTGGGAGCATATTGTGTGTGGGCAGTTTCCATTAAGGACACTGTACTTTGACACTTGTGTCATTTTTTCACGGATTGCTTTGTTTGTTCTCACATAGCATGACATGACATGGTGTGTTGGGTGGCGGTGCTGGGGAGGGGTTGGGTGACATGGCACTGTTGTCATGTTGTATTTTACAAGGGGGTAATGATTTTAGCAGCATAGAAGTGTGTCTTTTGATGACACAGCATTTGTGGTGTGTGTGTAGGTAGGGATGCACACAATGTAACACTTCCAGGTGACCAATCTCAGGCTGGTATGGTTGTGACAGCTGACTGTCCCTTATGTCATCATCATTGATTGTCAGCTGGTATGTGCCAGGGCTGTGTGCACTCCACAGGGGTGTGATTTTAGGTGAAGTAATTAGCCACCAGCTGCGTACGGGCTGCCTCACTGTGTGCCCTTTCCTCTCCCATGCGCAGCGGGCATGCATGTGGTTGGGGATGTGGGGGCACCGCCATGTCCACAGGCAGGCCCCGGCGTGTTGCAATGTTGTGTAGGACAAATGCTGCCACTATGATCCTGCACACTACTGGGGGAGCGTATAGCAGCTGCCCGCCAGAACAGTCAAGGGAGCGAAAGCGTGACTTGAGGACTTCGATTGTGCGCTCCACTATGCCCCGGGTTGCAATGTGGGCTGTGTTGTATCTTACCTCGGGTGGCGTGGTAGGGTTCCGAATTGGCGTCATCATGTGGGTGCTCAGAGGGTAGGCACTGTCCCCTGGGGAGGTGGTGATGGGTATCATTAGTAGGGTTGTGACATTGCTCAGTATCTGACATGCATGTATGTGCTGTGGCATTTATACTCACCGAGCAGCCATGTATCGCCCTGCCGCCCAGCTTCTAGGTCCCGGTATAGGGTTCACATTCTGTAAATGAAACTGTCGTGGGTGGACCCTGGATAGTTGGCATATACTGAGGTGATGATTCCCTTGGCATCACATACTACCTGTACGTTGATGGAATGCCAGTGCTTGCGGTTTCTATAGATGTGCTCTGATGCCCTGGGGGGACGTAGAGCCACATGGGTGCAGTCTTTGGCACCTAGCACTTTGGGGAAGTGTGCCACCCCGTAAAAATCCTGGACGACAGCCTGCCTTTCTGCAGGTGTTCTGGGCAGGTATATGTGGCTGCGGACTGATGGGCGTGCAGTCATGATGGCCAAGACCTGGTGTAGGCAGCCTGACTGCGTGGCCTGTGGCACCACCCCCCCCACTATAGCAGTTGTCTGTTGAAATGATCCAGTGGCCAAGAAGTGCAGTACATTGAGGACCTTATGCAGGGGGCTGAGTGATTGGGAGCACAGGGTGGGTGATGTGAGGTCATCCTCCCACTCACTGACCAGGTTGAGTATTATGTGAGGTGGAAACCTGTACCTCCCATACACCTGGTCATCAGGCATCCCAAAAAGGCTGGTTCTCGGTGTAAAAATTCTGGCCCTGACTATCCTCCTCCTCCTCCTGTGTAATCCCACGACCACTGCTGCTAGGAACAGTATATTCATCCTGGCGTCTGTGCTTGTTTGTTGTTTACGTGCACTTTTATGCTGCGCGGGTCCACGTAGCCTGCTTCCTGCTAGCGTACGTGTTTCCGAATTAGCGTGTCTTTTTTGGCGCTCGCCTTAGCCCCGTTCGATTCCATGAATACGTGTTTTGAACGTGCGTGTGGGCGTTCCGTGCACTTGCCTCCTGTACTTCCCCTGTGACGCCCACATTTTCACGAGTTGTTCCCCATTCCGCGTGTTACACGCCCTGTTCCTCCTACTTTTGTTGTGTGCGCCGCTCTATGTGCGATTTCGCTGTACACTTAGCGCACGCTGTTTGGAGACGTGTGTGCCAGCATGCTCCACGCAGAAATTTGGCGCACATCCTGAGATTTCCACGCGCACGGACTTCCATGAATCGCTGTGCGCGGGTTTCGCTACAATTTTCGCACTGGTACTGCGATTCGCACGCTTTTGCACGCTTGCGCTGAAAATTTCAGCGCACATTAATTCCATGAATCGGCCAGTTAATAAGATCCCTCAAAACGTTTTTGTGGAATCCTTAAAGCCAATCAAGTATAATGCTCCTAACTCCAACCTACTCTGTTATCAGGTACTAAATAATACAACAATGCCATACCTAATTGGGTGAAACCTAAAAGGTAAAAGATATTTTCAGCTAGAAATAAAAAAACAATTGCAAACAAATAGGAAACACATATTTCTCTCAATGTAAAGATAAAGGCAACTACAATGTAAACAAAATGTTTCTAGTTTGAAATTTGCTGCCAGAGAATTGTGGTTAAAACAAAATGTTGTATTCTATCTCATTGCTGAAGGTTTTAATATTCGAGCCAAATACAAATAACACATCTCTATTTTTTAATGCAAGGAAAAGGATCTCTCACAGGTCATTTCGCCTTTTCATTTATAATACAGGTGGCTTCACATTTCTGTCAAAACCCCTTTTCACAAAAGCATTCACATTAGAGGAAGACCACTGTTTCAGTCAAAATAACGAGATAATCTAATTTAATAAAATGTTGTTAAGATGGATTTCTAAACTGGGCAGAGGTTTAGGAGGCTGCTATAGTTTAGTTGAACAGGGGAACCTTCTGGACAAGCCAGATCAATCATAGTAGCTTGGCAGGCGGTCAAGACTAAGTCTCTGGAGGGGTGAGAGTGATTGGAAGCCCACAATGAGCACACACAGTAAAATTCACCAGAATACTCATAGACAAGTGTATATCAAAAGTACATATACATGTATTATAGGCCTTAATAATTAAACATGAATAAACCACAGTAATAATAAAATAGTTACCACACACTCCTTTCTCTATTTAACACATATACAGTTACGTTTCACCTAATGCAGTAAAGGGGAAAGCACAGCCACAACCTGGAACAGAAGAGTAGGTTAACACAAATGTAGCATTAGGCAGTTCTTCAGAATCAATCCCTAACTTAAGCAGTCCAGCCCTACGAGTGGGGAGCCTTGTGCAGAAAAGTACAGCAGTTCCTTTGAAAACGCGTGGTTGTGCATGATGAGAAAAATTGGGTCCTCTTCAGGTAGCTGTGGCAGTTCAGGAAGGGGGTTGAGGTTATGAAAAACAGTGTCCCACTATTTGAAAAGGGTCTACCCTTGCAGGCAGAGTAACGTTTGAATTTTGGGAATAGATAAGGAGCGCAGGCTAGCCAAGCTAAGGTAAGTATCATTTTAGGGATTCTTGTGCATAATGAACAATGGCTGTGCCAGGGGGCCACTGGTAAGTGATGCAAGCACTCACTGACCCTTGATATAGTCCACGGCAAACTTTGCCAGTCTAGGTGAGGTTGCTTGTAGGTTCAACCCCTGCAGTTACTCGTCACTCTGGCTCTCAGCGGCTGCATGATGGGACAATCATCTGTGGTGGGACAGTAGCCTTTTCTCAGCTTACCATGAAGAAAAGAGGACAGTTGCAGTGCAGCACATCTCAGGGCACAGGGGGGCAGGCAGGCAAGGCTCCTACAATGACCGTCACCACAGCAGGGCGATCCAGGATCTACAAATACTCATGCTGTGGCACACTCTCTTCATGACACAGAAAAGCTAGGACTACAACATTTAGCAGGACATGGTCCAGGACTAGAAGCTAGCAATTCCTCAAGTCTCAAGTGTGAACTCTGGACAGCTGCACTCCAGTGCGATACCCCGGGTTCGAGCTGGCCAGTTTGCTGAATGCCCAGGAACACTTCTGATGAGGCTCTTTTGGAGGATTAACAGAAGGTGCCAAGATCAGTTTTTCCCACTACTCCAAAGGGTCAAAGCGCCCTTGCGGCCTTCATTGCTTGATGAAAAACAGTGGTGCGCTGGGACAGCATTGGGCTCAGGGTCGAAACCTTCCAGAACGTTTCCGGCAGTTCCACATGTCTGCTTTCTCATTTTAGGATTCTGTAGTTTGGTGTGAACTTCAGTTGATCGACCTGGAATAGATGCCCAGCCCCTTCTCTTCTCCAAGATTTGTTTTGCGCTCAAATCTGTGATAACTAATGGAAGATCTAGTCTCTTGCATGCATGCCAAGCTTGGGCCAAACACGGCCCACAATGGTTCCAGTCATTCAGGCATACCAGATATACTGGCACCACTAGTGTGGATTGAGACCAGGCAATACCAATCCTCTTCCTGGTCACTAGCACACGTGACACGCAGGAGCCCACAAAAGTTGTGGATTTCGTGGTAGGCTGCATGCCCAAACAATGAAAGCCTGGGTCTGCTCAACCTGGGGCAAGTCAAAGAGACAAAATGGCCAAACGACAGAACAAAATATATTGTGGCAAGGCCATTATCGGCAATGGCCGCAGTCTTGAGCCAAGAGCAGTAAACGCAATATGTTTCATTAAAAAGAAGTAAAGATACTATAAAAGTAAACTTCTGCCATCAGTTCTTCCTAGGCACACTTATACAATCACCAAAAATCCTTAGCGGATGTCTAGGGCCATAAAACAAAAGGACACCTATGGTGGTACTGTAAGGTACTTGGCACATAGATATCAAGTTACCAAAAAATGGCAACATAGCCAAAGGCTAAGGGAACATAGTTTTCCAGTACTGACAGTCTGAAGGACATGACAGTTTCCCCATAACAGATGAGCAAAAGTCCGGAGGAGCGCAGCTAAAGGCTGTGCTCCACTGGAAAAAGTCAGGTTAGGATCAAAATAAAAGAAAAACGTTTTGGGGTCCATTAACATGAAGGAAAGATGCACTAAAGAGAAATCTTTCCTAACAAATGTGTTTTACCATGTCAATATCATAAAGATCCTAACTTTGATGCATGTCTTAATAATTAATCAATGAAACAATTATTCAATGTTGATCTAATATTAGAAAACCCTGGAATCCATGATAGAAGCTGTGCCATCCAAAGCATACAGCTATTTACTTAAAACTCATACGTTAAATGTTTTAGGCAGTAGAAAAATAAACCACTAAAAAATACCTAAACAATTATAGTTCAGTTTTAATTAATGGCTAATCTGAATCATAGTCCCAGATCCCATAATAATCTCTAAACTGCAAAAATGTAGATACTTTGATAAACTGATCCATCCAAATGTCACTAAATCATATCCCTAACTAATCATAATAAATTATGGTCGATTAATTTCCCTCAGTATAAATTGAGGTGATCTATGTATGGTTCCCACAATAAACCACAACACTTGATTTGTCAGAACAAATAGTCATACCCACTTTAGACATACTAAATGTGTGCTCAGTGATAAGCCTTTGCAGTGCCCTAGGGGTTTGAGCTATCGATACAGTGTCAGCTGCCTAAAGTAACATAGCTTCCAATCGGCCAATGATGAATGACACACCTATGTCGAAAGGATGCACTTCAAGTACCTTTAAATATATATTTGAAAGGAGTGGGTCCATGAAAAACCCTGAAGATCATGTAGAATAGTAAAAGGCTGAGTTGGTTGTCCTTCACCAAAACAACCAAAGACAGACGTAGCTAAATATAATTGAGATATAATACATTGCAGGCAACCTGCACTACCCGTATAAAATCATGTAAATAAAAATCTTATTTTGCAAGCTAGAATAAGTCTCTATATGTATGTTATTACTTACATTAAAGTAGAACATATTTTTAGAGGCATTTTATTAAATGGCTTATAATATTTTTCTGCAACCCCATTAGAAAGTGCATATTACATTTTTAAATATATAAACAAAATCAACATTGGTTATATGTATAGGAAACTGAAAAATCTCTTATATTAGAAAAAGCAAGATGCCATGTCATAAAGGAGATGACAATATGTGTCCAGATATTATAAGGAATAAACTATACCCTACTATAAGTTAAACAGGACAGTGCAGGCCAACTTGGAGTTCCATGACATTTTAAAGGTACTCCACATTTGGTCTCATTCCTCTATTTGGTCATGGAACTCCACAGTAAATAGTAATTTTCTTATAGCACACAGTTATGTGTACTTTAACCTAAATATAGTAGTAAGGAGGTCTCCCTCTACACCCATATCAGACACGATCAGCCAGAGTTTCCTTCTGTCCACCTTATCAAAAGCAGCAGAGAGTTTCACACTTCTAAGGTATAAGGCACACGTCTTAGTAGATATTCACATTTAATGAGAGGTTAAGGCATTATGGAGTAATTATCCTCTGATGCACAAAATCCAAGTTGAGTATCTGAGAAAGAATTATGGTAGCGTAACACTACTGTAACTTATTCGATAAAATCTCTCCAGACTTTTTAGTAACACATCACTTAATAAAATGGGCCGATAGCTTTCCACAGCAGTCGGTGTGACTTGTCTAAAAACTGTAAAAATTGAATAAAGCATGGAGCAATGGTAGAAACTCCTCACGTACAAGGATACTTCCTTGTGAGTAAGACTGTGACAAATTGACGTCAGGTCTGAAGGAGTACAAGGATAAGTAAAGGCTAAAGCACTTACTCAGCCCTCACACTTCTGCAAACCAAGAACCAACACAATCAAAAAGGTAAAAAAGACACAGGTAAGATATATACAGCCTTTGCCTTTTGTGGTAACATGGGCCGTGGAAAGGCTTCACTCTCAAGAGGGTTGTGAATGTGAAACCGTAGCAACCCAACAGTGAAGCATAACAGTGAAAATGAAGGAATGTTTAAATCAAGGTTCTTTAAACATATATACACTTTAATCAAATGTGCAATATGCAATAATAACTACATAGAAAACAATACAAAAAGCCACCCATGTAAAAATAATACAGAACAGCAAGACACAGCACTCTGGGCAATAGGACAGGGGTAGACAAGGCAATACATACACCATGGGGCCTATTACAAGTCTGCTGCGATTTTGGCAGTAAATCCACCAGAATACGTCAAACTGTATTACCATTACTGCCACTCAGTCTGGTGGTATGCCCACCAGATTAAGAGTGGTGGTAGATGGTGTTAATCCCATCCCGTTGGACTCCATGGGGGATTCTGGTGGTATTAAAGGCGCTGGTATTACCATTGACTGTAATGCATGTGATTTCTGCAGGTAAGGTGGCGGAATGACTTCCAGCTATTAGCCGGCCGGATAGCACAGCGAGTAGAGCGCTGCCTTTGACATCTTTGCAGAGCCTGCTGATGCAGGTTTGAATCAAGACAGGGCCAAACTCAGCCTTTCATCCTTCCGAGGTCGATAAATGAGCACCACGCACTGTGGGTAGTAATAAGCAGCACTCACATACCTGAGGGTTCTTAGCGCTATATAAATGCTGAATTACTATTATCATTATTATTATTACTTCACCTCACCAGCAAACTCGTAGTTGGCCAGTGCTGTAACATGCCGGTAAAGGTTAATACTGGCACATTTGTACCACACCAGACAACCTGTATTGAGCCACAATGTTCAAAAAGGATATGTTCTTGAGTTGCAAAAAGGGAGTTAGATAGCTAGTCTCTAGAACTCAAAATGGATATGGGGTCAGTTATCTGACAATAATAACCTTGAAGAGTCTTGGCAGTTGAACAACGCTGAACCAGGCTTTTCAGTGCTGTTTGGTGGGTTGATTCAGTTTGAAATGTGGCATTCGCTGTGGTCCAGTGCCAAGCAGATGTTGAGGCGGGGTCGAATGGAAAGATGCTGTGTGGTTCGAAGTGTCCTCAAGCGGTGTGAGTCATGGAGGCCACCAGGTTCGATTCGGCTGTCAAGTGTAGTGATGCTTCTTTGTTTGAGCAGGGGCAATAATGCACTTCAGCTGGTGCGGATGTGCGGCACACTGGTTCAAATGGGTTTAAAATGTGGTTCAAAAGTTGGTGAATGCCATAGCTAGCTTCTGAGGTTCCTGTTCGTTAGAACTAAGTCGTACGCTCTTGAGTCATGGCTCTCAACAGTTCAACAGCAACATTGCAGGAACATTGCAGGAACCCTGGCTGTCTTCGCTCACAGGAGCTGTGAGATCCACTCCAGGGCCTCCGGGACAATATGAGTCATTTTCATGTTCTCCCAAGCACAGGGAAGTCTGGCACAAACCTTCAAGTGTCGTTCAGCACAATGAGGTGCTGAGCAAAAGTGTAGTGTGTGGTGATGCAGGTTTGTTCCTGCAACAATTCTCCCTCAATGGTCCCTGGGGATTTTTAAGGGGTATAGCTTATCTTTACCTTCACCTCACATCTGGAGGAATTTGGAAACACCTACTCACCCAACAAGGTGCAAAGAAATCTTCTTGAAGGTTTGCAGTCGAGGGATGTTTAAAAAAGGAGTGGCGGACCACAGTCTGCAGTTGGTTCTGCGGGTGATTGGTCAAAGGCAAGCCTGCTGTAAGGGTCTTATACCTGCCCTTAGAATTTGTGCACTTTGCCTTCTGACATAACACCCAATGTGCTTTGTGCTACAGGAAGTGGCGGTAGCAGGAAGGAAAGGCAGAGGCAGAGAGAAACAAAATGACGTGACCCTCCTCAAGCTGTCAGAACCACCCTCTGTCTACACTTCCACTTACCTTCTCAGTAGAATCAAAGGCCCTTTTGTTGTGCAGCACCGTGATGTGAGGCTAATGCTTTTATGAATGAATGTGGCCTTTGATTTTGATTTCTCTGACAGCTTCCCATGGAGTCACTGTCTGGGGAGGGTGTCATCTGCCTTTACAAAGGAACAAATAGAGGCACCCCCCAGGGCTAAGGTATTGCTGGCAGCCGTAAAACAGCCTGCCTGAGGGGAAGACACATAACCCTTCTCAGCTAAAATGGGCTAACATGGCTGACACATGTGTAGTATCAATTTGATGAGGCTTGGAAAATTATGAGTGATCCCAGACACCATATCTCAAACTCAGGTATGGCTTATATTTACAGTTTAACATTCCACCAGGTTAGTATATTCATAGTTATGTCGTTTCTGAAACAAGGGTGAATATATGAGGTGCTGCCCTGGTGTTGCAGAGATATTGTTGTCATTGCCTCTGTTAAAGGGGCCCTGTGACCCCTGAACATGCAAAGTGCCACTGGGCATCAGGTGCTGCAGATGAGGATACTGATTCAGCAGGACAGAGTTGTACACAATGCTTTTGGCATGGAGCCTACGGAGCAGAGATCTGGAAAGCAGCTTTACTTTTCTGAAATGGAATTACCTGTATTATTTTATTTACTAATACAAATTACAAAATCCAGGGCTTCTACAGCCGTGCCATGCATCAATTCTACACAAATAAATCTGTCAAAAGAAGGGCACCCAGATCTTAGGACACCATTTACACAGGTTACCAGGAACTAAAACAGTGTCACAATTTTATAAAACAGCATTAAGAGAGAATCACAATGTATGATGTGAAAGAACAGCTCCAGCTATACACCACCGCCAAGTGTACATTAAACCATGTCAAAACACTTCTTTTGGTGAAGGGTTGCACTAAACAACTAACACCTTGCCTTACAATCACAGTCATCTAATGTCATTCTGTCAGTATGCACACGCGCTGCACACAGAGTGTGTGACTCATTCCCAAGGATCTACCTGCAGATCTGTTACAGGTAGAACAAGATATTCTTCCTCAGCCTTGTGGCCTACTGGAAGGTTGCTGGAGCCATGTACTCCTGTTGGAAATCTTCCTGTCTTCCTGGATGACTGAGATGCTATGACAAGGTTTCACTTCTTCAGTGCTCTACTTGACCAAAAGAAGTATGTGGACATAGTGCAGTGGACAGTTGGTGCAGATAGAGAGCTGAAACACTTCTGTCACTATATTCATTGTGATATTTTCTTAATGTACTATATTACAGGTTGCTGATTTTTCCCATGTTATTAGATAGGTAGTGCATAGTCCCATTCTCCATGTCCTCATTTAAATCATGATGCGCCATCCAAAAGGGGCAACTATATATTTTACACTACAAACACAATCAGCTTCATTTTAATTTGGACATACTGTTCACTGGTTTAGACTGCACATATCATGATATGTTTAAATTTGGCCCTAAAAATGGCACATCAGTTTGAGCAAACCCCATTTTCCCATGGCAGCAATCACTCGAGTAAAACATGTTTGTCACAGCTTTGCACCCACAAATGCACAATTGTACACAGTAATGCTGACCTCAAATTACAAACAAAGTGTTCCAATTAAATGGAATCCCTAAAGAATCTGAATGCATTTTTTGACATAGAAATGTCATTAATCAGTATTAAGATTAAATTCAATTGGAGCCAATGTTGGTACCTCTGTACAGAGAATGGGAAATATGGGGGCAGGCTTCTTGCTCCTTACTCTTCTCGTTTTAGGGCATCCTGTCCAAATCTGTCCCAATGTGTAGACATGCAAAGAGCTGGTCTCTGCATGTTTTTACCCACTCGTGTCATTTTATGTGAGCATCAAATTGAGGGTATATGAATTGAAGAGGTACCTTTCTTTTGCGCTGTAGATCCAGCTACATATTGTTATAATTATTTGTTCTAGAATACACAGAACAAGGAATTCCCTCTTCCCTCAAGTCATAGGTTGATCATACAAAATCTAATTAGAGCTAGAAGCTATAAACTGTTTATCCGTACAATTAATTGAGGAAAGCCCACTCTGATTTACGAAAATGATGCAGGAACTATGAGAATTGCATTTGCAAGTCATGGGAAAGAAAGAGAACCAGGTGAAAGTCAGGGGGCAAGGGAAAGTTGAGGGTGACTAAAACAATTGAAGAACCATGAGACAGATGAAACAAGATCAGTGAATAATTGTTTTATGCCATTCCTAAATCTGCTTTTGCTCACAACATAATAGGTTTACTTTGTTTCATTTTTGCCATTTTTGGAATTAGGGGATCTTGAGGTGAAATTATGGCTTTTTTGTGGACTGGGATGGGACTCACTGTTTTGTTAGACCATCATTGATCTACTGCTGGTGAGGGAAAAAATGACACCTTTCCATTTGACCAGTCCTGCTATTCCTCTGCTTCCATGATTGCATATGTGCAAAGGAGGGTGTGGTAGGTCAGGTCAAGGACCATTGCTTTCATGGCTGATGGAGAAAGATTTTTGCAGCTCCCATAATTTCTCAGCTGGTGGGTGGTTAAGGGCCTTAAGGGGCTTCCTAATGTGTGTATTTTAGTTCATCACCCATAGTTTGGCACCCTTCAACGAGGAGTTGATGTAGCCTTGCTAAAATGAATGCCAGTTAATAAAACCAATTCCAGAATGTTTTCTTTTGAAGTTACAGTGGATTGAGATGTTCTGCAATGAGATAGGTAAAGAAAGGAAGTTGGCATTGGCCTGTGTGTATGATTGTATTGATCCTTTGCGAAAATAATATTCCCATAAATTATGTCCTGTTTGTTAAGTTTCTCAGTGCTTATTTTGAATCAAATCATACCAAAGTAATGTTTCTTTGATCCACAGTGGGTCTTATGTATTTTAAATGAATATATGTTATGTCTTATGGTTTATGTGATCAATGCTACATTTTGGAAGCCAGCTATCTTTCTTGGTAGGCTTGGTCTTAATTGCTGAACAGGTACATCATCTCTCTTACTTCTCTAATGCTGGACTATATACATTCATTATGTTCCAACACAGCAATGTGTTAAGATGCTTGTACATGTAAATTGCACCCAAAAGCGTCATCCTTATGTCAAGCTCTCTATGTTTCTATCTTTGCTCTAGGCAGGCTATTGTTTCTTGCTCTGATCAAGATTTGACACCCAGTCCTAGTCTTGTTAATGTAGAACCTTTAGGATTCTTAGAGTTTTTCAATTGCTGAAACCAAATTTGTTTGCCTTGATATGTGTTCTTCCCATGTAATGCTCTAAAAGCAGTTTGTCTGATAATGATATAAAGTGATGTCTTCTAACATTTTCAGTTGTTTTCATTTCATCTCAACCCTGTTTGATGCTGCAAAGATCTTTGTTTCAAACATACTTTTTTATGTTCCACCCTCTAGAATGCTCTACAATCATTTATTTGATTTCAAAGATCGCTCTTTGTGACATTGTCAAAGAAGACCAGTTTTTGAAATCTGTTGAACATCCGCATGTGGTTGAGATGTAATTGTTTTGATTTAACTATACTCGTCCATTAAAATAGTGAGAGTTGCTTTGCTGTTTGGCTTATGTTTGGGAACCCCTTTTGTAAATACATATTGTACTGCTGATAAGCCTTTCTTGTCTAGCCATACCTTGATTTCTTTCTGGATTTTCTTTTTTTAATATTGTGTTATAAAGACAATCAAGCATTCATAGATAAACAACATTATTTTTTTCTTACTAGTTTCACCCTAAAACATTCATATTGCGTCATTTTGTGTGCCTTCTGATGATTAGATATTCACCTGTCTCAATACTCTCTCTTCAATGTACTTCTTTATAATTGACTTATTCATTTATATCACCTTTTTGGCCTTCTCCATTCTTGCAGAGCATAACAACAGACATTCCGATTAATCGTGTTGACCTCTAGAAATGCAGTTATCATGTTATTTTCATTTGCCTCTGTAGTCACCAGAATATTACAGACCCTATTTTAAGGTCCCAACCATTTTTCATGTCATTGTATCCTCTTGTTTCAATGCACTCTTACATTTCCTTAAGACTATTTCATTAGCAGTTTCTGTTTTTCCTTCAACTCCCATATGTCGCGTCGAGTTATTGAATAGCTTCAACTCTAGAGAAGCATGAGTTTAACTTCCTTGCAATCCCCAGCCAACCTGCTTCCTTAAATTATCTAAATTATTTGTGAATCCTCCTGCTTTCCCATTATGCACCTTTTACCAATTAATGATTCAAAGCATATTTAATAGCTATCTTACTCGCTGCATCCTTTTGTTTCAACAGTTCTTGAATTTCTTGTCCCTAAACTAGGCCTTGCAACTTTCTTTCATTCCCACTTTATCTTCATCTTCCTCTTTCGTTATCTACTCTTGTAATGATGCAAGTGAGTTTGCATCCATCATGCTCACTTACAGAAAGCCTTTTGCTTTTATCATTTAGAAAATGTAAACATTGATCATTGATTATTGTTTAGATTCCACTTTGACACATTGCCTATGCTTCACATATTTAAGGCTTAGGCAAATTCATGTAGCATTGCTGATATATTTCTCTCATAGCCTTGAAAGTTCCATGAATATTCCGTCCATCATTTTTGAAAAATATTGATGTGGACTCTTTCAGGAGGTTTTGCTCTCTGAATAACCAGTTTCAGATGGCAGGAAAAAGAGTTAATGATTAATGTTCTTAAAAATGGAAATCGAGTTTTAACCTCCAATAACCAGCACAGGCATTGACATATTTTATTTACTATGGGTGACACAGCGTCAGATAACATTACTGGATATGATTTTTGGGTGTTGATCTGAATAAAACAGAATAATGTCATGAGCAAATATAAACACGTGTGCCAATATTGGCTACAGTGGGTTTGGTGGTTACAGAGTTTTTCCAACTACTACAGAGGTTGCACTCACATGCATTAGAGGTGCACAATATTGGGTCTCTCCCTTATGCCACGTTTGGTGCAGACGTGTGTGGACATGCTCATATTGATCCCCTAGAGAACAAGCAGTGCCCAAAATGTTCCAACAACATTGGGACTGGGATGGTTTGGTACACATGACTTTGTGAAATTGAAACTGATGTTATATTGGCTCAAGCTGTGGAATTATTCAGAAATGAAAATATATTTTGATGGCTTGTGTATGCCTTGAATCTACAGGGGGTATTGAAAGTACAGTGGTTGCCCAATCTCTTGTATAATCCAAGTGTGTTTGGCCCACACTTTGAAGCTGAACTGAGGCAGGCGTTTTAGAGCTGATTCCTGAAAGCAGAAAAAAGAAAAAGAACCACAAACTTCCTCCTACTCCTGCATTTTTTTGTAGACTTTCAATAGTCAGGATCAGGTTACCAACTCAAAGTCATAACTTATATCCACTTATCAGACAAACCATACTTTTTTGTAAATTAGAACATACTATTTTTTATTATTATTGTTGACTCTTCTTAAGTGTCTCTTTTCTCTTTTTATGTTAAAAATACATAAGTCACATAAAACATATGACAAAGTGCTTTGGGTTTGGATGAAACATACAAAATTGTCCTATACATTACATCAGACAACAAAAGAAAATAACAACAACAGATACGTAGAAAAATGAGAAATTGGTTTCTTGACGATAGTGTTTAATGCCTATCACCTCACGGGGTGTTTTATTAGCAATGGATGAAATTGCAGAGAATGATGTCGATGTGGTGCGTTTTGGCCCACACGGTTGAGGTAGACCGCATCCGAACTTGGTCTACTCTTTAATAATATCGGGCATTCATCAGGACAAAAGTTGATATAAGTGAGGAATAAAACCTCCAAAACCCAAATGGCTTCTTTATCTAAAATGTAAAAACAAAAGAGAAGAGTCTTATGGAATTGCCCAGTACTCTCCATGTGATAGAGCACACCATAAGGGTGGTTACTTGATCATGGTCCACTCACCTTTAAATAATGGACTTGCAGGGACAGGTTAAACTGATTGTAGCTGTCAGTCATCGAATCGTGACCAATGCCCTGTAGGACAACAACGCACAAGGAAACCCGGCTAGTGCCTATGGGCTTGGAGGAAATATATTTGCATAATAATTGAAAAAGGACTAAGAAAGATATACTTTCAGAAAGTGGGCCCCAACATACTTGTCATTGGCGTATGAGGGTGCCTGGAGAGCAAAAATGTCTAATTGTGTTGATAGAGATTCGGTCACAATAAATGCTCAAGGAACTGGGGCAATGTGCCCACCAAAACTGCCTTGTCTGTGGCTGGTAAAATTGGGCCTGTGATGTTGATATTGCTCCATAACACACAATACGCTGGGAAAATTAGCATTCCACAACAGACCTAAAAAATATACCAGAAAATGCTGGTTAGGATCATGCTATGTTCAATGTTGAAATAATAGCTTCACACTTCGTTTGCAAGTAAAACTAGAGTATTATGTAAAAATAAACATATGTGTATACATTTATCCCTACTAAAACTAAAAAGTGGGGCACCTATAACCCCGGTGTTGATGTAATCAACACCCACGCAGTTTATACTATGGTGTGTCTCACACTGATGCAAGGGTGACAAAAGTGGAACTCATGCAGTGCACCTGCTTTTTACATGGGGCATAGATCACCTTGTTATGGCAAAAACAGGGCTTGTCAGTGCACCGTCTCTGCGAGCGAAGGCTGTGTCAGTTCTTCGGTCGGGAGCTGGAACAGAGCATCTTGCGCTCTTGTGGAGATATAAATTGTTTCCTGGTTGTCACTGGGGTGGGTCAGCTGATCGAGTCAGCTAATCAGAACCCATGTCATATGTCGCAGCTCGTAGGTGGAGCGTAATGTGGCAGAAAAAAATTAATTAATGAGTTATGAAGGATAATGGATACTGATAAAGGATAAGTGGTTGCAGCAAAAGTGGAACACTCTCACCTCCATGTGGTATATCCATATGGCACTCCCTTGCATGCCGTGTATTACAGGGTCAACATAAAAAGAGGACTACATTTCAGGAAAGGACTGCAATGCGTCTGAAAATGCAGAAAAGGGACAGGCGGCCATTCGCACCATGAAAAGGCACCGTTCTCTGGAATTTCAAAATAGTACCCACCGTGTTAGGGGCGGTGCTATGTATGTGTGTGATCAACCATAAATCAGTGAGGCTATCATATCAAATGCCACAGTGATACAAAGGTGCATGTAGACAAAAGCACTATGTATATGTCAGTGAGCTATCCAACACGTTTGTAATTTTTCTATGGTCAACACTGTGCAAACACTCCATTTTCTTATTCCAAACTTTCATAATATTATGTTTATTACTGTCTTACCCTTAGCTTCCCTCAATTTTTCACTCTATCTCCCATGTGTGTGTGTTGTTAACTAGCCCCAGGCAGTGTCTTTCTACATCTGTATGTATGGGGAATCTAAGGAGACAGGTGTTGGGGTGGTGATAGTGCAATGTTGATCATCAGATGTTTCTCTCTGTTGCCCAACCTGTTTCATGTAGCCCTGTTGGTATCTACCCAGATGTTGTAGTAGTGTATGCACATGGTTATGCCTTTATCTCTCTGTAGGGAAGGCATACTCGCAGATCTTTTACAAGGACAAATTCCATTCAATGCTCATGTTTAGACCATTGTGTACACTGTTCAATTTCTGGATCCATCTTTGCTCCAATCGTCTTAGGGCGAGATCTCTATCACCTCCTTGTTGTTTCATGGGTACCTTTTGGATCACAAACCATTTTATGTCTGCCTCTGTGTGTTCTCTGCAGGTCCACTTGATGTTTTTAAGATTGATGATTTTCAGGTTTTCCGTAAAATGGCATAAAGAACAATGTCCACACTTAAAGTGCCCTGTTAGTGATGGCAGACCCCATAAATTCTATTGGTTGTTTTTTGTGGTCTGGGGTGTTGATAAGAGGCCATACTTTAGTGATGTTTTTCTTTATATCATTGCTTATGGGACTATATTTAGTCACACATGTGATTTTCTCCTCTTTGGTCTTTGCATGTTTGGTCAAGCATATCTCTCAAGGGGTATTTTTAGCCCTTTTCTTTGCCTTTGTAATCCATTTGTGTGGATAACCTTGATCTTCTAGTCGCTCCACCAGATTGGTTGCATGTTTTTTGTATTGTTCGTTCTTGCTGCAGTTCCTTCTGATATGAAGGAATTGTCCATACGGAAGTTTTGTTTTTAAATTAGTGGGGTGGTAGCTACCGTAATGCAACAGAGTGTTTTTGTTTGTCGTTTTTCTATATAAAGTTGTCTCTAGTAGGCCCTCCAGGTTTTTTTGAATCATGATTTCCAGAAAAGACAGCTCTTTGCTGTTTGCTGTCATCATGAATTTCAAGTGTGTATCCTGTGTGTTCAACCAACTTTTGAAATTTTCCAGCTTCATAGCATTCCCTTTCCACATGACGAAAATATTGTCCATATAGTGATGCCAGTTTCTTATATATTGCCTGAATGGATTTGTTTCATTATAAATGAACTTTCTTTTGAACAAGTCCATATATAAATTGTGTGGTGCAAATTGGCTGGTGCAAATGTCACGCCCATGTTTGTCCTATAACCTGTTGGAAGAATGTGTCTTCGAAAATGAAGGAATTTTCGGTGAGGGCTATTCTAATACATTCCAGTATAAACGGGGTCGGTACCCTAGTGGTGGGGTTTGGTCTTTCACCTAGGTAACCCTGCATCACAGCAATACTTGCTGATTGAGGAATGCCGGTAAATAAAGCTTCCACATCGAAACTTACAAGGATGTCATTTCATTCCGTCTCCAAACTATCAAGGACCTTAATCATATTGGTAGTATCACGTACATATGATGTCATATCCATCACAAATGGTCTCAGAAAAAAGTCAGCATACTGTGACAAAGGTTCTAAAATTGATCCAATAGCTGATACAATGGGTCTGCCAGGTGGCCTCAGGTGGTTCTTATGGACTTTGGGCAAAATATAGAAGGCTGTGGTCGTTGGATGGGGTCTATTGAGAAAGTTCTTCTCATTCTCATCAATCCACCCTTCTTCAGCTGCAAAAGTGGTTAAACTCTTGATTTCTTATCTGAGCTTTTTCATTGGATCCTCAGTTAGGGCTTTGTAGTGTTCACGATTATTTAGCAGTTTCAATTCCTCATTTCGTTATTCTTCTTTCCCCCTCAGCACAATACCCCCTCCCTTGTCGGTCAGTTTTATGAGAAAGCTTTCATTGCTATCTAGGTGTTGGATGACCATTTGTTCCTCTTTTGTAAGATTATCTCTGGTATAGTTCTTAGTTTTCATATGTTTCTTTACCTCAGAGAGTACCTTATTTTCAAAAGCATGTATCTCTGGACTACTAGTTGATAGGGGGGTGGGGGGTGAAGGTAGATGGGGGTTTGAGATTCGTCACACTTTCTGTCTTGTCCTTATTTCCACTTCCTTCATCATCTCAAAAAGTATCTCAGTCTGATGGATCTAAAGAAACGTCTTAGTTCCATCTCCATTTCAAAATCATCTGTGACCTTCATAGGTACATAGCTCAGGCCTTTTGCTAACACTTGTTCCTAAATTGTTGTTAGAACGTGTGTGGTAAAGTAGAAAATAGGGACTACCAAGTTTCATTGCGGCAGTCTCTCCATTGTCTGGTGCGAATTCTGCATTCTACCGCTTCTCTTGGTCGTCTTGTTCGTCCACGTTGCCCCCCTCGTCCATGAAAAAAACTCTTGGGGGGTGCATTTTGAGCACCTGATGTTGATGGAGTGGCATCCTGGCCTTGTTCTGAGTCACTTCCACTTGAAGTATTTGATATGTTGGAGAAGGTTACAAAAGGTTTCTTTTGCCTCCCAACTCTGTTATATGATCTTTGAGGCTTGTTTTTATTTCCTCTTTGTATAACTCTATATCTTTTTTGAGTTTCCATATTTTGTTATCCAAATTGAATTGGCAGAATTTTTGTGTTTCTTCATTGATTTTTTCCAATAATAATTTTACATCTTTTGTAATTAGGTCTTCCGCCAACTTCTTGTCCATCACATCCAATTCTTCACTTTGTTTCTTTGTTTTCTCCTCTGCTGTTTCTATCACCAAAATGATCCAATATCTACTACATCTATTTCCCACTCTGCAGAAGTTGGCCTTGAATTTAGGATTATCAATAAACACTCTCAGAAGGCTGATTCCTGAAAGGCATCTGGGATTCCAGTGAAAATAATAAGTTATCAATCCAGTACTTGAAAACAGAATGTAGTGTTGCTTCATCCATCTCACGTTACACACATTCATCACAAACCAATCTGGGGTGCATGCACCAGTGCAAATAAATGCACAGGAATTGCATCACAGCAATGAACTTCCACCTACATCAATAGAGGAGGTTGCTGACTCAGTTTTGATTACTATTTCAGGAGCAGACGTGGAGAGGTGTGCAGATTGTTTCTACCAAATAACAGTGAAGAACAACACACAGAGTATTTGAACCACAGGACGAAACTGAAAATACAGGCCTCAATCTCTGTGGCCCCATCCAATGATAAGTCTGAAAATATTGATGAGAAGGAGATGGATGATGATCAAGATAACGATTATGACGATTCAGAGTCAAAAATGGAATGAGTATAGCCTTTGAAAAACACTGCTCCTAGGAGGAGTATGAAAATAACTGCATACATCTGGAAACTGTATTAATAGTAGAACTTGGCAACACTCCAGGATTCGGTCTCTGTGAGATTCACCCTTCCTTTCACAGATCCCTCAACATACAAAAACATGAAAGAATAAAATGAAGGTTTGAATGTTACCTTTGTGATGTTTTTTCACATATACAGAGTCCTTGAACGGCAGTAGCTGACAGCACTAGTTAATGGTTATGATATACAAAGTATTAAAGAAGCATTGTGGTTGTTTATAAGGAAGTCTGATGAGACTGGCCACCAGCAATCTTCAGTTTTATAGGAAGAGCCTGGAATATCTGCATGAAGGTTGTGCATGAAGCTGTATACTATGGATGTTTAAAATAGCATTATGCCAAAGATTGAAACCAATGTATTATATCTTGTGCTTAGTATTGGCCTGTTGAATGGATTATGTTACATTGATGTATTATTACATTTCAATTCATTTTGTTTGTTAAAAGCATTTATGGCACAAGCTGAAATAAAGACATTAATTGATATATTGATTGATAACATGTTCCAAAAAAAAGCATTATCCTGGCTTTTTGTATTGAGAATACATCTTCCGTGTTAAGCCCAAACAACTTTTCAGTTGGTACCTAAAAACATTTGATGAAAAATGGAAATGTTGCTGCTACTGAATACGCCAAATTCCTCCTCCTTTTATTCCCTATTTTAGATATAGTTCTAATATGTTCCACTGTTTTAAATATCAGGAATCTGTGTTTGAATGTGTTCCACATGTTTTTCCAGGGATGAAAACGTGAGCCTGCAAATAGCTCTATGCATTCAGGCTAGAGGTGTAATCTATAGGGAAAGGTAACTCAACATTTAAGCAAGGGCTCCACCTTTCCACAAGGATAACAGTCTGATCCCAGTAGTGAGCAAGAGTGTGACACTCATGTGTGAGACTCAGAATGAATTTAGTATATGTCAGTATTGTGGATGCGCTAAACACATGCCAGCTACAAATTGAATTTGAATGTGATACTACACAACATGGATTTTACTCCATATCACAGTCGTGGAACGAATTTTTGTGGAACATAAAACCAACATGTACTAATTTAACATTTCCCTCTGATTTATACTTAACATATTACTTATTAACATTCAGCACACATCAGTGCATGATTTTGTGAACAATGTTCAGTGTAAATTGATAAAATAAATATGCTGTGCAGAGTTGATTTAAAATGCAAGTAAATAACTGTGGAAGAAATGGTTTTGCATGAGATCTGAAAACGAGTTCCATTGTTCATATTGAAGAAAAGGAAAGGACAGAGCAGGGAAATGTAACTTTTGCATCTGTTGCTGCCGCTCTAAGCAGGCAGGTTAGTCATGTGCTCAGATGTTTCCAGAGAGTTGGTTGATTGACAAAGGGAGGTGGTTCTGATGGAATGATGTCACTGGAAGAGGCAGGCATTACTATACTTTATGTAAGCAAGATCTGCATTCTGGGCAGGCTTTGTTCAAAGGCTATTAGTAGCACAACACAGGATGGCCCTCTCTCTCTCTCTCTCTCTCTCTCTCTCTCTCTCTCTCTCTCTCTTTCTTTTTCTCTCTCTCTCTTTCTTTTTCTCTCTCTCTGGCTCCTGGACTGGCAGGTGTCTCAGAAGAGTTTGCAATCTCAAGCACTCTTAATCTCTGACTGGCCCTCGGAGAAGCGTGTGGCAGTGACAGGCAGAACAAATGGCAGCGAACTTTGTGGGCTTTTCCAAGCACAGAGGGAGTGAACCAGATAAAGAATTCCTCTGTCCAGCAACTAGACTGGGGTTGTTGGCAGCCAGGACACATGCACGATCAAGTATTATTATTGGTGAGTTCAGTTAATTGAGGTGTGAGGAAGTGAATGATTTGTTATCAGCTAGCGTAAGGTGGCAAATATTCTTAGAAATTGTCAAACGTGGGTAATTCCGTCTTAATAGGTGCTGAACTGTGCATTTTGAACGTAAAGAGCTGTGTTCATGTTTCTCCATTCATGCGATAAAACTCAGATGTAACAGAAGCTTATATTCTGCTAATATTGTTGTGGGTGTCAAGGTCAGTTTTAACAGGACTTTGGGTACTTATCAAAAAAGGGAGCATTTATAGCTGGTTATGGTTATGAGAAAAGCCAGCAACTGCAAGGGTAGATTTCTTGAAGAAATTCAAAGCACATATCCTGGGGAAAGTAACTGCAGATGAGTTGCATTTCTGTATATTTTAGTTTCATTTTGAGTCACAGATGTCAAATACTCTAAAGGTCTGTGTTTTGTTTATTCTGTTTGGATGTTCTGCATAATTTCAATATTCTATAAAAAATAGAAATTAGTATATTGAATTAACCTCAGAGTACTTATTATTATTATGTGTTATGTCCTGTGGTGGTAATAGGGCACTGTGAATAACAAATGCTGAATTAGTCTTACCACCTGCAGTAAATCATTTTTCCACTAAACTGTTGTGAACTTGGTTTTCAGAGGGGCTATGTATATGAATGACAATATTCTGTTTACACGATTAATGTATTTTGAAATACTGCCAAAAAGACGTGATGTGATATTGCACATAAAATCTGTAGAAAAGGATATGCTGGCTGTATTCAGCCTGCATATGCACAACTGGTACAATATTGGCTAGATGTGGGGTTATGAAACATTGGTGGTGTGGATCTTTGGGGCAAATAAAAATGTGTTCAGGTTGGAGAGTAAACATACTGATTTTGGGAGGGATTTGTCATCCCTATAAATAGAAAAGTCCAAGGACAAATCCAACAACACATGCAAGGTAAAATGTAGCCACTCTTATAAACTCATCTTAATCTTGGCCTCACGTGCTTCTTTTCTTGTTGGTTTCATAACATTAATTAACCTATATTTTGATTAAATAGCCAAGTTGAACATTTACAGTACAGTTAACATAGTAAAAACAGTCATGCGTCATACAGAGAGAGTGCCAGACATATATCATTAAGAAAAATATACTGCTTACTGGTGACTTTCTTTGCCTTAGGCAACCAGCACATCCTTCCAGTTTTGGGAATTAAGGGCCTCATTATGAGTTTGGTGGTATACAGAAAAATTGGTGGTAACAAAATTAGGATTCATTGCAGATTCCACTGTTGGAATTAACACAGAAGAATAACCACAGGCAAAATTGCCCTAAAAAACTGGCTGAAATGGACCAGCACAACTTATGCGGATAGAAAAAAAAAGGTGAACGAAATTAGGCCACAGGTGCACCCAATCCACTCAGAAAGGCCCACGCCTTCCCCAAACATACTTTCCAACACCATGCAGCCACTAGCTGTTGCAAACTGGGACATGCACCTGCTGCTGTTGCTTACTGAGCTGCAGAGGCATGAACAGCAGAACAGGGCACTCAGTGCAGAGAGGGGGACGAGGGTGGAGGCGTCGCCATGCAAGGTGAGCGCACATTCCCCAGGTCAGGCTCTCCCTCCTTGCACCTTAACTGACAACCAACTGAGCACTCTGTACTGGCTGACCACAAAGACTATTGCTGAGCTGCTTGCCCTAATCCACGATGATGTAGAGAGCAGGATAAATATTAGCACTGCCATACCCCCACTGCTGAAGCTTGCATCATTCCTACATTCTTTTGTAACTGTCACCGACTAGCACACTGTGGCATGTTGCATGGCATGTCCCAGCCGACATTTCCACATGTGACCATGCAGGTGCTGGAAGCACACCTGCACCATGCCTCCTGGCACATCTCCCTGCCCACCACACCGGCAGAGATAAATACCATGAAGGCATGTCTTTATCCAGCAGCCCACATTCCCAATATATTTGGAACTCTGGACTGCACCCATGTGGTGTCATGGCCCCCCGGCTATCCAAAGAGGTATACCACAACAGGAAGCAGTGTCACTGTCTGAATGTCCAGGTCATCTGCAAAGCTAACCTCATCATCACACACTGCTGTGCCCCCTTCGCTGGTTTCAAACACAATGTCATGGGCCTGCGGAACAGCACACTGCCTGTATACTCATCCTGCAGCCCCAGTAAAATGGTACGTGAATGGGGGGACATTACCACAACTGAACAATGCATGCCTTGTAAAGGCCCTGTAAATGCTTGACCTGCCCTCTCACCCCGCATATGACAGCTACCAACCTCCAAACTAGGACATGCAGGATAATGCAGTAGTATGTCAGTGAGGCACATTTCCACAAATTCCAAGCAATTCACACATAGACGAATACAGGGCCCATAAGGAAAGCGGGCACATGCCTAGACATGAAATGTCACAGCTCAATACTGAACAAAGACAGTACAACACTTTCAGAAAGCATGTAATCCTGTAAGTATATATGTGAAGCCGCAATGGAAGGAACAAAGGCACTGCAAACATGCCCAAGACAAATAATTCACCAATCAAGGCACATGCATGTATGACAAGCATAGACCATGAGAGTGATAACTGTTGGTTGTGTGAAGTGCACAAGGAGTTATGCAACAATGCATTTGTACCCCCCTTGTTAATGGCACTGCATGCAACAACTGTTATTAAATACCATGTCATAGGAAAATACCTGGAAAATGCATGAACTGAGTTTCCTACACTATGCACTCACAAAAGGCAACCCATCCATAATGCACTGTGACTGACATCTGTGAGCTTTGCCCACAGGTGACTCATACTTGCCAACATGTCCCATTTCAATCTGTAGGTGGTTTTCCAGTCCTGTATTTTTTCTTTGTATTCTAGGATTTGTACTTCCACTTTTTCCCACTATAAAACTTGGACTACAAGTCCCAGAATGCAAAGAAAAAGAGGACTGAATAAGCACCTACAGATTGGAATGGGTCCTGTTGGCAACTATGGAGACTCTGGATACACCAGGCTAACCTGGCTAATGACACCTGTGTGAAATCCACATACGCTACAATGAGGCGCACGTCAGGTCCAAGCTGTGCATAGAATGGACCTTTGGCCTGCTGAAGGGTCATTTTCAGTGTCTACACCGGAACCGAAGGACCTCAATGTGCAGGTTGGACACATTTTTCTTTCCTGTGCCATGCTGCACATTTGCCTCAGGTGGAATGTCTCCTCCCCTGTGACGAGCACATGACACCCCAGAAAACAATGACTCACTACTTGGAGGTTCAGTTCTGCGGCCTTGGTGAGTGGGAAGAGGGAAGGGATGGTTGTTTGATATGGCAAGAACTAATAGACAATTACTTCTAATGACATTGATGATCACATGCTCCACACCTTTGTGCATAGCCACACATTGAATAAATCACATTCACACAACAAGGAATGTCCTAGCAGTGTTTCAAGTGAACTTGAATTTTATACACAATTGTAAAAGCAAGAATTGCAGAACACACCATCCTCACCTACCTCCTCCTCCCCAACACACTGTCCTGAACACTCCCTGAACTCCCACCTCTGCCCTCCCCAACACACCCTCCCCACCCACCTCCCCTTCCCCAACATACCAACCCCAACATACCCGACACACTCACCATCCCTTCCCAAACATACCATTCCCAACATACCATCCCCAACACACCCTCCCCACCCACCACCCTCTCCTGAACACACCATCCCCAAAACACCCCCCACCGAGCTCCCCCCAACACACCCTTCCCAACCAACTGCCTCACCCCAACACACAATCCCCAACACACCCTCACCATGCATCTACCTTGTGACTATGTCCAGCGTGCCATGACATCTCATTTTCGTGGCCTCTTTCCCTTGCCAGCCTGCTCAAGCACCATTGGTGTCAGATGACATAAAGAGCAGTACCTTGGGGCTGGCCACATATCCCTCTATGGGGTTCATGGAGGTGGAGGGCTCAGACTCATGGCCCTGTATGTGCTGCTTTGTCAATTGCATGCAGGAGTTGAGGTACTCAGCAAAGGGTGACTTCGCCTCAGTGTGTTCCCTCATCCTCTGCCCTACTGTGGTGCTGGCAGCGGTTGTCTGGCAGAGGGACTGGGAAATCCTCCTGCATGATCCCTGGAGGCATTCATTCATTGCCTGCAGATGCTGCACTTGCTGGCCTGCCAGTTGTTCTAAGGTCACCTAGCGCTGCTTCATGCCACCCACCGTTGTCCAAATCTCTGCCAGAGTGTGCTGTGGCAATGGTGGTGGGATCTATGGAAGAATTGGGTTAAAGCAGGGCAAACTGAAACACTCTTCCTCCTCCTCCACATGCGGAGAAGAATGGCTACCTGTGCCTGCCCCAGACTTGCACTGGTGATGCATGTCCCACACAGGAGATGAAGGGGGTCAGGGGCCAGATGGGTGGGTGCTGGCATGTGAACGGCATCCTTTGGAATCTCCACAGGGGCCGACTGTGGTGTGGTTGAGGCTGTGCCATCATCAGCATGTGTTGTTTCACCTGCATGTCTGATGGAGGGGCCAATGGGCACCAATGTGGGGGTAGTGGTTGTCTCAACGCCTAGCACACCTGCCACTAATGTGGTGATTTTCTGTGGCCTTGCTGGCTCACTCCTGCTCTTCCTCCTGCTGTTCCCACATCAGGCACATGCAGTGGTGGAGGTAGAAGCACTCCCAGTGATGATGGTATCCTGGGCAGTGGAGGGTCCGGCCTGTTCAGCCTCAGTTGACTATGTACCTGTTGGGTGGATAATGACATGCTGTCAGTCATATTGCATAAATGCAAGTAGGATAGCAAGATACTCATGCAACATGAGGTTTGTTCTTTCTACACACATTTTGTATGATGGGCATGAATGGTTTCAGGCCAATGAGTGCAGCTACTGCTAGGTGGGAATAGTGCCCGCTGAGGGTGTATACAGTGTATACATTTGCACATCGCCTGTTTGTCTGCCAATATTGATTGTTCTTCTGGAGGCACAGGGGGTTCATTTAGTAACTTGGGCTCTCAAAGCACACATGGGTGGTTTTCTTGGTTCCATGGCTTCACATGCACATTTCCCCTACAGTGCATGTGCATTACTACATAATCTTACTTTGCCTGGCTCATGCATGTTGTTGCTGTGCCTTTGTACTGATTGCCATCTGGTTGCCCATTCTCCTGCCAGTTGTGCACATCTATACTGGGGGAAGCTTTCTTGGGATAGGGACTGATGTACTGACCACCATCCCCTTCTTTTATGGATCCTACTTCTGTGCGGCTGATCCCCTCAATCCCTTCCATGTGTGGTATGTAGCTGGCCTTCTCCTTCCACGGGGTCAGGGCGATGGGTTCTGTTGTGCCATCTCCGGTGGCTGTGAACTCTCTCGTGTGCATGGCGATGAGGCTGCGAACCCTGGCCTTTAGGCCATTCCCTTGCTTCCTATATTCTGCAGTGTCTCATTGGTTAATGCCCACTGCCACCACCTTGTCTCTGATAGAGGAACAGATGTCTACCAGAGGTCCTGCTCCGTTTGCTGCCATATAAGTCCTCACTAAAGCAGACTGCCTGGTCAACTAAGTCCTAGAATTCAGACTCTGTTAACTTCTGCTTTAGCAGCCTCATCTCAGGGACCTTGGACTTTCCCTTCTTCTATGACATGTTTTTCCAAGTATGGTGTCTGGATGGCAAGAGAAAATGGGAGATTCAAAATTTGATTGTACTTTTCAAGATGGCCACCGGCATGCTTCCTGTTCCGGTAGTTCCGCCTGCGAGTCATTGGAAAAAAAAATCTGCAGTAATTACACCAGACAGAATAGCTGTTACCACCAGTGGTGTGTGCATGCTTCCAGCAAGTTGTAAGAAGGTGGTAATTCCTCCAGACACCAAAGCAGTAACGGTAAATCTGCTCAACTCATGATGAGGCCCTAAACTTTGCACGTCTATTTTTTTGACTTGTCACTGGTTGCATGAAAATAGAATTTCCTTATTTTGAAAATTAGCAGGCTAGCCCCTCCTAAGAAATGAGGAATCAACATCACCACTTTGATTTAACTTGTATTGTCAAAACATTAATTTGCCAACAACACAACATAGAGTTAATTTGCACTCATTTGAACAATTCACCAAAAAAATGTCCTTTAATTTGAATGCCACAGATAAAAGGGTTGTGTACAGCTAATAAATGAGCCACAACTTCTAAGTAATCAACTCTTGTGAGGTTCTTGCAATTGTGATCAATCCATACACATTCTGGTTCACAATTGCCAATCACACCTGCACCATGTAGCCAGCAAACATGCATAGGAAAATAGACACTATCATGACTGCGTACATCGTCCACTGAGAAGGAACCAGAAGAAATGTCAGTAACCTTGGTGACCACTTCATTCTTGTGAACATTGCATATTGGAAAGTGCTGACCAGTGATTTGAAGAGCCTTAACATATTTTACCAGATGAGGAGTTTTCCATTGATCCAAAATGTGTATGAATTACCAACCCATAAAATGGCAATTTTCTATTGACAGCAATGAGGCATTGCATGCTTAGTAGTTTTTGGCCCACAATTCACATATGGGAAGATAACAGGCAAGAACTGGTGCTGCTGCAATGGGAAATAAGATATTGGAGACTTGTGCTACAGAGTGACATTCATGAAAAGCAAGACAAATTGGGCAGACAAGCCAATTTTTTAAAACAAAATTCTTGAATCAGCATACGGCCTAGTATTATTCATTTTGGTAAAGGGCGAGCCATGTCTTAAAACCAGATATAGATTGTGTTGTGAACCATTGTTCTGAACTAGCGTCTGTGATTGCCCCACAATTAAGTGGCAGATTTAAATGCATGTCTTATGTGCTCTTCGTTTCATTGTGAATTTGTTATGGTCACAATGAAAAGCATATGTGATCAACCAATCAAACCAATGCCTTTTGTGTACACTGTAAAATATAAAGTTTATGCATTCAATAAACCAAACTAGTTAGTTGTTCATATGTCATCTGATAATATATTCATGATGTATTATAACAACCTTTCATGCATATTAATGATAACTTGGTGCATAGATATGTGAGAAGATAGCTCTGTGGGTGAAACACTTTATGGGGTGATCTAGGTTAATGCACAAGCCTACTGTTGTGTACTGCATTTCTTCAGTACGTGGACCAGCAACAAGCTGCAGGTGAGGATGGGGCAGTGTCATCTTTGTGTGGGAGCAAAATGGGCATAAGTCCAGGGAACCCAACTCGGGAACAGTCAGTACATGGCTGCCTGTTTCTAAAAAACAATCTAATCCATTCAGTCTGCATTATGTTCTGTATTCAAAGTTATAGATACTGAATGCTCTTTTACTATAGCACAAGCAGTGTATTGTTTTCATATTAATGTGGTGAATATGATGCTCATGTGCAGTAAGATTTTCTCTCTCTGTGGTCAATTGAGTACAGTTATACTTTGGTGATAGTAAAAACTGTGGTGCTACTAAGAAACAAACTTGTAACAGATAGGGCCTCATTACGGGTTTGGCAGTAGCCATGCCCTTCATAAGGGCATGGCTGCCTCGGGCCCGGTAATTCCTCCTTCAGGGAACCCAGGCCCAGACCTTCCCCATTCCCATTTCATCCCCCATAGGGCTCAATGGGTATGGGAGCGGGAGCTAACAACGGGCCGATTACGGCTGGCCCGTTGTTAGCTCCCTGGTCCCCTCGCAGGATCCGGTAAGGACGCCTGGTTTTACCAGGCGTCCTTACCGGGTCCCGCGAGGGGACCTCGTCATATTGCGGAATGGTGTTAACAGGCCCGCCACCATTAGCGGCGCCCGTTAACCCATTCCGCAATTCTCGTAATGAGGCCCATAGTGCTGGTTTTAAAATGTAACATATTACCAGTATAATGCAGGCCTGGAGTGCTTCTCATCCAAAATTTGGGTTGTGAAAAAACTGTCAGCCTCTGCCAATGAAGAGCATCAAGATCTAGTCTTTAAAAGTGATTTGTTGAATTTGAGACTGTGGAACAGAAGTGCTGCTGTGCAAATCTCAGCTTTGCCACAGGATGATAAGGTGAATGTGGTAAAATCATCTTACCTTGCAATCTAGTACGGTACTGCCTTATTTTAAAAGATGTGCCTACTTACTGTTTGACTGCATTTTAAGCACAGTGCCCAGTTTTTGTTTTACACAGGCCATTTGAGTGGAATTGGCGTGGAGTAGAATAGGAACAACCAAATATCATAGGCATCTGGCTGGCCTATGTTCAGTTCTGCATATTTAACACATAAAAAAAGATTGCTGTTCAAATGTTCCTCATTTCACCATCAATAACAATCCCCGGGCCAGTGTTCTCTATATTTAAAACTTTTACCCAGATGAGATATTGTAAGCTCAAATCTCTAAATATACAGGCACATTTGAAATATACTTTATCTGATAGAGATAGCCAAGCAACAGCCATTCTCTTTTAGAGGTATTTTTTTCATTAATCAAGTAAACCATCCACAACTTGTCTTTCTGTAACAGAAATTGGGAGACAGTATAGGGCTTCATTATGAGTTTGGGCATGTGGCCAAACATAGTGGTAATGCAGTGGTAACATAGTTATCACTGCTTTACCGCTGCATTATCACACTGCCGAACTATGGGTTTGGATGTAAGGTTGAGGAAAAACATTTATCAAAATGCTGGAGGTCATTCCGCCACCTTACTGCCAAAAAGAGGGCAATTGTGGCAAAATTACCACCAGTGGAATTAACGGTAGTGGTGATTCCAACAAAATCGTCATGAAGACCAAGTGGCTCAATAAATGGGTAATAACACCACCATACTGCCATGTGTAATCTAACAATTTGCAGGACCAAGTGTTGGTAGAAGTAAATCCATTTGGTTGTATCTCAGCAGATTTATCACTGAGGAACCAGCAAACCTGTATGGAGGGACATGTGCAGAGGTTAAAACCCATCATAGCAAAGGTTTTTGATTCAGGGGAAATAATTAAAGTTCATTCTACCTATGAGTGATTGGGTTGCCAGGGTAAGCTATTCGGCAAAGCTTCACCCTAAAATGTTGATTCATGTAAAATAATAGTGACAATTGGTATATTGTGCACCACAAAGTAGTTTTTTGTATTGCTCACTAAAGGCAACACCTCTTGAAAAATGTGTCCCACTTATACTCTCAGTCTTGTGTGAACCAATTGTATATGACAAGTGATCTGTAGTCAGCCTCTCTACTGACTTACATGACTTTTGGCAGAGAGACACTGGGAAATGTGACATATGGTTTCATTGATGAAAAAAGCCATTGCAACACACAATATTACTTGTCGAGACAGTAGCTAGTGGGGCAGAACGAATGGCAGGTAAACCAGATGCTGGTGGCATCCTCATTAATTGGCGCATGCAAACGAATTTGTCAGTCTCTACAAGCAGTCATCGTAGCCCACCAGCACAACTTTTGGCACATGGATTGATTTGAATGAAATGCTATTAAAACAATGTAAATGTGTCCTTTTCAGCTCTTGCTGATCCATAGAAGGTTATGCCATTTTCAGATTTGATAAATGTATTACATTTGTGAACATGGGAAGGAGTTCATTATATCTGTCCTGGCCTTGGGATTCAATTTGTCAAACTAACAACTATCCCAAACTGCAGGGAAAGGCAGACAGTTGGGTTTATACACAATACAAATAAATGTAACAACTAAGGTTATTGACAATGTGTTTTTCCACAAGTGAATGAGAACAAGAAAATAAAATGGCCTTTACTATATTAGAGAAAGCCTTTAGAGCTGTGAGAGAGAGAGAGAAAGATTAGCCAATGGAAATAACGGTCCTGTAAGTATATAACATTTTGTGTTGTGTGGGATATTATGGGGTAGTAACATTTGTTGTTTCAAAACAATGATTTTTTGTCAGAAAATGTGATAGAAATCAGTTTATTATAGATAACAGACATGTAAGATTTCGTAAGGGCGTTGGACAAGGTAAAGCTCCAAGGGAAACTGCTGTTATTAAAAACATGTTATTATCTTCAACAGATAATGTCTGCAAACATGTTTGTGCCACTGTCTTACTCTACCAATGGATGGATTTTTCCAGGGACCCTTCGGTGACAATCCTTCTGAATGGCCATTGCCTCATCCTGATGATAGCTAATCCATGACACACGGTTTCCTTGTTCGTAATTCGAATTTCTTACAGCAACACGCTACGAAAGATTATGTGAACTGCAGATGAAGAATTACTCAAAGTTATGAGAAATAACATGTGAAATACATCACACCCTGCCAACAGTGTTGAACCAAAAACTGAATTATATTTGTGTATGACCTAACTTTTGTCTTGCTTTGAAATGCCACAAATCATACCACAATGACTGACAAGTGCAATGTGAAAGGACTTGGACTGATTCCCACCAAATCATCACATACTTTTCCCATAATACTTCACTGTTCACAGCAAGGTTTTGGAGAGTTGGAAGGATTGAATACCACGTTTTTACCTGTGCCTTATTATTGAAGTCCTCTGCATATTAAATTGAAGATGTTTTTAAAACAGTGGTATATTATTGTAGTTGCATGTTAATACAAATACGTCACTTACCTTGACAACCGCTTTCGTAATTTGAGAAATTATATTACTGAAAACAAAAGAAAATTAAATTCGAAAGTCAATGTTTATGTACATTACAGGCAGGTAGCCTTGCCCCGTTCCATGGTGACGCATGAATGGGTAAATACACTTACAGCATATGCTTCTTCGATGGCAGCAGGTGTCCGTATCAGCGTCGTTTGCTCAGGTTTGTGCCAGACATCATTAACCTCTGTATGTGAACGTTCATTACCACAATATGGCCATGCTGAACAAGGGGAGGGGGGGGGGGGTCACAGTGATATGTGCATCACAATGTAAGTGATGCTTTGAAGAAAACATAAAATATGTTGTGAAGTGCAGTGCATGCATACTGCTGATTCATTGAGAAAATGTGTGGTGGATGACCATATCTTTACGTTTGCATGCTATTAGTGCATGCTTACTGTTTCCCAGCTTTTTTTTTAGAAAGTTGTGAAATGTTTTTGCTTTGCCTTAAAAAAGAGAAATGAGTCTTTATTGTCAGAGATAGTATTATTTTCTTAAGAATCTGCTTCTGATCTTGGAAAGCCTTGCAAGAGCCTACTTATCAATATTCCTATTCAGGTGGCTATCCTATTACACTTTGGGCCCTGGCAAATTTCACTGTTATTAAAGAATTTAGATCTATATTTCAAGCTACTCAATTACAGTCCTGACAGCATCACTGATTTCAGCCCAAACATTCCCCCACAATCTTCCATTCCAGAATGTCTTTCTTCCTTCATTTCTTATTCAAATCCAAAGAACACTTCTAAGGCAACACATTTTTGCCTGAATGTACAATATACATTCAGATGGAGAGCAGGTGCAAGTGGATCTAGGTAATCTGGCCTAATCCCCGCCCACCTGGTGCCTTCCTGCCTGCTGCTCTTTTTCACCACTTAGCAAGCCCCTCACACCTGGTGCCTTCCTGCTTGCCGCTCTTTTTCACCACTTAGCAAGCCCCGCCCACCTGGTGCCTTCCTGCTTCTCGCTCTTTTTCACCACTTAGCAAGCCCTGCCCACCTGGTGCCTTCCTGCCTTCTGCTCTTTTTCCCTACTTAAGGAGCCCTCCAGCCTCTTTTCCTTTGCAGATGGGGAGCAGATGCAAGTGGATCTAGGTCACCTGGCCTAACCCCCGCCCACCTGGTGCCTTCCTGCATGCCGCTCTTTTTCACCACTTACCAAGCCATGCCCACCTGGTGCCTTCCTGTTTGCTGCTCTTTTTCACCACTTAGCAAGCCCCGCCCACCTGGTGCCGTCCTTCCTGCTGCTCCTTTTCCCTACTTAAGTAGCCTTCCAGCCTCTTTTCCTTTGCAGATGGGGAGCAGGTGCAAGTGGATCTAGGTCACCTGGCCTAAGCCCCGCCCACCTGGTGCCTTCCTTCCTGTCGCTTTATTTCACCACTTAGCAAGCCCTGCCAACCTGGTGCCTTCCTGCTTGCTGCTCTTTTTCACCAGTTAGCAAGCCCCGCCCACCTGGTGCCTTCCTGCCTGCCACTCTTTTTCCCTATTTAGGGACCCCTCAAGTATCTTTTCCTTTGCAGATGGAGAGCAGGTGCAAGTGGATCTAGGTCACCTGTCCTAAGCCCCGCCTACATAGTGCCACTCTTTTTCACCACTTAGCAAGCCCCGCCCACCTAGTGCCTTCCTGCTTGCTGCTCTTTTTCACCACTTAACAAGCCCTGCCCACCTGGTGCCTTCCTGCCTTCTGCTCTTTTTCCCTACTTAAGGAGCCCTCCAGCCTCTTTTCCTTTGCAAATGGGGAGCAGGTGCAAGTGGATCTAGGTCACCTTGCCTAAGCCCCTCCCACCTGGTGCCTTCCTGCCTGCCACTCTTTGCACCACTTAGCAAGCCCCACCCACCTGGTGCCTTCCTGCGTGCAGCTCTTTTTCACCACTTAGCAAGCTCTGCCCACCTGGTGCCTTCCTGACTGCTGCTCTTTTTCCCTACTGAAGGAGCCCTCCAACCTCTTTTCCTTTGCAGATGCGGAGCAGGTGCAAGTGGATCTAGGTGACCTGGCCTAAGCACCACCCACCTTCTAGCCCTGCCTCTTCCTTCCTGCTCTTAACTCTCAGATCAAGGGCGTCTATCGCCCAGGAATCTAAAGTGAAGGGTAATTCCTGTTTGGACCTGTTTGGACCAGGAGGACCCAGGGCCCGACCCCCTGCTCAGACAGCAGGTAAGCATGTACCAAAATGTGTTACTCGCTCTGTCCCCACAGGCCATCCCCACACCCTCTGGTCCCCCGTGATGTTCCCTTGTGCCCCCACCATTGTTGTACACAGGTGTTGCCTGTTTTGCTTAATTCTTCTACCCTGCTCCCCATCCCCCCCCCCAGCCTACTTCAGCAGGAGTCTGTCCTGATAAATTCTGTTTTCACCATCACTGTCTTGTGGCTAATGTTGGATTTGACTTTTATGGACTTCATTCATTCACGGTGTGTCACCATTTCTCAACTCTCATCTTGTATCCTGGCTTGCAACATTATGTGTTACTACTCTCCTCCTTTCCCTTCTCCCCTTTCCTATCTCCTCCCCTTACTTTCTTCAATGCACTTACTCTATCAAAATTGTCCCTGGACCTAGTATGATAGCAACCTCGTCTGTCTCCTCCCCACCCCGCCTCCAGCACTATCTGCAATGTCCTCAGGCCTAGTACGATAGTCGCTTGTTTTGTTCCTCACCTCCCTTTCTGCAACCCTCTCCCTCACCTTTTGTTTTTCTCTGGCTCTACCAGAAACGTCGTCAGGCCTAGTACGGTAGTCACCTGTCTATTTCAATTTCCTTCCCACTCTCCCCATCCCGTCTTTATCTATGTCATAGCTCTTGCACTGAAATGTCGTCAGGCGGAGTATGATAGTTAATTTCACATCCTTACTGTTCATGGCCTGTAAGAATGTCATTGTATTTTCCCTTGTTCCCTCCCTTGCCTTGAAGCGCTTTGAAAACAAATTGTTTATAGGCGCTATATAAATAAAATATCATATCATATCATATCATATATCATACATTTCATGAGTAAACACATAACTTACAATACCATATAGAATAGTACCGCTGTAACAGCCATCAATAGCCTTCTTATGATCTCATTGAACACATTCTATTGCACTGCTGTTTCATCATACAAGACCACATCTTTCAAAAGGATCAGTGAAATGTCAGAGGATAGCTAATGGAATATAAGTGTGTTTATTATCCGAACTGGCTTAAGTTTCCAAAACCTGGATCTACCATTTGCCTGAGAGAAATCTAACTGACAGAGAACTACTGCATTGTTAGGTTGGCCAATATTACTAACTGTTGCAAAATGCAATACCAGCAGTAGGTGTATGTCTATGAAAACCTAGTCTAGTCAGTTGTGAGTTTGAAAATAAGTTAGTCTTTCTCCCCTTGATGGAGTTGCCTCCATGCATTACTCAATCCTATTTCTTGCAGTGCCTCTAAGGAATAGCGTATAAGCCTAGTGGTGTCCTCAATTTATCCATTTGGAGCAATCCCTTTTTGGGTTTTAGTCAGAATAAACTCACAGAAAGTAGCCAAAAAACATGTTCAGCCCATCATTTTGAACATTTCTAGTAGCTAGTTTGACCCAACTCCATTCAGTGTGCTTAGTAGCACAGCAATCTTCCTTCATTATTTGTAACACTATCTTCCAAGCAAAAGCTAGCTTCTTTGTAGATTAGAATTCAAATGCGCTCTGTGTTGCTTTTTGAAAAGCAACGGTTTGTGCAACGAAGTGCCTATGTGCCAATCCCAATTAGTCTTTTTTTAGGACATATGTCCCAAATATACACACTACATCAAATCACAGGAGATGAATCGGCTTGTTGAAAGAGTTCTGAGCCCTCATATTAAGCATGGATGAATGTTCATTGAGAGTAACACATGCTTGTGGAACTCTTAAACCAATGCAATAAGGAATAGCAAAAGACATCACTAGCCTGATTACTGTGGTAAAGATATGTGTGTTTCATCCCCATCTCTATGCGCCTTCCCTCCCTGTAATCAAGTAACACAATCCAGGTATTATAAAATACAATTCCATTTTTGAATAAATAATAACCCCCTCCTGAGCAGTTCTCACTAGGGCAAGAACGACCGAGATATATGGAACAATTCCTTGGATCTAAGATGAATTTTTAAATAAATTCCCTTAGTATGCCCTCGTGTGTAGGTTGCGCCTCTATACTTATCAAAGGGTACTGGGTCAAGCAGTGTAATAACCGGGGAAGACAATTTTCAAGACCTCGACACCCTCAGTAAGAAATATTGCAACTGGGAACATTACATAGCTTAAAATTGGGACTGTTCAAAGTGCAGGCTGCTCATTGACAAAAAGGTTAAGGACTATACAGCCCCACTGCACATCAGTGAAACGATAAACCATGCTTTGATTGACCTGGCAACATCCCTACCCAGCAAGTAAAATGCTGCATGCTCTATGGATACAAAGGTTACATCTGTAGATTAAATGTCAACTCTGCAGGTCATAGGGCCATTGCCAGAATCACCTTCCCAAGGAGCTGTTTAACGTCACAAAGTTACTTTTGCACCCATTATCTCGGCTGTTTATTTCAAGCTTCACTTGAATGTCCACTACTACAAAGGAGGCCATCTGTTCCAAATGCCTTGTCAATTAAAAGTAGACCAAACAGAAAAGCGCACTTATATCTTGTATTATATTCTCTACGTTTTTCACTTAATGGGTGGAGTGTTTGCCTTTTTGCAGAGCCAAGGCAACTATGTCCTGGAAGATGGGAAAAAAACTGGGCCACACAAAGTAGTGTCAATTTCATTGGAGACATGCGTTTGCTTTGTTTCTTGGTGCATGAATTGAATTTCATAATCACATCTCCAGGAGATGTCCATTGTCCTTGAATGAGTGGGCCCACTCTATGTACTTGATCCATTATTTTCTCTCCTTGTGTGATGTCTGGGGTGATTCACTGATCATGTACTATATCCAGACTCACAGATAGATCCATGCCCTCTTTTTCTCTTGTCTGTGCCCGTTTTTCAAATCGTCAATGCTGCCTTCCAGAGTTTCAAAGGATTGTTTGCTGTCTTCTAGATCTTCTTTGATATGGGCAACTCCTTTTCATTCTCAGAAGACTCATTGTTCGCCTCCTGGTCCACATTTTGAGAAACATCTTTCTAATATGTCAGTGTCTGACACAGAGCCAAAGAATCAGCTTGCATCTCTGATTTAGCTGTTTGTGTAATTTCATCTATCAGAGAGGAATGGCAATGCAGGAGATTTTGTTCAGTAAGTTTGAAGATGACAATTTAGTAATGGTGGTTACCACCATGTGTCAGGTTTCAGGTTCTTGGCCACAGATGATTCCTTTTTCTTCTGTTGACCCTTGCCAGGTGACTAAAAGCAGTGTGCCCCCACCAAAGAGACATGTGCACAGACAGACATTAATTGTTGTGGGAATGCTGTTAATTTCCCAAAGATATGTCACCCCACAATCCCAATACCTGAAAGTTGAGGTGCAGTGATTTGAGTGGGCGGTAAAGATAGCAGACTGATATATGTTGGGGAAAAATGTCAACTAGCTTACCGTAGCTTATCTGAGGCAATTAACCTATTTGATTTATGTCCATCATTATGGAAGGCAATGCTTGGCTCGCAGAGATACGAAAGTACACATTCAGGTCAGACATGACAGATTTCTGCCATTGCCAGCAACTGTGTCTAAGGGTATTAGCCTCTGAATAAATTAAGGCAGGCACTTTGTATTGCCTACCCAATTTGCAACATTAAACAAAAAGGTGTGGTTTCAGCAGCCTTAACATCCACCACAATCCTTTTTATTTGGTTTATCTCTCCCTTTCTAGTGTTGACCCCATCTGTTCACACCTAAGGACCTCATACCTTCTTTTTCCAATTTGAGGGACCAGTCTCCATGAGCCAACCTTGAAGGGCAGACACATTCAGTCAGACCATGGAAAAGAGAAACTCTTTCTGACTGTGAGTTAAAGAAATTAGTATTTTCAGACTCATAACATTGAATGAGCAAATATAATGTATTAGGTTATGCTAAACAGCACCCTTGATGGAACCACGAATATTATCAATATGTGGCACAGTTTGAAACTATTGAACTTCTTCACATTTAGATCCTGATACAGTTCATTCTATTAATTGCTGAAACAATTCATTATATTTGTTTTGGAATAAGGCTGTGTGTAACAATTTTCATATATTTGAAAGTAATTTGTTTCAGATGTTAGCTTTGACAAAGCCCTGTTTGGTGAAACACATGGCCATGATGTCCGCTGTATATTAGTGCTTAACAATACATTGATATACATGTTGGTTGTGTATTGGGGCTCAACACTGGGTTGATATGCATTTTTAGAGATTTATTTTGGAGGGTATTTGCAGAAAATTAATTGTAAACATTTTACATGTGATTGGCTTAATTCAGTGTTTATATATGAAGCTGAATGTATGTATGTGTGTATGTTTGTCCAGCTATAGAAATCCACATTGTTAAACCCACGTCTACCAATTTTTGCATGGATTGCTCTTTTGTCCGGGGCAAGATTGTAGTCTATGTTTGGATGCAAAAATCTTATATGTAAAAAAAAGGTGTTGAATGTGTGTGTGTGTACGTTTGTCCGGCTATAAAAAATCCACACTGTTGAACCCACTGCTACCAAACATTTTATGCATTCCTCATTTGTCTAGGGGAAGATTGTTTGGATGCAAAAAATGCACTCCGTAGACACCCTCATTTACTGATGCTCACCCGATACACTACAGTAGGTACTAGATGGGGACAAAATGTGTAAGTGTCTGAGGCAAAAAGCACAATGGGGGTCATTACGAAATTGGAGGTAGTCATGGCGCTATTTGTGCCATGGCTGCCTCCAATAACGGGACCGAGTCTGGTGTGGTGCAATGGGGACTTACCGGTCTAGTCTGACCCTGGCGGGACCGGTAAATCCCCATTGCACCAACCATTCCCCATTCCCCTTTGAGCCCCCATAGGGCTCAATGGGAATGGGGAGGGTGCTAATAACGGGCTTGCGACTTGCAACCCCGTTATTAGCGCCCTGGTCCCTTAATGGGTCCCGTCCAGAAGAGCTGGTCAGACCAACCGTTCCTGGTGGGACCCGCTAAGGGACCTTGTATTAGGGCGGTAAGGGATTACCGGCACCGGTCTCCTTACCGGTGCCCGGTATCCCTTACCGCCCAGGTCGTAATGACCCCCAATGTGTTGGTTATTCCTTTGAAATGTATTACTACTGTATACAGTTTGAAAGTGTTTATTAAAGCATGTTTAAAGGGGATTTAAAAAGAATTACATTTTCTTGTTTTATCATGCCACTCTAAACAATGGAAATGTCAAAGTTACAGTTTATTTGAGTTCATTCACGAAAAGTGAAAGCAGGCATTCCTCACAATTACAGTCAAATAACCAAATAAGAGACACGATTGGACACACCCCAGTAGGGAATGAGACCAGGACCAAGTGCAAGTGAGGTAAAAGATACTTTTTAATTAAAGTAAAATGGGGCACGCAGAGGACTCTGCTACTCCGAGAGCGCTCTGCCCAAAAACACATACACATTATATTACAGAAACACGTCATCTATGGCATGTGCTATAGGGGATACAGTCAGTAACGTTGATTGGACAAAGGGGACTGGTAGTATGTTGCACATATGGATGGTGAACCTATATTGGTCAGCTTCAGATTGTAATTTAGCGGAGCACGCGGGTCAGCTGGGCTCATCTGGGAGGGGTGCGGGGTCAGGCGATGTCCGCGTTGCTGTGATTTTAGCATTATTCCTAAATCTTAACATGAAATATATATAATATAATAATATATATATATATATATATATATATATATATATATTACATGGCCACGGTGGCCATGTAATTATGCTTAAGTTGCTGTTTACATAGGAAGAGCACTTTTTGGGCGGCTTATAACTTCGCTCCCCCTAGACGAATCCTCACCAAACTTTGCAAATAAAGTATATGGCCCACTCTGAATTATTTTGCAAAGGTTGGTGAGGATTCGTCCAGGGGGGTCAAAGTTATAGAGGGGGTCGCAAAACTTTCTTTTCCCCCATAGACTGAATGGGGAAAAATGTTTACTTGCGCCTACAGCCCAAAACCGCTGGACGGATTTTCACCAAATTTGGACCAGGAGTAGCGGCTTGGTCCTGAAAGCGTGCTTTTGCAGATTTGCTGAAAATCCGTCCAGTAGTTTATTTTTAAAATGACCAAAATTAGGTCATAAAAAATTAGTGATATCTGTGTTCGGTCCGCGGACACACTTCCCTGTTCGCTCCGCGGACAGTGTCCTGATTGGAAATCGGCTTGCGTGATGTCCGCGGACATGCGACGTGTTCGCTGATTGGATGGCGTGGAACGTGAAGTGCGTCATATTTTCTGTAGCACTCGCCATCTTGTATTCGTGGACGAATGCGGTCAGCGCGGTGAAACTTGGTTTAAAATTTGTATTTAGTAGAGTGTGTTGGTGTCTAAGAGTGTTTGAAGAAGGTGGGAGAGTATGATGTTGGTTAAATGTTGCGTTTTATTATGTGGTGGACGCTCTTGTTGTGTTCGATTTGTCTGCAGACAACACGGCTGTTCTGAAATGTTCTAAATAAACTAAATGGGGGGGGTGTTCTGAGGATGCAATATGTGTCCGTTTTGTTCGCAAGCAAGCTGAAACTGTTCTAAGAACACTCGCAGTGTCCTGAAATGTACGTAAATAAACAAAATGGGGGTGTCCTGAAGACGGTGTCCGTATTGTTCGTTGTGAAGTTTAAAGTGTTCTAAGAACGCTTGCTGTGTCCTGAAATGTTCATAGGAGGTGTCCTGAAGACGCTGTCCGTATTGTTCTCTGGTAAGTTGAATGTGTTCTAAGAACACTCGCGGTGTCCTGAAATGTTCGTAAATAAACAAAATGGGGGTGTCCTGAGGACGCTGTCCGTATTGTTCGTTGGGAAGTTGAATGTGTTCTAAGAACACTTGCGGTGTCCTGAAATGTTCGCAAATAAACAAAATGGGGGTGTCATGAGGACGCTGTCCGTATTGTTCGTTGACAAGTTGAAAGTGTTCTAAGAACACTTGCGGTGTCTTGAAATGTTCATAGGGGGTGTCCTGAAGACGCTGTCTGTATTGTTCTCTGGCAAGTTGAATGTGTTCTAAGAACAATCGCAGTGTCCTGAAATGTTCTCAAATAAAAAAAATTGGGGTGTTCTGAGGACGCTGTCTGTAATGTTCGATGGCAAGTAGAATGTGTTCTAAGAAAACTCGCGGTGTCCTGAAATGTTTGCAAATAAACAAAATGGGGGTGTCCTGAGGACGCTGTCCGTATTGGTCTGTGGCAATTTGAATGTGTTCTAAGAACACTCGTGGTGTCCTGAAATGTTCGTAAATAAACAAAATGGGGGTGTCCTGAGGACACTGTCCATATTGTTCGATGGCAAGTTGAATGTGTTCTAAGAACTCTCGCGGTGTCCTGAAATGTTTGCAAATAAACAAAATGGGGGTGTCCTGAGGACGCTGTCCGTATTGTTTGTTGTCAAGTTGAAAGTGTTCTAAGAACACTTGCGATGTCCTGAAATGTTTGTAGGGGGTGTCCTGAAGACGCTGTCCGTATTGTTCTCTGGCAAGTTGAATGTGTTCTAAGAACACTTGGGTGTCCTGAAATGTTCGTAAATAAACAAAATGGGGGTGTCCTGAGGACGCTGTCCGTATTGTTCGTTGTCAAGTTGAAAGTGTTCTAAGAACCCTCGCGATGTCCTGAAATGTTCGTAGGGGGTGTCCTGAAGACGCTGTCCGTATTGTTCTCTGGCAAGTTGAATGTGTTCTAAGAATACTTGTGGTGTCCTGAAATGTTCGCAAAAAATGGGGGTGTTCTGAGGACGCTGTCCGTATTGTTCTCTTGCCAGTTGAATGTGTTCTAAGAACACTCGCGGTGTCCTGAAATGTTCGCAAATAAACTAAATCGGGGTGTTCTGAGGACGCTGTCCGTATTGTTCGTTGTCAAGTTGAAAGTGTTCTAAGAACTATCACTTTGTCCTGAAATGTTCGTAGGGGGTGTCCTGAAGACGCTGTCCGTATTATCCGCTGGAAAGTTGAAGTTGTTCTAAGAACACTCACGGTGTCCTGAAATGTTCGCAAATAAAAAATGGGGCTGTTCTGAGGACGCTGTCCGTATTGTTCGCTGGCAAGTTGAAAGTGTTCTAAGAACTATCACTGTGTCCTGAAATGTTCGTAGGGGGTGTCTTGAAGACGCTGTCCGCATTATTCGCTGGAAAGTTGAATGTGTTCTAAGAACACTCGCAGTGTCCTGAAATGTTCGCAAATAAAAAATGGGGGTGTTATGAGGACGCTGTCCGTATTGTTCACTGGCAAGTTGAAAGTGTTCTAAGAACACTCATAATGTCCATGGACATTAAAAGTTTCCATAGGTCATAGTTGAAATGTTTGACTCTATGGTTGTGATATGCTGTGGTGGTTGTGACCAGAGTATAGAGTCTTGGGTGCATGGTCGTTTGGCCATGCACCCAAGACTCTATGCCCTGGCCACAACCACCACAGCATATCACACTCATAGTTGCTTATAACTTTGAGTCAAAAACAAATTTATAAGGAACAAACTTACAAGCCACTATGGGTGTGATATGCTGCGATGGTTGTACTTATTATAATATACTTACTGTTTGGTTTAGTAACTGGAGTACATGTATTTCTTGTTCATTTCTGTGATAAAAGAAAATAGCATGTTAGTATTAGTATTTTGTAACAACATTTTTTTTTGGACCCTCATATTTAGTAGATTACAAACCAGAGTACTGTGTAATTTTTGCTCAGTTTCTGTATTTGTTGCTAAAATCATTGGGTCTGTGGGAGGAAAAAAAATCCATGTTGGATTAAAAAAAAAACTTTTTCTGTTATGCTACAGTTTATTTGTTTGTTTGTTTTCAGTGTTCACTTGTTGTTTCTGGCAAATGCTTTATACATTGGCTTGTTGCAGTTTTTTGGAGCAGTAACATATTATTTATTTGTTTGGATATTGTAAAATTTTGGAGCAGTTAGATACCAGTAGGCATATTCTAACTGTCTATTTATTTATATATATATTAGTGGTATTGATTTATCTGTTTGGATATTGTTAAATTTTGGGACAGTTAGATACCAATTGGCGTATTCTGTCTATTTTTTGCTCTAATTTAGTGGTATTCATTTATCTGATTAGTTGTTGTAGAATCTTTGGGCAGTTAGATAGCTTTTGGAATATTCTAATAGTTTATACTTTTTTTACTATAAGTTTACTTAAGGTTTAAGTACAGTTTAGTTATCAAATTTTGGTTTTAAGAACATTAAATAAGTGTTTGTAAGATTTGCTGGTAATCTCTGCTTTAGAGTAATGGTACTATCATTACATTCAAACCATCCACTTTTTTTATATATGCAGTGTAGTGCCCTGAATTGGTTGTGGATCCTGCATGGTAGATTATACCTATTGTTGTGAAGGTTTTCTTACAAAGTGATATATGACCAAGTGTTAATCCAGTCAGCTTGCAGTTGTTTTTGGTACCATCTGCATTGTAACGTAGAAGCATTAGTATTACGTATTTACTATGTGTTTGTATTACTAACGTGGAGCGATTATCCAAATTGCAGGTAGTACATAATCTGCCATGGTTTGCATTTTGTACAAGTTGCTGAAATGGAATGGATTCACAATTAGGTATTGATATATATATGACACATTCATTGGGGATTTCTTTTTGTGTCACATTGTTGCAGAGAGTGCATGTATTTTTCCACATGTATGAAATCTGGAAGATTTCATTTATAGGTATGTTTTTATTTTCCAGTACTTGTAGTAAGTACATTAGACATTCCTGTGGATTTTCCTGTGAGTTTATAGTGAATTTAACCATTCCAGCACAGTAGTCCAAGTGTTGTCTTATTCCATTAAAACTATACGTGTTATCAGGATTGTTTGTTGCATTTCTGTGAAGTACTAACATTTGCAAACACAATTTGTCTGTACTGTGTAAGTAAATGTCAACAATTGGTGGCAATTGAAATAGAATATTCATTGCTACATTTGCGCAGCAACTTACTCCAGCTATATTTGAGAGTTTAAATGGATCAGGTAGTTCTGTATCTGATTGATTTTTTTTAGTTTGTCTTCCTTCTTTGATGAAGTACCTGGTTTACTTTCCCTAATGGGTTCTTTTATGTTTGTGGTACTTGATGAAGCTTTAGTTTCTTTTACTCTCTTTGGAGGATTTGCAGTGACATCATGTTGCATTTCTGTTTGATTTAGTTTTCTTTTACAACGTTTAACCCTTTGTGGTACAGAATATGTGTTTAGATGGGGGGTGTATAGTGAGCGAAGTCTACTGTATTCTGAAATGCATCAAAGTTGATTAGAAATAGACCAACAAGTGCACGTAAGCGTGATAGTGCTACGTAGCTCATGCCTTCTTTAAAGACAGTGATACCAATGTCTATCATTGCTTTGTCTAGGGTAAGACCTTGTGATTTTTGAATGGTGACTGCGTATGCAAGAGTTAGAGAACAATTTTCTCTGCATACATACATGTCTTTGAAGAGAAGGAATCGAGCTGTTGAGCGTCCTATCCTTTTTACTTCTGAAAGTTTGTCAAAGAGAATATTGACAAACTGAATTTTGTTTTCACATGGGTATGTTTGAAAGCCAACAACTGTACCCAGTGCTCCATTAACTAGTCCTTGGTCCACGTCAAGCTTACGTTTTAGCATTACTCTGCAATTTAAGGACAATTTTAATATCTTTTGCAATCCTGCTGTGTTTGAGATTGATTTTTCTAAACTATTTAGTCTTGTTGTAGCTTGGTCACACATGGGTAGTGTCATACCATGTACATCTAGTTTGTCTGTGGCGCTAATTTCCATTATTGGTTGCATTTCTTTACTTAACATTATTTCATTGAATTTGAAACAGCTTGCAAGAGTTGGCATTAAGGCCATACAATTGACATTTTCTATGTGCTAATTGTTCCATAATATCTGTAGCACATGCATTATCATCATACAGTGCATGAATGTGCTGGGTTTTCAATATTGCTTCTGCTTCTTTAGAACATATACCAACTCTGATACTTTTTAAGATGTTGGCATAAGTGAGATCTGCAGATTGCCGCATGATTTCTGTTAATTCTCTGTATTGGAAATGTTGCCAAAGGTAGACATTTCCAATGCTGCCAACAATTTTAAGGCAAAGTGTGTGTCCTAATGTTTTAAAAATAGGCTTACCTTTTACTGATAACAATCGAAGAAGATCTCCGTAAACAATAATGTGTTTTCCTGGAAAGAGTTCTTCATAGTTTGTTTTGAGTACTTCTTGTAATCTGAGGTGATTCAAAGCCAACATTAGGTTGGCCACCATGCTCACTTCATCTATTAGAAGCATTTTCATTTGTTTCAATACTCTGCGTAGTTCCATTACAGCTTCTGTAGAAAGTTTGTAATAGTCTAATTTGTTTTGGTATTCTACTGACAGGAGTAGTAATCGGTGTAAAGTGACACCACCTATGTTGTAGGCAGCTAAACCTGTGGGGGCAGTGACAACAGCTGACAGTTTGTTGTTTGTCAATTGTTGAAGGAACTTACTGATGATTTTGATTAGGAATGTCTTGCCAGAACCAGCTTCACCACTGACGTACAATAGTATAGGTTTGTAATTTTGGCAGGTGCATTCTTTGTTTTCATGTGTACACCATGTGCAATTTCTTTTGTTACTTCTTGAAAAATGCTACGTTGCACATTATATAGTTTTGATTGTAGTATAGTTAAGTCGTCTTTATCTTCATACTGACACATGGTGTTTTCTACTTCTATCATAGCTAATTCTGCCTCATTTGTTATTAGTGGCTCTCCCAGTGGTTCTTGCCTTCCTGTTACAGAAGGTTGACTATTGTCAGGAGTGTCCTTATCTAGTTGGGCCTGGAGTTCGTGTTGCTGTTCATTGTGCAACATTGTTTTGTACTGTGTAAAGTGTACATCAGTTATAGTGCTTTCATTTGCTTTGAAAGCATCTTCAGATGAGTCATAGTTATCTAGTACTTCTTCTTTTCTCCATGGTTTAAAGAGTTGTAGCAGGGACATGTAATATACTTCTTTATGTTGAGAAGTCATTAATGACAATTTGATATGATTAATAAAATTTGGTTTGGTGAGTTTTACTGAGCTGCCTTCACAGTTTGTCACTTTGTATTTACCGTTTTTTTCATCAGGTTTTATATTATTTTTGTATGTGTAGTTTTGGGCTATGTGGTATAGACACATGGTTTCCGAAGTGGTACTCCTGTTTGGGTAGCATGTGTCCAATAAATTGTTTTTTAAAATGTCTTGGCTGTTGAGATCATGTTTGGCTATTGTTTCTATAACTTCGTATTATTTTAGAACTCTTTTTCTAGATTTAGCTGAACCAAGACTTAGCCATACTATATTTTCAGATTTACCATACAGTGCAGTACCAGTTAAATGACCAGCTGATTCATAGGATCCACATTCTCTATGGGACAATATTTTTATGCACAAGCTGTATAATTTTTGAGACACTGTTTTATTTGATGACAGGTCATTCCAGAGGTCTTGCAGCTCTGTCTTTTCTGCTTTGGTTAAGTATGCTGTTACATATCGTGCAACTGTAGTAGAATTGTCTGCAATGTACTGCACATCTATGTTTGCATTACATTAGTGGGCAATGATTGTATTGTAATCATTGATATATTGTTCTTCTTTTCCTTTTATGTAATATGTATTTTTAAGTGACTTACCTTTAACACTATGTCTAACTGAAGACATGAGGTTGTTCACTTGACCTGTATTTGTAACTGGTCTAGGGAAACCAAATCGGCATTTGGTGTAGTACTTCCCTTTGTTTTTGTATTTGCGACAACAATATTTGTCACATTTGTGTCTTGGAAATTGTAAAATTTGTACATGAAGATCACTATTTTTGGATTCCAATGGAATTTGTCTTGACCAAATTTAGGAGCATCTTTAATCCATAAAAGCATGTGGATATGTGGTGCTCCTCTGGCTTTGTATTCTTTTCTCCAAAAGAAGTGTTGCACTTCTCCAAGGGGAGGAACAGTGTTATTACAAATAAAATGTAGCTAGCAATGAAGCAATGGTGAAAATATCTTGAAATATTAACAGGATCCAGAGAACAAAGTTATCCAGGAGTTAGTATATCTCTGTTTGTTTTGTATTTGTTTGATATGCTTAGGAAATCATGTAAATCTTCCCATGCATATTCTGCACAACTTAATGTAACAAACCAAGTTGGTGGGCCAAGGTTTCTGATCATACAACGTACATCTCTGTGACGTCGAAACCAGTACTCTTTAGTACCACCCATATTTGCTAATAGATTTGTAATATTTGATTGTAAACCCTCATCTTTTTGTTGCACTTTTTGTAATAATTGTGTAGCTGTCATATTTTGAAAGTGTGATCCTGATTGTAATATGTGTGCAACTCCGTAAAATAAAGTTGCTAGTTCACTTTCAAGTAGGTGGAATATGTATTCCACATTTTGTTTAAATCTGGGATCTTCAGAATACATCCATAATGAGCAGTATCCTGATGCTGATATTTGAATAGGTCTATCATCGTACCTTCCTCCTTTGCCAGTAGGAAAGAGTAGAGGAAAAGCATGTGCTTCTATACTTTTTTCCCTGATTGGTGATCCTTTTTTGTTTGACGCATTTGGTACATTTCCAGTGCATCTTCTATGGTGTCATTAGAGTGCAATGGATGAATTGTATAATGGTCTAAAGTGTTTGATATTGTAGCAGGATCTAGGAGCTCAAATTGACCAGCTTCTTGTGTCTCTTGAATTATTTCAGTTGTATCTTTCAAGTTTTCTTCAATATTAATGTATTTGCAATAATCATTATTCTCTTTAAGATATTGCAAGGCTTCTCTAACTTTATGTAAATCTACCAGCTGTTGCCAATTTTGGCTTTTGTAGGTACTCCATTTACCAAGATAATTAAAGATTGTTGCATTGGACGTTGCACTCCTAGAGTGTGCAGATGTTCTTTTAGATCTAATTGTATATACACTACTTTTCCACGAATACCTTTCACTAATTAAGGCGTATTATTGCCTGAAATGGGTGCACTGTTTGAATTATGATGCTCTTATATAAATTAAGTTGTTGAAAGGGTTTTGGTAGTGGATATAATTCCAAATTATTTGTGATAGCACGTGAAGGAGTTTGGTTGTTGTCAAGTTCTGTAGTGCAGTAACTACAACGTATTACGGGATCAGTTATTTTGTTTTCTGCTATAAGGTAGAGAGCTAATTCAAACCATTTAGAATCTTCATCGTCTTCTATTTTGTATGATAGGTCTACAGTTTTTGTGTTACTTTTATAAAAATGTTAGTATGTCTTTTTTGTATGTGTGTAATACAAGGTTGCCATGTGTAGAATTGTTACTAATTTGGTTTACAGCTATTTCATTCTGTAAGTGGGTTTCACTTCCAAAATATTTTTTCTGGATATAGTCGATTTCTTCTAGTAGGTCTTTTGCTGTACCATGTAGAAGAATGTTATTTAAATTGGCTAGTGCTAAAGCAGGACTTTTAGCATAGTACAGTTTTATAAACTAGATTTCTTATAGTTGAATGATGTGTTGATATCCTTTTGATATCATGGAAGGTGGTTTTGCAAGTAGGTCCTGTAAAGCAGGCCATTGAATGTCCTTGTAGTCCTGTGTACTTGCGTACTGGACAAGTATCCATATTTTGCAGTAGTTTAATTTTAATTTTGTCTTTGCTTTTCACATATTGATTGAGGAATTGGAGTAAAGACTTGAAAAATTGTTTGGGAATGTTACACATTGACGTGTATGGCCATTTGTACATTAGACGTTCTGATTCAGTTGAATGGAGGGGTAATTCTAAGTTTTCAGGACATATTTTTGTTTGGAGTACTTCTTGTTCCATTATGGTATTATTAACTTTTTCATAACCTCGACCACTGCTATATATGGCAATTGTATTTGTTTGCTTTTGTTTGTACGCTTATTCATTAAAGTATGGTTCTGTGCTCGTAGTGTGACTCCATTCACCTCCGCAGATACTTAAGAAGTTCTTTCTGTTGACATTTCGTTTATTGAGAAGTCTTTTTTGTAATTTAGTTATTAGTTTTGTTAGTGGTTTCATTTTGTTTAACACTAAAATAAATAACTTTCTTTTGAGAAGAATTGCACTGTCTATCAACGCTTCTAAGATTAATTTCCTATGATAGGTTTTAAGTGTTGAACCTGGTTTCTCTCCTGTTTTTATAAGATTTTGGAGGACTTTGTGATGGTACATTTTGGCTAAAATACTTTTCTTGGTATGCTTACTTTGAACTATATCAAGATTTTAAAAAGCAGTTTTATCTGTAGTGATAGCTGGTTTTCTGCTAATTGTTTTTTGGTTTGCTTTACATTTTGATAGAGGAGGCAAAGTTTCTGTACTTGAAACTTCTTTTGTTTCACTAAATGACTGTATTAGCTGTTTTGTTTCAACTTTTTTTTACAAATTGTGCTAGAGATGGATGCTTATTTTGGACACATTTATTTTCATTTGCTCTACTTCTGCGTTGCTTTCTACGGACTTAATTTTTGGTAGGCGTTCTTTAGGGTCTGTTGAAAAAAACAAAGAAGGTATGGGTTGTGGTGTTCTGCAATGCATGTGTGCTGTGTGCATGAGTGTTTGAGTAAGATGATAAAGATGTATGTAATGGTGTGTGATTGTGCATTGGGAACTACAACTAGTAAGGATGGGTATTCTTGAATTAATGTGTTACTAAACTGGGGTTCAGATGACAGAAAAAAGTAAGCTAGTGGTGTGGAGAAGTATAAATAGTATATATAATGCTATACAATTAAAACAGTTGTTTGTTCTATAACATCTAAATTCTAGCGGTTGACTTGGGTTATTTGTGTGTCGAAAAATAGGAATTTTGTGGGCCATTCTAGCTGTAAATCGCTGTTTAAGACATGGGGATTTTTGGACAGAATGGTGCAGAATCTCTATTTTTAGGCACAGAAATAGCATGAATTAACCTGACAGTGTGTTTGAGTAATAATACAAATATTATCATGATATTCTACTTACTTTTTTTCTAAAATGAGAAGGTTACTTCTTAGTTGTCCTTTGTACTTCAAATTTGGTTGCTTCTTTTCAGGAGAATGGTCTTCACTGCAATTGCAAAAGAAACAAATTAGTAATTTTGTGTGTATATAGCACTGTTTTTAATTTAGACATTGATTTATTTAAATGAAATCCTCAGCGCCTTCCTCAAAACCATTAAAACTATCTTACTTACATAAGATAGTCGCACCAGTTGAATACATATGATATGTTCTAAATGAACAAATTGTATTGCAATGACTAACTGTAGCAAACAAAACATCTTTACTATGTCTTGTGAAATGCATAATGTACCACTAAATACAATTATTCCTGTAACTAAGCTCTTCCAAGTAATAGTGGCTCAATGTCATGGGCTGCTTGTCTTATGTAAATGTAAGTAATCAAATAAATAAATAAATACAAAATTATGTAATTGTACAAGTAATATTGTTTGAGATTTGAACATAGAGTGTGCATGCATTTATTTTTTACTATATGTAGTATATATATATTTCATTTCAAAAATGTTAGTTTAACATGATTTGAGTGTGTGTGTATAAAGAAATTAAATAGTATAAAGATTTGTAAGTGACAGTTGATTTTAGGAGATTCATTTTACAGATTATACAAGCTAAAAATCAGTTAGAAAATGTGTTCATGTACTGTATAGAAAATATGCATAACTGTAGATTGTGTTCATGCATATGGATGTGCATGGAGCTGCAAGTAGAAATCTTGGAGACTTGTACAGTATTTCTTGTAGATGGTGCTTGCCAATGATATGACACGTGTACTCAGAGAGATTCACAGTACATTTGCAGTGCTGATCTATGATGATGCAGTTAGATGTAGAGGTCTTGAATGTGATTGGTGCATGGTCATGTGACTTCTTAGCTACATCCAATGAGGGAATGGCACAGAGAGTGAACTGGAAACGGTAGAATGGCTGTTCATGTTTCGATATGTCCGCGGACATGGCGGTAGTTCGCGGACATCGGGTGCTACATTCGGGGATTTTTGGGTTCAGAAGTCATGCAAATGCGAATGAGCGCTGAAAGGGATTCATCAGGAAAGTTTAGTGGGTGTGTTGTGCCAGGAAAGCGTTTCTCAGATACTCTTTTTGCTGAGAGAAGAACAGATAGCTATGGCTGTGTGTTTCAGAAAGCAGATTGTTTGGATTTTGGGAGACTCGTGGATACATTGGTTGAAGGTGCATGCAGAAACCTGTGGAGTAGCTGTAGATCTTGTATTCCCACATGTGGAAGTACACTGGCATGGAGTACGTGGAATGAAGTGGTTGGACTTGTTACCTCTCTGTGCTACTTTGGAGACAGAGCAACATCCAGATATAATTATAATTTATTGTGGAGGAAAATGTTTAGGACATGTGTCTGGAATTTCTTTGCAATTTGCAATGAAAGAAGGACTTGGGAAGGTCATGGACATGTTTCCAAATTCTCAAGTAATTTTTTCACGGATTGCGCAGAGACAAATGTGGCTTTGTTCTTCTTCTTTTGGTCCACAAATGGAGAAAGCAAGACGCAATGTCAATAAGGCTGTTTGTGCCTTTCTAAGAGATTTTGGCATGTTCTCTTTTCACAATGAAAATATTATGTTTCGTAGTACATACATTTTTTCGCAGAGATGGAGTACACCTAACTTATGCTGGCCATCAGATTTTTCTAAGAAACATACAAAATGCATTGCAACCTTTTTTAGAATGACAGCATCCATTTTGAAGTAGGTGTTGGGTATTTATAATTTTTGAAACACAAACACCTCCCAAAGGCTCTTTTCAGAGCCACCACTTCCTCCCAGAGAAAATTACAATGGTTTTGATAGGGTAGTACCCCAAAACTTTAGATGTCCGTGGTCTGTTTGAAAAAAAAATGAAACTAATTACAACACAATATAAAAATTTAACTTTATTTAACATATATTAACAATTCATGACAGAGAAGGTGAGGCATAAACTGAAACAAAAACAGGAGAATTAGAGGTTTCAACATGATTGGTATCAGGTGAAGAAGGGATGGCAGTCTCATCAAAACGTTTTGGGTTATGGAGAGGGTTTGGGGATACTTGACTGGGATATGTTGAGGGGGGACAAGTACATGTGGGGCAATGGTATGAGGACTTTGTTTTAAAATGCTCCTCAACAAAAGTTTCCAAATTATTAAAATTGGTCAACAATATATCCATTTTTTCTTTTATGCTGTCAAGAGTGTTATCCGTAACAGTTTCTTCAGAGGTATTTGCTATTTTGGTATGCTCTGTACAAAACAAATATATATGTTAAATGTATTTAAAATAATAATAATTAAATGGTTTATATTGTAAAGTGTGTACCATTAGTTTCACTATCTTCTGACATTTCCTCATGTGGGAAATGCTCCTCTAGCCATTCCAGAGTACTAGACATTTCTGTGAGAAAAAAAAAGAAAATATATTTTTTTATCTAATACAGAAAGTTTATAAATATATGAGTAAAATGAAGTACACTTACTAATTCAGGTAAAATATGTTATGAGTACTCTGTAGGTATTGTCTTGCTCTTAGTTGTGGAGTGTCTGTGAGGTAATTTTGTTGAAAGCCAATTTATCTTTTTTTGTATATTCCATTTTAGAACATATTGTATTTAAATGAATGGTCAGTGTGTTACATATATGGGTTACTTTTCTTATGTATTACTACATATAATATGTATGTGTGCTGCTTTGTGTGAATTTTTAAAATGTTACTTTGTTATGATATAACAATTAAACATACCCTGCCAGAGTTTTTAGGTAGTGGCACTGTTGTCCGAACATGTCCGCGGACATCAAAAAAGTTTGCGGACATCAAATTCAGTAGAAGGGGTTCAGTATGTTCCATATTACATGTACATAAAGTCAAAGTTATTATTGTTAAGTTGTGCTACTAAAAATCTATGAAATTCAGTAAGGAACGTTGTTAAAGAGACGTTATGGTTAATTTGCGCTTCTAAAAACCTATGAAATTCAGTGAAAAAACTTTGTTAAAGGGACATTATGGTTCCAAGTAAAACCGAAAAACCCTTGAAATTCGCCAGTTATGGTAAGCTAAGCAACCATAACTCGCGCCACCACCGTGCACTGCTAAGCCTAACACCCAGGACATCAAAGATGACATCACAAATGTGATTCCAGAATTGTATGTTGTACATTCTATCACTAGTTTCATCAAGTATTCCTGTAACCATGGCACAAACCAATGTTCTTGGATGTCTGCTGATATGTGTTGTTTTGCAGTGTGGGCGGGAAAGTGCAGCTGCTGGAATGCTATGTCTAATAGTTCCACTGGCATTAATACGTTTGCTTTGCAATTTTGCCACCAGAGGTCAAGTGGATGACTGGGTACACCCTCTTTTTGCCCATAACTCCTTTGCTTTAGGTAGCACTCGTTTTAGTCAATTATTTGTGAAATTGGCATTGAGTTGCAACCTTCGCCTTTTTCTTCTTCCACATTTCCTTTTATTATGAATTCACCTTCTACTACCCTTCCTAAGTAGGCTGCCTCTTTGGCAGCAGCATCCGCTGCAGCGTTTCCCATTGAGATGGCGTCACTGTTGTTAGTGTGGGCCTGGCATTTAACCATGGCCACCATTGTAGGCTCTGTTAATACTTCTGTTAGCTCTTTCATAAGCTCGGCATGTTGTACGTGGGACCCATCTGCTCTCCTGAACCCTCTCCTCCCCTATTGTGACAAACCCCATGTGCTGTTATGGTCATGTCATCTGTAATCTGAATCTGTGTAAATAGTTACTGCACACCCTTTTGCTGTGTGTAAGCCCTCAATCAGCGCTACCAATTCTGCTGCTTGTGCTGAGAAATGTGCTGGCAACCACTTTTGCACAATTTTCTCATGTTCCCCTTTTTCCAATCGCAATACTGCTGCCCCTACATGTTTTTCTTCTGTCTCTGAGTTTATTGACGCTGAGCAATCTACCAAATACGCTTCTCCTTCCTGCAGGGCATCTCCATTTGCTTTGGGCATGTCATCATCATCTCCCCTGTATGCAGCACAGTCATGGTTTTGCATAACTTCTATGGTGTATGTTTGGGCTGCACAGAATGATCTCATATTCTGTAGCTCTCTGTGTTGTCAGCGTGGAATTTGCTCTTTTGAGGTTGGCAAACAATGAATGTTCATCGAACAGGGTCACTGAGCATCCCATCACAATTGTGGTGCTTTTTTTAATCATGAACGCGGCGGCTGCGATAGCCTGTTCGCATGCAAAATGTCCTTGCATTACCGCATCAAGTGTTCCGCTGTAGTATACTAGAAGCTTGTGCCCTAATTATATTTTTTGTGTCAGTACTGCTGTCATCAGCATTCCATCACAGTGTGAGAACAGGTAGAACTCACGGTCATAATCAGAGGTCGCTAGAACGGGTGCTGTTAAAATCAATTTTATTAATTGTGTCAAAAGCTGTGCTCATTTCTGGGATCCATATTAATGTTGTGTTTTCTCTCTGTTTCTCTTTTAGTGTGTGTAATAGGGGTTTTGTGTATGCTGCGTAGTCTAATATCCAGGCACTGCAGTAATTGCACATGCCCAGACATTTTTACAATTCCTTTACTGTGCTTGGTGTGCTGAAGGCACACACTGCTGCTGCCCTGCCTGGTATTATTTGCTTGCCATCTTTTGATATGAGTTGTCCTCAATATAATACTTCAGTTAGACAGTACTGCAATGTTTGCTTATCTACTTTGTACCCCTTGTGGCTAGCAGGGTGAGCAAGATTATTGAGTCATGTCTGCACTCTTTCTAATTCTCTCCACAAATTAGCAGATCATCTACGTACTGAAAAATGGTGCTCTTTGTTTCAATATTCCAGAGGTCTTCATGTAGTATCCTGTTAAAGATACTTGGACTTTCACAGTATCCCTGGGGCAACCTGCAATGCTCGTACTTCCCCCCCCAGGGAGAATGCTGTTCTGTGACTCTGGGTCCAGTGGTACAGAGAAGAAAGAATTTTTCAAGTCTACCACTGTGAAACATGTCGCTGACTTTGCGATGCTGCACAGAATGAATGCAGGGTTTGGGAAAAGTGGAAATTCCTTTTCTATGATGTCATTAAGAGGCCTTAGATCCTGTATCATCCTCCAGGCTCTGCCCTTCACTTTTTTGATCGGATAAATGCCAGTGTTACAGGGTGAATTTGATGGCACGATAATCCCTTGCTCTAATAGGGCATGTATCATTTCTTTTATTCTTTTATCCCCTCCTCTGCCTCTCCTGATAGTGGATACTGTCTTACATGAGGTAGTATTGCTCCAGGTTTGAGCTTAATTTTTATTGGGGTAACTTCTTGCAGGAGCCCTACATCATGGGGGCTGGTGGTCCACAGTATGGATGGCACCTGTTGCATGTCTTTGTTGGGAAATGCCGGCGGTGCCCTGACAATGGCCATGAGGGGTGTCGTCACTTGTCTATGTTGGAGCATTATTTCAGATGGGTTGGAGATCTCCATGATTATTTCTCTATCAGTGTCATTGTCAGTGGACAGCTCCTCATCTGAAATCTCATGCAGTGCTATTTTGGGATCTATGCGCAACACTGTCCGCCACTCACACCCATTCATGCCCATTCCTACTATCACAATCCTTCATGTGGATACTTGCACACTGTACACATCTATGGACATTATCGACCCGGCACTATCTCTGGGGTTGCCACGGGGCAAAAATACAAATTCTGATGGTACTCATTTCGCCAACACCTGTATCCCTTGCACAAACATGTCTGGGTCAATGGGTATCCCACGGACTGTTCGTTCAATGGCTTGTGTGTGTATAAGCAACATGGCCCTCATGGCACATATCTCTTGTGGTGAACACTCTATGCCTGTAAAGGAGATGGTCATATTAAGCTTGTTGAGGAGGTCCCTCCCTAGTAAGTTTATGGGCGAGTCTTTGTAATACAGCAGGGGTGCTCGCACCGATTTCCCCCCACCGTTACATCCAAATCTTCAGTGTATGGATCCTCGACCACCGCCCCAGAAAATCCCTGCGTCTCCATTTTCCAATTCGTAAAGCGGAAACCAGCCTTCTTTTAGACACAATTTTTCCACTCCCGAGTCCACCATAAAGATCAACTGCTTGTTTCCTATCCCCACCTCACCAGAGGTTCCTCGTCTGCGCGGAGGGTCATCGATAGTACTGGACAAGCAAGTGCTCTCTGTGGGCTGTCCTATGCTGGGTGTCTTATTGTTTCATAGTGGTTGAAAACATTATCTCCCACCACTGCTGTACCCCCTAAATGGTGGTGGTGCTCCGTTCGCTGTGGTGGCAAATGGGTTGCTGCGTGCATGTGTCATATGACTCTGTGAGGGTGGGTGTTGCCCTACATCTTTCGGGTGTGCTCTTTGTTTATATGTGTACCAGGAATCTGCTTGTTCTTCACGTCTAAATCCACCCATAGGCAAGCCATAGGGGCTACCGTGGGGGGGTGGCGTACTGTTGTTCATTTTGGTAAGGTGCCATGGGACGACTGCGACACTCTCTTGAAAAATTGCCCCACCTACCACAGTTCCAACATGTTCCTTGTCCTCCTCCTCTGGGCCCTTGTCCTCCGCCTGCCCCTCTTGACCCTCTGTACCCACCTCTTCCGGCACTTCCTTGCCGTTGGGGCCCTCCATAATGCTCCTCGCCAGCCTATTGCTCCTGTCCGTTTGATGCCCAATTTGCTGCCATTCTGGCCTGAATTGCTATTGGCCCCTCTTCCCCATCTCGCTGTGTTCTACCTTCACCAGTTTGGTTTGTACTAATTTGGCTTTGTCTGCCAACCTTTTCTGCACTCTCTCCTTTTCCCTCTCTTTGATCCTCCTACAGTGGTGTGCTATGATGCTTTGCATTTCTGGCCAGCCTTTGGCATCTATCCCAGCAATTTTATCAAGTGCCTTCTGTACTTCCTTTGAGAGGCCCCTCTTGATTATTAAATAAAAAAGGGAGGTGGATTGATCCCAAGCCGAGCCTAGCTCTGCTCTATACCCGAAGAATGTAACCTGAATCATCTTCGTCCTCCCCCATGGTGCACTGCATTACTGACTGCAAGTCGGGAGTGTCTTGGAATGTACCCCTCAGTGCGTCATACACCTGTGCCCTCACAGTGTTTAATGATGTCCCATCATGGCCGTCACAATCTGGCATGACCCCAGGGAACCCCACCTTCACCCACACCCTGTTAGCCTATCACCTACTGCAGAAACCAACAGACTCTTAACATCACCAATTGCTAGGGGGACCCCGGCAGTGTTTTTCTCGAATGCATATATCCACTTGCTCGCCCCCCTGGAAGTGTAGGCAATGTCTTCAATAGATTTTTTTTGTCCATTTGCACCCACGGGCCATAATGCGGCCTCCCCGCACCCATGCGTATCAATGACATCTGTAATTTGCTCTTCCCTCTTCCCATACTCACCTTTACTCCCTTTGCTCCAACTACTGTTACCTTTCCCATTCTATTCCTTAGTCACCCTTGCCACCCCTCCTCATCTCCTTTCACGCTGGGTAATGAGCTCATGAGCAGTGACGCTCCGTCTGACGCCCCACCTGTCACCTCACCTGCTCCATTCCCCTCCTCCTCTTCATCTAGATCGCTCCAGTATTCTTCCTCCCTTTCAGATGACCCACTCTCTTGCCCCGTACTCACCTGCTCCTCTCCTTGCCCTAGTTGTATTATTCTGGTGCGGGCATCATTAATTTGAAATAGAATTGCACCCTTTTTCCAGTCATCACCCACTTTGTTCACTGGGGTACCGGGCCTCTGGGGTGATGAATCATGCTTGCCCCTCTGTAAGGTCATACTCTGCTGACAAATCACTCTGATTCGTGTTAATTCTGCTTTTGTCATTGGTAATTGTGTCTCTAGGTCCGGTGTTAGCTGTACTATATTTAACGGAGGGGTGCACATCTGTCCGAACAAACCTTTAGGATCATATGGTGTTGGGGCTGGGGCTGTTTCTTGTGACAAGGGTGTGTTCTTGGCTTTAATACATACACAGGGTCACTATAACTCTCTGCAGGTTTTGCTAACATTGGGTATAGTCTTGCAGGTTCTATTGGATTTTCCTTACTCTCCCCCTCCCCCTCACTGTTATTCATTGCCTGGGGAGACGTACCTTGGCCCTTACTCTTACTTAGGGGTATTTCTTCAAACAACCTTCAGAAGTCCAACACTTCTCTTCTGTTTTGGAGCTGTTCACCCTTGTACCTAATGAACATGCATGTTACTACCATGTCTAGTATCAACTTATCAAATGACCCACCTTCAGGCCATACCTGGGGCATAACTTCCCCTTTCTGTGTGCCACTGTTCGTGATATTTTATAACTTTGTCACTGTACCCTGGTAAACTTTGACACATATGCATAAGTGGTGTTTCTGCCCCATCGTGCTTAATTGTGGCCTATCATGTGTGCGTGCAAGTATGCACAATCTAATATCAATTTCAACCAATCTCTTAAGAACAATAGCCATTTTTCACCAAAATTATTACAATGCTGTTCATGAAAAAAGAAATTCTTAAATGTTCAATTACCACACTTTGTCATTACTGAACCAAAATTAAACAGGACATTGGCCACGTGACATATAGCATTCAATTAGACAGATGCAGCATAGATCATGCAACATTAAACAAAAGTGTAATACACAAATATTAAAACATGGACCCTGCCTGCCTACTGTCCCCTATTGTCCCCCTACCCTCATTACACCCAGAACCTTGCCTCTTCCTGGCCCCTTCTGGACCACCCTCTAAGAGACAAGAAAGGAAGAAGGAAACAGAAAAACGTTTCTAAAAACTACTACAAGTCTTCTCTATACACAAGACTCCTATTTGTTCACTATTTCACCATTTAATCCCTGTACTAGTCGAGATAGTACAACGCGGCGCCGCCATCTACCCCCTCGCAGAGCTAGGTTCCCGTACCTCTGTTCACCTTTTTATCCTCTTTATACACTCCTAATGGCCATATGTGAAAGAATAAGGAGAGTAAAGAAAGGTTCCCCGCTTTAAGAAAAGTCCCCTGTTTCTATCCTCACCATATATTCTCAAAATACCTCTATACCACTCCCTTCCCTTTTTACCCCACCTTCTTTTAGGGTCTCTCGCACTTGATACTCACGTGTCCGTCTTGATTCGTAAGCCTCCGGACCCGGTCTGTCAAGGTGCCTCCCCACACTCAATGGCTCTGGCGAGTGGTATGGCCAGGTATTTGCAAAGCCGGGACCCGTGGGACCTTCTTTCCCAATTGTGCACATTTTTAAGGGTACCAGTTTCTGTAGGTGGGCAGCCTTGACGGGGGCGCGCCCTGGTTCTTGCCACTTTGGCCGGGGGACATCTTGTGTCAAAAGGAACGAAAGAACGCTATTGCATCTGGTCAGCAAATGAAAGCTGGCATTCCCCACAATTACAGTGAAATAACCAAATAAGAGGCACTAATGGACACACCCCAGTAGGGAATGAGACCATGACCAAGTGCAAGTGAGGTAAAAGATATGTGTTTATATAAAGTAAAATGGGGCATGCAGAGGACTCTGCTACTCCGAGAGTGCTCTGCCCAAAAACAGAAGACATACACATTACAATACAGAAACACGTCATCATTGACGTGTGCTATAGGGGATACAGTGAGTAACATTCATTGGACAAAGGGGACTGGTCAGTATGCTGCACATATGAATGGTGCTCCTGGATTTGCTGGCTTCAGATTGTAACTTAGTGGAGCACGCGGGTCAGCTGGGTCATATGGGAGGGGTGCAGGGTCAGGCGATGTCCATGTTGCTGTGATTTAGACTATCTAACATTTTACCTTTTGGCCACACATATTCTAGCAATATTCATAAATCTCAACATGCAATATATATATATTACATGACCATGGTAGTGGCCATGTAGTTATGGTTAAGTTGCTGTTTCCATAGGAAGAGCACTTTTTGGGTGGCTTATAACTTCGCTCTCCCTGGACGGATCAGCGGCTTGGTCCAGAAAGCGTGCTTTTGCAAATTTGGTGAAAATCCATCCAGTCGTTTTTTTTTAAAATGACCAAAAAGTAGGTAAAAAAAAATTAGTGATATCTGTGTTCGGTTCGCGGACACACTTCCCTGTTCGCTCCGCGGACAGTGTCCTGATTGGCCAATCGTCTTGCATGATGTTCGCGGACTTGCAACGTGTTCGCTGATTGGAGGGCGTGGAGCGTGAAGCGCGTCAGATTTTTCGGTAGCGCCCGCCATCTTGGATTCGCGGACGTCTGCGGACAGCGCGGTGAAACTTTGTTCAAAATGTGTATTTAGTACAGTGTGTTGGTGTGTAGGAATGTTTGGGGAGGGTGGGAGTGTATGAGATAGGATGAAAGTTGTGTTTTTTATGTGTTAGACGTTCTTTTTGTGTTCCATTTGTTTGCGGACATCACGGGTGTTCTGAAATGTTCTAAATAAACTGACTGGGGGGTGTTCTAAGGACTCAATATGTGTCCATTTTGTTCGCAAGCAAAGTGAAACTGTTCTAAGAACACTTGCGGTGTCCGGGGAGTGTTCGTAGGGGGTGTCCTGAGGACGCTGTCCGTATTGTTCTCTGTCAAGTTGAATGTGTTCTAAGAACACCCGCAGTGTCCTGAAATGTTCGCAAATAAACAAAATGGGGGTGTTCTGAAGACGTTTTTGAGAACACTCCCAGTGTCCTGAAATGTTCGTAGGGGGTGTCCTGAGGACGCTGTCCGTATTGTTCTCTGTCAAGTTGAATGTGTCCTAAGAACACTCGCGGTGTCCTGAAATGTTCGCAAATAAACAAAATGGGGGTGTTCTGAAGACGCTTCTAAGAACACTCGCGGTGTCCGGGGAGTGTTCGTAGGGAGTGTCCTGAGGACGCTGTCCGTATTGTTCTCTGTCAAGTTGAATGTGTCCTAAGAACACTCGCGGTGTCCTGAAATGTTCGCAAATAAACAAAATGGGGGTGTTCTGAAGACGCTTCTAAGAACACTCGCGGTGTCCGGGGAGTGTTCGTAGGGGGTGTCCTGAGGACACTGTCCGTATTGTTCTCTGTCAAGTTGAATGTGTCCTAAGAACACTCGCGGTGTCATGAAATGTTCGCAAATAAACAAGATGGTGTTGTTCTGAAGACTCTTCTAGGAACACTCCCGGTGTCCTGGAATGTTCGTAGGGGGTGTCCTGAGGACGCTGTCCATATTTTTCTCTGTCAAGTTGAATGTGTTCTAAGAACACCCGCGGTGTCCTGAAATGTTCGCAAATAAACAAAATGGGGGTGTTCTGAAGACGCTTCTAAGAACACTCGCTGTGTCCGGGGAGTGTTCGTAGGGGGTGTCCTGAGGACGCTGTCCGTATTGTTCTCTGTCAAGTTGAATGTGTCCTAAGAACACTCGCGGTGTCCTGAAATGTTCGCAAATAAACAAGATTGTGGTGTTCTGAAGAAGCTTCTAAGAACACTCCCGGTGTCCTGGAATGTTCGTAGGGGGTGTCCTGAGGACGCTTTCCGTATTGTTCTCTGTCAAGTTGAATGTGTCCTAAGAACACTCGCGGTGTCCTGAAATGTTCGCAAATAAACAAGATGGTGGTGTTCTGAAGACGCTTCTAAGAACACTCGCGGTGTCCGGGGAGAGTTCGTAGGGGGTGTCCTGAGGACGCTGTCCGTATTGTTCTCTGTCAAGTTGAATGTGTCCTAAGAACACTCGCGGTGTCCTGAAATGTTTGCAAATAAACAAAATGGGGGTGTTCTGAAGACGCTTCTAAGAACACTCGCGGTGTCTGGGGAGTGTTCGTAGGGAGTGTCCTGAGGACGCTGTCCGTATTGTTCTCTGTCAAGTTGAATGTGTCCTAAGAACACTCGCGGTGTCCTGAAATGTTCGCAAATAAACAAAATGGGGGTGTTCTGAAGACGCTTCTAAGAACACTCGCGGTGTCCGGGGAGTGTTCGTAGGGGGTGTCCTGAGGACGCTGTCCGTATTGTTCTCTGTCAAGTTGAATGTGTCCTAAGAACACTCGCGGTGTCATGAAATGTTCGCAAATAAACAAGATGGTGTTGTTCTGAAGACGCTTCTAGGAACACTCCCGGTGTCCTGGAATGTTCGTAAGGGGTGTCCTGAGGACGCTGTCCATATTTTTCTCTGTCAAGTTGAATGTGTTCTAAGAACACCCGCGGGTCCTGAAATGTTCGCAAATAAACAAAATGGGGGTGTTCTGAAGACGCTTCTAAGAACACTCGCGGTGTCCGGGGAGTGTTCGTAGGGGGTGTCCTGAGGACGCTGTCCGTATTGTTCTCTGTCAAGTTGAATGTGTCCTAAGAACACTCGCGGTGTCCTGAAATGTTCGCAAATAAACAAGATTGTGGTGTTCTGAAGAAGCTTCTAAGAACACTCCCGGTGTCCTGGAATGTTCGTAGGGGGTGTCCTGAGGACGCTTTCCGTATTGTTCTCTGTCAAGTTGAATGTGTCCTAAGAACACTTGCGGTGTCCTGAAATGTTCGCAAATAAACAAGATGGTGGTGTTCTGAAGACGCTTCTAAGAACACTTGCGGTGTCCGGGGAGTGTTCGTAGGGGGTGTCCTGAGGACGCTGTCTGTATTGTTCTCTGTCAAGTTGAATGTGTTCTAAGAACACCCGTGGTGTCCTGAAATGTTCGCAAATAAACAAAATGGGGGTGTTCTGAAGACATTTTTGAGAACACTCCTGGTGTTCTGGAATGTTCGTAGGGGGTGTCCTTAGGACTCTGTCCGTATTGTTCGTTGTTAAGTTGAAAGTGTTCTAAGAACTATCGCGTTGTTCTGAAATGTTCGTAGGGGGTGGCCTGAAAACGGTGTCCGTATTGTTCGCTGGCAAGTTCAAAGTGTTCTAAGAACACTCACATTGTTTGCCGACATTAAAAGTTTCCCGTAGATCATAGTTGAAATGTTTGACTCTATGGATGTGATATGCTGCAGTGGTTGTTGCCAGGGCATAGAGTCTTGGGTGCATGGCCATTTGGCCATGCACCCAAGACTGTATGCCCTGGCAACAACCACCCCAGCATATCACATTCATATTTGCTTATAACTTTGGGTGAAAAACAAATGTATAAGGAACAAAGGTATTAGATACTATGGATGTGATATGCTGCTATGGTTGTCCTTATTAGTGTATACTTACTGTTTGGTCTAGTAATGGGAGTCCATGTTTTTTCTTCTTCATTGCTGTGATAAAAGAAAATAGCATGTTAGTATTAGTATTTTGTAATGACTTATTACATTGTATAAGCAATATACTTTTATTTTTTTTCGACCCTCATATTTAGTAGAGTACAAATCAGAGTACTGTGCAATTTGCTCAGTTTCTGTATTTGTTGCTAAAATCATTGGGTCTGTGGGAGAAAAAAAAATCCATTTTGGATTAAAAAAAACCCTTTTTCTGTTATGCTACAGTTTATTTGTTTGTTTGTTTTCAGTGTTCACTTGTTGTTTCTGGCTAATACTTTATACTTTGCTTTGTTGTATTTTTTTTTTGAAGCAGTAACAGATTCTTCATTTGTTTTGATATTATAAAATTTTGGAGCAGTTAGATACCAATTGGCGTATTCTAACTGTCTATTTTTTTAATATATTTTAGTGGTTTTGATTTATCTATTTGGATATTGTTAAATTTTGGGACAGTTAGATACCAATTGGCGTATTCTAACTGTGTATTTTTTGGCCTAATTTAGTGGTATTCATTTATCTGATTAGTTGTTGTAGAATCTTTGAGCTGTTAGATAGCTTTTTGAGTATTCTAACAGTTTATATTATTTTAACACAAATGTATAATTTTGGGACAGTTAGATACCAATTGGCGTATTCTAACTGTGTATCTTTTGGTCTAATTTAGTGGTATTCATTTATCTGATTAGTTGTTGTAGAATCTTTGAGCAGTTAGATAGCTTTTGGAGTATTCTAACAGTTAATATTTTTTTAACACAAATTTACTTAAAGGTTTAAATACAGTTTATTTATCAAATTTTGGTTTTAAGAACATCAAATAAGCGTCTGTAAGATTTGCTGGTAATCTCTGCTTTAGAGTAATGGTACTATCATTACATTCAAACCTTCCACATTTCTTTTTTATATATGCCGTGTAGTGCCCTGAATTGGTTGTGGCTCCTGCGTGGTAGATTATACCTATTGTTGTGAAGGTTTTCTTACCAAGTGATATTTGACTATGTGTGAATCCAGTCACCTTGCAGTTGTTTTTGGTACCATCTGCATTGTAACGTAGAAGCATTAGTATTACGTATTTACTATGTGTTTGTATAACTAACGTGGAGCGATTATCTGAATTGCAGGTAGAGCATAATCTACCATGGTTTGCATTTTGTACAAGTTGCTGAAATGGAATGGATTCACAATTTGGTATTGATATATATATATGAAGCGTTCATTGGGAATTTCTTCTTGTGTCACATTGTTGCACAGAGTGCATGTATGTTTCCACATGTATGAAATCTGGAAGATTTCCTTTATAGGTATGTTTTTGTTTTCCAGTACTTGTAGTAAGTACATTAAAAATTCTTGTGGATCTTCCTGTGAGTTTATAGTGAATTTCACCATTCCAGCACAGTAGTCCAATTCTTGTCTTATTCCATAAACACTATGACGCCGATTCATGGAATAATTAGCGCGGCGCAAGTGGGCAAAAACGTGCGAATCGCAGTGGAATAGCGAAAATCGCAGTGAACCTGCGAAAATCGCACGAAAAGCAGCGCACGTCGATTCATGGAAGGCCGTGCGCGAGAAAACCAGCGGATGTGCGAAAAAAAAGTGCGCGGCGCACGTTGGCGCACGTTGGCGCACAGGCCATCTAACAGCGTGCGCCAGGTCACAGCGAAAATCGCACAGGCCACAGCGAAATTCGCACATAGCGCGGCGCACGCAATAAAAGTAGGCGGAACACGGGCGTAACACTCGGAATGGGGAACAACTTGCCAAAACGTGGGCGTCACGGGGGAAGTACAGGGCACAAGTGCGCGGAACGCCCACACGCTCGCCTACAACACGTATTCATGGAATAGAATAGGGGAAAAAAGCGCACGCTCAAACCAGCGCACAGGCACAAACACGACCGCCACAAGAAAGGAGGCAGTAGCGTCTCTGCGGCTGTAAGAAATGTGCGCCAAAAGGTGCGCCAACAAATAGCACCTATATACTGCCATGATGAATGTCCCATACTGTGGCCCTCCAGGAAAAATGACGTGCAAAGGGGTACCCACAAACACGGACACCCGCTGACAAAAAATACGTGTGCATGTATACCGGGGTGCGCGGGAAGTGTCACACGCGATTTGCAGGGTACGTGCATCACAGGGGTTCGCGTGAAGTTATTCACACGATCGGGCCTGGGGGAGCGGGCTACGTGTATTACAGGGGTTCGCGTGAAGTTCCTCACGCGATCGGGCCTGGGGGAGCGGGCTACGTGTATTACAGGGGTTCGCGTGAAGTTCCTCACGCGATCGGGATTGGGGGAGCGGGCTACGTGTATTACAGGGGTTCGCGTGAAGTTCCTCACGCGATCGGGCCTGGGGGAGCGGGCTACGTGTATTTCAGGGGTTCGCGTGAAGTTCCACACGCGATCGGGCCTGGGGGAGCGGGCTACGTGTATTACAGGGGTTCGCGTGAAGTTCCACACGCGATCGGGCCTGGGGGAGCGGGCTACGTGTATTACAGGGGTTCGCGTGAAGTTCCTCACGCGATCGGGCCTGGGGGAGCGTGCTACGTGTATTTCAGGGGTTCGCGTGAAGTTTCACACGCGAATAGCCTGGGCGCGTGTATTTCAGGGGTGCGCGGGAAGTTTTACACGCGATTTCTGCACGGTACGTGTATTTCAGGGGTTCGCATGAAGTTTCACACGCGAATAGACTGGGCGCGTGTATTTCAGGGGTGCGCGGGAAGTTTTACACGCGATTTCTGCACGGTACGTGTATTTCAGGGGTTCGCGTGAAGTTTCACACGCGAATAGCCTGGGCGCGTGAATTTGAGGGGTGCGCGGGAAGTTCCTCACGCGATCGGGCCTGGGGGAGCGGGCTACGTGTATTACAGGGGTTCGCGGGAAGTTCCACACGCGAATAGCCTGTGCGCGTGTATTTCAGGGGTTTGCGGGAAGTTCCACACGCGAATAGCCTGGGCGCGTGTATTCCAGGGGTGCGCGGGAAGTTCCACACGCGAATAGGCTGGGCGCGTGTATTTCAGGGGTGCGCGGGAAGTTCCACACGCGAATAGCCTGGGCGCGTGAATTTGAGGGGTGCGCGGGAAGTTCCTCACGCGATCGGGCCTGGGGGAGCGGGCTACGTGTATTACAGGGGTTCGCGGGAAGTTCCACACGCGAATAGCCTGGGCGCGTGTATTTCAGGGGTTCGCGGGAAGTTCCACACGCGAATAGCCTGGGCGCGTGTATTTCAGGGGTGCGCGGGAAGTTCCACACGCGAATAGGCTGGGCGCGTGTATTTCAGGGGTGCGCGGGAAGTTCCACACGCGAATAGGCTGGGCGCGTGTATTTCAGGGGTGCGCGGGAAATTCCACACGCGAATAGCCTGGGCGCGTGAATTCGAGGGGTGCGCGGGAAGTTCCTCACGCGATCGGGCCTGGGTGAGCGGGCTACGTGTATTACAGGGGTTCGCGGGAAGTTCCACACGCGAATAGCCTGGGCGCGTGTATTTCAGGGGTTCGCGGGAAGTTCCACACGCGAATAGCCTGGGCGCGTGTATTTCAGGGGTGCGCGGGAAGTTCCACACGCGAATAGGCTGGGCGCGTGTATTTCAGGGGTGCGGGGGAAGTTCCACACGCGAATAGCCTGGGCGCGTGTATTTCAGGGGTTCGCGGGAAGTTCCACACGCGAATAGCCTGGGCGCGTGAATTTGAGGGGTGCGCGGGAAGTTCCACACGCGAATAGCCTGGGCGCGTGTATTTCAGGGGTGCGCGGGGAGTTCCACACGCGAATAGCCTGGGCCCGTGTATTTCAGGGGTGCGCGGGAAGTTCCACACGCGAATAGCCTGGGCGCGTGTATATCAGGGGTGCGCGGGAAGTTTTACACGCGAATAGCCTGGGCGCGTGTATTTCAGGGGTGCGCGGGAAGTTTTACACGCGAATAGCCTGGGCGCGTGTATTTCAGGGGTGCGCGGGAGTCCCACATGTGATTTGACAGTGTGGGTCCTCCCAGGTGTACCCTGTACACCCTCCACGGCCCCTGCAGGCAGCCCACACGACAGGGGACTACCCTGCATCCCTGGTCATGTCCCGCAGGCAGCCCACCCAACATGGGCATGCCCCCCAGCAAAGGCACATGTCTCCTTGAACTAATGAACACCAACACATGTCCCCTTGCACCCCCACCCCCCAGCACTGTGGGGCACATGCCAGCAGTCCCCCACCCATGTCCAACTCATGTCCCCCACCACCCCCACCCCCCAGCACTGTGGGGCACCTGCCAGTAGGCCCCCACCCATGTCCAACTCATGTCTCCCACCACCCCCACCCCCCAGCCACCAGGGTCACCCTCCACCAGGGCCCCACTCATGTCTCCCACCACCCCCACCCCCCAGCACTGTGGGGCACCTGCCAGCAGGCCCCCACCCATGTCCAACTCATGTCTCCCACCACCCCCACCCCCCAGCACTGTGGGGCACCTGCCAGCAGGCCCCCACCCATGTCCAACTCATGTCTCCCACCACCCCCACCCCCCAGCCACCAGGGTCACCCTCCACCAGGGCCCCACTCATGTCTCCCACCACCCCCACCCCCCAGCAGTGCAGGGTCACCCTCCACCAGGGCCCCACTCATGTCCCCTATCACCCCCACCCCCCAGCCACCAGGGTCACCCTCCACCAGGCCCCCACTCATGTCTCCCATCACCCCCACACCCCAGCAGTGCAGGGTCACCCTCCACCAGGCCCCCACTCATGTCTCCCACCACCCCCACCCCCCAGCAGTGCAGGCTCAACCTCCACCAGGCCCCCACTCATGTCCCCCTGCACCCCCACCCCCCTGCCACCATGTGCAGCCCCCACCAGGTCCTCACAATCCCCAATCATGTGCGTAATGGTCAGCCTCCACAGCCAAAAAGACCTACCAAGTAACCCATTCACCCACATGGAAATGGAAATCACATGTTACACCCCCAATGTACATGAAGCAAATGAACCCATGTCCGTCACACACATATTTTCTAATTGAATGGGAAAACACACAACATGACATGCATGAAACCAATGAGATGAAACCACACAGTGAACAATGTAAAAAAAAATGTATTGAAAAAAATACAAATGCCAAAGAAAGAAAACTAACTACAATGTAAATGTGAAAAAATAAGCTGCATGTCCGCATAAAAACACAAATCTAGAAAATCAAATCAAAAAAATGATGTCCAAAGTGAAATGTAAAAACTCTCCATGCAACAAAGAACTATGTACAAAAATAACAAGGGTCCATCATCACAACTGAACTAAGGAAACCTCCTAAAAAACCTACCTAAATATCAACTATATACAAAAAGTGGAGCAGTGTCCGTCGACTCCAAATAATAATAAGAACGAAAGGAAACCTAAAACTAAAGAACTATATACAAAGGCGGCGGGCAAGTCCAGCGGCTCACTCTGTGGTGTTCCGGGCCAGGGCATCATCGAACTCCTGTTCGATGTCCCGGAGGCGGTCCAGTTCCATGGCCCCGAGGGTCCGCAGGGACGACGCCGTGTCCTCCTCCAACCCCCTGCGGATTGCCTCGAGGCACTCGGCCCGCCTCAGGGCCCTCCGCATGGAGTTCTCCGCCCTGACCATTGTGAGCCGCGCCTCTTCCGCCCGCCGCCGCTCCGCACCTATGGCGTGGCCCAACCGCTGCCACACGGAAGACACTCTCTGTCCTGGGTCCTCCTGCCCTCCGGCCGATGCCTGCCCCTCCGATGTCGAAGGCCCCGAGCCTTCATGGCTCCCACCATCTTGCTGCTGCTGCTGCTCTGCCTCTGCCCGTGCACTGCCTCCTGCTGCCTGCACATCCTCCGCCGGCTGGGGTGCACCTGTTGATGTGGCCACCCCTGCTGGACGTCCGACTCCCAACTGTGGCAGGGATGCCTCCTCCACCAGCCTGGCCGCACTGTCAGAGGCAGCTCCACAGGGCACCCAGGTGACTGATGGGTGGGAAGATGGCACAGAGGACGACTGGCGCGTAGGGGGTCCAGTTGAGGAGGGGGTCGGAGCAAGCCCCATCAGACAGCGGAATCCGGCCTGGGTGACCTGTCCCAGCAGGCTGACGTGGTCAACGAGCCATTCGAGATGACGTGCAGTCTCTCCATGAAAAGACTGCAGGTCACCTCGCATGGCCCGTTGACGCAACGCCACACCAGCCAGGACAGGCTCAACCCGGTCCTGGATGGCCACGTCCGCAGGCAGAGGAAGGCCAGTTGACGTCAGCTCATCCCCTGCCTGAAAACGGGTCTGGACGTAGGCATCCCTGCTGGTGCAAGATGATGCAGGGACAGGATCGGGGACAGGATTGCACACAGGCACCTCCGCGGCCGCCTCTGCTGCCTCCTGTCCCTGGTCCTGGACTGCACCACTAGCACCAGTGGGATCCCCACCTCCAGACCCTGTCTCTGGTGCTTGCGCGGCCCCCTCCTCCACCAAACCCCCCACCAACCTGGATGACTCTGTGCCATCTTCCCCTGTTGGGCCCTGTGGGGTCCCAGCTGCCCCTTCTGCTGCCGAGGAGTCCAACTGCAACCTCCGCCTCTTGGACCTTCCCCCGGCAGCTGCGGCCTGGGACGCGGCACCGGACTCCTCACTCCCCGACGAGATGACAACACGGGAGGGGAGCCGGGCCTTGCGTCTCCGGCTGGCGGTCGGATCCCCGCCGCTGTGCTCCACAGCACCTTCTCCGCCCTCTTCATCAGTTGACGCTGCAGACAGGGAGAAACAAAACACAGGCATCAGGGCACTGTACAATGGACACATACACGCATGACAGTTGCACATGAGTGGCATTGGCAAACCTCAGACATGTCATCACAATCCTCAACACACATGTCATTGCAACTGGCACACATGAGCCATACCACAGCCATATCGCAACTGCCACCACCATCCCCATACATACAACAGCATCAGCAGCCAAAGGGGAGCCATACATCACATGCAACACAGGAAGTGCACCACACATGTACACACACCACCACACTTGCATGCATGTCTACACCTCTGCCAAGTGTCGCACTGTTCAGACGGGCATCCATGTCACATCTGCCAATCAGGCTTCCACATACCGCTGTCACATGCATCCATGTAGCATCACTGTTGCACCTTTGACAAATACACACACATGCACATGTACACAGTGCTCATACATGCAGCCGAAAACAACATACATGCCTGACATCACGGACATGTCTACTTACATACACATTCATCCAAACATGTGTGCACGCACAACTGCATTTGCCATGCAAGCCCACACACACAAGCACCATCCATGTCTCACACATTACAGCCCTCGCATGTGTCAGCCCCACGGCCCTGTACACCCCCACCCATACTCCACCCCATACAAACAGATGTGCAACTGGCACAATGGGGAATGATCACCACACGCCCTGCTCACAACCAGGATGCATGTACACTCACCGCTCGACTCCAGACGGCTCTGCTTCTCTAGGACCTGGACGTGGAGCGCTGGGGATATGCGTTCCAGGACCCCCATCTGTTCTTCCGACAAGTGGCCCCGGCGCCCCTTGGCATCCGCTGCCTTCAAGAGGCGCCGGGCCTTGTTCAGGGTCCTGGACCTGAAGTCCTCCCAGCGCTTCCTGACATGTTGTAAGTCCCGGACTGCCACCCCCTCCGCGTTGATGGCAGTCACGATGTCTGTCCAGATCCGAGTCCGTCCTTCCTTGTCGGCGCGGGAACTTCCAAAGAGGGCATCATACTGCCCCAGGACTTGCTCCACCAGGACACCAACTTCGGTGGCACTGAAGCTGGTGCCCCTCTGCCTCTCTGGCCGGGGGTTGTCAGTGGTCACAGATGGTGTTAGCCCCGACATGACAACCCCAGAGGCAGGAGTGGGTGGGCAACTGGGTCCTGGGGCTGGGCTGTGGAGCGATGGAATTCCAGTCGGGAGTCTTCTGTTCCAGCAGGGGTGGTCACAGCAACAGCACCCCTGGCTGATGTGCAGGCAGCAAATGGCAGTGCACGTGGGCAGCAGGCAGTCAGGCAGCAGCAGATAGCAGGTGGGAGCGTGCTCGGGGCTCTGGGGGGCAGTAATTCGGCCTTCTGGGCAGGAGCGTGGTCTCCCGTGTGCTCACGCGTGGCCAGCTTGGTACGGAGTGAATTGGCACGTGAAAATCCTGCACGTCAGCGTGAAAACCGAGGAAAGGCCCTTAGCGCGTAAGCGCGTCAGCACGCATACGCGATTCCATTGGACCAAAGCCCCTCAGCGCGTAAGCGCGTCTGTGACGTGACCCGCACGGGTGTTTCCCACACAGCACGTGATGACAGAGCACACGTGGAAAGACTGCACGTCAGAGTCTCATCGCGTGTAATTGGACAAAAGTGCGTGTACACGCGATTGGCCTATGTACGTGTATATGAGGTGTGCGCGGACACTTACACACGCAAGTACGTCAGCACACCTGTATCCCGGTGTACGGCCATTTCCACCAATCACACGCAATGAGACTCTGACGTGCAGTCTTTCCACGTGTGCTCTGTCATCACGTGCTGTGTGGGAAACACCCGTGCGGGTCACGTCACAGACGCGCTTACGCGCTGAGGGCCTTTGGTCCAATGGAATCGCGTATGCGTGCTGACGCGCTTACGCGCTAAGGGCCTTTCCTCGGTTTTCACGCTGACGTGCAGGATTTTCACGTGCCAATTCACTCCGTACCAAGCTGGCCACGCGTGAGCACACGGGAGACCACGCTCCTGCCCAGAAGGCCGAATTACTGCCCCCCAGAGCCCCGAGCACGCTCCCACCTGCTATCTGCTGCTGCCTGACTGCCTGCTGCCCACGTGCACTGCCATTTGCTGCCTGCACATCAGCCAGGGGTGCTGTTGCTGTGACCACCCCTGCTGGAACAGAAGACTCCCGACTGGAATTCCATCGCTCCACAGCCCAGCCCCAGGACCCAGTTGCCCACCCACTCCTGCCTCTGGGGTTGTCATGTCGGGGCTAACACCATCTGTGACCACTGACAACCCCCGGCCAGAGAGGCAGAGGGGCACCAGCTTCAGTGCCACCGAAGTTGGTGTCCTGGTGGAGCAAGTCCTGGGGCAGTATGATGCCCTCTTTGGAAGTTCCTGCGCCGACAAGGAAGGACGGACTCGGATCTGGACAGACATCGTGACTGCCATCAACGCGGAGGGGGTGGCAGTCCGGGACTTACAACATGTCAGGAAGCGCTGTGAGGACTTCAGGTCCAGGACCCTGAACAAGGCCCGGCGCCTCTTGAAGGCAGCGGATGCCAAGGGGCGCCGGGGCCACTTGTCGGAAGAACAGATGGGGGTCCTGGAACGCATATCCCCAGCGCTCCACGTCCAGGTCCTAGAGAAGCAGAGCCGTCTGGAGTCGAGCGGTGAGTGTGCATGCATCCTGGTTGTGAGCAGGGCGTGTGGTGATCATTCCCCATTGTGCCAGTTGCACATCTGTTTGTATGGGGTGGAGTATGGGTGGGGGTGTACAGGGCCGTGGGGCTGACACATGCGAGGGCTGTAATGTGTGAGACATGGATGGTGCTTGTGTGTGTGGGCTTGCATGGCAAATGCAGTTGTGCGTGCACACATGTTTGGATGAATGTGTATGTAAGTAGACATGTCCGTGATGTCAGGCATGTATGTTGTTTTCGGCTGCATGTATGAGCACTGTGTACATGTGCATGTGTGTGTATTTGTCAAAGGTGCAACAGTGATGCTACATGGATGCATGTGACAGCGGTATGTGGAAGCCTGATTGGCAGATGTGACATGGATGCCCGTCTGAACAGTGCGACACTTGGCAGAGGTGTAGACATGCATGCAAGTGTGGTGGTGTGTGTACATGTGTGGTGCACTTCCTGTGTTGCATGTGATGTATGGCTCCCCTTTGGCTGCTGATGCTGTTGTATGTGTGGGGATGGTGGTGGCAGTTGCGATATGGCTGTGGTATGGCTCATGTGTGCCAGTTGCAATGACATGTGTGTTGGGGATTGTGATGGCATGTCTGAGGTTTGCCAATGCCACTCATGTACAACTGTCATGTGTGTATGTGTCCATTGTACAGTGCCCTGATGCCTGTGTTTTGTTTCTCCCTGTCTGCAGCGTCAACTGATGAAGAGGGCGGAGAAGGTGCTGTGGAGCACAGCGGCGGGGATCCGACCGCCAGCCGGAGACGCAAGGCCCGGCTCCCCTCCCGTGTTGTCATCTCGTCGGGGAGTGAGGAGTCCGGTGCCGCGTCCCAGGCCGCAGCTGCCGGGGGGAGGTCCAAGAGGCGGAGGTTGCAGTTGGACTCCTCGGCAGCAGAAGGGGCAGCTGGGACCCCACAGGGCCCAACAGGGGAAGATGGCACAGAGTCATCCAGGTTGGTGGGGGGTCTGGTGGAGGAGGAGGCCGTGCAAGCACCAGAGACGGGGTCTGGAGGTGGGGATCCCACTGGTGCTAGTGGTGCAGTCCAGGACCAGGGACAGGAGGCAGCACAGGCGGCCGCGGAGGTGCCTGTGTGCAATCCTGTCCCCGATCCTGTCCCTGCATCATCTTGCACCAGCAGGGATGCCTACGTCCAGACCCGTTTTCAGGCAGGGGATGAGCTGACGTCAACTGGCCTTCCTCTGCCTGCGGACGTGGCTATCCAGGTCCGGGTTGAGCCTGTCCTGGCTGGTGTGGCGTTGCGTCAACGGGCCATGCGAGGTGACCTGCAGTCTTTTCATGGAGAGACTGCACGTCATCTCGAATGGCTCGTTGACCACGTCAGCCTGCTGGGACAGGTCACCCAGACCGGATTCCTCCGTCTGATGGGGCTTGTTCCGACCCCCTCCTCAACTGGACCCCCTACGCGCCAGTCGTCCTCTGTGCCATCTTCCCACCCATCAGTCACCTGGGTGCCCTGTGGAGCTGCCTCTGACAGTGCGGCCAGGCTGGTGGAGGAGGCATCTCTGCCACAGTCGGGAGTCGGACGTCCAGCAGGGGTGGCCACATCAACAACTGCACCCCAGCCGGCGGAGGATGTGCAGGCAGCAGGAGGCAGTGCACAGGCAGAGGCAGAGCAGCAGCAGCAGCAAGATGGTGGGAGCCATGAAGGCTCGGGGCCTTCGACATCGGAGGGGCAGGCATCGGCCGGAGGGCAGGAGGACCCAGGACAGAGAGTGTCTTCCGTGTGGCAGCGGTTGGGCCACGCCATAGGTGCGGAGCGGCGGCGGGCGGAAGAGGCGCGGCTCACAATGGTCAGGGCGGAGAACTCCATGCGGAGGGCCCTGAGGCGGGCCGAGTGCCTCGAGGCAATCCGCAGGGGGTTGGAGGAGGACACGGCGTCGTCCCTGCGGACCCTCGGGGCCATGGAACTGGACCGCCTCCGGGACATCGAACAGGAGTTCGATGATGCCCTGGCCCGGAACACCACAGAGTGAGCCGCTGGACTTGCCCGCCGCCTTTGTATATAGTTCTTTAGTTTTAGGTTTCCTTTGTTTTTTCTTATGATTTGGAGTCGACGGACACTGCTCCACTTTTTGTATATAGTTGATATTTAGGTAGGTTTTTTAGGAGGTTTCCTTAGTTCTGTTGTGATGATGGACCCTTGTTATTTTTGTACATAGTTCTTTGTTGCACAGAGAGTTTTGACATTTCACTTTGGACAACATTTTTTGGATTAGATTTTCTAGTTTTGTGTTTTTATGCGGACATGCAGCTTCTTTTTTCACATTTACATTGTAGTTAGTTTTCTTTCTTTAGCATTCGTATTTTTTTCTAATACATTTTTTTTTACATTGTTCACTGTGTGGTTTCATCTCATTGGTTTCATGCATGTCATGTTGTGTGTTTTCCCATTCAATTGGAATATATGTGTGTGACGGACATGGGTTCATTTGCTTCATGAACATTGGGGGTGTAACATGTGATTTCCATTTCCATGTGGGTGAATGGGTTACTTGGTAGGGCTTTTTGGCTGTGGAGGCTGACCAATACGCACATTGTGAGGACCTGGTGGGGGCTGCACATGGTGGCAGGGGGGTGGGGGTGGTGGGAGACATGAGTGGGGGCCTGGTGGAGGGTGACCCTGGTGGCTGGGGGGTGGGGGTGGTGGGAGACATGAGTGGGGGCCTGGTGGAGGCTGCCCCTGCACTGCTGGGGGGTGGGGGTGGTGGGAGACATGAGTGGGGGCCTGGTGGGGGCTGCCCCTGCACTGCTGGGGGGTGGGGGTGGTGGGAGACATGAGTGGGGGCCTGGTGGAGGGTGCCCCAGCACTGCTGGGGGGTGGGGGTGGTGGGAGACATGAGTGGGGGCCTGGTGGAGGGTGCCCCTGGTGGCTGGGGGGTGGGGGTGGTGGGAGACATGAGTGGGGGCCTGGTGGAGGGTGCCCCTGCACTGCTGGGGGGTGGGGGTGGTGGGAGACATGAGTGGGGGCCTGGTGGAGGGTGACCCTGGTGGCTGGGGGGTGGGGGTGGTGGGAGACATGAGTGGGGGCCTGGTGGAGGGTGCCCCTGGTGGCTGGGGGGTGGGGGTGGTGGGAGACATGAGTGGGGGCCTGGTGGAGGGTGCCCCTGCACTGCTGGGGGGTGGGGGTGGTGGGAGACATGAGTGGGGGCCTGGTGGAGGGTGACCCTGGTGGCTGGGGGGTGGGGGTGGTGGGAGACATGAGTGGGGGCCTGGTGGAGGGTGCCCCTGCACTGCTGGGGGGTGGGGGTGGTGGGAGACATGAGTGGGGGCCTGGTGGAGGGTGACCCTGGTGGCTGGGGGGTGGGGGTGGTGGGAGACATGAGTGGGGGCCTGGTGGAGGGTGCCCCTGCACTGCTGGGGGGTGGGGGTGGTGGGAGACATGAGTGGGGGCCTGGTGGGGGGTGCCCCTGGTGGCGGGGGGTGGGGGTGATAGGGGACATGAGTGGGGGCCTGGTGGAGGCTGCCCCTGCACTGCTGGGGGGTGGGGGTGGTGGGAGACATGAGTGGGGGCCTGGTGGAGGGTGCCCCTGCACTGCTGGGGGGTGGGGGTGGTGGGAGACATGAGTGGGGGCCTGGTGGAGGGTGACCCTGCACTGCTGGGGGGTGGGGGTGGTGGGAGACATGAGTGGGGGCCTGGTGGAGGGTGCCCCTGGTGGCTGGGGGGTGGGGGTGGTGGGAGACATGAGTGGGGGCCTGGTGGAGGGTGCCCCTGGTGGCTGGGGGGTGGGGGTGGTGGGAGACATGAGTGGGGGCCTGGTGGAGGGTGCCCCTGGTGGCTGGGGGGTGGGGGTGGTGGGAGACATGAGTGGGGGCCTGGTGGAGGGTGCCCCTGGTGGCTGGGGGGTGGGGGTGGTGGGAGACATGAGTGGGGGCCTGGTGGAGGGTGCCCCTGGTGGCTGGGGGGTGGGGGTGGTGGGAGACATGAGTGGGGGCCTGGTGGAGGGTGCTCCTGTACTGCTGGGGGGTGGGGGTGGTGGGAGACATGAGTGGGGGCCTGGTGGAGGGTGCCCCAGCACTGCTGGGGGGTGGGGGTGGTGGGAGACATGAGTGGGGGCCTGGTGGAGGGTGCCCCTGGTGGCTGGGGGGTGGGGGTGGTGGGAGACATGAGTGGGGGCCTGGTGGAGGGTGCCCCTGCACTGCTGGGGGGTGGGGGTGGTGGGAGACATGAGTGGGGGCCTGGTGGAGGGTGTCCCTGCACTGCTGGGGGGTGGGGGTGGTGGGAGACATGAGTGGGGGCCTGGTGGAGGGTGACCCTGGGGGGTGGGGGTGGTGGGAGACATGAGTGGGGGCCTGGTGGAGGGTGCCCCTGCACTGCTGGGGGGTGGGGGTGGTGGGAGACATGAGTGGGGGCCTGGTGGAGGGTGACCCTGGTGGCTGGGGGGTGGGGGTGGTGGGAGACATGAGTGGGGGCCTGGTGGAGGGTGCCCCTGCACTGCTGGGGGATGGGGGTGGTGGGAGACATGAGTGGGGGCCTGGTGGAGGGTGCCCCTGCACTGCTGGGGGGTGGGGGTGGTGGGAGACATGAGTGGGGGCCTGGTGGAGGGTGCCCCTGGTGGCTGGGGGGTGGGGGTGGTGGGAGACATGAGTGGGGGCCTGGTGGAGGGTGCCCCAGCACTGCTGGGGGGTGGGGGTGGTGGGAGACATGAGTGGGGGCCTGGTGGAGGGTGCCCCTGGTGGCTGGGGGGTGGGGGTGGTGGGAGACATGAGTGGGGGCCTGGTGGAGGGTGCCCCTGGTGGCTGGGGGGTGGGGGTGGTGGGAGACATGAGTGGGGGCCTGGTGGAGGGTGCCCCTGCACTGCTGGGGGGTGTGGGTGGTGGGAGACATATGTGGGGGCCTGGTGGAGGGTGCCCCTGGTGGCGGAGGGGTGGGGGTGATAGGGGACATGAGTGGGGGCCTGGTGGAGGGTGCCCCTGGTGGCTGGGGGGTGGGGGTGGTGGGAGACATGAGTGGGGGCCTGGTGGAGGGTGCCCCTGCACTGCTGGGGGGTGGGGGTGCAGGGGGACATGAGCAGGTGTGCAGGGTAGTCCCCTGTTTTGTGGGCTGCCTGCAGGGGCTGTGGAGGGTGTACAGGGAACACCTGTGAGGACCCACCCAGCCTAATTGCGTGTGATAATTCCCGCACACCCCTGTAATACACGTACCAAGCCAAATCGCGTGTGATAATTCCCACGCACCCCTGTAATACACGTACCTGGCCAAATCGCATGTGAAACTTCCCGCATACCCCTGTAATACACGTACCCTGGCCAATCGCGTGTTGAACTTCCCGCGTACCCCTGTAATACACGTACCCTGGCCAATCGCGTGTTAAACTTCCCGCGTACCCCTGTAATATACGTACCCTGGCTAATCGCGTGTATAACTTCACGCGTACCCCTGTAATACACGTACCCTGGCCAATCGCGTGTTAAACTTCCCGCGTACCCCTGTAATACACGTACCCTGGCCAATCGCGTGTTAAACTTCCCGCGTACCCCTGTAATACACGTACCCTGGCTAATCGCGTGTTAAACTTCCCGCGTACCCCTGTAATACACTTACCCTGGCTAATCGCGTGTTAAACTTCCCGCGTACCCCTGTAATACACGTACCCTGGCCAATCGCGTGTTAAACTTCCCGCGTACCCCTGTAATACACGTACCCTGGCTAATCGCGTGTATGACTTCACGTGTACCCCTGTAATACACTTACACTGGCTAATCGCGTGTTAAACTTCCCGCGTACCCCTTTGATACACGTACCCTGGCCAATCGCGTGTTAAACTTCCCGCGTACCCCTGTAATACACGTACCCTGGCCAATCGCGTGTTAAACTTCCCGCGTACCCCTGTAATACACGTACCCTGGCCAATCGCGTGTTAAACTTCCCGCGTACCCCTGTAATACACGTACCCTGGCTAATCGCGTGTATAACTTCACGTGTACCCCTGTAATACACTTACCCTGGCTAATCGCGTGTTAAACTTCCCGCGTACCCCTGTAATACACGTACCCTGGCCAATCGCGTGTTAAACTTCCCGCGTACCCCTGTAATACACGTACCCTGGCCAATCGCGTGTTAAACTTCCCGCGTACCCCTGTAATACACGTACCCTGGCCAATCGCGTGTTAAACTTCCCGCGTACCCCTGTAATACACGTACCCTGGCTAATCGCGTGTATGACTTCACGTGTACCCCTGTAATACACTTACCCTGGCTAATCGCGTGTATGACTTCACGTGTACCCCTGATATGCACGTTACCCGCTTTGCGTTCCTTGTTTGGCTGCCCTGTAAACTGGTCCAGGGTTAGCGCAGCCCTTTGCGATGATTTAGCGATTTTGCTGGCTTTTCCTTGCGCGAGGGCGTTCTTGGGGGCGTTACTGGCGCTGCTGCAGGGTCGCTGCGATACTCTGCGCCACGGCTGGTTTGGGAGCATGAAATCCATGAATACGCTGTGCGCGGAAATAGGTTTTAGCGCACGTGCCTGGCGCAGTCAATCGCACGCGGACACTCTGCGCCAGCCGCTTGCGACACTTTTCTGCGAAATTCTATGAATTACCCTGTAAATGTGTTGTCAGGATTGTTTTTTGCGTTTCTATGAAGTACTAACATTTGCATACACAATGGGTCTCGAAAGTGTAAGTAAATGTTGTCAACAATTGGTGGTAATTGAAATAGAATATTCATTGCTACATTTCCATAGCAACTTACAACAACTATATTTGAGAATTTAAATGGTCCAGGTAGTTCTGTATCTAACTGCTTTTTTTGGAGTTTGTCTTCCTTCTTTAAAGAAGTACCTGGTTTACTTTCTCTAATTGATTCTTTTTTGTTTGTGGTACTTGATGAAGTATTAGTTTCTTTTACTCTCTTTGGAGGATTTGCAGTGACGTCCTGTTGCATTTCTGTTTGATTTAGTTTTCTTATACAACGTTTTAGTTTTTGTGGAACAGAATATGTGTTTAGATGGGGAGTGTATAGTGAGCGAAGTCTATTATATTCTAAAATGCAAGGAATATCAGCGTTTACTTTACTTGCATCAAAGTTGATTAGAAATAGACCGTCAAGTGTACGTACGCATGATAGTGCTACGTAGCTCATGGCTTCTTTACAGACTGTGTTACCAATATCTATCATTGCTTTGTCTAGGGTAAGACCTTGTGATTTATGAATGGTGACTGCGTATGCAAGAGTTAGAGAAAATTGTTCTCTGCGTACATACATATCTTTGAAGAGAAGGAATCTAGCTGTTGAGCGTCCTATCCATTTTACTTCTGAAAGTTTGTCAAAGAGTATATTGACAAACTGAATTTTGTTGTCACGTGGGTATGTTTGAAAGCCAACAACTGTACCCAGTGCTCCATTAACTAGTCCTTGGTCCACGTCAAGGTTACGTTTAAGCATTACTCTGCAATTTAAGGATAATTTTAACATCTTTTCTAAGCCTGCTGTGTTTGAGATTGATTTTTCTAAATTATTTAGTCTTGTTGTGGCTTGGTCACACATGGGTAGTGTCATACCTTGTACATCTAGTTTGTCTGTGGCGCTAATTTCCATTATTGGTTGCATTTTTTTACTTAACATTATTTCATTGAATTTGAGACAGCTTGCAAGAGTTGGCATTAAGGCCATACAACTGACATTTTTGTGGGCTAATTGTTCCATAACATCTGTAGCACATGCATTATCGCCATAAAGTGCATTAATGTGCCGGGTTTTCAATGTTGCTTCTGCTTCTTTAGAAAGTATACCAACTCTCAAACTTTTTAAAATGTTGGCATAAGTTAGATCTGCAGATTGGCGCATGCTTTCTGTTAATTCTCTGTATTGGAAATGTTGCCAAAGGTTGACATTTCCAATGCTGCCAACAGTTTTACGGCAGAGTTTGTGGCCTAATGTTTTAAAAATAGGTTCACCTTTTACTGGTGTTAATTGAAGCAGATCTCCAAAAACAATAATGTGTTTTCCTGCAAAGAGCTCTTCATAGTCTGTTTTGAGTACTTCTTGTAATCTGAGGTGAATCAAAGCTAACATCAGGTTAGAGACCATGCTCACTTCATCTATTAGTAGCATTTACATTTGTTTCAATACTCTGCGTAATTCCATTGCAGCTTCTGCAGAAAGTTTGTAATAGTCTCATTTGTTCTGGTGTTCTACTGGTAATAGTAGTAATCGGTGTAATGTAACACCACCTATGTTGTAGGCAGCTAAACCTGTGGGGGCAGTGACAACAGCTGACAGTTTGTTGTTTGTCAATTGTTGAAGGAACTTACTGATGATTTTGATTAGGAATGTTTTGCCAGAACCAGCTTCAGCACTGACGTACAGTAGTATAGGTTTGTAATTATGGCAGGAACATTCTTTATTTTCATGTTTTACACCATGTGCAATTTGTTTTGTTACTTCTTGAAAAATTCTACTTTGCACATTGTTTAGTTTTGATTGTAGTATAGTTAAGTCTTCCTTATCTTCATACTGACACATGGTGTTTTCTACTTCTATCATAGCTAATTCTCCCTCATTTGTTATTAGTGGTTCTCCCAGTGGTTCTTGGCTTCCTGTTACAGAAGGTTGACTACTGTCAGGAGTATCCTTATCTAGTTGGGCTTGGAGTTCTTCTTCATGTTGCTGTTCATTGTGCAACATTGTTTTGTACTGTGTAAAGTTTACATCAGTTACAGTGCTTTCATTTGCTTTGAAAGCATCCTCATATGAGTCATAGTTATCTAGTAATTGTTCTTCTTTTCTCCATGGTTTGAATAGTTGTAGCAGGGACATGTAATGTACTTCTTTATGTTGAGGAGTCTTCAATGACAAATTAATATGATTAATTAAATTTGGTTTAGTGAGTTTAACTAAGCTGCCTTCACAGTCTGTCGCTCTATATTTACCTTTTTTTTCATCAGGTTTCATATTATTTTTGTATGTTTAGTTTTGGGCTATTTTGTATAGACACATGTTTTCCAAAGTATTACTTCTGTTTGGGTAGTATGTGTCCAATAAATTGTTTTTTAAAATGTCTTGGCTGGGATCATGTTTGGCTATTGTTTCTATATCTTCATATGATTTTAGAACTCTTTTTCTAGATTTAGCTGGACCAAGACTTAGCCATACTATATTATCAGATTTACCATACAATGAAGTACCAGTTAAACGATGAGCTGCTTCATAAGATCCACATTCTCTATGGGTGAGCATTTTATGGCCAAGCTGTATAATTTCTGAGATACTGTTTTATCTGATGACAGGTCATTCCAGAGGTCTTGGAGCTCTGTCTTTTCTGCTTTAGTTAAGTATGCTGTGACATATCGTGCAACTGCAGTAGAATTGTCTGCAATGTACTGCACATCTATGTTTGCATTCCATAAGTGGGCAATGATTGCATTATAATCATTGATATATTTTTCTTCTTCTTATCTTTTTATGTAATATGTATTTTTAGGTGACTTACCTTTAACACTATGTCTAACTGAAGACATGAGGTTGTTTGCTTGACCTGTATTTGTAACTGGTCTAGGGAAACCAAATCGGCATTTGGTGTAGTATTTGCCTTTGTTTTTGTATTTGCGACGACAATATTTTTCACATTTGTGTCTTTGAAATTGTAAAATTTGTGCATGAAGATCACTATTTGTGGCTTCTGATGGAATTTCACAAGTGACATATTTTTCAATAAACTGTAAAACAGTGGCATCACTGTCTTGACCAAATTTAGGAGCATCATTAATCCATAAAAGAATGTGGATATGTGGTGCTCCTCTGGCTTGGTATTCTTTTCTCCAAAAGAAGTGTTGCACTTCTCCAAGGGGAGGAACAGTTTTATTACAAATAAAATGTAGCATAGCAATGAAGCGATGGTGAAAATATCTTGAAACATTAACAGGATCCAAAGAACAAAGTTCTCCAGGTGTTAGAATATCTATGTTTTGTTTTTATTTGATATGCGTAGGAAATCATGTAAATCTTCCCATGCATATTCCTCACAACTTAATGTAACAAACCAAGTGGGTGGGCCAAGGTTTCTGATCATACAACGTACATCTCCATGACGTCGAAACCAGTACTCTTTAGTACCACGCATATTTGCTAATAGATTTGTAATATTTGATTGTAAAACCTTATCCTTTTGTTGCACTTTCTGTAATAATTGTGTAGCTGTCATATTTTGAAAGTGTGATCCTGATTTTAATATGTGTGCAACTCTGTAACATAAAGTTACTAGTTCACTTTCAAAGAGTAGGTGGAATATGTATTCCACATTTTGTCTAAATCTGGGATCTTCAGAATACATCCGTAATGAGCGGTATTCTGAAGCTGATATTTGAATAGGTCTATCATCATACCTTCCTCCTTTGCCAGTAGGAAAGAGTAGAGGAAAAGCACGTGCTTCTATACTTTTTCCCATATACTGATTGGCAATCCTTTTGTTTGACGCATTTGGTAAGTTTCCAGTACATCTTGTACGGTGTCATTACAGTGCAAAGGATGAATTGTATAATGGTCTAAAGTATTTGATATTGTAGCAGGATCTAGTAGCTCAAATTGACCAGCTTCTTGTGTTTCTTGAATTATTTCAGGTGTATCTTTCAAGTTTTCTTCAATATTAATTTCTTTGTAATATTCATTATTCTCTTTAAGATATTGGAAGGCTTGTCTAACTTTGTATAAATCTACCAGCTGTTGCCATATTTTTTTGTCTTTTGTAGGTACTCCATTTACTAATATAATTAAATATTGCTGCATTGGACGTTGCACTCCTAGAGTATGCACATTTTCTTTTAGATTTAATGGTAAATAAACTACTTTTCCACAAATGCCTTTTACCAATTCAGAGGGAGGTAATTTTGCTGTTTTTGGTTGAAGGCGTATTATTGCTTGAAATGGGTGTACTGTTTGAATTATGATGCTCTCATATAAATTAAGTTGTTGTAGAGGTTTTGGTACTGGGTATAATTCCAAATTATTTGTGATAGAACATGAAGGAGTTTTGGTTGTTGTGAAGTTTTGTAGTGCAATAACTGCAAAGTATTAAGGGCTCAGTTATTTCATATTTGTTTTCTGCTACAACGTAGAGAGCTAATTCAAACCATTTAGAATCTTCATTGTCTTCTATTATGTATGATAGGTCCACAGTTTTTGTGTTACTTTTATAAAAAATTCTACGGCAACATACACATACATGGTTTGGTACTTCAGCTGATGTACTTTTAAATTTTAGTATTTCTTTTTTGTATGTGTTTAGCAAAAGGTTGCCATGTGTAGAATTGTTGCTTAATTGGTTTAAAGCTATTTCATTCTGTAAATGGCTTTCACTTCCAAAATATTTTTTCTGGATATAGTGAATTTCTTCAAGTAGGTCTTTTGCTGTACCATGTAGAATGATGTTATTTAACTTTGCTAGTGCTAAAGGAGGACTTTTAGCATAGTACAGTTTATAGACTAGATTTCTTATAGTTGAATGATGTGTTGATATCCTTTTGATATCATGGAAAGTGGTTTTACAAGTAGGTCCTATAATGCAGGCCAATGAATGTCCTTGTAGTCCTGTGTTCTTGCGCACTGGACAGGTATCTATATTTTGCAGTAATTTAATTTTGATTTTGTCTTTGCTTTTTACATATTTATTGAGGAATTGGCGAAAAGATTTGAAACATTGTTTTGGAATGTTACACATTGACTTGCATGGCCATTTGTACACTAGACGTTCTGATTCAGTTGAATGGAGGGGTAATTATAAGTTTTCAGGGCATATTTTTGTAAGAAGTACTTCTTGTTCCATTATGGTATTATTCACTTTTTCATAACCTCGACCACTGCTATGTATGGCAATTGTATTTGTTTGCTTTTGTTTGTACGCTTCTTCATTAAAATATGGTTCTGTGCTTGTAGTGTGATTCCATTCACCTCCGCTGATACTTAAGACGTTCTTTCTGTTGATATTTCGCTTATTGAGAAGTCTTTTTTGTAATTTAGTTATTAGTTTTGTTAGTTGTTTCATTTTGTTTAACAGTAAAATAAATACATTTCTTTTGAGAAGAATTGCACTGTCCATCAATGCTTCTAAGATTCATTTCCTACGATAGGTTTTAAGCTTGTAACCTGATTTCTCTCCTGTTTTTATGAGATTTTGAAGGACTTTGTGACAGTATATTTTGGCTAAAATACTTTTCTTGGTATGCTTACTTTGCACTATATTAAAATTTGAAGAAGTAGTTTTATCTGTACTGATAGCTGATTTTCTGTTAATTGTCTTTTGGTTTTTTTTACATTTTGATAGAGGAAGCGAAGTTGTTGTACTTGAAACTTTTTGTGTTTCACTAAATGATTGTATTAGCTGTTTTGTTTCAACTTTTTTTACAAATTCTGCTAGAGATGGATGCTTATGTTGGACACCTTTATTTTCATTTGCTCTACTTTTGTGTTGCTTTCTACGGACTTGACTTTTGGTAGGTATTCTTTAGAGTCTGTTGAAAAAAATAAAGAAGATATGGGTTGGGGTGTTCTGGAATGTATGTGTGCTGTGTGCATGAGTGTTTGAATAAGATGATAAAGATGTATGTAATGGTGTGTGATTGTGCATTGGGAACTAAAACTAGTAGGGATAGGTTTTCTTGAATTTATGTGTTACTAAACTGGGGTTCAGATGACAAAAAAAAAGTAAGCTAGTGGTGTGGAAAAGTACAAATAGTAAATCTAATGTATACAATTAAAACAGTTGCTTGTTCAATAATATGAAAATTGTAGTGGTTTAGTTGGTAATTTGTGTGTCCAAAAATAGAAATTTGTGGACCATCTGGCTGTAAATCGCTGTTTAAGACATGGACATTTTTGGACAAAATCGTACAAAATCTCTATTTTTAGAAACCGAAATAGCTCATATTAACGTTATAGTATATTTGATTAATAATACAAATATTATGGTGATATTTTAATTACTTTTTTTAAAAATTAATAGGTAACTTCTTCGAATTCGGCTGCTTCTTTTCAGGAAACTGGTCTTCACTGCAATTGTAAAAGCTTCAAATTAGTAGCTTTGTTTGTATATAGCACTTTTTAATTTAGATATTGATTTTTTAATTGAAATCCTCAGTGCCTTCTTTAAAACCATTAAACTAATTTATTTACATAAGATACATTGCATCAGTTCAGTACATATGATATGTTCTTAATGAACAAATTGTATTGAATGACTAACTGTAGAAAAAAAATATCTTTACTATGTCTTGTGAAATTTATAATATATTAGTGAATAGCACTATTTCTGTAAGTAAACTGTTCTAGGTAATAGCGCCTCAATGTCATGTCTAATTTTTTTCACTGAATTCCATAGGTTTTTAGTAGCGCAACTTAACCATAACATCCCTTTAACAAAGTTTTTTCACTGTATATATATATATATATATATATATATATATATATATATATATATATATATCAGTGTAAAAACTTTGTTAAAGGGACGTTATGTTTAAGTTGCGCTACTAAAAAGCTATGAAATTCAGTAAAAAAAACTTTGTTAAAGGGACGTTATGGTTAAGTTGAGCTAGTAAAAACCTATGAAATTCAGTGAAAAAACTTTGTTAAAGGGGCGTTATGGTTCAAAGTAAAACCGAAAAACACCTGAAATTCAGCAGTTATGGTAAGATAAGCAACCATAACTCGCGCCGCCACCGTGCACTGCTAACACTAACACCCAGGACATCAAAGATGACATCACAAATGTCATTGATGACATCACTGATGACATCACGTGGCTGGCTCTCCCTTTTTTTCCTTTCCTGACATATCTAGGCCACATGATTTTCTTCAGTAACAGTCAGCAACTAAAAATTGTAAATTACTATATTCGTAGACTTATCCTTCAAGTATGTTCTTAGAATAATTCCCTTATGGTCCAGTCATATCATATAAAACATATACATAGGAGAAGTCACAGCCTTGAAAGACAGCAATCCTTTTTGTGCATTAAAATTATCAGTAGATTTATCAGCACTTTCTGATACTTTTGATGTTTTTTTTATTACTGTACTTTCCCTGTATATGCTCATATTTGTATATGTTGTACTCACACTATTTTCCGTAGGGTCCAGACACATCATGTGATGTATATAGATAGGGTAAGTAACAGCTTTGAAACAGAGCAATCATTTCTCTCCATAAAGGTTATGAACACTTTCTGCTTCTATTGCTGTTTCTTTTTCCTACTTCAATTCCCTTGTATATATTCATATTTGTATGTGGTGTTGTCTCTTTGTGATTTGTGTATAATAATGCAATTATGTAGTAAGTGGGTTTTATTACCTGCTTATCACAAGTTTCATTGTACGCAAAACTCTAATATGAAAACAGTTATCATTTCAATATTCAACATGGCAGGCTTATGAATATTGCACCTCCATCATGTATGCTGCACAGAATGCCTATGTTTCTACATGAGTACCTTAGTATACTGGATTGAAGTAAATAATAGAATGCTATTTATATCAATGCATAGCTTAATGGGCTGATTAGCACTTGATATTTATTCCAATAATCTTTGACACTTTTTTTATTAACATTACACTAAGAATCCCTTGTACAGACTTTTCATGAAAGGTAAATGCACATGTGATGTCATCAGTGATGTCATCAATGACATTTGTGATGTCATCTTTGATGTCCTGGGTGTTAGTGTTAGCAGTGCACGGTGGCGGCGCGAGTTATGGGTGCTTATCTTACCATAACTGCCGAATTTCAGGGGTTTTAAGGTTTTACTTTGAACCATAACGTCCCTTTAACAAAGTTTTTTCACTGAATTTCATAGGTTTTCAGTAGCGCAACTTAACCATAATGTCCCTTTAACAAAGTTTTTTTTACTGAATTTCATAGCTTTTTAGTAGCGCAACTTAACCATAACGTCCCTTTAACAAAGTATTTTTCACTGAATTTCATAGGTTTTTAGTAGCACAACTTAACCATAATATCCCTCACTTCATATACATGTAACATAGAACATACTAACCCCCTCGTAGTGATTTTCATGTCCGCAGACTACCGCCATGTCCGCGGACACATCGAAAATCTGAGCGTGGTGAATGTAAATTTAAATATTGTGCCCCATTTCCCGTTTGAAGTTGGCTCTGAAAAGAGCCGGGTTTTTTTGGTTTTTTTACAGATGCTTGACAGACACCTGTTATTTTGTATTTTTTTTCTTGTTTTTTTTCTTACTTTACTCCTAAAATCTTTACATAACCTTTTACAAAGCAACCCTTACATTCCAAAATAGAAAGGCATTTCCCGTAAAAGATAAAGAAATGCCATCTTCTTTAAAATTAACAGCATTACTGGCATCAATATTCTCATTGTTACAGAAGAACATACCAGCTCTAAGCATGAAGGCACACATGCCTCGGTTGATGACACACCTAGCAATGTTTTGCTGAGGACAAAAAACTGAACTATTGTCCAATATTGCCCTAGGTAGTAATCCAGAAAAAATTACTTTCGCATTTGGAAGGATCTTCATTACGGCTTGAACCAAGCGTTCCAAATCAGCCAACAAAGTAGGAGCACTCACGTTGCCCAAATGGAAAGCCCATAGTGCAAAACTACCACATGCGGACTGTTCATCATGGCCATATCCTCACAAACTTTTACAATTCCCTGTAAATTACAATCAGGCACAATGCTCCACACCACCTCCACTCCTTTCACATCACAGTTCTTTGCAACATGCCTGCATTCAGCGTACTGCTGTAAACCATGCACAAACATATCTCCGAGCACCAACACCCTGACTTTCTCCACTTCTGCCATCTTCACCACACACAGTCTCTTTCAACACAAATTCACAACGTCGACACCTGATTGGCTGATCCGTACAGTCTTCTTTCCATGTTGGATTTTCTGGAAAAACCCGGATGTAGCACGCCCTGTCCACGAACAGCCGCGGTGTCTGCGAACGGCGTCCACTTTACTCTCTGTGCCATTCCCTCATTGCATACAGCTAAGCAATCACACAATACGAATAACGTCCTTAGAACACCCCCATTTTGTGAATTTTTGAACATTTCAGGACAATTATCATTTCATTGTTCAACATATTAACATTACAAATATTATACTTTCATCTTGTACTCTGCACACAATGCTATGTTTCGCCATTAGTAGCTCAGTATACTAGATAGAATCCCATAATACAATGCTATTTATATCAATGCATCTTTCAAAGCACTAATCCTTGACACTTTTTTCGCAACATTATAATAAAAATCCCTAGTACACAAATCCCATGAAAAGTACATACACATGTGATGTCATCAGTGATTTCATCAAAGACATTTGCAATGCCATCTTTGATTTCCTGGGTGTTAGTCTTAGCAGTGTTAGTCTTAGCAGTGCACGGTGGTGGTGCAAGTTATTTTTCATAGCTTACCATAACTTGCGATTTTCAGAGGTCTTTCGGCTGTACTTAGAACCATAACGTCCTTTAAACAAACTTTTTTTAATATCACGCGAAAAATATACAAACATGGCGTGCAAAAACCAACGTCTACAGATGGCTTTACACAGAATGCTGCAAAGTAAAAAGGTATGCTCGTTCACAGTGAAGGTCAGCTGCTTCCATTTTTTTCTCGGGCTCCGGAGAGGCTCACGAAGCGGACTCTAAGGTTGTATTGTGTTTTGACCTTGACAGACAGAGATTGTGATGAAAGACTTCTCTTGAAGGAGTGTTGCTAAAACGTAGGAGAAGATAAGGATGAAATTTATGAAACGAAACCACTTTTATATATTATATCACTATGTGAATGATCGTTGGCACACGCAGAGTCGTATTTTGGGACTGCACCACTCTAAGACAATGGAAATTGCAATTGTACTGCAAGTAACCCTTTAGATTATTTTATACCAAATATAATTACAATAGCATAGCATTAAAGACCGCTCAAGTTGAACTTGTTCGTTGAAAGTGGCATAATGTTTTCTACCGCGCACTATCACCGCCAAATTGATCCCCTGTTGTTTAGAGGGCTCTGAAAAAGTCAGACGACACAGGGTGGGTTAATACAAATAATGTAACCGGTCTATAGGCAGTCAAGCGCTCTACTCGCTGTGCCACTTCACTGTAGCCTGTCAAATGGCACAGCGAGTACAACGCTCGCTTTGACATCTGTGCACAGCTTGCTAACGCAAGTTCAAATCCCGGCAAGGCCAAACTCAGCCTTTCATCCTTCCGTGGTCGATAAATGAGCACCACACACCGTGGTCAATAATAAGCACCGCTTAGATAACTCACGGTTCTTAGCGCTATATGAATGGGAAAATATTATTATTTTATTATTAACATACTCCATTGCATTATCTTCGATAGCAAATAGTTTCACGCCCTAATAAATAAAATGATGATTTTTAATGAAGATCGGCTGGTGAGACTAATTTATGTTTTTTAAAACAGGTATGTGGCCCCATTTTGCCTATGTCACGTTTTACAGACTCCAGCGGATGGGGTCTTCAACTGCCGGGTGCAGGTCCAAATATGCAACTTCATGAGCCTCACCATTTTATGGGACAATCGCCACGGACCAATATGCCCTTATGCAGTTCTAGCGGCTACAAACAACATACCAACCAATAGGGTGGTCTAATGGCTCGTTTTTGGAGCAACCTTCCAATTATCAGTGCGACCATTTACTGCTTTTATCATAAACCAACAGCCTATCTACCGCAAAGGAACAACGCGTGGCTCCAAATAAACTTTTGCTGATCGACAGCAGAGACAATAGCAAATCGCTGAATATTCACTAAACATTTCATGTGAAATAAATGTACTTTACCAAATGTACAATCCTGCTGTTTACTTTTAAACCACAGTTTCATATTCCGAATTGTGGCGCACTGAGTTGTAAACTGATCTAACACCCTCTGTACCGCAAAGGAACATTGCGTGCCTCAACATGAACTTTTGCTGATCGACAACAGAGACAAATGCAAATTGCTGAATATTCTCTAAACATTTGATGTCAAATAAATGTAATTTACAAAATTTACAATCTTGCTGTTTGCTTTTAAATCACTGTTTCATATTCCGAATTGTGGCGCGCTGTGTTTTGACATAATATGAGTTGTCTTCAGGGTTCTGTGTAAAGTCACTTAGGACTCGATAGGACTGGGCGTGTTTGATGACGCACCCTGTAACGTCACAGAGAGAGGCGGGGAATATGAATGCTTTGATAATATCAGGCTTAGGGGCGGGAGATATGATTTAGTGTCGCAAAAGCAAGTCAGCCAGGTCAATAGCGTCTGTCATAGGATTATTACATAATGTCGGCGCACACCAGCTGGATTCATCGTTTCTTTAGTGGGCAAAAAGTCAGTTGACGCCCATAGGAAATTGTACTATTAGCGGACAAAAGGAGTGGTCTTAAACACTTTCACCCTGACAACGAACAATACAAACAACGTTCTCAGAACACCCCCATTTTGTGTAATTGCAACCATTTTGGGACACCGCAAGTATTCTTAGAACACATTCAACTAGACAGATTACAATACGGACAGCGTCCTGAGATCACCCCCAGTTTGTGTATTTACGAACAATTAAGTACACCGTGAGTGTTCAGAGCTCATTTTTACCTTCCTTGCGAACAAAAATGACACATACTCCGTCCTCTAAACACCCCACCATTTAGTTTATTTACAAAATGTCAGAACAGCCGTGTTCTCCACGGACAAATCGAATGCAACAAAAACGTCTAGCACATAAAAAAACAAAACATTGAACCTATCTCATACGCCCCCACCCTCCCCAAACACTCTTACATACCAACACAGGGCACTAAATACAATTTTTTATCCACGTTTCACCTCGCTGTACGCGGTCGACGGCGAATACAAGATGGCGGGCGCCACAGAAAATCTGACGCGCTCCACGCCCCTCGCCGTCCAATCAGCGAACACGTCGCATGTCCGCGGACATGACTCAAGCTGCTGGGCCAATCGGGGTGCTGTCCGCGGAGCGAACAGGGAAGTCCGTCTGCGAAGCGAACACAGATATCACTAATTTTTTTGCCTTACATTTTGGTCATTTTTTTAAAAACTACTGGACGGATTTACACCAAATTTGCAAAAGCACGCTTTCGGGGCGAGGCCACCGCTCCTGCCGCAAATTTGGTGTAAATCCGTCCAGCAGTTCGGGCTGTAGCCGTGCGCAAAGTTTTTTCCCAATCAGTCTATGGGAAAAAAAAAAGTTTTGGGACCCCTCCTATAACTTCCCCCCCTAGACGAATCCTCACCAAACTTTGCAAAAAAATTCAGAGTGGGCCATATACTTTTTTTTGCAAAGTTTGGTGAGGATTCGTCCAGGGGGAGCGAAGTTATAAGCCGCCCAAAAAGTGCTCTTCCTATGGAAACACCAACTTAACCATAACTACATGGCCGCTAATGCGGCCATGTAATTCAGTGAAAAAACTTTGTTAAAGGGACGTCATGGTTCAAAGTAAAACCGAAAAACCCCTGAAATTGTTAAAGGGACGTTATGGTTCAAAGTAAAACCGAAAAACCCCTGAAATTCGGCAGTTATGGTAACATAAGCAACCATAACTCGCGCCACCGTGCACTGCTAACACTAACACCCAGGACATCAAAGATGACATCACAAATGTCATTGATGACATCACTGATGACATCACATGTGCATTTACTTTTCATAAAAACTCTGTACAAGGGATTCTTATAATGCTGACCAAAAACTGTCAAGGATCATTGGGATAAATATCATGAGCTAATTAGTGCATTAAGCAATGCATTGATATAAATAGCAGTCTATTATGAAGTTCTATCCAGTATACTAAGCTACTCATGCAGAAACATAGGCAGTGTGTGCAGCATACATGATGAATGTGCCACATTCATAATCTTGCCATGTTGAATACTGAAATGGTAACTGCTTTCTTATTAGAGTTTTGCGTACTGTGAAACATGTAATAAGTAGATAATAAAACCCACTTAATACATAATTATTACAGACAAAACACAAAGAGACAACAACACATACAAATATGAGTATATACAGGGACAGTGAAGTAAACAAAAAAGCAGAAGTAGTAGCAGAAAGAGTTCATTACCTAACTGATTACCTTTATGCAGAGAAACTATTGCTCTGTTTCAAAGCTGCTACTTACCATATGTATGTGTATCACATGATGTGACTGCACCCAAAGGAAAGGAGAGTGAGTATAATGTATACAAATATGAGCATATACAGGGAAGGCAGAGTAATAAAAATAAAACTATGAGAAAGTGCTGATAACCCTAATGATTATCTTCATGCACGTAAAGGATTGCTCTCTTTCAAGCCTGTGTCTTCCCCTATGTATATGTTTCATATGATGTGACTTCACCCTAAGTCTACAAATATAGTACCTTTTCAATGTTTACTTCCTGACTGTTACTGAAGAAAACTATGTGGCTTCGATATGTCAGTAAAGGATAAAAAGGGAGAGCCAGCTGTAACGCTCACCTGATTCCCGCAGAGGCGCCGGTCTTGACTGGTCGAATACCGTATCTTCAAAGGTGATGTGTAACTCACGGTTGGCTCTTTGGGCTGGACCTCTGTGCACTGTATGTCTGACTCGAAGAGTAAGATGTCTGCAGATAGAAAATATGGGATTAATGAACTGGGGTTATTGGGTGTCTCTCTCTTCTTCCCCTTCTCTTCTCCTGTAGAACCCCAAAGGTTAACGCTCTCACCTTAGGTAAGTGAACACCGAGCTCTCCATCTGCCTCGGGGCAGGGTGCCGTAACCAGTTTCTTCACTGGATAAGGGTGCAGCCCTCTTGACCTCAGAGGACTGCTGTCCGTCGTTTACTGCACGAACGGTAAATTCCGAGTATTTCAAATGTCTTTAAAAGTCTTTTGTAATGATGTCTCTTGTTTTGCAGGGTTCCGGCGATGGCGGATGACGGGCTGAAGTGAGTTGAGGATGGAACCCGTGTGAGGAATAGAAGCGCCTGGAAGCACGTAAGTAAACGCTTGTTGCCTGCTTCACGATGCGCACTAACTGTCCTTTTATCTTGCAGGTACAATTTCGGAGCTGCTGAAGGGTGCCGGAATACCCACTGGGTTCGGCGTGGGAAGGAGTAATGGCACGTGAGTAATAAAGTTACCCAATGTCTTTAAACGCACCTTCTTTTGTCTTTCAGATGCTGGATGCAGCGCCGAAGGCCTCCGGAGCGTGCCAAGAGTTGGTAAGCTTTTGTCTTTCAGATGCCGGAATGCAGTGCGAAGACCTCCGGAGCACGCGAAGAGTAGGTAAGCCTTTGTCTTTCAGATGCCGGAATGCAGCGCGAGGCGTTGGTGACAGCTGATGGACCAGGTAAGAGAAGCGCTGTCACTGAAGACCGTAATGCTAACCTGTTCTTTCTTGTCTTTATAGGTGTTGCTGAAGACTGGATTTAGGATGGTAAGCCTTTTTCCCTTAGGCCCAGGATCAGATGCAGAAGACACGATGAGCGTTCTGCTGCAGAGGATGCAGAATAACGCAAAGCAAGATTCATCCATCGGGTGTGGTTTAAATAGCCTCCTGTAGTGCTTAGGTGTCTCCTTCCACAGCCTCGCCTAGGTAAGAAAAGAGTTCCTGCTTTCCAGAAGAGTTCCAGTGTTCTGAACCTAGGGAGTGGCTCCTGCCCCACCCAACAGGAAAAGTAGTCCCAAACAGAAGAGGATTAGAGGCTCAACTGGCTGGTAAGTAAGCAGCATGGTCTGCTGCAGGTAAGTCCACCCAAGCATTATGAGCCCGCCGCTTCCAGCGCTGGGACTGGGCATATTTATGAGCCTGGTGCCACTGGCGCCAGGACAGGGTCCAAAAGGTCCCAATTGGGACTGGTTGGCATTCGGAACCTGGGTTATGGTCTGCTTCCAAGGGAGTTGGGTAAGTCCTGACCTTTTGGAAGCAGAGATCATGACAGCACCCCCCCTCAAGGCCCCTCCCAAACCGGGCTTCTCCGGGGGTTTGGGCGTGTCAGGAAAGGTTCGATGGAATCTTTTGATTAGACGAGGAGCGTGGACATATTCTGCAGGTTCCCAGGATCTTTCTTGGGGGCCGTAGCCTTTCCAGTCAATTAGGTAAAATAGTTTAGATTTGGAGATCTTGGAGTCCAGGATGCTTTTGACTTCAAACTCGAGTTCTCCATCAACTAGGATAGGTTTTGGAGATTTAGTTAGTCGGGTTTGAGGTTGCACGGGTTTTAATAGAGAGACGTGGAAGACCGGATGTATCTTCATGTGAGGGGGCAAGTCCAACTTGACCGCTACTGGGTTTACTATGGTAGTGATGGAATAGGGACCAAGGTATCTTGGGTTGAATGTGCATGGTCCTTTTAGAGGTAGATATTTGGTGGATAACCAGACTTGATCTCCTACTTGATATTGGGGGGCTTCCTTCCGATGTTGATCTGCTCCTTTCTTGTATTGTTCCTTAGCCCTTTGAAGGTGAGAAACGGCTTCCTTAAAGGCTTGGGTGATTGTAGAATGCAGGTAGTCTACTGCTGGTGTTCCAAGATCTTGGAGTGGATCCAACTCCGAGGTTCGAGGGTGACTGCCGTATAGAAGAAAAAACGGGGTTTTCCCAGTTCCCGAGTGGACAGAGTTATTGTAGGCATATTCGGCTATCCAAAGGATATCTTTCCAAGTTTTTTCAGTTTGTTGCAGCATGCAGCGTAAATACTGTTCCAGAGTTTGATTGGTCCTCTCGGTTTGTCCGTTGGTTTGAGGGTGGTGACTGGTCGATAGTCTCACATCAATTTGAGCCGACCGACAGCAACTTCGCCAAAAATGAGAAATAAATTGACTACCTCGATCCGAAATTAGAACTGAAGGAAAACCGTGCAGTCGGACGATGTTTTCGAGAAATTCTCGGGCCAGAGTTGTTGCTGTTGGCAAGCCTTTGAGTGGAATGAAATGCGCCATCTTGGAGAATAAGTCCACGATTACTAGGATCATATTGTATCCGGAGCATGGAGGTAGATCGGTGATGAAGTCCATAGAAAGCGTATGCCAAGGGCGAGGTGGGATGTCAATAGGGCGTAAGAGGCCGGCTGGTTTTTCCTTTTGACTCTTGTTTTGGGCGCATACTCCACAGGACATTATAACGTCTCTGATATCTTTTTTCCAAGACGGCCACCAGAAGTAGCGCTTGATCTTTTCCGAGGTCTTGGTCATACCGAGATGTCCTTCCATTAAGGAATCGTGATAACAAGAGATTACCTTTTTCTGTAAATCTGTGCTGGGCAGGTATAATCGTTCTTGGAAATACAATAAGTTGTCCTTCACTGCAAAGTCCTTTCCCTGCAGATGCCAATTCTGTATGTCTGCTGGAGTTACAAGTTGCCTGGCTTTATCCTTAACTTCCTCTATGGATTGTGTGGCAATTACACCCAGAATTCTTTGTTCGGGAATGATAGGTACAGGTTTAGGGTTGATCAAGTGTTCTTCCACTCCCATCCGAGAAAGGGCATCAGCTTTACCGTTTTTTGTACCAGGTCGATAGGTAATTATGAAGTCAAACTCGGCAAAGAATAGTGCCCAACGGAGTTGTCTAGAGGATTGGGCTTTTGCGGTTTTCAAATATTGCAGGTTTTGGTGATCCGTAATCACAGTAACGGTGTGTCGGGCCCCCAGAAGATAATGCCGCCAAGCCTTAAAGGCAGACTTGATAGCCAGAAGTTCCTTATCAGTAATAGTGTAATTGATTTCAGGAGGTGAGAATTTGCGGGACCAAAATGCCACGGGATGCAACTTATTGGTTACTGGGTCCTTTTTTTTGATAGAACTGCCCCCATGGCAAGGCTTGGAGCATCAGTTTCAATGATGTAGGGGAGTTCGGGGCGAGGATGTTTTAAAATTGGTGCATAGATAAATTTAGTCTTCAAATTCTGGAAAGCTTGCTCCGCCTCGGTAGACCATTCAAAACGTTTGTTTTTCTTTAACAAGGCGGTGATGGGCTGGACTATTCGAGAGAATTCGGGGATAAACCTGCGGTAAAAGTTAGCGAAGCCTAACATGCTTTGAACACCTTTTACGGAGGATGGTGATGGCCATTTGAGAATTGCATCGACCTTCTTTGAATCCATACGCACTCCGCTAGGTGATAATATGAATCCCAAGAACTCAACTTCAGTCACGTTGAAAACACATTTTTCCAACTTGGCGAAAAGTTTGTGTTGACGCAATCTCTCGAGGACCATTTTCACGTGTTTCTGATGTTCAGATTCCGATGAAGAATAAACGAGGATGTCGTCAATGTAAACAACAACACACACATCTATGAGCTCTCTGAGGACATCGTTCATAAAATATTGAAAGGCGGCCGGGGCATTGCAAAGTCCGAAGGGCATGACCTGATATTCAAATAGCCCATACTTGGTGCGGAAGGCCGTCTTCCATTCATCGCCCTCTTTTACTCGTACCAAGTGGTAGGCTCCTCTAAGATCCAGCTTTGTATATATGCATGCTTTTCTGACTTGGTCCAGGAGTTCAGGGATCAAAGGTAACGGATATCTATTCTTAACTGTGATCTGGTTCAGGGCACGATAATCTATACAAGTTCTAAGGTCCCCTTCTTTTTTTGGAACGAAGAACTAAGCTGAAGAAGCAGGGGACTTGGAAGGACGAATAAACCCATTCGCTAGGTATTGATCCAGGTATTGTCGGAGGTGAAGGTTCTCAGGCTCGGTTAGGGCATAAATTCTACTACAAGGAGGAGTAGATCCAGGTATCAGGTCTATCTGGCAGTCATAAGACCTATGAGGAGGTAGAGAGTTAGCCTGATCCTTCCGGAAAACATCTTGGAATTCTAGGTATTCGGGAGGTAACTGGGGAGTCTCCGAAGAAATTGCTGCCAGTGCAACACCAGGTGGAGGGTGACAAGTAGAGACACATTCTGGAAACTGAACCGTTCTTGCTCGCCAATCGATCTGAGGATTGTGTTTCTCTAACCAAGGTATTCCTAGAATAATCTGGAACTGAGGGGCCTTGATCACATCGAACACGATCTTGTCATGGTGTCCATCTTGACTTACTAGCGTCACTTCTTGAGTGGTATGCGTTACTGGTCCGGAGGCTATCTCCGTACCATCCACCGTAGTAATGACGTCCTTTACAGCCTTGGGACAAAGAGTTAGATTCATCCTCAAAACCATTTCATGATCCACATAATTGCCGATGGCACCGCTGTCGACGTAAGCTTCAATCGCATGTAATCGATCCGGATGATCAGGGCTAATGAGGACCATAGGTATCACGAAATGCGAGGTCACGGAACTGGTTTTAACGCTCGGCAAGAGGACCTCTATTCTTGTCGGGCGAGGTCGTTTCCCTGCTCAGAGTTTGTGACCTTGGTAACTGCAGCTCCTACTGCCTTCTTGGGTGGTTTCACCGGACAGTCTCGAAGAAAGTGCCCTGAGTTTCCGCAATAGAGGCATAATTGCAACTGTTTTCTCCTTTCCCGCTCCTTTTGTGTTAGTGGTCCTTTCAGGCCCCCTATTTGCATGGGTTCCCCGGAGTCTACTCCTTTGGAAGGAGTTGGTGGTTTGGAAAATACTCGAGCATCAAACTTGGAGCGATCGGCCTTCCTGTTCTGCAGTCTGTGATCTATTTGAACGACTAAGTCTATATAGTCCGAACAGTCTTGCGGGGGATTCACTACTTGGGCTAACACATCTTTGAGCTCTCCACGTAGACCTCTATAAAACAGTGTAATCCTTTTGTCCTCAGGCCATTGAGTTTCCACTATCAGTCTGTTGAAAGACGCAATATAAGCCAAAAGGTCTTGATTACCCTGTCGCAACGAAAGAAGCTCATTGTCCAAGGCCTGCCCCTGTGAATGTCTTGCAAACAGTTTTTCCATACTGAGCTGAAAAGCTTGAAAATCATGGAGAACCGGATCATCTTGATTAACTAGAGGGATCGACCAGTCTGCCGCATTGCCAATAAGGTACAAAAGCACGAAAGCTACTTTAGCTTGATCAGTTGGAAAGGCTGCTGGCCGGCATAAGAAATGCAACCGGCACTGATTAATAAATACTGCAAACCTCTTTGGGTCACCAGAAAATCGTTCGGGCGGAGCCAGAGGTACATTCCCAGGTAGGTTGATTTGCACTGGATTCATAGAGGATGTTGAAGGAAGATTTGCCCCTGATGCGGGTAATGGGGTCTGTCCGGCTTGTGACTGTAGCAATTGTCTAGCGAGATCGTCTGTTCGCTCCTTGGAAATAATCAGTTCCCTTCTTAGAGCGTTCGTTTCCTGACGGGCTGCATGCACTTCTGCTCTTAGTTCCCCAAGTAACTGGGCTAGCTGGTCGGTATCCGAGGTTTCCATAGCACCTGGGCGGGAGTTTTGCGGTAGGCTTTGCGTTCTGTAACGCTCACCTGATTCCCGCAGAGGCGCCGGTCTTGACTGGGCGAATACCGTATCTTCAAAGGTGATGTGTAACACACGGTTGGCTCTTTGGGCTGGACCTCTGTGCACTGTATGTCTGACTCGAAGAGTAAGATGTCTGCAGATAGAAAATATGGGATTGATGAACTGGGGTTATTGGGTGTCTCTCTCTTCTTCCCCTTCTCTTCTCCTGTAGAACCCCAAAGGTTAACGCTCTCACCTTAGGTAAGTGAACGCCGAGCTCTCCATCTGCCTCGGGGCAGGGTGCCGTAACCAGTTTCTTCACTGGATAAGGGTGCAGGCCTCTTGACCTCAGAGGACTGTTGTCCGTCGTTTACTGCACGAACGGTAAGTTCCGAGTATTTCAAATGTCTTTAAAAGTCTTTTGTAATGATGTCTCTTGTTTTGCAGGGTTCCGGCGATGGAGGATGACGGGCTGAAGTGAGTTGAGGATGGAACCCGTGTGAGGAATAGAAGCGCCTGGAAGCACGTAAGTAAGCGCTTGTTGCCTGCTTCACGATGCGCACTAACTGTCCTTTTATCTTGCAGGTACAAGTTCGGAGCTGCTGAAGGGTGCCGGAATACCCACTGGGTTCGGCGTGGGAAGGAGTAATGGCACGTGAATAATAAAGTTACCCAATGTCTTTAAACGCACCTTCTTTTGTCTTTCAGATGCGGGATGCAGCGCCGAAGGCCTCCGGAGCGTGCCAAGAGTTGGTAAGCTTTTGTCTTTCAGATGCCGGAATGCAGTGCGAAGACCTCCGGAGCACGCGAAGAGTAGGTAAGCCTTTGTCTTTCAGATGCTGGAATGCAGCGCGAGGCGTTGGTGACAGCTGATGGACCAGGTAAGAGAAGCGCTGTCACTGAAGACCGTAATGCTAACCTGTTCTTTCTTGTCTTTATAGGTGTTGCTGAAGACTGGATTCAGGATGGTAAGCCTTTTTCCCTTAGGCCCAGGATCAGATGCAGAAGACACGATGAGCGTTCTGCTGCAGAGGATGCAGAATAACGCAAAGCAAGATTCATCCATCGGGTGTGGTTTAAATAGCCTCCTGTAGTGCTTAGGTGTCTCCTTCCACAGCCTCGCCTAGGTAAGAAAAGAGTTCCTGCTTTCCAGAACAGTTCCAGTGTTCTGAACCTAGAATGGCGCCAGGACTGGGTCCAAAAGGTCCCAATTGGGACTGGTTGGCACTCGGAACCTGGGTTATGGGTCTGCTTCCAAGGGAGTTGGGTAAGTCCTGACCTTTTGGAAGCAGAGATCATGACACCAGCCATGTGATGTCATCAGTGATGTCCTGGGTGTTAGTGTTAGCAGTGCACGGTGGCACGAGTTATGGTTGCTTATGTTACCATAACTGCCGAATTTCAGGGGTTTTTCAGTTTTACTTTGAACCATAACGTCCCTTTAACAAAGTTTTTTCACTGAATTTCATAGGTTTTTAGCAGCGCACTTTAACCATAACGTCCCTTTAACAATGTTTTTTTACTGAATTTCGTAGGTTTTTAGTAGGGCAACTTAACCATAATGTCCCTTTAACAAAGTTTTCTCACTGAATTTCATAGGTTTTTAGTAGCACAACTTAACCATAATATCCCTGACTTCATATACTTGTAACATAGAACATACTGACCCCCTCGTAGTGATTTTCATGTCCGCGGACTACTGCCATGTCCTCGGACATATCGAAAATCTGAGCGTGGTGAATGTAAATTTAAATAGTGTGCCCCATTTCCCCTTTGAAGTTGGCTCTGAAAAGAGCGGTTTTTTTTGTTATTTTTACAGATGCTTGACAGACACCTGATATTTTGTATTTTTTTTCTTTTTTTTTTCTTACTTTGCTCCTAAAATCTTCACATAACCTTCTCCAAAGCAACCCTTACATTCCAAAATAGAAAGGCATTTCCCGTAAAAGATAAAGGAATGCCATCTTCTTTAAAATTAACAGCATTACTGGCATCAATATTCTCATTATTACAGAAGAACATACCAGCTCTAAGCATGTACTTAGAACCATAACGTCCCTTAACCAAACTTTTTTTAATATCAGGCAAACAATATACAAACATGCCGTGCAAAAACCAACTTCTCACAGATGTCTTTACACAGAATGTTGCAAAGTAAGAATTTATGCTCGTTCACAGTGAAGGTCAGCAGCTTCCATTTTTTTCTCGGGCCCCGGAGAGGCTCACGAAGCGGACTATAAGGTTTTATTGTGTTTTGACCTTAACAGACAGAAGTTGTGATGAAAGACTTCTCTTGAAGGAGTGTTGCTAAAACGTAAGAGAAGATAAGGATGAAATTTATGAAACGAAACCACTTTTATATATTATATCACTATGCGAAAGATCGTTGGCACACGCAGAGTCTTATTTTGGGACTGCACCACTCGTAGACAATGGAAATTGTAATTGTACTGCAAGTAATCCTTTAGATTATTTTATACCAAATATAATTACAATAGCGTAGCATTAAAGACCGCTCAAGTTGAACTTGTTCGTTGAAAGTGGCATAATGTTTTCTACCGCGCACTATCACCGCCGAATTGATCCCCTGTTGTTTAGAGGGCTCTGAAAAAGGTAGACGACACAGGGTGGGTTAATACCATTAATTTAACCGGTCTATAGGCAGTCAAGCGCTCTACTCGCTGTGCCACTTCACTGTAGCCTTTCAAATGGCACAGCGAGTACAACGCTCGCTATGACATCCGTGCACAGCTTGCTAACGCAAGTTCGAATCCCAGCAAGGCCAAACTCAGCCTTTCATCCTTCCGTGGTCGATAAATGAGCACCACACACTGTGGTTAATAATAAGCACCGCTTAGATACCTCACGGTTCTTAGCGCTATATGAATGGGAAAATATTATTATTTTATTATTAACATACTCCATTGCACTATCTTCAATAGCAAATAGTTTCACGCCCTAATAAATAAAATAATGATTTTTAATGAAGATCGGCTGGTGAGACTAATTTATGTTTTTTAAAACAGGTATGTGGCCCCATTTTGCCTATGTCACGATTTACAGATTCCAGCGGATGGGGTCTTCAACTGCCAGGTGCAGGTCCAAATATGCAACTTCATGACCATCACCATTTTATGGGACAATCGCCACGGACCAATATGCCCTTACGCAGTACTAGCGGCTACAAGCAACACACCAACCAATAGGGTGGTCTAATGGCTCGTTGTTGGTGCAACCTTCCGATTATCAGAGCGACCATTTACTACTTTTATCATGAACCAACAGACTATCTACCGCAAAGGAACAACGCGTGGCTCGAAATAAACTTTTGCTGATCGACAGCAGAGACAATAGCAAATCGCTGAATATTCACTAAACATTTCATGTGAAATAAATGTACTTTACCAAATGTACAATCCTGCTGTTTACTTTTAAACCACAGTTTCATATTCCGAATTGTGGCGCACTGAGTTGTAAGCTGATCTAACACCCTCTGTACCGCAAAGGAACATCGCGTGCCTCAACATGAACTTTTGCGGATCGACAACAAAGACAAATGCAAATTGCTGAATATTCTCTAAACATTTCATGTCAAATAAATGTAATTTACAAAATTTACAATCTTGCTGTTTGCTTTTAAATTACTGTTTCATATTCTGAAGTGTGGCGCGCTGTGTTGTGACATATTATGTGTTGTCTTCTGGGTTCTGTGTAAAGTCACTTAGGACTGGAGAGGACTGGTTGCGTTTGATGACGCATCCTGTAACGTCACGGAGAGAGGCAGGGAATATGAATGCTTTGATAATATCAGGCTTAGGGGCGGGAGATATGATTTAATGTTGCAAAAGCAAGTCAGCCCAGTCAATAGCGCCAGTCATAGGATTATCACATAATGTCGGCGCACACCAGCCGGATTTATCGTTTCTTTAGTGGACAAAAAGTCAGTTGACGCCCATAGGAAATTATACTATTAGCGGACAAAAGGAGTGGTCTTAAAGCACTTTCACCCTGACAACGAACAATACAAACAATGTACTCAGAACATCCCCATTTTGTGTCATTGCAACCATTTCGGGACACCGCAAGTGTTCTTAGAACACATTCAACTAGACAGATTACAATACGGACAGCGTCCTGAGGACACCCCCAGTTTGTGTATTTACGAACAATTAAGTACACCACGAATGTTCATAGCTCATTTTTACCTTCCTTGCGAACAAAAATGACACATACTCCGTCCTCTAAACACCCCACCATTTATTTTATTTACAAAATGTCAGAACAGCCGTGTTCTCCGCGGACAAATCGAACGCAACAAAAACGTCTAGCACATAAAAAAACAAAACATTGAACCTATCTCTTACTCCCCCACCCTCCCCAAACACTCTTACACACCAACACAAGGCACTAAATACAATTTTTTATCCACCTTTCACCGCGCTGTACGCAGTCGATGGCGAATACAAGATGGCGGGTCCCACAGAAAATCTGACGCGCTCCACGCCCCTCGCTGTCCAATCAGCGAACACGTTGCATGTCCGCGGACATGACACAAGGCCATGGGCCAATCAGGGTGCTGTCTGCGGAGCGAAAAGGGAAGTCCATCCGTGAAGCGAACACAGATATCACTAATATTTTTGTCTTACGTTTTGGTCATTTTATAAAAAACTACTGGACGGATTTACACCAAATTTGCAAAAGCACGCTTTCGGGACCAAGCCCCCGCTCCTGCCGCAAATTTGGTGTAAATCCGTCCAGCGGTTTGGCCTGTGGCCGTGCACAAAGTTTTTTCCCATTATGTCTATAGGAAAATAACACAAGTTTTGGGGCCCCCTATAACTTTCCCCCCCCTGGACGAATCCTCACCAAACTTTACAAAAAAATTCAGAGTGGGCCATATACTTTTTTTTGCAAAGTTTGGTGAGGATTCGTCCAGAGGGAGTGAAGTTATAAGCCACCCCAAAAATGCTCTTCCTATGGAAACACCAACTTAACCACTGCGTCCATGTAATATATATATATATATATATATATATATATATATATACACATATATTACACGGCCACGGTAGTGGCCATGTAGTTATGGTTAAGTTGCTGTTTCCATAGGAAGAGCACATTTTGGGTGGCTTATAACTTCGCTACCCCTAGACGAATCATTACCAAACTTTGCAAAAGTTTATGGCACACTCTGAATTTTTTTGCAAAGTTTGGTGAGGTTTGGTCCAAGGGGGGAAAAGTTATAGGGGGGGTCCCAAAACATCTTTTTTTCCCCATAGACTGAATAAGGAAAAAACGTTGCGCACGCATACAGCCCAAACCGCTGGACGGATTTTCCCCAAGTTTGCGGCAGGAGCAGGAGCTTGGTCCCGAAAACATGCTTTTGTAAATTTGGTGCCAATCTGTCCAGTAGTGTTCTTTAAAATGACCAAAAAGTATGTCTCAAAACATTAGTGATATCTATGTCCGCTCCGCGGTCACACTTCCCTGTTCGCTCCGCGGACAAGATACCGATTGGCTAATCCGTAGCGTCATGTCCGACGACATGTGATGCGTTCACTGATTGGATGTTGAACAGCGTGAAGTGCGTCCGATTGTTTCGCTGCGCCCGCCATCTTTCATTCGTGTTTTGGTGTACGCAGACATTGCCGCTAACACATATAAAACAACACAACATTGTACTTGTTAAACTTATGAAATACTGTCGCGGAAGGTGAGGGTTAATGAGGCTGGGATGGGATGTGGCAGCAGGAAGTAAAAAAGTGGTGTTTTCTTGTCACCAATGTCATACAGCAAATTGTAAGTTGCTGCTCAATATACTGTCCGTTAAAATACAGCCTAAGAAGTACTGTGTCTGTGTTACAATGTATTTAAAATAATATTGCCGCCAGACTGGCGTCCTAGAGTTTGAAATCTGAGGCAGCCACCTGCACTGCTTGAGGCAAACAGCAGGTCTGCAAGTGCATGGGAGTACCAGTTCTCATGAATGCATTGAGACATGTTATTGCAAAGTCAGAATGTATTTGCATTCTGAGTGAAGGTCACTTGCTTTGTTTTTTTGGTTGTGAGCTCAGTATGCCCACACATCCGACTGAAACCTTAAGGGTCAATTGTTTTTTGACCTGGAGCGAAAGGGAAAATTCAGTAAGAATTCAGGGAGTGAAAGTTTGCAAAAAATACCATTTGATAAGGTTATGTATTCAAACCTTTTGTAAGGCACATGGAATATCAGTTCAAGAAGATTCTTTGGTGCAAGTGCATTGCTGTCTGAGTTTCAGGAACACAATGGAGATGGTAAATATAGTGAAAGTTTACTTTTGACGACTCTACACCGGAACAAGATTTAATTTTTTCTTACCAGAACATTCATTTTGGTGATGTAACTGAAGTACTATCTTTCTGTGAAGTTGTCATTTTTTTTTAACTTATGGATAGTGCAGATTCTCGGCGTTTGTAGGCTATCACTAGATTCCCCCATGTTCAACGCTAATATTTCTTTAAAATGTCATGTATGACCACATCGATTTGTGTATCAGTTTCCACGTTCTTTTTGTTTTTTTGAAATTGTTTGCTAAAGGTTGGGTATTGATACGTATTATCTGTTATGTTTTCTGAACAGCTACATCCTGTTATATTGTGATTGCCATGATTTCAGATGCCAAGTGATGGATTTTTTGCATGCTAGATGCAGGTACTCGTGACCGGCTGCCTAACCGTCACTGTTTTGTGGGACGATGCATTTGGCTATGCTGGAGAGGAACGTCATCCAAAAAAGGTGTAGAATATCATTAGGGTTGGTTATGTGACGAGATGTGGGATTGTTTTCGTATTAGACAAGTGTTGTAATGTAGTTAAAAAACATAGCGGTATACGTTTACTGACTCAGGGGTAAGCTGAAGCCATGGGGAGTGGCCAGAATGTCGGGGTCATGGTATAAGGTCATGATCCCCACAATGTGGCTACTGGCCATGACCAGAAGGGAGAAACTATAGGATTACAGTGGACATGTCCACCTGGGACTGGTTTTGTGGTAAAGTTGTTCGAGATTAGAATACATTTGAAAGGGAAGAAAAAAGTGCTTGTGGTAATATGTTAACAGGGTTTCCTTTTTGCTTTTTTCAGGCTGCCATGGAAAGCGAAGAGGGGCCCTGTATGGACCAAACGCCTTCCCTTTCTATCGTGGCCATATTGGAAAAGGATTTTGTTTTCTAATCTGCAACGCCACAGGCCATTAGGACGAAAAATCCTCTTTTTTAGTAGCACGGGTTACTGCTTTGGAAATCTAGATTGTTAATGGCATTCATCCCCCATTTTAGGGGTTCAAGGGGGGTAATGATCCAGAGATTGCGTTATGCACTCTCGCTTCGATTGGGCTGATAACTTGGCCTGCTGCCCCTTTATTCACCGTTCCAGTCCCTGGAACGGAGGACGAACGCTACAATATTCCCATTAGCATACCATAAACTGCAAATGGAAATGTTGGAAAATCTTATTGTGTCTATGTACTTTACTGAGAAATATAAAGTAGATGGAGTCTATGCGATTTTTTTGTAATTATTTTTTTAAACTGTGAACAGTGGTTCTTAAAGGAACATTTAATTTGTTTACGGATGGCTTTTTTTTGGAAGGACAGCTAAGAAGGAAAGTAAGACGGAAATGAGCAAAGAGGCACCAAACAGTAATATGGAGGGGTAGGTAGACGGGGGAAAATGTTGTGCTTGTGTTATTTGTAAGGTAGGGGCAGTGTTTCTCATGCTCCTTCATTACAGCAGTGGTGCTGTTTCTTGGGGAGGAGGGATGGCCTTAGCTTATGTTGTTTTCAGATTATTAGTACTTTTGCTAAAAGTATGTACTGTGTACTACATTGTTAATGGCTGAGTATGAATAGGTGTTGGAGCTGTGCAAGGGAAATGTTTAAGTTGCAAGTTCCTACATCAGTAAAAAATGTACTTCCACACTGTCCACGAGGCATAGATCTTATTGGTAAGTGTTAACGGATTCTCGGACATGTCACCGTGCGGTGCGCCAGCATATGGTCATGTGGCATTCTCTGGAAGGTGTGCAATGAAGTCAGATGTTAGTTCACATTATGGTTACGTGCCACTCCTAGAAACCTATGACTTCAGTAAAAAAAAACTTTGCTAAAGGGAAGTTATGGTTAAGTCGCGCTACTAAAAACCTATGAAATTCACTAAATAAAACGTTGGTAATGGGACGTTATGGTTCGAAGTAAAACCGAAAAACCCTTGAAATTCGCCAGTTATGGTAAGCTAAGCAACCATAATTCGCACCACCACTGTGCACTGCTAAGACTAACACCCAGGACATCAAAGATGACATCACAAATGTCATTGATTACATCACTGTTGACATCACATGTACATTTACTTTTCATGAAAACTCTGTAGAAGGTATTCTTATTATAATGTTGACCAAAAAGTGTCATGGATCATTGGAATAAATATCAAGTGCTAAATAGTGCATTAAGCAACGCGCTGATATAAATACCATTCTATTATGAAGTTCTATCCAGTATACTAAGGTACTCATGTAGAAACATAGCATTGTGTGGCGCATACATGATGGAGGTGCAATATTCATAAGCTTGCCATGTAGACTTGGGAAATTATAACTGTTTTCTTATTAGAGTTTTGCGTACTGTGAAACATGTGATAAGTAGATAATAAAACCCACTTACTACATAATTGCATTATTATAGACAAACACAAAGGGGGTAATTCATAGAATTCTGCCAGCCAAATCCATTTCCGCGCACAGCGTATTCATTGATTTTAACATCAAAAACCAGCCAAGGCGCAGAGTGGGGCATCGACCCTGCAGCAGCACCAGTTACGCCCCCAACCCTTCCCCATGCGCACAAATCCTGTACATGGCGCACAGGCTCACAACCTCGAAAACGCCTGTAAAACTCCCTGCGAACCCCTCTGAATACACGTACCCTGCTGCGCGGGTTGTCTCACACGCGAGTGGCCCTGTGAGAGTGGGGTACGTGTATTACTGGGGTTCGCGGGAAGTTTCACACGCGATTGGCCCTGTGCGAGTGGGGTATGTGTATTACTGGGGTTCGCGGGAAGTTTCACACGAAATTGGCCCTGTGCGAGCGGGGCACGTGTATTACTGGGGTTCGCGGGAAGTTTCACACGTGATTGGCCCTGTGCGAGTGGGGTACGTGTATTACTGGGGTTCGCGGGAAGTTTCTCACGCGATTGGCCCTGTGCGAGCAGGGTACATGTATTACTGGGGTTCACAGGAACTTTCACACGCGATTGGCCATGTGCGAGCGGGGTATGTGTATTACTGGGGTACGCAGAGGTTTCACACGCGATTGGCCATGTGCGAGCGGGGTACGTGTATTTTGGGGGTGCGCGTAAAGTTTCACACGCGATTTTGATGTCAGAGTGGGGTACGTGTATTTCGGGGGTGCGCGTGAAGTTTCGCATGTGATTCTGCTGTCAGAGCGGGCTATGTGTATTTCGGGGGTGCGCGTGAAGTTTCACACACGATTTCGCTGTCAGAGCGGGGTACGTGTATCCAGTGTGGTGCACAGGGAGTCCTACATGTGAATTGGCAGTGTGGGTCCTCCCAGGTGTCCCCTCTACCCCCTCCACGTCCCCTGCAGGCAGCCCACACCACAGGGGACTACCCTGCACCCCTGATCATGTCCCGCAGGCAGCCCATCCACCTTGGGCATGCCCCCCAGCCAAGCCACATGTCACATTGCAATATAATCACCAACTCATGTCCCCCAGCACCCCAACCCCAGCAGTGAGGGGCACCTGCCAGCAGGCCCCCACTCATGTCCCACTCATGTCCCCCAGCACCCCCACCCCCCAGCAGTGAGGGGCACCTGCCAGCAGGCCCCCACTCATGTCCCCCAGAACCCCTAACTCCCAGCAGTGAGGGGCACCTGCCAGCAGGCCCCCACTCATGTCCCCCATCACCCCCAACCCCCAGCAGTGAGGTGCACCTGCCAGCAGGCCCCCACTCATGTCCCCCAGCACCCCCACCCCCCAGCAGTGAGGGGCACCTGCCGGCAGGCCCCCACTCATGTCCCACTCATGTCCCCCAGCACCCCCACCCCCCAGCAGTGAGGGGTACCTGCCAGCAGGCCCCCACTCATGTCCCCCAGCACCCTCACCCCCCAGCAGTGAGGGGTACCTGCCAGCAGGCCCCCACTCATGTCCCCCAGCACGCCCACCCCCCAGCAGTGAGGGGCACCTGCAAGAAGGTCCCCAATCATGTCCCTCAGCACCCCCACTCCCCAGCAGTGAGGGGCACCTACCAGCAGGCCCCCACTCATTTCCCCCAGCACCCCCACCCCCCAGCAGTTAGGGGCACCTGCCAGCAGGCCCCCACTCATGTCCCCTAGCAGCCCCACCCCCCAGCAGTGAGGGTCACCTGCCAGCAGGCCCCCACTCATGCCCCAGTACCCCCACCCCTAGCAGTGAGGGTCACCTGCCAGCAGGCCCCCACTCATGTCCCCCAGCATCCCCACCCCCCAGCAGTGAGGGGCACCTGCCAGCAGGCCCCCACTCATGTCTCCCCCCTACATGAAATAAAGATACACAATAATGGCCCACTTCTACACCAAAATACCACAGCACGCCACCCCATTCTTGAGACGCAATGATTTCCCAATCCACCCCACACTGACATGCCTATCTCAAGACACAAACCAAAAGTCAACTATGTACAACAACACATGTCCGTCACACACACACACACTGGTCGACATTGATTGTGTAAACCCACATTTTCACATGCATTAACCCAATGAGAGAATCCCACACGTGGAACTAAAATATGAAAATGTATCATGTACAAAAATAAAGCAGTGAAATGAAAGCATAACACAATAGCAAACATCAAATGAAAAGCATGTGCAAAAGATGAGTAAATGAAAAGTATATCCAATCCAAAGAAATCCGAAAGAAAAATAGTCCAAACTCTCCCTCCACCAACACAAATCCAAAGGAAACGTATAAAGAAATATCCATTGATCCATGGTGAAATCAAAAGAAAAAGTTCAAAATAATCCATTGTCCAACTATGTTCAATCCATTGTACAAAAGAAAAATCCATTACTCCATGTTCACAATCAAATAAAAAGTTCAAATAAATCCATTGTCCAACTATGTACAATCCATTGTCAAGGGTCCATGAGCCCAACAAAAGAAATGAAACCTACCTTAGAAACTACCTAATAAAAAAACTATATAAAAATGAGTGTGGCATAGTCCATTCACCACAAATCAAAGGAAAAAGAAAAGGAAACCTAACTAAACTATTTACAATGGCAGCAGGCTAGTCTGACGGCTCACTTTTGGATGTCCCGGGCATCATTGAACTCCTGCTCGATGTCCCGGAGGCAGTCCTCTTCCATGGCCTGAGGGTTCTCAGGGACGATGACAGGTGGACCTCCAACTCCCTGCGAATTGCCTCGAGGCACTTGGCCCGCCTCAGAGCCCTCCGCATGGAGTTCTCCGCCCTGACCATTGTGAGCCGTTCCTCTTCCGCCTGCTGCCGCTCCGCATCTATGGCCTGGCCCAAACGCTGCCACACGGAAGACACTTCTAATCCTGGGTCCTCCTGCCCTCTGGCCGATGCCTGCCGCTCCGATGTTGAAGGCCCCGAGCCATCATGGCTCCCACCTTGTTGCTGCTGCTGCTGTGCCTGTGCCTGTGCCCTGGATCTTGCTGCCTGCACGTCCTCCTCCGGCTGGGGTGCAGTTTTTGAGGTGGCCACCCCTGCTGGATGTCCGACTCCTGACTGTGGCAGGGATGTGTCCTCCACCAGCCTGGCCGCAGGGTCAGAGGCAGCTCCAGAGGGTACCCAGGTGATACATGGGTGGGAAGATGGCATGGAGGACGACTGGCGCATAGGGGGTTCAGGTGAGGAGGGCGTTGGAACAAAGTCCAGCAAACGGAGGAATCCAGCCCTGGTGACCCGTCCCAGTAGGTCAACGCAGTCAACGAGGCATTCGAGATGACGTGCAGTGTCCTCATGAAAACACTGCAGGTCACCTCACATGCCCCGTTGACGCAACGCCATCCCACTCAGGACAGGCTCAACCCAGTCCCGAATAGAAACGTCCACAGGGAGCGGAAGGCCAGTTGTTGTAAGCAGATCCCCTCCCTGAAAACAGGTCTGGACGTAGGCATCCCTGCTGGTGCAGGATGATGCAGTCACAGGATCGGGGACAGGATTACACACAGGAACCTCTGTGGCAGCCTGTGCTGCCTCCTGTCCCTGCCCCAGCACCACTAGCACCAGTGAAATCCCCACCTCCAGACCCCGTGTCTGTCCCTTCAACGGCCTCCTCCTCCACCAAACCCCCCACCAACCTGGATGAATCCATGCCATCTTCCTCCGTCGGACCCTGTGGGTTGTCAGCTGCCCCTTCTGCTGCCGAGGAGTCCAACTCCGACATCCGCCTCTTGGACCTACCTTCGGCAGCTGTGGCCTGGGACGTGGCACCGGACTCCTCACCCCCTGATGCGATGACAACCTGGGAGGGGAGTCGGGCCTTGCGTCTCAGGCTGGCGGTGCAATCCCTGCCGCCTTGCTCCACAGCACCCTCTCCTCCCTCTTCATCAGTTGACGCTGCAGACAGGGAGAGATAGGACACAGGCATTAGGGCACTGTACAATGGACTGATACACACATGACAGTTGCACATGAGTGGCAGTGTCAAAATTCAGACATGGCATCACAATCCCCAACACACATGTCATTTCAACTCACACACATGAGCAATTCCACAGAAATATCGCACCAGGCAGCACCATCCATACACATACAGCAGCATGAGCAGCCGAAGGTGAGCCTGACATCACATGAAACGCTGGGAGTGCACAAGACATGCACACATGCCACCACACTTACATGCATGTCTCAGTGATGAGATCGCCATCCATGTCACATCTGGCATTCAGCCTTCTACATATCAGTGTCACATGCATCCATGTTGCATCACAGTTGCACACTTGTCACATACACACACATGCACATGTACACATTGCAGATACATGCAGCTGGAACCAACATCCATGTGTGACAACACAACCATGCCAACGTACATACACAATAATTCAAACATGTGTGCTCCCACATCTGCATTTGGCCTGCATGCTTACCCACACATACACCATCCATGTGTCTCACACATGAGAGGACTTGCATGTGTCAGCCTCACACCCTTGTAGATACACATCCATAAATGGCCCTACAGAAACACATGTGCAACCTGCACACTACTGGCACACCACGACACGCACAGCGTCCAATCAGTATGCATGTACACTTACCGCTCGACTCCAGATGGGTCTGCCTCTCAAGGACCTGGACGTGGAGCGCTGGGCATATGCGTTCCAGGACCCTCATTTGGTGGTCGGACAGGTGGCCCCGGCGCCCCTTGGCATCCGCTGCCTTCAAGAGGTGCCGGGCCTTGTCGAGGGGCTTGGACCTGAAGTCCTCTCAGCGCTTCTTGACATGTTTGATGTCGCAGACTGCCACCCCCTCCTCGTTGATGGCAGTCACGATGTCCATCCAGATCATGGTCCGTCCTTCATAGTCGGCACAAGCACTTCCAAAGAGGGCATCATACTGCCCCAGGACTTGCTCCACCAGGACACCAACTTCCCTGGCACTAAAGCTGGTGGCCCTCTGCCTCTCTGGCTGGGGGTTGCCAGTGGTGCCAGATGGTGGTGTGCCCGACATAGCAAACCCAGCGGCAGGTGTGGGTGGGAAACTGGGTCCTGGGGCAGGGCTGTGGAGCGATGGTATCCCATTGGGTAGTCTTCAGTTCCAGCAGGGGTGGTCCCAACAACTGCACCCCTGCAGATGGATGATGTGCAGGCAGCAAATAGCAGGGCACGTGGGCGGCAGGCAGGCAGCAGATGGCAGGTGGGAGCATGCTCGGGGATCTGGGGGGCAGTAATTCGTCCTTCTGGGCAGGAGCGTGGTCTTCCATGTGTTGTTGAGTGGCCAGCTTGATACGGAGTGATTTGGCACGTGAAAATCTTGCAAGTTGCGTAAGCGCGTCTGTGACGTTAGGCGCGCGGGCGTTTCCCATGTGACTTGGGCATAGTGGTTCAGGGCGCGTGAAAAAACTGCACATCCACGTGTGAATGCGTGTAATCCGAGGAAAGGGCCTACGCGTCTGTGACGTGATGCGCAAGGGCGTTTCCCTCAACACGTTTGCATGTTCATCATACATGTGCAAAAACTGCACATCTGAGTGTCAGCTCGTGTAATTGGAGGAAAGGGCCTTAGCGCGTACACGCGTAAGTGACGTTGTACGTGTGGGCCGGTTTAAAAGGTACGTGTAGGACGCCATTTCCCTGTACGTGCTTTTCATGGAGAACGAGTGGGTGAATTGTGTACTTCATGTCGGTTAACACGCGATTACTTCACAGCGTTTCAAGTTCGTACTCCCTGTTACCTCTGACAGCATTAATTGTTTTTGTTGGGCCTGTTTCCTCAAACAGCGTTCACTTCTTCTTTTGTCCTGTCTCCTCAGACAGCGTACAATTCTTCTTTTGGCGGGGGTGTTGCCAACACGCACACGCTCGTCTTTTTCACGTTCTTTTTCCAGACAGACGTTGAGTCGCGCACGTATTTACAAACTGTGCTTGCCCCGTGTGTCACGTACCCCTTCAGAGGTCATTGTAGGCTGCGTGTAACACGCGTACGCTTATTTTTGTGTTTCTGTGAGCCACAGGTGAGTGCGGATTCATTTTTCCACACACGTGGTCTACGAGGGGTTGCATGCACTTTATTTTTTGTTTTTGGGGTGCCTGTGCGTTGCGTGACCCGTCATCTTCCACCAGGGGTCACAGACAGCCTTGCCTTGCTAGAGCACTAAGATACGAATTCCATCTAGTACCCTACCCCTTTCGCCCCCAATTGCCCAGGAAAATCATTTACTGCTACTCTCATATGCACAACAACATCAGTGCCATGGTTGGAAGGCAACCAAACGGTAATGGAGGCAAAGGTGGCTGACCTCCAAAAGGTGGGTGTGGTGGGTGCAGTTGGGGGGACGTGGCCAGGATTTGCAGGGTGCCCCTAAACCCCCATGTGTGGAGGAGCAATCAGGGACAACCATGCCCCCCCCATGGTTGTGGGAAACGTAGTTGACACCATCCCAGCTCAGCCCTTGTTGGACCAGCCCATTGTGGCACCTGAACTGCCACAGGATGACTCCCAGGCTGACTTCCAGGTCAGCGAGTCTATGCCACGTGTGGAGGTGCAAGTTGGTGTCACCAGGCCACATGGATATGGGGCCGCTATGTCATCTGCTGCCCCAAGTAGGCAGGGTGGGGAGGCTGCAGGGGCAGCTGCAGCTCGAGCCACCCCAGCTCTGAGTCTCCCAGCTGGGACAGTTTCGGTCCTGGCCCATCAAACAGACGTTGCCCCTGCCAACATCACCCTGCAGCCAATGCCTGCACCAAGATCTATGGTCATTGTGCATTCGCACACTCCTAGTACCCAGCCCACTGGCGCTTCTGCCCCTACTGAACAGAGCGGCATAAGCCACTCAGGATCCGCACCACATTTGAAAAAGAGGAATAAGGGTGCTCTGGCAATACAGGCTGAGACCCCAGACACGGCTACACACTCCGGCACGTCAAGGAAGCCTAGCTTTAATGACGCCGAACTTGATGCACTAGTGGCCTATGTGTCGGCACACAGCCGCGAAATGGTGGTACTGCAGTGTGCATGACCAAACCTGGTCAACGTAAGGCACACTGGCAGACCATCAAAGACATCATTAGTGCCCTTGGATTTGTGAGGCGCTCAGCTGATGATTGCTACAAGCGGTGGAATGACCTGAAACGCAGAGCAAAGAACAAGCTGGCCTCAAATCATGCTTCTACTCTGGTGACTGGCGGTGGGTCTCCACAAGAGGACAACCAACTCACTGAACATGAGTTTGTTGCTGGAACCTTCATCACAGAGGAACAGATCCAAGGCATTGGAGACCTACCAGATTACGACGCATTGTCCGGTGTGTGCCCATGCATGTTTGTGTAATCCATGTGTCTGTTGTGTGGGTGACGGGTTCTGATTGAGTGCCAGGTGAGGGTGTGTGCACCTGAGTGGTATGGGTCACCCATTTGCTTCCCCCAAAACATTCACCGGCCTTGGATTTGGGTATGACAGTATCCCTTCTGCCCACAGTAGCCATTTCGCACCACATTACTGCAGTTGCCCTTGAACTGTCATCTTGCAACAACATTGTTCAGGATTTTCCAGTTCAGTGTTCATTCAGGCTGATTGTTTCAATTCTCCCACTTTTGCAACTCATTTTTCAGCCCTATTGTCACATATGTGACATGCTTCTGTCATTGATTACACCCCACATTGGCCCACATTTGTTACCTTGTTATGTGAATGATTAGACCATTCAGGCTGATTGACTGATTGAGTATTGGCCTGCTCACATTGATTTTTGGTGCCTGTTTGTATGTGGTAAATGATAGTTGTTTCCTGTCAAGTTTAAGTGACCAACCATTGATGTGGACATCTGCCTGCAATCACTGTATTCTTGTACACTGGATGTGTTGCAATGAGTGGCACATGCATATTTTGTCACACTATGTAGCATTTTTCATCTCATCATGTCCATCTCACATGTATGGCTGACAGTACTCATTCACTGACATATGGCTGTACTTGTCAAATGTACCATGGCTATGCTACATGCCATCTGTGTGCTGGCATGTGTCATGTATGTGTATTGGACATGCCACTCACAGGCTAATGTGTGATGCCAGTGCTACCCAGCATGCAGCAAATGTGTTGCTTTTCCATCTTGGTGTCATCAGTGTCTACTTTTTGCCTCCCCTTCCAACTCAGTGTCAGTGCATGCATGCTAAGGTTGTAGTCATGTGGGACATGTGTAAATCATGTACTGGATCTCTGGCTTGTCAGGCCTATGTGTGTGCTATGGTGCTAATGCCTGTATCCATTTTTTGTCTTTCATGTTTTTGCAGGTGATGACACACTGCTTTTGAGGTTGAGGAGATGGTCCAGACCCAGGAGGAATCTCAGGCATGACAGGGCACCAGTGGGGGACGTGGTGTGGTGGTGGGTGAAAACCCAATCTTACTGCAGACCATACTGTCCAGGGTGTCTCTGGGTGCACCTCCCCAAACCTCTATTCAGGTGCTGAATTGGATGATTAGACTTATGTGCCGCCGCAGGTGAGTGTTTCTGGCAGGGATTCTGTTCTGTCCAACCCACCTGCACCAGGGGTAGAACCCTCTATGGGGATGTCAGTGTTGGTAAGTCCGCCTTTGGTGGTCACGGATGCAGGGTCACACTCCACAACATCTGATCCTGTTCCTGGGCCAGCAGATCAGAGGGGGAATGCAGTCCTGCAGCCTCAGGCAGTGCCAGCACAGCAAGGTTCATATCACCTTGCCCCGAACAGGTGTGGTGCCTGCCGACACGGTGGCCGAACGCCACCAGGCAATACTGTATGGGAAAACTCCATGTACGGTATGGCAACCCAACAGGCAGCATCAGTTGAAATGATGGCTCAGGCAAAGGAGAGGGTGGCCACTTCCATTATCCCCCCTGACAGGCAGATGGAGCAACAACAGCAGGCAACAGACTCCATGTGCCAATCACACAGGGAAGACATGTTGGCATCCAAAAGGGACCGACGGGTGGCACTGGAGACTCTGCGGGAAGCCATTTCTATAGAGTCACAAGGCCACAGGGAAGCCCTGAGGGTAGTACTCCATAACCTCAGGGAGACCCTTGTTGAACTTGAGGCTTCCACAAATTTGAGGACAGAACAGCAGCTGGAGCGGCTCACACATTCGCTCTCAGCTGAGATGCAGGCAACTCGGGAGGAGATCCGGGCATCATGGGAGGCCATGCATGCAGAAATGCAGGCAACCCGTCAGGTGCTGCATGGGGATCTCCGTACTATCATCCACCAGAACGAGACCTTCCACACCCGCATGCTTGCTGCCATGGAGGACCATACCAGGGCTTTGCGTGGGCTGCCTCCCATAGCACCACCACCTCCTGATGGAGCAGCAGAGGGTGATGAGAGTGACAGCAGCACTTCACCCATAGTAGCGTAGCCGTGCAGGCCATGAGCCCATGGAGGTGTTTTTTTTCGCAACATCTACACAGGTGGGTGTTGGTGTGCACCCTGTTCTCGGACCTCCTGGGTGGCCTACCCACCCCTGCCCCAACATGGCATTTATTATTTTATTTTTTTTATTTTTTACAGTGTGTTTCCTTGAGTGGCTCCCCTGGGCATCCATTGTGTATTCCGGCTGGGCACATGCAGGCTTGTCCTGTGTTTGGGTTAGATGCTTGGGTTCCTGACACACACACCCCTCCTGCTTCCCGTTTCCATGGGCTTGCAAAGGGTGTGACCAAGTGATAGTGACTTACACAGTGACAATGGGCTCCTATGAGCTGTGTGGGCTGTTTGTAGTCAAAACTGTGTGGACATCCCTAGTGGGGTTTATTTTTGTATTGAACACTGCATGGTGTATTGATATGTGCTTGTGCATCCATGTCTTCCTCCTTATCCGCAGGTACCTTCTTCATGTCTTCACAAGGCCATCTACTTTGCAAATGCAGTTCATGTTGTATGCAGTACATTGACACATTTGCCTGACAGCAACACTCTGGAGTTGGAAGGGGTCGATGTGCTGGCTTATTGAGGTTGTATGACTTACATTACTTTGAGTTTGTACTGTCATATTTTGGCAATGTTTCATGCTGTGTTGCTGTATTGTGTTGCTGGTAAGTATTTTGTCATGTGTGCTGTTTGTTATTGATTACTGGGAGCATATTGTCTGTGGCCTGTTTCCATTTGGGACAGTGCACTTTTTGACACTTGTTTAATGTGTTGTGCATTCCTTTGTTTGCTTTCACATTGCAGGACATGCTATAGTGTTTTGGGTGGCGGAGATGGGGAGGGGTTGGGTGACATGGCACTATTTTCATGTTGTATTTTGCAAGTGGGTAGTCATTCATGCACCATAAATGTGTGTCTTTTTGTGACACCGCATTGGTTGTCTTTGGGTAGGTAGGGATGTACACAATGTAACACTTCCAGGTGACCAATCTCAGGCTGGTATGGTTGTGACAGTTGACTGTCCCATATGTCATCATCATTGATTGTCAGCTGATATGTGCCAGGGCTGTGTGCACTCCACAGGGGTGTGATTTTAGGTGAAGTAATTAGCCACCAACTGCTTACGGGCTACCTCACCATGTGCCCTTTCCCCTCCCATGCGCAGCGGCTCTGCATGTGGTTGGGGATGTGGGGGCACCACCATGTCCACCGGCAGGCCCCGGCGTGTTGCAACGTTGTGCAGGACACATGCTGCCACTATGACCCTGCACACTACTGGGGGCGCGTATAGCAGCTGCCCACCAGAGCGGTCAAGGGATCAAAAGCGTGACTTGAGCACTCCGAATGTGCGCTCCACTATGCCCCGGGTTGCAATATGGGCTGTGTTGTATCTTACCTCGGGTGGTGTGGTGGGGTTCCGAATCGGCGTCATCATGTAGGTGATCAGAGGGTAGGCACTGTCCCCTGGGGAGGTGATGATGGGTATCATTAGTGGGGTTGTGACATTACTCAGTATCTGACATGCATGCATGTCCAGGGGCATTTATACTCACCAAGTAGCCATGTATCACCATGTCGCCCAGCTTCTACGTCCCGGTTTAGGGTTGACATTCTGTAAATGAAACTGTCATGGGTGGACCCTGGACAGTTGGCATATACTGAGGTGATGATTCCCTTGGCATCACATACTACCTGCACGTTGATGGAATGCCAGTGCTTGCAGTTTCTGTAGATGTGCTCAGATGTCCTGGGAGGACGTAGAGCCACAAGGGTGCAGTCAATGGCACCTAGCACTTTGGGGAAGTGTGCCACCCCTTAAAAATCCTGGATGACAGCCTGCCTTTCTGCAGGTTTTCTGGGCAGGTATATGTGCCTGCGGACTGATGGGCGTGCAGTCATGATGGCCAACACCTGGTGCAGGCAGCGTGACTGCGTGGCCTGTGACACCCCCTCCCCCCCACTATGGCACTTGTCTGAAAACCATGTGGCCTAGATATGTCAGTAAAGGAAAAAAGGGGGAGCCAGACATGTGATGTCATCAGTGATGTCATCAATGACATGTGTGATGTCATCTTTGATGTCCTGGGTGTTAGTCTTAGCAGTGAACAGTGGTGGCACGAGTTATGGTTGCTTAGTTTACCATAACTGGTGAATTTCAAGGGTTTTTCGGTTTTACTTCGAACCATAACGTCCTGTTAACAAAGTTTTTTTTGGTGAATTTCATAGGTTTTTAGTAGCGCAACTTAACCATAATGTCCCTGTAACAAAGATTTTTTTACTGAATGTATATATAAATTATACTTTTGACCTGAACAATAAAAAGTAAGGGTACTTGGGTCCAGGTGTCTTATCTAACACATTATTTCAGTAGTTCATTTATCAAGTGTCTCCTTAGATCTATTGAGGGTATTTTACTGTTTGTTAGTATGAGAAGAATATATGGCCACATGGGATTAGTGATAGGGGGTAAACTGGAGTGGCTAACAGCTGTTACATCAAAAGAGGTGTGGGGTTAGGGGGCTTGTGGTCTATAATTCTTTAGACGGGGTTTGCTAGTGCAGAGGCAGATTTGTGGCGACAGATGTTTTTTCCAGGAACAGGCTCTGGCCCGGCCACACACAGGGCAGTGATGTAAAAGGAAGACAAGAGATACAGTGTTTAGCTTGTTACTTTTTGCGCCAAAGCTTCCGTGAAAACAGTAAATTTGCGGAGACAACATTGGGGAGGAGGTTGGGGGTTGGCTTGGCTGTGCGCAGACAATGAAGGGGAGAGGTGCAGGCCTGCATTCACCGTTTACATGCAGCCTAATACAAAATGGAGTCAGTAACTAAACAAAATGGAGTCTTGTGGCTTGTAGGCCATGCTAAGTTATGTGTCATTCAATGGATACCCCACACCTTGGCCAGGGGTGCGTTGTCAACCGCGGAATGAGCATATTGTGCATCTTCAATAGGAATGAAGGGGGTCCTGGGAGACCATTCCTCCCTTACAGAAGAAGAGAGCACAATCAATCAATCTTTCTTGGACATTTTCTCTAATGTGCTGAAGCCATTCCAAGAATGAAACATGAAGCACAATAAACAGACATAACTTGGAAAAGCTCCATCTGATGCAAAGCGAAAATCAATATCAAGAGTCTCTGAAACACAACAATAAACAGCAGCATGACTTGCCAACCAGAGGAGAAGAGCAAGTTTCTCCAGGGAAAATGAGATGCCCTCACAAACTGAAGCAAGGCTTGCTCACATGAGGACCAGAGAAACATCCTCCGAGGAGCATGAGACACCAGAACAAACTGAAGCAAGACTTGCCAACAAGAAGACAAGAGCAACATCGTCCAGGGCACATGAGACATCGCTGGATCAGGACACGGTCATCGGCGGGTACCCCAGCTAGTATTATATAAAATGTGTGTATTGCTCTGTTTTTCTTTTCTTACTCATGCCAAAATAGTGAGGGAAATAGGCTTACTAAAGCTATTCACGCCACACTTTAACGATGGTACAGATCCTGACATCTCATTGACAAGAAAATGTATCTCTTGAATGTGCATTAATCTGTTAAATTGAAACAATTATTGATTATTATTTTCATGCTTGGATATTTCTAACTGCATTTTGCCTCTCTGTCATCTAATGCATTTTTACAGGGTTGGAATGATATTTTTAAATGGAAAGAATATTGCAGATGAGATGATTTGGGCATTGGTAAACATGCATTATTGTTATCTAGTTGTAGATAGTCAATGATATGATAGGTTATTTATAACGCGCTTAATACCAAGTCGAGCATGTTGCCCCTGAGCTATCCTCCCAAGCCTCATGGAGACATGGTTTCAAGTAAATATTGAGTAATTAATGACATTGCACTATCGCTGCAATATGACATTTATGAATTTCACAGCCATAGTGCTAATCTATAAAATTCAATGACATTGTTTCTGTCATTAGCTCTGTGAACAAACATTTTGAATGTTGTCACTATCTTTTGCATCTGACGTTCAGCGATTATCTGATAGGAACACCTATGGAAATATTTTCCAATGTTGCACTTTTATTTATTTATTTATTGTGCATTTGTATGGTGCTTATATATCAAGTAAATTGTGTTTCAAGCGTTGGTTTAGCTAAAAGGTTTAGAAAAAAACTGGTATTTAATCCGTAAACATGTTTAGCTTGTTTCATGTGTGGTTTTATGGACATGTTTTGATTATCACAATGAGACAAGCGAACTTAGCGCAGCAATGACATCATGAACTACATATCTGTATGCATTTGGCACCCCATTTGCAGCGTTCGAAATATATTTTCCATTTTTTTTTACATTTCATCCTGCTTGGCCCCTTAGGGACTTTTCTAAGTGGGTTTCTATGGCATGTGTATCTTTAAGTCCACAAGCATTTTTGAAGCCAACTTGGACAACAGAGCCTTTGTTTGTTTTCAGATAACAAATGAAATAAAGTAACAAATAGAAATATGACAGTGGCAATGCCCTTTTGCATTATGCAATTGCAAAACAGAATATACAGTATCTTGTTGCAAAGAGAATGCCTTTTAGTGACCTGAGTGTGCAGGTGCATTTTCATCAAGTATGATGTTGCTGATCGTCTAATCACAGACAGGGACATTATCAAGCAGTAACATCAGAACCAGATGTCTTCATACTTATTATGAGGAACTTCATCCTAATTTGGATGTGAGTATAGGTGGATTATTACAGAGTGCATTTGTCAGCTCCCTGTCACACATGATATTATAACTGATGCATGTCATGTACTTGCCGGCTGTGATTCTGGTAGTTCGTTTCACTCATGTCTCAACTCAAACTGATCATTGGCATTCATTTATGTTATCGTACATTTAGACTTTAATGGTTTCTGAAAAAAGTCCATATTGTTTTATTTGACAATTCTGTTTATTGCTAGGAGAATTTTGCCATGTAAAGTGTTTAGCGTGCTCTGATCACTGAAGCATTTAGTATTTGCAGGGAGTAACTGTGCAGTGGGGGGTGATTCCTGCAACACTGAGCAGTAGTATGATTCACAAATGAATGTGTTCCTGGTGCAACTGCCCCTGCACTCCTGTGGTCATTGGGTAGTGCTGGAGATGAGAATAACATACTTTGTTATTTTCTCTGGGAGGTGGCTTTTTCTCTGGGATGTGGGTTAGAGCAGCTGCTACTGATCTAGGTGCAGAGTCATGGCCGTCAAGTGTTAGGCTTTTAAAAGTAAAGAAGAACAGCTACAAATAAAATAAAACAGACTGTTTTGTTGAGATCTAATACACAATTCATATACTACAGAGTCTGCGGGAAACCATAGTTATGGTCAAATTGACTTTCCCATAGAAATAGCAGCTTTTAGTTTATAACTGTGTGGAAATTCAAATAATCTGCACAACATGTTGCAGTCTTTTCTTCAGTCTCCACAACTCTTGTAAAATATGTAAAGATTCTTCATCTGAAATACCCAAGCAAGTCCACACAAGTCCCGCTTTGCCGCTGTTGCAGCGGGACATGCTTTTCCTCGCATTTTACACCTCAGTGCTTTGAAGGACTTCTTCTACCAGAAGGTGAACCCCGAAATCTGGCTTGCGCGCGCACCCAAGCAAGTCCTCACAAGTCCTGCTTTGCCGCTTTGCCGAAACGACGCGGCTAGCAGCAAGAGAGTCTTGAGAGTCTGCTTGCTCATATACTAACTTTGCAGTTTGTTTTTCCCTCATATTTACATGTTCCCAACTCTGAAAACCGGAATTCCTAAGGGCCTGCAATTAGAAGCCAGAGTCATGGCTTCAAGAGACTTAAAAGGGAGTGTTGTGAATTCCACCTCCACACCAAAAGTCCCGCTCTTCAGAAGAGACATAAATTTAACTCTTAGTAAACCCTGCATACGGACATTCGGAAGTTCTATAAAGAATCTTTAGTTCAACTTCCTGATGTTTTGGCAGCTGAGCTTCCCACGCCTCCCAACAATGCTCCTCCCGGTGTATTGTTACTCCAAAAAATGAACATTCAGCCTTGCTAGGCTTCCTTTCATCCTATGAGCACACCACAGAAAACTTATGTCCATCAATTCACTGCTGAAGGTGGTGATGAGCCCATTTCATCTGGTGATTCGCGCATAAGATATCCTGGTGAGCTGAACGTGATCACTGATACTAGCATTCTAGAGAATGTCCCTTCCACTGCAGAGCTTGTATTTAATCATGATCATGCAGTGGCCCAGGCTTCTGATGTTGCTGTTATTGATCTCAACCTCTCTAACTCTTGCTTTTCTCCACAGCTAATGTCAGACAATTTATCTAAATCTCCCATCATGTTCTCGAGCAGTTGTTCTTCCATTTCTAACGTCTCTTTTTGTGCTCCTACTCCTTGCAGACCGGTGGTCCCCACGAAAACGTGAATGTCATCTCTATTCCATCCACGAGCATTAGCCATGACCTAGCTCATGATCCTAAGTGTCCGACCAAAAGACAAAATAATAGTCCTGCTTCCAAGCAGGCGTGGACAAATGAGAATAATCCACCATTAACTCAAATTGCCTTGAATGCCCTACAATTGTCTTTGTCAACGTTAATGAAATTATATGATACTCTAGATGCGAGATTGCTCTCTCAAACGGCCCTATTGGAAACAATTCTTACATGGCAAGCAGATCATGCCAATAAAACGGTGCAACATGGCCCCAACACTCTACCAACTTCTGTTTCCACTGCATGACGCCATTGACAGGAGACAAGGCTCTAGTTCTGTTTGCAGTAGCCTCATAGACTTCTGCTTGAGATTTTATGGACCATTGTCTGCCGGTGCGTGATAAAACTATACGATCGGTAGATGAGAATGTTGAACTGTGTGTCCTGACACGGGTTGAAATACTGTCTCTTGTGAGGCTCTGAGTGGGCATAGTGGCCCGCAAATAGTACAGGTCCAGTCTGAAAAGGCCCACAATGTGCGGCCTGTTAAACGGCGGAAGAAGTCGACGACTCCTCCAAGCGTCCCCACAGCTGAATCCGTGCCAAACTTGCCTCAGTGCGCCACAAGTCTGATTTATTCTCAAACACAAATGAGCTCAAACAATGAAGAGATTTATACGATCTGCTCCCCAAAAAATTCTGGTTCTTCTAATCAACCCAAGTTGTCCAAAAACATTTCTGGTAATAAAAGAATCAATACTGCAAGATCGAAATTATTCATTAAGAACTTGAATTTGACCAATAAAAGGGAGATTAATGCTGCCCGCTCAGTTTCAAAGAAATACTTTCACCTAAAACAGAATAAAGTGACAAACAAGCTGCCCCCCACCACCAATCCTCCTGTGCCATATGCACCCCTAGATCAATAGGTTGAGGCCGCACAGTACAAACTCGATTTGAGGCTGGTAAAGCGCCCTGCCCCACGTTAGTCACTGCTGAGGTGGCCAGCTCTCAAATTGCAACTATTCCTGTTCCTGCAATTACAGTTGCCGATACACATCGGAACGAGATCAGGAAGGAGGTGGACGCCTATATGAGCAGTTTACCACAAAAAACTTTTACTAATGATGACCTAAAATGTGTATCATCTGCAGCTGTGCTCTATTCTAGGCCTCTTGATGCCCCTCCCACTAAGCTTCCTGATTTGCCACACTCAAGAGACAAAAATGTTAGAACTCGAACCCTTCCTGATAATTCTCATTTGTCATCAGCAAATGATCCTTATGCAATATTTGCACAAATTACCCCAGAAATGGTGGAGTTGCTCCAGTTAGTCATCAATCCCAAAACTCAATCTATGAATTTCCCCTTGAAGCACTCCAATGCTCCCCTTGTCCAGTCAAATTCTGCATTCAAGAAGTCTATCAATAAACCCCCAGCAAATTTGTCGTTGCTATTAACTTGCATACCAAGTCCTTCGATCGAATATAATTTGAATAGAAGCTCCCTCTTGTCCATCTTCTCTGAAATTCGATCACTTGAAGATATTGACACGACAGATATTGCCCTTAAAGAATTCCCAATACAGCAAAATGCCTCTTCCATCAACTCTAGAGTTCTTCAGAATGTTATATGGATGGCCAAGAGGGAACTTGCCTCTTTGGGTTTTGTTCTAGCAATAGATACTTTTAACGTAGCGGCACTTAACTAACAAGAGCCTGTGCAAACTAATAGTGGTGAAATCCCGAGAAGCTATCAGAATCCTCAGGTTGCATCTTCAACAGAATACCACTGCCATGTAGTCCCTCAGTCAAATTAGCTAGTCGGCCAAATTAACGCTCAGACCATCACTTTCATTAGTTGGAATACCAGAGGCTTTTCTCATTTGATCAACAATGATAACAACCTGCTTGCATCTTATAACATACTTATGCTCCAGGAAACCTAGATGACTTCGGTCCCGGTGTGGGACAATTACGATGTCTTCCTCGATCCGGCCCAGCGTGGTATTTGTGGCAGACCTACCTCAGGTTTACTGATTGCCATTAAAATGGGCGTAGGAATGATCGCTCAAGAATGGTGTTGCTCGAATAAGTACTTACAGATGGTCAAATTAGGCATCCATGGAGTTGGTTATGCCTTGATCAATGTGTATTGGAACTCGGTCGGTATATCTGATGGATGTTTTCTTAAGGCTTTAACAGACCTACTCAATTTGGTCGCCCTTGATACATCCAACATTATCATTGTAGGAGATCTCAATTGTAACTGTTTCACTTCTCAAACCACCACTAATACAAAATTATCTAAATGGTTGGCTTTGGCCTCCAATTATGATCTAGTTATGCTCAATGAATCTTTTCCATCAGATATGCTGCCGACTTTCATATAATGGATAATCACAATAGTGACCACAATCAGTTAGTTGTTGTGTGGACGAGCCAAAGCTCTGGTATCTCTTGTGCTATGAATTCCTTCCATGAAAATCTAATTTTGAACAATGGAGGCAATCGCCTATGATGGTCCCCACGATCCTTACTTGAATTGAATGGAGCGTTAGAGAGTTATCACTGGGATCAAATCATGCATTATCCAGATTTGATGCAGTATTTTCAGTTCTCTAAAGCGCCTAACTTTGGTGCAAGCTCTCAGGTGACTGTTCCTAAACTTCATGTCTTTAGCTTGGAGGTTCAAAAATTGAAAGCTCATACTCGAGACCTAAAGCGACAGGTCCTGAATGTTCCGGCAGTATCTAGAGCTTCCCTTCTGAAGACTATTAAAACTAGACACAAAAATGCTTTTAAGGCTCTTCGAATAAATATGTTTCAGCTCGATGGAGAAGCAATGTTGTGGTCCATTCGATCTAAAAATGTTGCAGGCATGTAGTTACTATTAAATAGGGCCTTGCGTTACCCACAATCTGTCTCGCAAGCCAATTGTGTAAGCGAATTAACGTGGATTAATCACTTTCAGAATCTCTACGCTCACCCAAATATTCACATAGCATACTACCTTTTGTACATAACTCTTTTCATCTTTCTTTTGATATGGATGATATCAGATATTATATTAACAGAATTAGTAACTCCGGTGCATGCGGCCCGGATGGACTCTCCAACTGAATGTTTAAAAAACATCCTGACCTTTGGGCTGATATTTTACATAAGCTCTTTAACACCATCAACTTCGAACAGTGTTTGCCTGCCACCTGGACTCACTCAATTATAGTCCCGATTTATAAAAAAGGTGATCGTTCCTCGCCGGCCAGGTATAGACCCATAGCGTTACTAGATGTGCCGGGAAAAATCTTTGTGAGGATCATTATATGGGACTTTAATCTATGGACATCCCAAAACAATTTAAGGGACCCCTTCCAGACAGGTTTTGTTGCAGGTCTTGGTACCTGTCCTAATCTCATGACCTTAAACATATTGAAATAAAATATGCGGTAAAGAACCAAATGTTATACTTAGCATACATTGACTTCAAAGCCCGCGTTTGATTCGATTGACGGGTCCATTCTTCATTCTAAATTAATGCAACATAATTGCCCACCCTCTCTTCTCACATTAGTTATGTTACTACATACCCTTACAACTATTCAAATTAGACTTTCATTAGCAGACAAACTTTCCTCCATCATCAAGACTGCTAGAGGCCTTAAACAAGGCGGTATCTTGGCATCTTCCATTTTACATTTTTTTCTTTTTGATTTGGGGGATCATTCTGCGGGCTACTAAGGGTGATTCTCCGAAACTTGGATCTTATACCATAAGTCATCTTCTTTATGCGGATGACACCTTCTGGCCTACAAAATCTATTGAATAGTTTGGCTTCATATGTATCTGCCAACAATCTCATAGTTAATACAGAAAAAACACAAACCATGATATGTAAACCTCATGGAAACACGAGAGTAAAGTCTCATAGTTGGTTGGATCTACTAAATGAGGCTATGTCGCAAACCCAGAACTGTAAATACTTAGGCATCTTCATCCAGGCCTCTACTTTATTTCAGGTGTCGGATGATGACATTCAGCTTAAACTTCGTTCGTTAATTACGCAAGCCAAAATTCTTAAAAAGAAATATGGAAAATTCACCCTCAAACACATTTTATTATTCTATCAACAGAAAGTGATCCCCACTATAAGCTATGGCTTTGAAACTATGCTTCCAAAAAAATCAAATTGGTGGTCAGTCTTGGAAGCTAGTTTTTGGAAACAATTGCTACACCTGCCCAAGAGCACGCCTCTACCATTAATACGATTTGAATTGGGAATCACATCCTTAGAATCCCAAATCAATTAGAGGATGTGCACCTTACTTAGAAAATCAATTTTGGGCATTGCTTCCGGAGGATTGTTGAGCATTTTGGCTCAACATCTTCTGGCTCTGGACCATGGTTTTACCAAGACCTGGTGCAACTTAGTTCTGGACACCCTATCTGATGCATCAATTTCGCTAGATTTGATCCTAGTCAATCCAGTTTGTGCGAAGCAAAAACCTTTTCTTTATGATAGGATAGAAAACCGAAGGTTATGTCTAAAATACAAATATTTTGACTCTCAAGTTTTTGGTAACAAAGCATTGTATGTAACAGCTCCATATCTGTTAAGATGTCCATGTCCTTACATCATACAGCAATTTCTTAGGTTTCGATTGAATCTCTGGCCCACAACTGAGGTCTTGGCTAGATGAAACCTGATTCGGAAATAACTGAACTTTTGCCGTTTCTGTTTAAATAAGACACAAAGAGAAACCTTACACCATTGCATTTTATATTGTCCAATGTTAGTTGATCAAAGGATAACTCACTTTAAGAAATGCCATTTGACCAGTTTCAATTATATGTCAATGGACGAAATTTGGTGCCACATAACTAACAACCCCGACTTGGAAATGTGGGCGGCCTTAGTCCATTATTTAGACACAATCTTTCCCAATTGTCCTCTTGACGAAGGACCCATTTAATTTTTCTTTTACAACTAGTATTAAGAATGTAATTAAATACCTGATCTTGTCTATTGATTAATTTTGCTAATAAAGTTTCTTGTCTTTGTACTTCCATCATGTGAAGTCTGTTCTTTGGGCACAATATGCTTATTTTCTTAACATTTTTGTTTTAAAATGTTTTAAAAAATACCCAAAGTAAACATGTTAAAATGACTAAACAGTAGTGACTTTAAATTACCCAATTTTACCACAATTAAAGGTTACCTATACTAATAACAAAAGAACTTGCATTGCCTGTTACTACATTGCTTATTTCTACCTGTACAAATGCTATAATAGGGAACAGTGCTGTAGCGCAAGAACATGAAAACCAAAAATCACCTGATAGAAATATTCCAATTGTATGAAGTCCAACTATTCTAGAAAACAAAACAAATACCTGCCCTAGTACTGTTACTAGTAGTATGTCAAATGCGCAAACTTTAATATCACAAAGTACAAACACAAATGTTGTACCTACTACCACTACTACTAGAACAACTTCAAGGGTGCCAAGTACTCTCCTGAAAAGAAGAAATAACATACTATTCTAAGTGCAACAACTTACCTTAAACTAAAACTATTCAACATTAACACAGCTGTTGTCCACAAAAAGCAAGTGGACAAATTACCAATTACCAGTTCTTCAGTTTGTACAGTTCAACCTTCACCCGCAGAAATAACATCAACATTAAATGTCTCCACCAGAATAGAATATATATATATATATATTTTAAGTGTGTCCATTACGACAATAACATGAAACAAAAACAAATATACCAACCTCTTTACAATGCCATTTGGAAAACTAAGATCTTGGGTTTAGGACTACTTCGAGACTCTTCACCCTGATGATTTCTGAAATGTGGCTGGAGTCATCTGCACCATCTGCAAATCACATTTAAAAAGAGGGATTCTACAAAAATATAATTTGGGAAATTCTTCAATGATGTAAGGTATGTGTAATAGGGAGGAGCGCATATATTTTAAGAATGTTCAAGAAAATAAAACAAAGAAAGGCAGTAAAAGTAAAAACCACAGTTTAACTGTAGTCACCACAACTGAAATACCTACTAGAAAAAGGAAACACGTAGAAAATCAATTAGTACAAACATCTACTACACCTCTAACTTCAAACATTCATAAAAACATACTCCAAAATTTACCAGCGATTGATGCTGAGTATCTTTATTGTTTTTAACATGTGTCAAATGTGGAACTATTGTTGCAGTAGGAGAAAGAAATTCTGCTACTCATCTGCAAAAATTAAAGTATCACCAATTTTAACATGCTTACAACATTTAACATACTATAGAGCATTCTGTAAATATGTAAACATTTTAAATAATGTTTGTACTTCAGAATATTTAAAAAACAATGTATAGTGTAACCTCTTATTTACCTTTTTGGTAATTTTTGATTTGTCTTACCTTTGCACATTTTGGGAAATGTTCTTATGTGAAAGTAATACAAGTCATTACAATATTTTCATTTAGTTAATATTTTCTTTTAACATATTGTAATATATAACATACATTATATATTTATAAAGTTTAATACATACATACTTATTTGTGTGTCATACTTCTTCTATCAATATATACATTTTTTAAATGTGTTTTCATTTGTGCTAGCACGCCCAAGTTGCATGCACCCATTTCTGAAATATATCACAGAAAGAATCTGCTAAGCAGGTCATGTACAATATGAAATTCGCCAAAGGAGAGGTGGACATGTTTGATGTTGGAGTTCATCTACAGCCACTCGACCATCAAGCTCCGGATGCCTGGACACGGCACCATGCAGAGCGAGTGGCACACACACAGAGTTATACTCACGAAAGACTTCAATGCCCGGGCATCGAGCAATGCACCTGGAGGGAATTCAAGAAAAAGTGGTTAGTCGAGAAGCAGCGAGTCTAACTCAAATACACCAGTTTCACATAGCCCAAGATCTCACAGTAGAACCACTAAGATCCAGATTGTGACAGATGCCAAGGGAAGAGAAGACCATGGCCCTGATCCCAGAGAAGATCTGCACTGCCTTTTGAGGCACAGTAACAGGCATGGACTTCCATGGTAAGCACACGTTTGTGCAACCACTCACATATTGCACAAAGGCCATGACTCATAACCATTGCAAGTACACACATCTTCCTACGGTATGAAGGACACACAACAGCATGAATGCCGCATACAGACATAGTTGTATATGCCCACAGAACACCCATACCCATTCCACACAGAAGTCGGCATCCCTTATGGAAGATGACACCACCACAGGTACATGCATCACTGACTCCACAAAGAAGACACAAAACCTAGTATTATAGTCTCAGATACACCCAAAGGGAGCATTCCACATTTGCCATGTGTGCACTCCCAACAATTGACATTTCCCACCACATCCCTACATGAGCCACATCACCAACACCTATCAAGACATGCCACACATGACCCATGCCCAATACGTTGAATAATGTCAGACGTCAAGCCACATGAACACAGCAGACATGGCAACCACATGCAATGCACATTCAGCCTCAAATATAGCCATGCAAGGAATCGTGGGGCTGCCACCATACCAACATAAAAAAAACACCTGACACATCACCACCTTGCCTTCACATGCACCACTCATCTTCAATGCCAGAACCAGCACATCTATGAGTGTCAATCATACATTGATGACAACAGTGGTTTGACGGTGCATCTGGAAGATGAATGAGTGCTACATGTATGTCAAGATATAGCTAAATGTTTCTACAGTATTGTCACTTATTTTTCCACATTGTTAGAATGTCACAGACTGACACATCGTATTTTCTTTCTATTTTCACAACTTTGTCTATGGAAAAAGGGGCCTCTGAGGAATGCTTTGATAGCAGTGAGGAGAGAGAGCAACACCTGCCAGTCCAGTGCGTACCCACTGAGGTGCCCCAGGAGGTGGAGAACTGTGGGGAACACATCTCACCAACTCAGGAGGACCACTGTGCTGATTTGCCATCAGGACACAGGTGTTTGGGACTCTGACTTGCCCTGCCAGACAGCATGCCCCTTGCACAGGTTGAGGAATTCAAGGAGTACAGAACAGCAGAGAATCGTTGCACCATCATGCCCAACACAGTGTCTCACACATGGAGCGCCCAAGTACCTTGGCCAGAGTCTCCGCTGCCGGCAGACCCCACTCTCATACGACCACTATTGCAGCCTGTGAGACCATCAGGCCTGAATGGCTCCACAAATTCCTTCAGCAGCAGCAGCGAATGGTCGAGACATTGGCCCAGCTAGGGCACAACATTAACCAGGAACTCGCTGCCATCTCCACACACCTTGATGCCTAAATAATATTGGCAATTAAATACATGTCTTCGGGCTGGGCACCAGCCTGGAGAAATCAACAAAGACACACCTGGAAGTGTCAACTGGAAGCAATGATAGTGAGGCACGGCGCCCAGGTGGAGAAATCCAACACTGTAGACTGGGTCATGCTGGTGACTGGCACCCCGAATGATGTGCCACAGCCTGCCAACAGGTCAATCCCTCACAGAAGTGCCACTCAGCCTGGAGGCAGCTAAGCCTTTGGGGAGTAGGTCAGCGTGGCCTCCATGGCATCCCTGGCTTTACAATCATCTCAGCCTGAATTGCAGGCCAATTGGTGACATGGGAGGCCAAGGAAGAGGCCCCAGACCCCAACCTCGCACTCATCTCCTTCCTCTCCTTCGTTCCATTGGCATGCTTAGATTCATCTTACCCATGCATCAGTCATGTGGCATCAAATACTGTGCAGTATTCCAGTCCCAGCAACGTGGGCAGCGACATCAGTGCACCTATCACCCAATTACAAACACATTGGCTTATGCAAATAGGCTGAACAAGTACAAGGCCACAAGCAAGATTGACAAAAACAGTGTCGCCATTCACAACATGCCACAGTGCTGCATGCAAGGTTGCACAACATACAGTCAACAGGCACATTTTACATGTGACCCACTCGGCTGCGTCAGGTGCATGACACAAGTTCATACATGGAGATGCAGGTCCTGCCATAATGACAACATACACATCTGATACATATAGCAACAAAGTCACACAGACATGTTTCAAGCACACAGATCCAGGGCCACAAGTTGTGCAGACCGGACTTACAGACAGTCAGCAGTCCAGGTGTCAGCAAACCCTTCAACACTTGTTCTCACTCAGTGGAAATGTCAAGATTCTAAACATACATTATCCTGCCTGTGTCTCATCGGAATCATGTACATGACAGTCGCAGGCAGAACCAACACACACAGCCACTACTAAGAGTCAGACACCTGAGTGGATGTGATGCCAATCATTGCAGGAATAGACACCAGTGGACCATGTCTGCTGCACAACATTCATCAAGGGCAGGTGACGCTCGATGTCAAGACTCCTAAGTACCCATAGCACATGCAGATACATGTCAGTAGCCCACAAATCAATGCAAGTTATGATGCATGACACAAGTGCCCATGTATGAAGACGGCATCACATTCCTGACTTAGAGGATCAATCAGACTCCAGCATGTGCACAGGCCACCCAGTATATGGCACTGTACTGCCAGTTCAATGCTGGCAACACAAACCACTGTTTCAAGTAGAAATGGCACACACAGATGGCACATGAATATGCCAACGCTGTTTCGTATGCCTTTGGGTATCAGCATCTGTAGGTGTGTGAACACCACAGTCCGTGTGTGGGACAGCCCAAACTCCCTGCATGCACCACTCCTGCTACACATGTGGAAGTTGTGCATGCACCCAGGCTGATGTGAGTTGCCCGCCATCCTATGGCATAACTTCTGGCTCACTCTGGCATCATACAAGCATTGAGCGTGCCTAGAAACCAGAGGCCTCACTCATCATATAAAGGTTGATTGTGCCAGTGCACATGATTGCAAGCTAACATGAAAGGGAGCAGGACATGCAGTGTAGGCAGGGATGAGACAGATCCACAGGTGGGACACTCTGGTCTGTGCAGGCAGACCACATAAAGCAGGTGCAGGCAAGCCACCGCTGAGGATGCAGGCACCTCAACCCCCAGAGGCGTCAATGAGGAGGGTGCACCACAGGCTAGCAGGATACTAGCAGACCCACTAACACTGCTGCATACTCCTGAGCACAACATCCCCACTGCCCCTGCCGAGGACATTGTGTGCACTGCTATACGTGTCCTCCCTTGACTCTGGGTGAGGAGTGTGGGCAGGAGTGTTAACTCTGCATCCCCCCATGGGGAGGTCTCTCCTGCCTCACCCACAGCCATAACTGCTCCCACCATACAGTCAGCACCTTCCACTTTGATCTGCTTCACATTGCAGGATGACTCTCCAACTCCCGTGGATGACTCCTCCTCTCAACTTCCTGAGTTGCGAAACCCCAACTTAACACAACAGGAAGTGCATACCAAGGTGGCAGAACGGTTCAAGTCCTGGGCCAAGGTTGTGTGCCCCTTCAGCGTGCTTGGTGTATACCAGCACACAGCAAAGTAGGGCACAAAACTCCCGAATGACCTTAGTTGGGCAACTTATAGCAAACTAAATAAAGTGAAACCACCTCATTAGATCTGGTGCTCTCAGTTGGCTCCAAATGGAGCTATAGTGATTAATTAATCATTTGCTTTTAGAATTTCTTAGCATGTTTTTTCTTTCATTATATATATATTTTTTCTTAATTAGAACATAATCCAATGAAGCATATGAAAAGTACAGGAACTGTTTTAGTTGGGTCACTGCCATAAAGGAACAGAATCTGCTGGAGGTGGGCCAGAAGATCTATCCTGGTCCTTGCTGCAGGCCTGCACCAGCCCCCTTGAACTCATGGTCCTACGCTGGATTTGTACAGAACACTACCAGAGGGCTGTGGGCATAGTCAGGGCCCTGCATATGCCTGGTAGGTGTTCTCTGACTTAACATCCACTATGGCATGTCAAATATACTCATGTCATGCCTATTTTCCCCCAATGTGTGTGCCACATGCATGCTCACTGCACCCACAACGCAGGATAGCTTTGGCTTGGTGTGTGCATGTGCTAATGTGTCTCATGTATGTTGCCTGTGCAGACGTAATGTGTGTGCCCACATGTTTGTGCTGTACTTAGCTTGGTGTGTGCATGGTCTAATGTGTCTCTTTCATTTCTCTTGCAGTCTCTGCTGCCAGTGAGCTCATGACCCAGGATGATGGGCATGTGTCATAGCAAGAACCCACCCACAGGAGCAGACATGGGGGAGACTGGAGTTATCAAAGGTGGAGGCCCAGGTGAGGTATGAGGTGGCACATGAGCGGCAGCCCAAAGGGTACGCAGGGAAATGTATCCCCCAAGGTACTACTGTAGCTCTGTCTGCTGCAGCTCAAGTGCCTCCTCCTGCTCCACCTGTCTGCCACCACTCGTGAGTCCCCCAACCTGCTGCATGAGGCCAGCTTCCCCTCCTAGACTGTTTCATGCCCTCGTTTCGCTGTGACACCTGCAAACATTTTAGAGCTTGGGCCAGCACGGGTGTGCAGGGAGTGTACCCCTCAGGCTGCCCTGCATTGGGCACATATGTGTCTTGCAACACTTGCAGGAGAGGGGCCCACACTGCCCATTGCATTTCCTGTACTATCTGTGAAGGTCGCAGCTGGTCCAACTGTGGTAAAAATGCATGTTCAGTTTGGTAAAAAGGTGCAAATTTACCTACTAAAAGGAAAGAGGGTTTCATTGATAGCCACATGTTAGATGCACTAGGCTGGAGAATGCCTGTATTAATTGTGTTTTAAGCTAATAAAACATAGCTATAATGTTGGTAAGTATGCAAAGTTTAATGTTAGAACGAGACACTGTGAACAGGCCTCAAAGCATGCTTTTTAAGAAAACATGTTCACATTTCATTAACTTACTTACTGGCCGCAAATGCTGGCAGCCCTTTGCTAATTACATGTTCCCAGGATTATATGGTAGGAAGCAGCCTTTTTTACTTTCGAGGTCAGAAAGCAGAGCTTAAGATTCCCTTGGAAAAACAGTGAATTCCCAACCATTTTATAATTCGGCATATTAGTTTATGAAGTTGGTCTACTGACGGTCTAAAAATGGCCATGTCTGTTTCAAATTGCCCATTAGTCCATTTCAGCCTGGGAAGAAGTTCGTAGAGTGCCTAACGTGCAACATTAAAACGGTAACTTGTTTGTGGTTCAAGGCTCTGGCAGTGTCATGATCGAATGCGTTCCCATGAGAAGTAGATGGATATGACCTGTGGCAGAAGAATAAAGATCTGTTAGTCATCTCAAATGTTTCAATGAATTGGCATTATGATGTCGGAATTGTGGTTGGACTGTGACAACACAAGGGTAGACAAGGGTGGTGTGGTAAGGTTTGTGGGACCCAATCATTCTAAGATAATGTATGTCCCTCTATAGGGGAATGACACAATGAGCCTCCCTCGGGTGAATGTCCTAATGCTGCAATGTGAGTTGATGCTAATTAGTTTATGAGATTATAAAAGCTTTTGTTTTTGTGGCTTACTTTTGACAGCACTTTTCATGCATTTCTTTTCATCATTCTGTTTAAATATCACTTTCCCAGCGGTGCCTGGGCCCATACAAAAGTGGGTTACTTCTTGCCTGGTGAACTCTCCTTTTTAGACGACTTTTGTAATTTTTACTGGAGAGTTTGGAGACAACCTCAAGTACACACCCATGGAGGAAAAAGTGCCCACTTCAGCGACCGCTGCAATTGCACCTTCAGGGATCCAGCTGAATGTTACCATGGCTATGCTCCTCACAACTGGAGGTGCAAATGTGGACTTAAGCCAACAGTTGCTGGGGGTCCTGTATGAATTGGAAAGGGAGGTGAGGGAAGCAGGGGTTGATAATTGCAAGAAGAGAGGGCTTTGAGGGAAGAGGTAGCAGGGCTAAGAGTTGAGCTGAGGGCAGACAGAGAGGAATTGAGGGGATTCAAAGATGCTGCCTGTATTAGTGACAGATGTTGGATGACACAGACAGCCCCTTTGCCTCACATGTCCCCTGGGCTCTTGGCCACTTTCACTCCTCCTAGGCCCAGGGATGGCCAGCGGGGACACACAGCGGGCACCTCCTTGTCATTCTCCTCCATCCCGCCAAGCCAGTGGTCCCTGCATGGCGAGGTGAAGGAAGAGGAGTTTGAGGTGTTAGACAGTGATTCTGAGGGGCCCAGGGTGACCCGTGATGTTGTTTTATTTACTGTATTTTGTCCATCCCATTTCACTCTCTCTGCAAATTGCATACTGCATATTCTTTATTTTGTTCACATTTCTTTTGTCCACTTGTCTCTGTGACTCCCTCCGCGGATACTATCTTCATTCTCTCTGTTTCATTTATAGGTACTCACCCTTTCATTGATGTGCCTGGCCATGTTCCTGTGCACCTTTCCCCTCATTGCTTTGAGCGCCATGATGCACGTTGCAATGCATTTGTTCATGGGCTATTCATGAATCATGTCTCACTTGTTTATGTGTGTGTACTTTTTACTTATGTAGGTTTTGGTAGGTGGGACATTGTTGGCCTATGACCCTGCATATGGTCAAGGCACCTGTATCCTTTGGCATGGCATTTTAAGGCCTTCACACATTTGCCATGTATGCTCATTGCTCCATGGCTTGTCTGTGTGATTGTGTCACAATGCACATGTGTATGAAGTGAGTAGTCATGTGATGGATTCAGTGTGCCCACTGCATTAGTAATGTGCACATCAGCTGCTGGAACTGTAATTTGCAGTAATGGAGGAGATCTGCCCATGAATAGATTAATATATCTATTCCACATCATCTTGCCTCACGTCCAAACAGGTACGTGCTGCAACAACACATTTCCATGTGGATGAGCAACACACGTGGTATTCCAGTAGGGGGGTGAGGGGGGGTGGTCAGGAGGGTCTTAGGTGCCATTCATTTATCTTCACAGCTGCAATGGCCTGCCTACACCCTGGACTTGGACTTTCCTGCTATGTCGATAAGGTGATTGGGACCTTGGTTCTAGCAACCTTCTGGGTTGTGGGTTGCGGGTTGAAAGGCTCATCTGAAAAAGTTAAAGGCACACTGTTTACTGTGGCCTACTTCAACTGACTAGTGAATAGAGAGTTGGACAGTGGATTCCTTGTTAGCATTTGTGTGGGGGGCATATGTTATTCGGCGGATGACTATGAACATGGGTGCCATGTTCTGTCCTGTCAGTATTGTAGACAGAAAGGGTGTGGTAGGGGTGTTCCTTGGACATCCAGCTTCTCCACTCGAGGATATTATTAGAAAACAGGTTGGAAGGTTGCAAGTATGTGTGTACCAGTGTGCCCCATTACAATTATAATTTGTTATTTATAACGCGCTTAATACCGAAGAGGTTTCTACGTGCAGACACAGGATTCAAATCCGTGTTGCTCTGCATCGTCATGCTTCCAAGACGAGCGCATTGCCACTGATCTATACTATCCATGTCATGATGGACGATGGTGTGCAGAGGTGTGTGAATTGTGAGCAGGCTCAGCGTAAGACCCATACTCAAGGCAAGTATGTCATCATGAGTGATCATTCATGACCTCTTCATTTGATATAAGAGGCATGACTACATATATGTTTGTTTGTGCAAGATGTGGGAAGGGATGATGGGGCATCACGTCGCATTTTGGGTTCCGATTCTGCCTTCCATCTCCTTCTCCCTAGATACATTGTTGGTGTTTGCAGAAGGTGCAGGACATTTGTCCCAGAAAATTGATTTTTCCTTGATTTGATCGTCATTCACTGTTGATCATGCATAGTGACGTGTACGGACTGATATGCCTGCATGCTATGCTATGCACCATGGCCATTTCACCTGCGCTACCTCTGTGAGGCTACCTGTGCAATTTGTGGTGTAATTTACAGTTGCCACAGGCACCATGAAAATGCCTGTGTGTCATACATGGTCATTGCTGCTGATTCTGGTGCCCTTGTGGAATGATGACAGTTTTCATGTGCGTGGATGCAGGGTTGTTGTGTGCAAGGGCCATTGTGGGGAGGTGTGACAATCCTTGTGGATCATGTAGGGGTCCTACTGCAGTCTACTGATCAAACCGTTGTGATGTTTTCCGAGTGGTCAACCGTGGCGTTGTCGTACATCAGGTAATCATGTTTCACTCATGTTCAGATGTGTGCAGGGTTAGGCATGGGCTGTCATGTAGGGTAGATGGATGAGGGAGGCTCACATTTAGGGGAAAGATGTCCGCAGTTGGTGGGTGTGGTTCTGTAATTCCTCGTGTTGGAGAAGTGGAGTTGTTGCCATTGTGTGGTTGAACCGTTCAGGTGTGCCAATGTTTTTCAACATAGTGCACTGTCTGCCTAATGTCTCATGTCAGGCAGTGCATATATGCCGTGTGCATCAGCATTTTGAATTCACCACCTGCTCACAGTATCAGTGCCCTCAATGCCAGCAACGTTGTGACTTCATGAGTTGAGTGATCTGTGTGCTTGAATTAGTTGACACTTACTGATGTTCTGCTTCCGGGAGACCGCAGTTATAGGACCTTTTTTCATAAGTGCATCCCCAAGATTTTTGTCCATAATGTTTCCTGTTTCACCTGATGATGGCCCTGTCAGTGAGCCGGTCATGTTTACCCATGCTCTCCATTGTTGTCTATGTTTTTGTGCCCTGTTGTATGCATGGTAAGTGAGGCTTGTTTGCAAGTGTCGATCACAATCTTTACTTTCCTTGGTAATTTCACTTTGAGATCCACACTCGGCTCACCCGTGTGCACTCCCCCTGCACTCAGTTTTGTAGTAGTTGGGACCAGTGTACCTCGTTCAATGCTTGGTGTCACTTCCCCAGGCCGTGGTCCATCATGTGTGCATCCCAAAGTCCAACCATCCCTAGTGTTGTAGCCATACATAGGACAGTTTTGGGTTGTGGGATGTGTGTTCTAGTCATCCATGGGGGCACTTTGCGAATCCTGGTCCTATTGGACATGTTATCCTGCCTGTTCAGACCCCATGTGTTTGCCTATTGTTGGCCTTGCGTGCATGTGATGTAGTTGTGGGTAAGGCCAGGCCCGTGCATAATGTTACCACATCATGCAACATATGACTGCATATTGTCCCCATGGGCGCTCTCAGATTTGTCATTTTATACCTCTGCCCCTGCAGTGCAAGTGTCATGTGCTTTGTATGGGGTTGTGCTTTCTTGCCATTTCCTGTTTGATGCCAAAGGAAGAGGTGAAGGTGTTCCACCAGGGAATGGAATAATCTCTGCATGACTATCAGCATGTCAGGCCAGCAATTGTTGAATTGTTAGTCTGCAAGTGTGTCATCTTTCTTAGAGTGCAGGTGAGTGAATGGCCTCAGTAGGATCACACACCATTGGTCTTTGGTGTAAGTACGGCACACAGACAATTGGTAATGTGTGACGTGCCTTGTGCCCGCATGTGCGGTGGTGTGGGTGCCTGTATGGGCACTGATGGGGATTTCAATTGTGCAGAGGTTTACACAGTTGTTTGAGTGCTGATTTTTTAATGGACCTGCTGTTGTTCAACAATATACAAAAGGAAAAACCCTCACCTAAGTATCCAAGACGTTCCTTTTGTATATTGTCAAAAAAATGTTTTCCAGGTAATAGAAAATACTGGCTAGCCTCTGCCATATCCTGGTTTCACAGTTTTTGATATTATACTGGTGTTGTTCCCCACTTCCTCCTTACTCATAGTGGATAGATTTGTGTTGATGTGCTGTTCATTGGTGCCATAGTATGGTTGATTTCAATGTGGCCATTGCTTTTTCATGCTTCGTGAGGCTGTGGGTATTCAGGAGTGCATTTTTCCTATGTGTTGTGTGAGCAATAAGAGGGTGTCTCACCGTCAAGTCCCTGAGGATTTCTTGCCTAAGTGGCCAGGTCATGGCCATCACCCCTGGAACCAGTCCCTGGGGGTGGACCAGTGCGGGAGTATCGCCTGGCTGAGGGGACCTCAGGGAATGGGTGTGGAACACTCAATGGCGAGACATGGTATTCTCCCCTTTTCAACACCGCACCGCATCCTATTTTCTAGGATACTCTGACTTCTCAACCCCCCCCCCCTTTTTACACAAACACTGGGGCGAGGAGGAGAGGGACTGAAAGGATGAAGAGTACTGAGAAACAACACACTAAGACACAGAATACAGACTCTCCCATTTTGACAACAGGTTATCCGGTAAACGAGGACAGGTAAGGTCAAACAGGCCCAAACCTGACCACACACCTGCAGCACATTAACATCTCACAGGTGTTTAGAAGGAGCCTGCAGGGGAGTCAGTTGCTTTTGGGAAGAGAGAAGGGAGGCTGAAATGCTGAGACCGGCAGAGGATCCATACCCAAATCTCAAGCACTCAAGGGGCAAGGCTTGACACGAGAAGGAGCAGCAAAGCAGGGAAGGCCGAGGGGCTGTTCAGCTGCAAACAAAGCAAATGAAAGCCAGGTGGGAGAACCATGCTTACGAGAGACTAGAAAGGTTTGTGACCTGGGCCATGGAGCTGGAGATAGCATCCTTTTTTTCTGTCAGGAAATGGCCCATTCTCAACTTGGGTAAACAAAAGTGTTGGAGAGACGCAGAGAGACTGATGCTGAAGGCCTTGCCCTTGACAGATGGATGAAGTGGAAATTCTCAACACGACAAGAGTCAGTTTGGTGAAAGGCACCAAAGATAAAGAGGCAAGAACAAGGCATTATGGGATTTGTAGTCCAGTTGGGAAAAGAGGGATACAGAGGAACGTAGTGGTCAGGCAGTCAAAGATTTCCCAGTCGTAAGTCTCCATGAGGTGTCTTGATGTCATGAATGCATCAAAGTGGGTGAAAGAAACGTGAGGTATGTGAAATTAACTTTGTAACACTAAATTGAAGTGATCCTAACAATGGGAACCCAAAAGAGTACAAGATGGAATGGAACTTTTAGTTTTGAAACTACAGGTACTAAGAAGCATTGGGAGAGGAGCTAAAAATAAAAATGGAATGAAAGTCGAAGTGGTCCTGCAGAGGTGTTTGACAAAGCTTTGCACATTCAAAGGTCTTTGACAGGAAACAAAGTGTATAGAAACTTTTGTTAATGATACAAGCTTGGGGAAGGGAGCCCCTAAGCATTGTGGTTGAGAGGTCTGAGCCCAAAGGAGGGAGACCTACCAAGAATTGTAATGTGAACCTTGATATTGGGTTGTTTGTTGAACTGTGTCAAACGAGAAGAATTTGATTTGTGTTTGAACTGTAGAACAAAGAACACTAATTTGGAAGACTGCCCTTGATCCACATTGAGAACAAAATCCTTGCACCCAGAGCCAAAGCGTGTCACCCAGCTAGAGTGTGCCACCTTACCCCGTGCTATGTAAATGTGGGGACGAGAAGTTGCTTATCTATTTTTTTAACACTATTTCTCCTTTTTACATACATATCCCTTTTTCACAGTTATTCTATAAGTGGAAGGGCAGGCGTTAGGTTTTTTAGTATAGGCCATATTTATTTCGACTAAAAGACTAAGTAGGACTGTGTTTTCTTTATTGTAATGGTAGAGACTACTTCCAACTTAGTATTAGGGCAAGTTAGGAGTTTTTCAACCCCACAAATATTAAATAAAGGTTTTGAAAACATATTTCCTTTGTGTCAGCCTCTACCTGTGATACCATGCCTCCCCTACAGTTGGCATGCCCACATGTGCACATAGAGCACTATCACCAGGATGCAGGGATATGTTTCCTGTGATGGAAGGCGCGCAGTTGTGCTGTGTGCATTTGTGATGGGAGGTGTGGAGATGTGCATCATCGGGTTGGTTTGTCCTTGTTTGTTTGGAATGTTCTGCAGCTGTGTGTGTATGGCATCCACGTATGATGGTGTAGTAGGTGTGTTTGATGTGTTGTGTGGTGTGGTACGGGATATGTGTTGGCTTCTGGGAGTCCATAATCATATTGTTTGGCTTTGTGATGATTATGGTAGTTGTTTATTTTATGGGATTGTGTTGGCTGTGCTATGTATTTTTATGCATCATATTCAATTTTGAAGTGAATTTGGATTGTTGGAAGATCCACAATGACGTGTGCCTTTTTTTTTACTTCGGCCTCTTTGTGTTTTTGTTGTAAGTCCTTATTGTAGATTTGTGTAATTTACCTGCACGCAAGTTATGATTCATTGTTGTTGTAAATTGGATTTACAACTCTTATCTTACTTAACAAATGTGGGCCTTACATCTATAAAAACAATTTTACATTTGTAAGTATCATAAACAAATATTCATAAAACAAATCACTTCACTGTCACTGTAAAACATTGTGTAATCAAACCAAAATATTGCTAAACAAAAACAGAGTGAGTTTAGGTGACCATGATAATGATTGTAATATATTTGTTTTTTATAAATGTAGCAATCATATTTAAATCAAGTTGTTAACTCAACATTATTATTTCTAATGTTTGTAGACCTTAAGTTTGTGTTGGTTTAACCTTAAGTCTTTTGTAGCATTTATTTCCCCAAATAATTATAGTGCAGCCGTCACAGTTCAACGACCAATGTATGTACTTTGTGCACTATAGGTTCATGTTCACATTTGCATTCTATAGTGTAAACTGAGTAAATGCTAGCTGGAATGCTAATGTGATATCTAGGTTATTTATTCATTCTGAACATTGCTTGGCATGCTTATATGCTAAACAACACTCACAATACAAAAGTAACCGTTAGAGACATGATTGCATATTGGGAAATAAGTATTTGTAATGTTTAACAGTTGTTAGTATGTGCGCTTGGTAAGCAAAGTTCCCACATGAAATTATCCTCTGCACACAATGGAAACCTTCTTAGGGAAGGTTTAATTAAAATTGTTCCCATTCCCTGTTGTGTTTGCATGGCAATATAAGAGAAATACATTTGCCATGGCTATTGATAACTGAAAAGTGGTGGAATTTGCAATGCTTCCTTTCTGTTGGTGCTAGGTTACTATTATTAGCACACATATGATTTGAAAAGAGTAAGTGGTGTTAGTAGGTGCTGAGGCTTTTATAACATAAGGTGCGGGTCACTCGAAGTGTATGTAATTGGAATGCATTACAGCAATCTAATGAAGTTGTTTAGGGTTTTGCAAGCATGTTCCAATAGATGTTTTTGTGTACAATTTCTAAGAGCTTCAGCTGCTCTGTTGAATGGTGAGTGCTTGTGGGTGTTGTAGTTTAGAACATATGAAAAGCTGAAACTTGCCTTTAAATTGTGGGTAACAATGCTAATGCATTTCAGCACCTGCTGGATCATTTGTGCAGCACAGAAGAAAGGAGCAGTGAAAATGGAAGTAGTGTTTGATTTCTCCTCTTTGCAATAGAAATGATTGCTGGTGAGCTCTGTCATAACTGGAATGCAATGGAGCATTGCTTATGGATGTTCTAGAGTGAAAATTATAAGTGGGGACCTGATATGTTTATGGTGCGTATTTCTAAAGTGTGTGTTGCCACATTTTTTAGAATTTGCATTGTGGGGGTTAAATCAGGAGGTCAAAAGTCGGTTTATGTGCATGTGCACTATGGGTTAATTTTCATGTTTGCATTTTATAGTGTGAACTGAGTTAATGCTAGCTCGTATGCTGATGTGATAGCTATCGTATTGCTTTATTCTGCACTCTGTTTGGCGCGCTTGGTAAATAGTTCTGACAATACAAATGTAACCATAAGAGACATGAATGCATATTAGCAAAAATGTATTTATAATTTTGAACAGTTCTTAGTCTATGCACATGGTACCAAAGTTCCCACATCAAATTATACCCTGTGTAGCATGGAAACCTTCTTAGGGAAGGTTTAATTATAATAGTGAGTATTTCTTAAGTTCATCTGGCCACATTTTAAAATTTGCACTGGAGGTTAAATCAGCAGGTCATGTACATGTGCACATTTTCTGTCATGATTGAATGGCATGGAGCATGTTGAATGGATTGCTATGGAGGTTCATGCTTAATCCTGTTGCATTAAGTAGGTGGGGGTATTGGGATTTTTAAATGCAGTATACAGTAAAAAAAAACATTGGCAAAGATAATAGTTTTAGAAAATGTAGAACTATAAGAAATGTTCTAGCTACTTTTATTATATTCCCAGTAACTTGGACCATTCTGCAGGTGCTAACATTAATGCAAAAAAAAAGAGGCGATGGCTGAAAGGTTTAGAATAAATCTTAACCTCTGGTATTGCTCTGGGAAACCCTCCAGACCATCGTTCTTCATCTGCCAAGCCATTACAGAAGGGGAAAGACCATATGCAAATCAGGCTAGGTCCCACCCCAAAATGGGCAGTCCAGCCCGAACTGCTAGGTCACATCCCTTCTGCACGAGACCACAAGCATCCCCAAACATGTTTCAGCCTTGTTGGGTCTCATCAGTGAGGAGTGGCTTGGGTCTCTAGGCCCAGCAGGCACGGGACTCATGTCTGGGCATACCCGTCCTATTCAGGGTGACAAAGCAAAAACAAAGAGGTGATGGCTGGAATGTTTAAATAAATATTAACCTCTGGTATTGCTCTGGGCAATCCTCAAAACCATTGTTCTTCACCTGCCAAGCCATTACAGAAGGGGAAAGACCATATGCAAATCAGGCTTGGTCCCACCCCAAAAGTGGCTGTCCAGCCCGAACTGCTAGGTCAGATCTCATTAATTGCCACTTTATATCACTATAGCAGTAACTGAAAAATGCATTCTGAATGTATACTAAAAAAACGAAAGCTGGCAACATTCCTATTGCTTTCTTACTATTAATGGTAGGTTAGTATCGTTAGCACATTTTATCTTGTGAAAAGACAAATTGCTGTTACTACATCCTGAGGCCTTCATAATATAAGGCAAAGGTTGCTCCAATGCTATACAATAGGAATGGATTGCAACAATAAAAAAAAAACGACATTGGGATTCTGTAATCTGGTGTTCTCATATGTTTTGTTGTCCAATTGAAATCTGCTTAAGATGCTACAGTGAATGTTAAGGGATAATAGGAGTTGTGTGTCACAACATATTGAAAGCTGTAGGTTTCAGGGCATTTATGTTGTCTGTAGGAATGGTATTCCCCGTGAGCAGATATTCTGATATTCTTTCATACTGTTGGGTAAGTCCCGATCCAATTACCAAAAATCAATCCAAAAGAGCCAACAAATGAATGCACAAGATATGAGAAGAACAAAAGTGTATTATAACTGTATAGGCAGGGACACAACTAAAAAGACATTCAAACGTATTCTGAAAAATTGCCAGATTTATAGTGTATTACAGAAAGGAAAAGACAACAAATGTTAGAATCACTTTCATGTTCCAGACTTCTGATTCTCCTGCATCATTTAAACTATAAGCATTTCCATACATTTCCTAACTCCATTGTTTGCTCTAACCACATGACTAGAAAGGGTTAACTCATTAGCAATGAGTTCATCTCCGTTTGCACGCTGTGTTGTTCCATGGCTCTATTGTTAACGCAACATGCATTTGGTTGCTTCACAAGAAGTATGAGTGGAGTGAACGATTACGTACATTTCAACCAATCCCTATGGGAGGCGAAACAGTATAGCATTGAAATTGTATCCTGATATCCTTTCCCATTGACCTAAGCAGTTTGGCACCATCTCATTGTTCTCATTATTGTGAACCATTTATCCCTGACCCACTTTGCAACTCGTCATTGGAAACAGTGCTGGCCTAGCTTACGTTTCTCATGATTTTGTATTTTCTGTCTTTGACCTTTCATGATGTGTTGTATAGCTGTTTGTGAACTTCATTCTCTTATAGTGACAAGGATATGTGTGTGCCTTTATAAAATTGTCTCTATTTTTATTATGTATATTTGGTGAGGGTTATGTGTGAGCTTCTAGGAAACAAGTGCATAATTCCTAATCAATCAAACTTCATGTGTAATGGCATTCTGCATGACTTCTTCCTTAACAAATGGAGCCTTAGTGGTGCATGTTATCCTGCAGACAGCAGTGTTGTGCCTTATTCTCTATGTCATAACAGACATAACTTCCAGTAATGATTGCTCTCCTCTTACAGGTTTATGACCTTTATTGTGTTACCTTTTGACAAACTGTTCAGGAACATAATTTGTTAAATGTCTTTCGAAGGCTTGCTTGGGAACTCAACTAGACCCATATATTTTGAACTATAAGTATGCAGTGTTCTCTCCTTTTTGCACTGGGGTCTGCTACTTCTCTTTTGCTCTTATTATGACTTCACTACAGCATCTCAAGCCTGGGAATGGCTTTGCCTAACTAGCCTTAGAAAATCACTGTGCAGCATTTTATTATGTTCTCTGGAAGGTTACAGTTCAGATGTTTGTATGCTCCCTTGTAAAGGTTTGATTAATAGTTTCTACTGTGAGGGTGAGGTTTTTCATACTTGTGAGATGGCCAACTGGATTTTGAGGTCTATATGCACTGTGTGCTTAGTTTAGTGTAAAGGACTACTGTCATTCATAATGTTTTTAACTCTTTATTAATTTCCAACACTTAACAACAAATTCAACAACACCAACAAACATTACACAACTGACACTCTCTGTTGGAATCCGCACTGTATCCTCCATCTCCTTGGCGCATTGGCATGGCTCTCTCCTTGTATGTCCATCGTGTTCAATGTTGATCATCCCTGGCTCCCGCGTTTTGCCCCACGTGGCTTTGTTCACAACCCCTCTGAGTTCCTCTCCTCACAGTGTCACCGGGAATTCAATCCTCCTCTGGCCCACTAGGGCCTGTCATGTCTTCCCCTTCTGTGCTGTGAAACAGATCCTGTATGAGAGAGTTCCATGCAAGTAGTGTAGCCCCACTCTCCCCCTCACCCCTCTGCGCCGCTGTGGTCCGCACTGATGTTTCTGCTATTGTCCAATTTTTCAGGTCTGTCCACAACCTTTCCACTGATGGCCCTGTACTCGAGTTCCATGCCATTGCTATGCTGCGTTTCGACACAATACACATTAGTTTGTTAATTCATAGTATATTTCCATAACTAATGTTAAATGTAGCTGTGTTCATTATGGCACAGGGTTATGTTTGGCTATGGGGTGACTACACTATGGTTCACTAAAGCATGTCTACTCAGACTTTTAAGTACTTTCGTAGCTTGTATTTTCATACACAATTGGGACACTGGATGTACTCTCCAATGTAGTTGTAATCTCCCATATTTGCATATCCCCCAACACTTCCAAAGTTTGAATGTGATCTGTGGTGTAAGTGGAATGCATTAAAGCATAGGTGAAGGCAACTGTTTATTTATTTATTTATTTTTCCTATTTTAGGAACTCCTCATTCACCCCCTCCTGGGTGTTCTGAGTCCTCCCGCCCTTGCCTTTAATTTCCCTAATCACCGTTCGCGGCGCCTCACTCTTGTATAACCAAGCTAGCAACCTGCCAGGCTTATCTCTCCCTGCATGCTCTTTCTCTACGTATTTCTTATAGCTTAATTTACATAACCTGTCCCAGCATTCCCCAATGGCCTGTTGTAATTGCCTTATCTTGTCTCAATCCTCATCAGCAGTGCCTTCCATACGCATCCTACACTCCAATTCCTCCTCAATGCCCTTCAACTCCTGCTCTATGCCCCCCTGGAGCCGCCTAGACTTGGAGATGGCGCCCCCCCACAAAACTACCTTAAACGCCTCCCAAACAGTCCCCATGGAGCTTACACTGCCATTATTTATCTCAAAATACTCAGTGATCGCCTCCCTTAAATCCTCCCTGAATCCTGGGTCCTGCAGAGCCTCGGCTCTGAGTTTCCAATTTGGAATCCACGCCCTAGGAGGTTGATGCCGCCATTCCAGGACCAGGGGGGAGTGGTCCGAAAGCACCCTAACTTTGTATTCCGCACCTTCCATCTCTCCTGCCAACTCCATGGAGGTAAACACATAGTCTAATCTTGTATGAAGGGCGTATAATGCGAATATTGCCTATCCAATGGATGCAACTGCCTCCAGACATTTACTAGGTCGAAGTCCCTCAGGAGGGCCTGTAGCACCTTTGCTGCTGGGGTTGGTTTGTCTATCTTACTATCCGATCTATCAACCTTAGGGTTAAGTACACAGTTAAAGTCACCTCCCCAAATAATCCTGCCACCCAGCAGAGGGCCGACTTTACCGTACAGGGTCCTAAAGTAAGCCGCTGTATCCTGGTTGGGGGCATATAAATTTACAATACACACTTCCCGGCTGTCCAGTATACCCTTCACAACTATCAATCTACCATCTGGGTCACCTGTGACCTGAAGCAGCTGAAATGGCACCTGCGGCGCCACCAGATGATGACTCCCCTAGCGAAGGCCGAATATATGGATCCCACCAGGCACCCCCTCCACTTCTTCCTAACCACCTCCAATTTCTCTCTAGTGAGGTGGGTCTCTTGCAATAATGCTATGTCGGTCCTCATCCTTTTCAGATACATCATCACCTGACATTCCAGGTAACCACTCTAAGGCACCCTGGTGCCATCTCCATGATATCCAGTGCTCCTGCCCCGCCTTTTATCCCGCCTGTTAAAGTTCCCATTTCGGCTCAATATCCATTCCCTCCCACCAAACCTCCCCGCAACCGCCTCCCCAACTCCCCATTCCCCAACTTCAACCCACTGCACACCCTTCTCACCCTCCCACCTCCCCTCCCTCTGTCTACCCCAACCCCAACAAGTGCCCAGCTCCATCCCTGGATCTCAGCCCCCCCTGCCTTTGGTTCTGCCTTAAGAGGCCCCAGCCCAGAACCCAGCAGGGTATCACTGAACTATCAGTGACCTAACTAAACTATTCACTATGGGGGTGTGAGGTCATGCTCCGTTTAGCTCCTATATCTATGTCAAGGTTTCCAGTGCCACCGTATCATATTTATAACTGTGGCTCTAAACACACTCCTCTGCTGGTATATGCAATGCTATATTCAAGTCCCACTGTCATGAGTTGCAGTACCGAGGGCGCCCACTGACGCATGTTACTTATCTCCACCTTCTGCTCCCTGGATGTCCGGTTCGTGGGGACAGCTCTGCGCATCTAACCATCCCATGGCGTCCTCTGGTGTGTCGAAAAACAAGGTTCTGCTCTTGTAGAACACCTTCAGTTTAGCTGGATAAAGCAGCATGTACCTATGGCCAGCCTCCCGCAGTCTTCTTTTCACTGACCCAAAGTTCATGCGGCTGCGCTTTACTTGCAAAGTATAATCCAGGTCAGGTACGCCGTTACATTGGCAGCACCTCTATGTATCGTGCCACCCTTCCGAAAGTGTTCAAGGATTTTTTCTCGGTCTCAGTAGTTTAGGATTTTCGCTATCACCGGCCTGGGGGGGGGGGTTCCCCGGCGGTGGCTTCCTCATCAGGGCCCTGTGCGCCCTCTCTACAGCAAATCCCTGGGACAGGGCTCCTCCGGTTATCTCCTGCAATAGCATAGACTCAATGTATTCTGTAGGGTTAGTTCCCTCAGCTCCTTCCGGCAGTCCGACAATGCGAAAAATGTTCCTTCGGGCGCGTCCCTCCGCCTCTACAGCCCTGCTCTCCAGATTGCCCACACGTTGTACCAAGGCGTGGAGTTCAGATGTGTGGGCAGCACAGGCCGCCGTGTTCGGGGCCACCTCTTTTTCTAGGTCTTCCGTGCGCTCAGCCAACAATCGTACATCTTGCCGGAGAAGATTTACATCCTCCTGCACTGCTCCAACTTTGAGCTCAAATGCAGCTTTCAATTCAGTGATTGCCATGCTCAGTTCGGTTTCCAAGGCCACTTTCAGGTCAGCAATAGCCGCAAGTACCTCCTGATTGCCCATAATGTCTGGCCACCCAGCAGGGGTCCTGTCTTTTTGCCTGGCCCCTTCGGCGCCTGGTGATGTTTTAGCAAAATCGTCCAGCGTGGGCTGCTTGCCTTTCGGTCTGATGGATTTATTGGACATCTTGTTATGTCAGGGTGAAGTGAGTCAGCCCCAATACGTGCTGTCTTCTTCTAGAATGTGCTGAGTTGCCCAAAATGTCTAGGCCCAGCCTGATCGCTTCAGGGGTGACCTCCAGTGACATCCTCTATTTCCAGAATGGACTGTGTCCTCCCACGTACCAATGTGGGTTCATTCCTCCTTCACAGGACTAAGGACCCTGCCCCAGTCGATCTGGCTCCCTGGGCTGTCTGCCCGGCACTGAAGTAGCTCCGCGGGCTACGGTGGCCTCTCTTGCGGTCTCCACTTTCATGGGGCGGCCCCGCACACCATCGTCTGCAATAACGCCCTGCAGCCACCTTAGGCGCATAGTGTGCGTCTCTTATGCCCACTTCAGGCGGCTGCAAGCCCCTATGTTCCTTCCTAGGCTTGTCTGTGCTCCTCAGGTGGCTGGGTCAGCATTCTTCTATTGTGTTTACTAGCCTCCACATGGTGATTTAGTGGAGTTGCATTGCAGGTGTGTGCCTGTGCCTCTTCGTCTCCCGGTGCGGCGCTGGGTTTATTATGTCCTGGACATTTCAGCTTATCATCAGCTGAAAAAACTGACATCCATTTATTAGGAGCTGCTATCCCGTCTAGTCAGGGCCCCCAGATGTGCCTTTGTCCGATCTCAGGCAACCCTTAGGCTGTGCTCAGCTTTGTTGCCAGTGAGATCTGATTGCGTCCGTTTCAAGCACTCCGAGTACTCAGCTGGCCCTGTGCCTCTGTGTTGTTGCATTATCTTTGGTCTGAGTATGATCCGAGAGGCTGCCCCGTCGCAAGCCTGTCTGGTGGCCAAGCTTCCACTTGCGGCTGTAAGCGAAGCCACCCGTGATGCTCGGGGGGCTCACATGCCGTCACTTCGCTTCAGTTTATGGGCATGCCGGTGCCACGTATGTGTCACACGTACACCGCCGAGTGTGGCAGTGCACATTGCGTGACCCTTATTAGTGAGTGAGCAGCCTCGCAGTCTCGCACACATGCAAGACAATTCGGAATTCCGCTCCTGTTTCGTTGCGCACCGGGCATGCACTTTCCGGTCACGGCACTGTTCGTTTTTGTTTTGTTCCCAAGTCGGGCTTCTTCCCCAGGTCTCGCGCCGTGACAAGGGATCCTCACAGCTCTGCTCTGCTCGTGGCCCCTCCTGGCAGAACGCTCGCTCTCCAACAAAGGGCTGCTCGCGAGTCTGCTTCACTTCACATCCCTTTGTTGTTGACGGATCGGCATTTTGGATTCCTCATGAGCGCACCGCCGCAACGTTCTTTCAGCTGATTTTGCTATCATCGTAGTGCTCACCAACTACGGCTCCGATTGGGCAGTAATAGTTCATGCACTCGGGCAAACGATGTGTTCAGGCCAGGATGGTTACAATGTGTCACTTTTTCTCGGATCAATTCAGGATCATCAGGAGCCTCCTCCGAAACACGTCCTCCTACATGGCTCTGTAGCCACGCAACCCCAGGCAACTGTTTATTTGTGTGTATCAACACCTACTCACTTTGTTACATTTTACTTAGAAAAATAAATATTAGAGTGGGAACAATAAGCACAATATATCTTGTTTAAGGAAAGAAGCATTTAGTGAGAAGACTTACCATGAAGCTGTATTTTGAATGGGTGGTGGTAGTTAGTGGATGTGAATGGGTACAGTGGTTAGTCTGAAGTATGAAGGGGTACATATATAAACACATAGGCCCTCATTCCGAGTTTTGAGGTAAGTAACATCCCTTACCGGCATGGCACGTATAGCGCATCTGTGCTGGCACCAGTCCGCTAATAGAGGACTTTTACGACTTTGCGGGCACAAGCTTTGCGCCATGCCGGTAAGGTACCTAGCGCCATGCTGCAAAATCTTCCAAAAAGCCCTTACCGGCATCAAGCTAAGCGCAGATAACACTACTGACATAGTTCAATGAGTCATTAGCGGTGACCATAAATATCGGTGACCGTAATTAGCAGACACTGCTATTTACAGTCACCGCTAATAAGCTGAACTGGAAATAGCGTCATCGCACAGGAACGGGAAGGAGCACGGCGGCCATCTTTAAAAACACAATCCATTGCCATCTTCAGCACACAAGACCCCTGGGACACTGCTGATCATCAGAAAACGTCCTCCTACAAGACAAGAATCCCGAAGGCCCTGGAGAAGGGATCTGCCTACCTCAGAAAGGAAAGATTTAATCAGGACGAGCTCCAGATGCTTGTGGACACTTTACACAAGCATGCAGGCACAGTCTTCTCCAGCAACATGAGGAGAGAGGCAGTGCTACTTAAAAAAAAGAGATCTGGGCACTTGTTGTCCAGAAGGTTAGTGCAGTGGGCAACACACCCTGCACAGTGAAAGACTGCCGTAAGCGATGGGACGACCTGCGCCTAAGGATGCGCCACATATCCGTCAATCACAACCAGGCCATGGAAACTGGAGGAGAACCTAGTTCACCCATAAAGCTCACCCCGTGGGAGGACACATGCGCAAGCATGATTGGGACGGAATCCATCGAAGGCGTAGGCGAAATGGAGTGTGGCGCCACTGCATCTGGCGATGGAGGTGAGTGTCCAAAGTAAACACTACTATGCCAAATCTGATGAAAGTCAACGCCAATGTCAGTACAAAGAGTCACGCCATGGTCGGCCACACACACACACTCCCTGTAAAGTAGGCCGAAGCATCAGAGACACATGCTGATGCCTGCTGCAAGGCAATATTGTACATGACACATACCACACAAAGTAGGAAATTCCACGAGGCACACAGTGTGCATGACCAAAATATTATGCATGTCAGACAGCACTGTTCCTGGCCAACATGATTGACACTGATATATGTCTGCATTAACCGCCCATGTATGAAATGACGTGCCCTTCCCAACACAAATGCCTATTACCCACAATTGGGTGGATGAGCAATTGTCCCAATGTATGTATGATGCCTATCAAAACATCACTCATGCCGCCCCTGTCTTCCACCCGCACAGGCAGTGACCATGACAGCGATGAGCAGGACGCCACCTCGGCACAGGCCACACCCAGGAAGAGGTCCCAGGAGGACAGCAACCAGCTGTCAACCTCCAGGGGACAAGCCAGTGGGCGCTGTGTCCCAGCAACCAAGCCACCGCAGGTACACATTGCACCTGTACCACCAAGGCCTGTGGAGGGCACAGAACCACCACCACCCCCACCCACTGTCCTGCCTGGAGACACCTGTGAGACACCCCATTCAGAGGAGTCTAGTGTGGCTGGGGAGGTGGCAGCCACAGCACCGGTGGATGAGAGCCAGGAGGACATCTGGGGCACCATGGAGGACGATATTATGGATGTGGTCCATACCCCAACCCAAATTGCATCCCCCCAAGTATCATCGATCGATTCCGGGAACGCTACCAACCCAGAGCTGTCCGGCCATGACACACCCAGGGACATCTCAGTCCAGTTTTCAGTGTTGGGGAGGATGAGCAGGCTGGGCATGACAGCCAGGTTCCCAGCACATCCACAGGTGCACCCGCAGGGCCGCAGCGGACTGACCTGCTCACTGCACTCGTTTGTGAGTTTGTACAGGACAACCAACAGGCCAGAGAGGAGTGGCGTACAGAGTTAGCTGCACTAGGCTGGTCCATTTCGTACAACAGCAGCCACCTCTGCGAGGAGGTCTTGGCCCTCAGGCAAGTGCTAGGGCGCATCGCGGATGCCTTGGAGGCAGGTCATCCCTCACCACAACCTCAGCAAGAGGCCACACCATCGTTCTGCAGTTCCACCCAAACGAGCCCGCTCTGCAGGTCGGTCCGTGCACAGCGCCGACGGGACATGCCACCCCCCGGCTCAGGGAGTGCCGAGTGAATGTTATGGCAGCCAAGTGTAGGCTTCAGGAACTCAATGGGACTTGTGTGGGGGAGTTGTGGGCGGAGGGGGAGGGTGGGTGGGGGTGTGTGGGGGAGTTGTGGGGGGAGAGGGAAGGGGTGAGGCTGTGTGGGGGAGTTGTGGGGGGAGGGGGAGGTGGGTGAGGGTGGTGGAGGGTTTTGTCACTTACGTTTATATTGTTACATTCAATACACCGGTTGTTTGAAAAAGAAGACCTAAGTGGACATTCATCAATGCACATGTGTCATTTAATCATTCACAGTGCATAGTGTACATGTACCCACACACCCAGTGCCCTCTGTCCAACCATCATGTCACCCTCTGCTGACATGTGTGTCAGAAATATTGTGCAATCACTGACTGGCGCACACCACGTCTCTCCTGTGCATCGGCACTGTGATGATGTCCTGCCACATCTTCATATTCCCCTTCATCTTCATCAGGTGGTAGCAGTTCAATGTCAGGGGGCAGGGGCACATTCCGGCGGATACACATATTGTGCAGCATTAAACATGCCATGATTATCTTGGCCACCCTCTCATGCCTGTAGAGGAGTGCCCCACCCGACTGGCTGAGGCATGAAATAGTGCCTTCAACAGGACAAAAGTCTGCTCGATGACCACACGGGTACGGGTATGTGTTACAATCGTTCGTCCTGCTCTCCCCGATACTAGTGCAAATCCAGCTCCCTCGCACCGTCTCAGGCATTCCACGCACTTGGCACTCGGACACAAATAACCCACAAAGCCAGAAGTGGGGTTGTAAAAGTGCTGTAATGTTAACACACACACCAGGCTCTGGAGGGCTGCATCGACTCTGCCCCCTCCCAGGCCTGGCTCATACTTATGTACAATGCAAAGCTACATATTAATCTCCTCCCATTAGCCGTACGTATTCATAACAATAGTTCATTTCGCCGAAGAAAAGGCAATCAAGTACATTTCGTAACTTCAGATTGTCTTTGCAAGTCAGGCTCTTATCAACCTTGGGACTTGAGCCAGCAGCATCCGAACTGTGTACATTCTCGAAGGGAGGGCTGTTCATGCCCGTCTCTGCGAGGCCTGCGGCATTCCACAGCTAGCTGGGCTGGTTGTGCTCTGGTGGTTCTCTGCGACATCTGCTTTCATGGCTGTTAGATGTTTAGGCCAGTCCTTATGTCAAATCATTAGGCCAGTGTTCCTGCTTCAGATGTGATGTATCTCGAACCAAAAGAAAGTGCAGAATCAGAAATGTACCACGTAACATGTGCCCACTTTTTTTTCATCTCTTCTTATTTTATCTATCAATCACTAACGAAAACCCTTGCACTACTTCTACATAAGCACATTGTAATAAAACTATTCTTACTCAATAAAGAAGCAGAAAAATAACAAAAAACATTACCAAACTAAGACAGCTTATTTATGTCTTTACTCATCTAAAGCCCTTCACTGTACTGTATTGCATAAACACTGCCACCTATTAACCTCAGCCATAATCTACAGTGCATCTAAAACAAACATAACTACATGTCCCGCCCTTTCCAGCTCTGAGCATCCCTCTGAGCATCCCTGTCACTCTCACATTCAGCAACACCACATACATGTGCCTGTCATGTTTGTTTGCACTGTCCAAGTCAAACTCTCCCTTACTTTCCAATAGATAGTAACCCTCTAGTACCTCCCATTCCCTAGGTGCACCCGCAGTCAGTGTCAGCAGCCACTTGTCAGTGCTTGTCATATTTTTCCCAAGTAGCATCTTCCATGGTGAATACCTGGTCGCTGAAAACTCTCTCAGCAGTCCATGGAGAACAAATGACAGCCAGTCTTGCCACTGTGTGTCTTTCTCATCCATCTGTTTGAACTGCTCCTTCTTGGGCACCTCTTTCTGTTTGTTCTTCCATTGAGCCACACAAATGTCCATGTGCTCCTGCCACTCATCTTTTGCTGTGGGCCCCCAGGCCCTCTCTGTCGGGCACTGAAATGCATTGTCTTGCCCTTTCTCTGCATTGAGAAGCTTAATCATTAGTTCATCCTCTGCTTTCCAAATACCCAGGAGGCGCTCACATTTCCTTTGATCCTGCTTCTTGCTCTTCTGTAAGATAATCTCCACCACTTCAAGCTGTGGCCCCTCCATCAAATGACACTCCTTATCTTCTATGGATGCCATTAGCTCTGGCTGTGGATCATTGTCAGGTGCCACGGGCCACTCTCGCTCAGATGCAGTTACCATCTTTCTTCCCAGATGCAGCACCACTGATTGTGCTTCACCATGCTTTGCTCTTTCCCCCCCAAACACTATTAAGTGACGCTGACACTGACCACCAACTTCATATGTGGGCCTGTCAATGTGCTTCTCTGGTGCACATGCCCTGAAAGCCTCTTGTTGTGATTTGACATTCTCTGGCATGTATTCGCTTGACACTACACCTTTCACTATCATCTTGTTCAATTCCTTGTCTAAGGTGCACACTGCACAGTCACCTGTCCTTCTGAAATTCAGTTTATTTATTGCCCCTTTGTCTGGACATGCCTTCCCCCATTTTGTCAGGACCCCGTTTGCCAAATAAGTGATTGCATCTCTCTCTTCCAAAATGTCCTCCCTCCGGTATCTTCCCCCACTTCCTTCCCTTTCTCGGAAATACATAGAGCCATCCCCACAGCGTTGTGCGTCATCCACCCCAACCCCCAAAGGCACTGGTGCTGGCACCTCACATTCCTGCCCCTCTTTGTGTCCTCTCTCCTCCCCCTCCTTTACTAACACTGTTTTTTTCATTTTCAGCCATGCGTCATCAGCTGCATTCAGAATGTCTGCCCACCCCTTGGCGGATCTTAACCTTTCCTCCACATTCCCTTCAACCACCCTTTGTAACTGATGTTCGTGGGCAGCCCCAAACTCCTTCTTCCTTTGTACCGACTGGGGGATCACATCCCAATTGTGCAACATGCTCTTCAGCCTTTCCAGCACAGCCCTTGCCCCCGACTTATATGACAGATCTTCACCCGCCTCTTGCCTTGTCAGTGGACCGGCATCTGCCATGTTGCCACTGAAACTGTATTCTGTAATCTGTATTCTTTAATCTCTTTTATTCCTCTTTTATTCCTCTTTTTATTCCTCTTTTACTCAACCTTCAGACAGACCTCCCACTCTGTGCCCTCTACAGCATCGACCCTACACCCACTCTCCACGCCCCGGTGCTCTGACTGTATTACAGGTGCCTAAGAATGCTCTGCCCTATCTTTGTATTATTCCTAGAGTCCCTGAAGACTCCAAATTCCCCAAATTCCACTACCGCAACATGCAACAGGGTCCGCGAAAATGTTTTCACTTACCCGTTGTATTGCTGTTATCTCTGTGCACTTGATGAACAGAAGAGCTCCCGGGTTTCGGCACCATATGTTACAATCGTTCGTCCTGCTCTCCCCGATACTAGTGCAAATCCAGCTCCCTCGCACCGTCTCAGGCATTCCACGCACTTGGCACTCGGACACAAATAACCCACAAAGCCAGAAGTGGGGTTGTAAAAGTGCTGTAATGTTAACACACACACCAGGCTCTGGAGGGCTGCATCGACTCTGCCCCCTCCCAGGCCTGGCTCATACTTATGTACAATGCAAAGCTACATATTAATCTCCTCCCATTAGCCGTACGTATTCATAACAATAGTTCATTTCGCCGAAGAAAAGGCAATCAAGTACATTTCGTAACTTCAGATTGTCTTTGCAAGTCAGGCTCTTATCAACCTTGGGACTTGAGCCAGCAGCATCCGAACTGTGTACATTCTCGAAGGGAGGGCTGTTCATGCCCGTCTCTGCGAGGCCTGCGGCATTCCACAGCTAGCTGGGCTGGTTGTGCTCTGGTGGTTCTCTGCGACATCTGCTTTCATGGCTGTTAGATGTTTAGGCCAGTCCTTATGTCAAATCATTAGGCCAGTGTTCCTGCTTCAGATGTGATGTATCTCGAACCAAAAGAAAGTGCAGAATCAGAAATGTACCACGTAACAGTATGGGAACGATTGTAGTCCTCCTCGTGCCTGATCTGTGGGTTTCCGACAGGGGTGAGGAGCCACGGCTTCAAGGGATAGCCACTATCACCTTTATGAGAGGAAAATGAAGGTAAATATCAGGGGAATCATGAGGGACAGCTGTACTAGACACACATGCCAGCAGGTTATTGTTGCCCACATGCACATGTCCCTGGATGCATTGATGCCATTTTCTGTCCCTCCATGTGTCCTGTGCCATGGTCTAATGGTGTGGGTTGCATCTTCAAGATGATACATGGTGTGCACTGCCATCTTGTTGCACATGTATCGTGTATGCATACAGCTGTGTTTGCGTCAAATTAGTGAGGTGTGTGTCCTATGAGATTTACTTAGGGGGAGCGTCTGCAGTAGTCTGTGCAATATTGGGCAATTAGCATTGATCATTCTCATGGTCACATGCATCACTCCTGTGAGTGTGCCGGCCCTGTGCCGGACAGTGGATTCCCTATTAGGTTCAGTTTGATGCACTCCCAGGGATGCTTGTCCTGTGTGGTGATATGCTGGAGACTGCAACATGGTGCATATGCACTGCATGGTGCAGGATGGCGTTACGGAGGATGAGGATCGCTGATGGGTGGTGCATGTGTTGATGTGTTGTGGGATGTGGGGTGGTTTCCTGTTAGTCATGTCATGGTAGGTGTCGACCTTACTTCATTCATATGGGATTTAAGTGTCTTGTATGGTTTGTGATGTTTTCGGCAAAATGTTTGGTGATGTGCACAGCGTGCAGTCACATTAAAATTGGCAGCATGGTGGTGTGTGCATCTCTCCCCCCTTTTCAATCTCACGTGCCAGTCCTGCTACTTACCAAGCAGCCAGGCACGTCGTCTAGCATGTCGCTCCATGAAGCGTGGTAGTGTGGAGTTCCGCAGGACCAATGAGTCGATCCTGGATATTGGGCACAACAATGTGTGATGATCTTGCTGGTGTCGCATACCATATGAACATTGATGGAGGGATATTGCTTGTGGTTTTGGTACACCACCTCCATGGCATGCGGGTACACCAACTCCACGTGGGTGCAGTCGAGGGCACCTACACAATTTGGCATGCCTGCCAGTGCATGGAAGGCAACTTTTGTATGAAATATCTCCTGGGGAGTCCGTGGTAGGGATATGTAGTCCCTTGTGTGCTTGAGGAGGGCATCCAGCACTTGGTTCAGCACTTGGTTCAGTATCCGGGAAAAAAAGGGTTGAGATATGCCATGCATGTGCCCCACTGTGTGCTGGTAGGTGCCTGTTGCAAGGAAGTGGCGCGCGGACACTACCTTCAGTAGAGGGGGGATGGCGGTGCGTATTTCAATGAGGTTCACTATGTCGTCGTTTATCAGGTCCACTATGGTGGTGATTGTGTCCCGGTCCAGACGGTAGAGGGTGAGGATCTGCTCTGGGGTTAGGTTGAAAGGACCGGCTCTGATGCGAGGGATTGGGGGCTGCCGGCGTGGTAACGGTGGCTGCACTGGTGGGGCATGCTGGGCCTGTCTCACGCTCCTTCTCCTCCTGCATCTCCTCTATGGTGGCGGCTGTTGTTGTTGTTGTTGATGTTGTGGCAATGCAAGCAAGTCCTCCAGCTCCAGTAATGCTACTACTATTGGAATCATCTTGGTGTGGGAGGGGGTGTGGTGTGTGGGTGTGCTCCTTTTGTACTGGGCCAGACTCCATTGCTTCCACCTGTACTGATTGTGTGCACCTGTGGCAGTTGGGAACACTACTCAGGGCATTGAACTGTAGGTTGGCGATGCCGGTATTTACGGCATGCCGGTAAGCACTTTTTCCGACTTCATGAGGCCGTTATTTGCATCTCCGTCTCACTTGGGATCTACTGCAGTTTACGGCATGCCGCTAATGCCGGCATGGTGGGTCACGTGCACGCGCCCAGACCGTTATTAACGGCTCCGTACTTTACGATGCCATTAATAGTGGTCTGGTAGGTCAGAATATCCTGTAGCGATAATCGATGCCGGTGTTCCTTTACCGGCATCGTTTTTCCCTTAGCACCAACCTCGGAATGACTCCCATAGTATGCCTTAGCTATGTATCCCTTTTTATATAATATCTGCCTCATAACTGTGGAGATTATCTGTGATCTACAGTTGGCATTAAATAATGACTTAACTGTAGAGAGAGTGACAACTAGATATCAATTTATAAAGTTATGTTTTTATTTTAGAAGTATAGTATTTTGTAGTAACCATATCTAAGATCTAGTAGCTTGTATACTATATTCAATTAGTAATACCTAGAATAGATTGTGTTGGTTATTTACAGTTTATGACTGTATATATTACATTTATTGTATATTGTATGCTTCATATCTATGTGTCATTGGTCTTGAAGTTTAAATATTAATTATGTTCTTTTTTTCCTGTAGTATAAATTAAGAATTCCTTCAGAGAAATCGGAAGTAAAGTTTCTACATCTGAAAATGTTGAGGCTGATGTTTCATGTTCTATACAAATCTGTAATGAGAGTAACTTAGTGACGTACGCTAAAGAGCAAGGATGGGAAAATGTACAATTTGGGAGAGAAGCCATGTCAACGACTGATCCGAGTGGAACCATTCAGATTCCAAGTAAGACTGTTAATAGAAAGAGTGTATCAACATCATTACAGTGCGTGAAGAAATGGGAGATAGTTAAAAAAATGAAAGAACGATTAGTGCTTTACATTTAAGAGACACAATAAATTATGTGCACAGAAAATGTTTCACTTTCGAGTGCTCTCTAATCTTTAGAAAAGTGTGAAATTAGATTGTGCTCATGTGTTAAAGTGCTTCTTGCAGAAAATGTAATTTGAGGGGATCTTTACAAAGGATTTTCACCTAAAAAGGAAATTGTTAATTTTAGTGATGAACAATTTTAAAAAGTTGGCCACGTTCACAACCAGATTTTATAAAAATGGTGTGACATTTTTGGGGGGATTGGATTCCCACTTCTGTGATGAATCGAAGATGTTCTCTCTTCTCCCCAGGGAGCCACCCCCTTTGAGGTTAGGGAGGTGAGCCCGCTCCACAAGAAATTCCCAGAGGGTCTAGGCAAGTGGGACCCCACTGGGAGTGACTCTACCTTAGGGGACACAGACTTTCATTCCCACAAAAAAATATCTAGACCATCCACCATATCTGCATGTATGGGACTGCCTTCCATGAAGAATACTATGTCCTCCTTCTATTCGGCTTCAGACAACATTGAGTTAAACAAATCATTCCAAGAAAAGAAGAATATCTCTTTAAGAAGAGATGTGTATATAACTGGGGTCAGTGGATCACAGGAGGAGAGAGAGTACAGTGCACATGGAATCCCCCTGATATAATCACGCTGTGGAAGGGCAGAACTGAAGGAAGCGTGGAATCCACCATGATTAGAAAACTGAAGAACACAAGCTCAGGAAATCAGAGGAGTAGCAAAACAAAGTAAAGAGAAGCCATATTGAGGATGGGGAAAGAAAATCTGTCCAGAGTGGTGGCGTGACCACAACCTTACCGTGGTGGTCTAGGCCCTCGTTGAACAATACTGAGACCATGGCAGCTGGAAGTACTGACAGCTTCCATCTGACAGCGTCCGTCGATCAAAGCAGCCAGCGCAGACGCCAGGAATGGGAAGTGAAAGAAGGTTAATACTGAGAAGGGACCAAGCAAAGCAGGTTACCTATGCAAGGGCCGTGCCCCGCAAGTCACACTGGACAGATGCAGGTACAGGGGTGAACGGGAGAAGTAGGAGGCTACTCACCACTGTCCCTTTCCTCCTCAAAATATTGGACAAAGCAGTCTACCTGCAGGTTCAACACTTCATTGAAGAGAACAAACTCCTTGGTCTCCGCCAATCTGGCACGGAACAGAAACAGCCCTACTTGACTTGAAAAACCAGATGGACGATGCGAGAGACTTGGGCAAACCTGCACTTCTCCTACTCCTAGACCTCTCAGCGGCCTTCGACCTTGTGGATCATGGCGTCCTATGCCACCACCTCTCCACCACGGCCAAATTCTCCCCTGAAGCCACAGCGTGGATCACCTCCTTCTTACAAGACAGAACCATGCAAGTATTCTCTGACTTAGCCGCCGCATCACCAACCATTATACTCTGTGGGGTGCCCCAAGGCTCCTGCCTCTCCCCCACGCTATACAACATTTTTACACGCCCCCTCTTCCTCATCCTCGACGCCATGGGCATCTCATACACCAACTACGCCGACGACACACAAATCCTCATCACTCTCACAGGTAACTACAACACTGACTCCCTGGCCCTCAACAACCTTTACAATACCATCCAAGCCTGGATGGCAGACAACGGTCTATGCCTCAACTCTGACAAGACGGAACTCCTCCTGGTAGGCTCTCCCGACACCCTAAAGAATCTAGATGCCCAATTCAGTCACTTCACCATTGATTCCATTAAAATTCCAGTCTCCGACTCTGTCAAAACCCTGGGAGTTTATCTGGATTCTAGCCTATCCATGGACAGACAAATCAATGCAATTGCCTATGCAGCGGCATATCATGCCAAACTTATCAATGCAGTCAGACCCTTTCTCTCCAAAGAGAACTGCACTAACATAGCCAGAGCCATCACCGGCTCTAGGCTAGACTACTGTAACGTACTCTTTCTAGGAACCTCTAAAAAAAACCTAGAGAGACTACAAGTAATACAGAACAACGCGCTCCGGGCAGCCCAAGGTATTGCAAAAAGAGAACACATCTCTGAGGCCAGAAAACTAGCCCACTGGCTCCCAATAAAAGAAAGGATATTATTCAAAGCCCTGACATTGACCCACAAGTGCATCCACCTCTCTGCGCCTGCATACCTCTCACAAAGGATACACCCTGTCTCCACCACCAGGCCAACCAGATCACCCTACACCAACATGCTCTCAGTGCCTCTAGTAAAAAAATTAAAAGCGGGCGGATCCAGCTTCCCTTACCTTGCGCCCTCGCACTGGAATGCCCTACCACACAGTATCCGTGGAGAGGCCTCCCTCACCACCTTCCGCAAAACGCTGAAGACTACCCTGTTCACATAAGGCTAGACATACTAGCACGATTACCCTATGTATATTGTATCATATGATCAAAAGCAATATCTGTAACAACAGTATGTCATCCTGCAACATTTACAATGTGTCAACAACCGCTATCTTACCTGTACCATGTAACTAAGTCATTGCAAGTAACAGCGCCTCAATGCCCCTGGGCTGCTTGTGCGCTATATAAATGTAAATAAATAAATAAATAAAATAAATACTGAGGAGAAGTGAAGTAATAAAATAAATGTGAGGAGAAGAAAGTGTAAAAGCCATAAGGGAAACATTTGAGCAGTAAACCAGAGTGAATGGTTGTACAAGGAATGAGTAAAGAACGTGAAAAACAAAGCACAGTGGGAATCTGAGGAATGGTGGAAACAAATACCGTGAGAAGGAGGGAATTGGCCACATGAACTCAGGGTGGAAGAGACCAAAAGTGTAATTAGGGATGTAAATTGAGATTGCCAAGTGAATTGAATAATGACACAAGAAAACTAGGAGAGAGAATCCAGGAGAGGAATATTCCTAATAAGGATCAAGTAATACAAAACCAAAGAAAGGTTGGATGTCAAGTATGTGATAAAACAAGAGCCAAAGCAAAGACAGTGAGACAATATCACAAGGAAAGTCGTTATTAACATAACAAGAAAGAGAGTACAAAACCAATGAACAGTTGGGATGTGCTACAAGAGCTCATGAGGAAAATCCCAGGAGGGTGTCAGAGAAGATGAGCATAAGAACCTCCAAACAGGCACATTTGTTCTATTGACAATACAAGGGACCAAGATAAAATCGCTGAGCAAAAGCCACAACCAATAAGACATAAAGGGAAATGACTAAGAGATTAAAAACACTCTTTGGCCTACTTTAGTTCATATTAGTGGTAGGGTCATCTAGTATAAGGTCTGGGACTCCGGAAAGGCTGTAATGCAGGCCAGCCAGAAGTTCAGGGCTGGGGAGGTTGATGTCCCCGGCATTGGACACCTGTCTCCCATGTGGGTCGACTGTCCACAAGTCCAGCAACAGTAACAGTGAGCCTCGGCAGTGTACCTGTCATGCATTCACTTTCTTTGCCACCTACTGCCCTGCACCAGACACTCCAAGGCACATCCACTCACAGGGTCCGAGCACACATACCGAAGCAGCAGAGCAACGTGCTGTAAGCACATCACCAGAGAGTCATGCTGACATGGCTCAGTTTGCCATGTGGAATACAGTACACAGGGCAGGTCGGTCGCAATGACAGTTACCATGGCAACTTAGCACGCGCCCAACAAGACAGTCAGCCCGCATAGCGCGTCTGACCCTTGTGTGTCACGTGACACAGTAACTCCACTCACGTGACTCGGCAATGTTGTAAAAAGACACTGAACGTGCTACATGGCGCTTCTCAGCTATGCATTCCCAGTGTTTGGTATTTATGTCTTCTCGGCTGTGTTTTACCTTCTGGATCCGAATTCCGGCCTTCTGTTACTGGACTGCCTTTCGCCTTACATCTTTGTTACAACGCTCATCAAAACTGTTACTTGAAATGCTTTGACCTCGGCTCACACTTTTCAGACTGTTTCTGGCACTCTCCCTGATATGGCACATCACGTTTTGTCTATCTGGATTCTACAGAACTCGGATCACGGTTCCTGGACTTCCTTGGGATCTGCCTTCTCTGCAATCACGCCGGACTTGCCCTCTGGGTGAAGGTGTGTGCCGAGCCTTCACCTCATACACAGGGGTGACCCACTGAGTTTCTGCAGCCATCCTGACACACCTGTGCTGGCTCTGCTGCTGCCACCTTACTCACTGAGGCAACATCACACACCTTTCTGGGGGAACACCATTAACAGGGATCCTGTTCTTTTCCTCCCTCCGGTCCTTCTCCTGCTCCCCAACTGGTAGGTGTCCTTTGGTTGTCCTTTACAGCCATTGTTTAGTTCTAGTATTCTAGTAGTGTACTTGTTTAACCAGACTTCCTTCCATTGCAGCCTGCTAGGGACCCAGTGTTCTTGTTCCTGCCACCTGTGACCCCAACTATTGAACAGCAAGTTGTTTCTATCTCTCTGTTCGGTGCTTGAGGATGGAGGTATACCTAATCTATGCAGACCTCAAGTCTTTTTTTTTTATCAAACATTTTATTGAATTTTCATACAAGGTTAAATAAACATTACAACAACTGGGAGAGCCGTATAAGAAGCTCTCCAAACACAACATTCACAACTAATCGCAAAGAGAGGGAAAAGAAAAAGAAACGGTCATTGTAAAACAAGAGCAAACATCTATGGCGTGTATCGGTACAGTACTCTCTGCACAGTTGACACGTATTCACAGAGTCAGGTCATCTGGTAGGAGGGGGACACGTTATTGATAGTCCTCCCATTTCTGCTAGATTCTCTTTGTTTTTTCAGGGCAGCCTCTCGCAGCGTAAACTCCGTACTCCATTGCAATACAAATGTCTATATCCGTGGGCCATTGTTCGAGGGTAGGTGCCAACTCTGAGCCCCATAATTGTGCTATGTTCCTCTTTATTACTGCTGTGGCAGTTGACATGAATAGTTTTTCATATCTTGTCAGTTCAATTTTGTCCTCTATCCCTAGCAGCAAAAGCTTTGGTTCCCTGTGGACTGTTTTTCCTAGAATTTTGACAATTCATTGCAACCTGCTTGCCAGTAGCGTTGAATATGCTGGCACTCCCATAAAATATGGAAGAAGGTACCTTCTTCGCGTTTGCAGCGCAGACAATTTGAGTCCGAAATCCTGCCCCAGCGGAAGAGTGTCACTCTTGAGTAGTAGACTCGATGGAGGATTTTAAGCTGTCTGAGTCTAAATCTAGACGAGATCGCTATCTCCCGGGGGTACATTAGAGCAGTTATCCACTCCTCCGCCTAGATTACCCCAACCCCCACTCCCATTTGGCCTTTAGACTTGCCAGTTCAGTTGTGGCGAAAGAGGTGATGGCGTTATACAGGACAGAGGCGACCTTGTGTTGAATTCGTTCGGAAACTACATTACGTTCCATCTGTGTGTATTCAGGCATGTCGTACATGGCAGGAAGGTGGGTTAACAGCGCGTGGTTTAACTGTGTATAGTGGTATTGTTCTGTGAGGGGGAGAGAGAAGCTGGACACCAAGGTTTCAAATGGAATCACTTCTCCCTCGCGTATCACATCTCCAATTTTTGCTATCCCATGCAGTGTCCAATTGGGCCATCTGGGGAGTTTGCTTACTTCTGGGAGGTTCCTGTTATTCCACAGCGTTTGTATGGGTGTTAGTTTGTTCCCCCAGCCCATATATTTGTATGTTTCTGCCCAAACTCTTGGTATGTGTGTTAGCATGGTTGGAGGGGTCGCTCGGCCCACCTCTCGATATAAGTGTTCCAGGGGAGGTTTGGAGGAGTCGCTTGTGATTATCACCCTGATATTTGATAGTGTTGTGTCCCGGTGCAGCATGTCATTCACAATCGCCATTTGTCTGGCCCAGTAGTATGTTTGTAGTCTGGGGAGGCCTATACCACTCTCCCATATTGATCTTTGGAGCGTGGCAAGTGCTATGCGTGGGTGTCCTCCACCCCATAGCAGTTTTCGAAGGATACAGTCAATATTGTGGAATTTTCGCCATGGGACATGTAGTGGGCCATTTTGCAATATATACAAGAAGCGCGGGAGGGCCATCATTTTGGAAAGGGCTGCTCTGCCAAGTCGGGAGAATGGTAGGGAGTATATTCCCTAAGGGCTTTTGTAATTTGTATACCCAGGTATCTGAATTGTGTCAGTTCAATATGGTAAGGGCAGTTTGTTAGTATTGTTTCATTCACCTTACCCGGTGGGAATAGTATGAACTTAGTCCAGTTAACATGTAGTCCGCTAAAGGAACCGTATCTTTCTAACAAGCGTGTCACTACGGCACAGGAGTTAATCGGGTCTTTTAAATATATCAGCAGGTAGTCTGCATACAATGAGACTCTATCCTCCAAGTCATCTGCCCAGTGAAAGCCACTCCGTGGGCCTCATTACACATTGGGCCTCATTCGGAGTACGGCGCTAACCAATGGCGCTATTAACGCCTTGGTTGACGCCGTACCCGGACCGGCAGCGCCTTGGTGGATGGCGGAATTACCGCCCCATTCCAAGGTTGGCGGGGCGGTAATTCCCCAATCCCCATTTACCCTTCCCCATTCCCATTCTTGCCCCATAGGGCATAATGGGAGTGGGGAAGGCATCAATTACGCCACCGTAAATTACGGTGGCGTTATTAACATCAAGGTCCCTTAGCGCCATGGTTTTTAACACCTGCTAAAAGCAGGTGTTAAAACCACCATGGCGCAAAGGGAACTCGGAGTATGGCGGTAAGGGATTACCGCCACCGCTCTCATTAGCGGTGGCCGCTATCCCTTACCGCCATACTCGGAATGAGGCCCATTATGCGGTAAACCATGGTGCTATTAGCACCATGTTTGCCGCCGGTACCATACCGGTGCCACTATGGAGAAAAGGGGAATTACCACCCCATTCCAAGGTTGGTGGGGCGGTAATTCCCCCTTTCTCCATGGCCCGTCCCCATTCCCATTTTTGCCCCATAGGGCTCAATGGGAATGGGGAAGGAGCTAATTACGGTACCGCAAATTGCGGTACCATAATTAGCACCAAGGTCCCTTTGCGGGTCCCAACTTTAAAGGCTGGTCTACACCAGCCGTTAAGGTCGGGTCCCGCAAAGGGACCTTGTAGTAAGGCGGTGAGTGTTTACCGGTACCTGTGCCCTTACCGGTACCGGCAAACCCTTACCGCCTACCGTGTAATGAGGCCCCATGTCTCTGTGGTACGCAGCAGTACTGCGAGAGGTTCAATCGCTAGGGCAAAGATCATTGGTGACAATGGGCAGCCCTGTCTGGTTCCTCTGCCTATTACAAAGGGGTCTGAATTCCAGCCGTTCATCCTCACCGTGGCCCCTGGAAGTCTGTAAAGGAGTTTAACTCAGTTAGTGAAGTGAGGCCCAAAGCTCATGCAGTGCATTATTTCCCAAATAGCCTCCCAATAGACTGAGTCGAATGCTTTTTCAAAGTCAGTGGCTAATAGGGCAAGGGGGCTCTGGAGGGTGCCTATTCTCTCCAGGGCCGAGTGTAGTCTACGGATATTCATGCGGGTTGATCTTTGCGGCATGAAGCCGCATTGATCTGGGTGAATTAGAGACGGGATGACCTGTTGTAATCCATCAGCTAGCACCTTCGCAAGAATCTTGGTTTCGCTGTTTATGAGAGAGATGGGTCTGTAGGAGGTACATTTGTGGGGGGGTTTGCCTGCTTTGGGAATCACTATTATGGTGGCTTCTCTAAGGTCGGGAGCTAGAGAGCCCTGGTCACGTGCACTTTGGTGCATGCATAACATATGTGGGGCTAGCTCCACTGGGAAGCCGTTTGGGCCTGGCGTCTTCCCTGATTGAAGCCCCGACATGGCTGCCACGATTTCTTCTTCCGAGATCTCTTTTTTGAGGTGTTCTCATTCTTCGTTGCTCAGGGTGGGGAGAGTGACTTCCGCTAGAATCGTATTCTCTGCAGGGGAGGCAGGTGTTTTGTAGAGGTCAGCGTACAAGGTGGCAAAGCTACCCGCTATTTCCTGATCTGTTAGCAGAGGGTGAGAGTTTTCCGGGCTGAGCCGTCTAATTTGACTGTGCCCCTCGTCCCTCCACTCCAACCAGGCGAGCATCTTGCTGGCCTTGTCTCCGGTTTCATAAACCCTAGCGCGTATTGCTCTGTGCGCTTGTCTGGCATTATTTAGGGCTATATTTTGGAGACGCTTCTGAGCGAGCAAGAGTGCCTGTTGTGTTTCGGGCCGATCCTGCGACAGATGGTCCTCTTCCGCATGTTTTACCTGTCTCTCGGCCTCGTGTAGCATAGCAAGGTGTGCCTTTTTATGGGCAGTGGTCCAGGAGATGATTTCTCCTCTCAACACTGCTTGTATGCTTCCCATAGCACTCCTGGGTCTTCTACCGTTCCTGTGTTTGTTTCAAAGTAGGATTTCGTGGCTGTTTGGATTCGTTCCACTAGATCCGGGAAGCCCAGGTAGTAGTTATTGAGACAGGGGGGAGTGATCCGAGACTCCCCTAGGGAGTAGGCATGACCTGTTAGCCTTATGTATTTCTACCAGAGGGAGAAAAAAGTAGTCTAATCTCGAAAGCGAGGCATGTGCTCCAGAGTGGAAGGAGTATTCCCTGCTATCGGGGTACAGCTCTCTCCAAACATCCTGTAGGCCCAAGGCATTGACAAAGGTGGCCAGCTTGGTGCGTATGCTGGGGTTTCTGCCTCGCACGTGTGTGCGGTTCATTTAGATGTCCATGACCTCGTTAAAGTCACCTCCCATAATCATGATGTCAGATGTGTCCCCGGTGATCAGGGGTGAGATATCAGTGAGCAATGGGGTTAGCAGGGTCGGTGGTGCGTAGATTGCCAGCATTGCAATTGATTGTTCCCATAGCGTCCCCGTGATGTATACATATCTGCCACCTGTGTCCTGAGTAACGCTGGATAAATGGAGCGGGAGAGTTTTGTGTATTAGAATGAGCACGCCCCTTGAACCCCTAGTGAAGCCGGAGTGTATTGCAGTTTGATAATTTGTGCGCTTAAACAGATTGCATTCTGTCCCCGATAAGTGTGTTTTAGTTAGGAATACTGCATCTGGCTTGTGTCTGTTTAGGAATTGCGTGCCCAAATGTCTCTTTATATCGTTACCTAGCCCATTGAAATTTCATGTCATGAACCGGAACGTTCTAGTTGTGTTGCTATGTGAGGCCATGACAACTTGGGGTGGGAGTGTCACACATCATAACACGTACCGTGAGTGATTTGTGCCATCTGGCTACTGCTGTTGACTGTGCAAACATGAGGGAGCAGGGGGTTCACTTACAGGATATGTTATCCCCAGTGGGTCCATGTTTGTGTTGTCTTTGTGTGTTTTCTCCCCTTTGAGGAGTTGTGCCTTGATCGGTAGACCCATCAATAAAAGAACCAAAAAAGAAAACCCAACATACCCCCCACCCTACACTCCACCCAACTTGAAGTATCTGTCGCCCGAACAACATTTAGCCGCTGTCAAATTGACAACCTGCTCACTCTAAAACATAAACTTACAATAGACTGGAACATCTATGTGTCTGGAGGACGGGTGCCGGGGGGAACTTTCCCTATCCCCTGGACCACTCGAACTTAAGTCTATACGTGGGGCTCAGAGCCGTGTGATGTGTCTTTTGTTGAGCCAACAGAATGTTATAAATGTGTTCCCGTCAGATTAGGATGGTACCTTTTTCTGTTTTGTGCCTTCAGTGGTCTTCAACCGGTGGCGGCGGTGGGTCCGGATCTCGTTCTTTTGGTGGCAGGGCAGGCAATCCACGCTCAGGCGGTGGTCTGGGCCTCCGGTTGTTTCTCAATCTCGCTACCCCCCAGTCACCTTCAATGTGTTGTTCTGCCCATCTCCATGCGTCCTTTGGATCTGTAAAATGCACTGTAGTGCCTTGGTGGTATATTTTAAGCTGCACTGGGAAGAGAGTGCCATATTTCACGTTGTTGGTTTGGAGGTGTTTCTTGAGTTGGTCAAAGGATTGACGTGCCCTCTGGACCTCCCTAGTGTAGTCCAGAAAGAAGGCGATGCAAGAACTGTTGTGTGTGAATGTTCCCTTCATGCGGGCCATTTGCAGTAATGCGTCACGATCCCTGTAATTAAACTGTTTTGGAATCACCGTACACGGTGGTAAGCCTGGTGTAGGTGGTCCAGATGGCATGCGGTGGGCCCGTTCAATGGGGAAAAATTTAGAGAATGAGTTGGGTTCGAACAGGTCAGAGAGCCATTGTTCGAAGAATAGTTCCATGCACGGCCCTTCCGCTTTTTCTGGCAGGGCCAGTATGTGGATTTTGTTGTGCCTAGATCGACCCGCTCCCTCATCGACTCGCTCCTCCAATGTTTTGATGCGTGACATGGCCTGGGTCATATGCTGTTCCATGTTTCGTAGCCCGTCTTCTGCTCCAGAAATGTACTGTTCAGCTTCCCCTGTGTGTGATGTCAATTTTTGCACGTCATGCCAGTGAAGGGAGACGTCCATGTTAATTCCATCAATTTTTTGCTCCATTGATGCCCGCGATTTGGCTATTGCAGCCATGCTATCCTTAAGGGATTTGGAGCTTTCAGCCTCCGTCATGTTGTGCAGCTGCTCTTGGTCCGAGGAGGAGGCCGCTGGTGTTGTAGTGTATTGATCGATTCTGCTTTGGGTAACTGTCTTTCTGGCTTTGTCTTTGCCCATGATGCGCTCGGCTGATACCAGTCAATGTGGAGGGTCGTTTTCGCTGTGTGCAGCAGGTTGTTGCCACAGTGAATGTTGCTCCACAGCAAGTGTAGGCCACACCCAGCCACGGCCGACTGATCTTTACCGTGTGTTCTCTGGATGGGGCTTGCCCCGCCGCGCCTCCCCGGACTGCAGCGCCACCGGATCTCGCGGCCAGAGTCAGTCGCAGGTCTGCGCTGTACCCCAGGCAGTGCGGGCACTACGATGTTGGCGGCGCAGCTCCTTTCCAGTGTTACCTCAATCAGGTTGCATGCACCCACCACCAAGGCCCAGTTCGCCGTCGCCGAACACCCGCTAGTGGCACAGATGTGTACAGGGTATCACATGGGCGAAGACAGGCAACGGGCAGCACGATCACCCGTGGAGGTTCTTTCTTGTAGCCTTCTCCGGTACTTTAGAGGCTGTGTCACAGGCGCCTCATGCGGCACGTCTCCCCCACACACAGCATAGCCAGCTCCGGACGTGGACCGCGGCCATCTTGCTTTTCGCTCGCCGACACCGCTACAAAACTTTCTCGGCAATTTAACTCAGTTACGTGGAAAGCTCCGGGCTTTGTTTTCAGTTTGTCTGGTCACTAGATGTATGGCTCTCAGCAGGATTATTTTGCGGCAGTAACACCACAGATAGCAGGCTGTTTGAACAGGATTTGTGCGGCGGTCCCGGGAGCTTCAGGGACTCACGTCCGCATCGCACCGCAGCTGGCCACACCCTCTCAGACCTTAAGTCTTGACAGACTGAGAAGCCTTTTCTGCCTGTGTTATGGATACCTCCGCCAGGGACCCAGTGGCCACTTTGGTCCAGGCTATCAGGGTATTGCGGGCCGACATGGCAGCTGCCACCGATGTCATCCATCAACGATTAGATACCATACAGAGTGAGCGCCATGCCGTTCCTGCGGAAGCAGAGTTTGGTGATCCCCCTACACCACCTGGTGCCTCCGGCAACAGTGCGCCCCAGCCCCAGTCTATGTTCCCGCTCCATTTCCCCTGGCTGCCCCCGAAAAGTTCCAAGGCAACCCCCAAAATGTTCTGCACCTTCTTGAATCAGTTCAAACTGCACTTCCTGTGCCACCCCCAAGCATTCCCAGACTGCAGTACCAAGGCAGCGTTTACCCTTTTGCACTTGGGCGGTATAGTAGCTACCTGGGCCACTCCATTGTTAGATATGAATAGCCCTGTCCTGTATGACTTCAACCTCTTAGTGACGCAAATGACCAGGGTGTTTGACACACGCCACAAGGCACAGTCACGCAACCTTGAATTGCTTGATTTATCCCAAGGCAAAAGCATACTAATTGACTACATCACACACTTCAATCAATTGTCAGTAGAAACGGCTTGGCCAGAAAACAAAAAGACTGTGGGCTTTTATAGGGGGCTAAACGATACCATGAAAGACGCTCTGCCCATGTTCCCAGCTTTGCCCATACAGTATGTTGACCTTGTGGTTTTGGCACTGCAGGTGGATGCGCGGTGGGCGGAAAGAAAAACCGAGTCCGGTCAGGCATCTTCCCGTTTTTTTTCCCCTTCCACTGATACCCCTGGGGAGCCTATGCAAATTGGAGGGATTCGCAGTCCGATCACTGCCACAGTAAGAGAACGCCGGAGAGCAGCCAACGCATGTTTCTACTGTGGCCTAAACGGACATTATGTCAAGGAATGCCCAAGGCGCCCCAAACCTAAGCCATCAGGTTTTCACAAGGCTCGTCTCTAGAACTGGGGGCACGGATGAGTCAATACACAAACCCCTCGGTAACCTTGTCTCCCTTAGGACACACAAAGCCAATGATTTTGCAGGCCCTGTTATTGTCCAATGCAATGGATCTCGATCCTCCCCAGCATGTAGTAGGTGCCGTTGGGTCTAGCATCCCCATTGAGTATCAGGACTTCTCGAAAGTGTTCGATAAGGGGTGTGCAGAACATCTCCCACCACAGAGGCTGTATGACTGCTCTATTGGTCTCATTCCTGGTTCAGATGTGCCTTTTGGTTGTATCTATTCATTGTCCCCCTCAAAAGATCAGGCCCTGAAGGAGTACCTGCAGACCTCCATCTGCTTGGGTCACATACAGCCTTCCAAGTCACCTGCTGCCAATCCTATCTTTTCATCCCCAAAATGGAGGGGGACCTCATCCTTGTATTGATTACAGACGACTAAATATCATAACAATCAAGAACCGCAATCCCATTCCATGTGCGTGAGGTGCTTTATCGGCTGAAAATGCATGCCCTCTTTTTGAGAAACCAGAAAAGTGCCTGTTCCATGTTCACAAAGTTGACTTCCTAGGTTTCCACATCATGCCTAATGGTCTGTCCGTGAACACATCCAAGGTCTGTACAGTTCTGGATTGGCCTGTTCCGACTACCATCAAAGCCCTCCAATCGTTTCTTGGCTTTGTCAACTTCTATAGGCGATTCATATCTGGTTTCTCTTCCATTACAGCCCCTCTCACCAAACTCACCAGTCCTCAAAACCCGTTTATTTGGTCACCTGTTCAGCAGGAAGCTTTTGAGATGCTGAAAAAGGCATTCACCTCTGTACCCATATTGCACCACCCCAACCAAGACCCCCCGTTCCTAGTCGAGGATGACGCCTCATCCTATGCTTTAGGAGCCGTTCTTTCGCAGACATGCCCAGCCACCGGCCTCTTGCACCCAGTGGCCTATCAGTCACGCAAATTCACGCCAACCGAGGCCCAATACACTGTCACAGAAAAGGAACTCCTGGCTGTCAAGGACGCCTTCCAAGTATGGAGACACCAACTCCTGAGGGCCAAACATCAAATAACGGTCTAAACTGACCATCCTAATCTGCAAGATCTAGCCACCCTGAAGTGCGCCAACAGCCATCAGGTATGATGGCATTTGTTCTTTTCTGCTCATGATTTTGTGATCAAATATCGGCCAGGGGTCACACATGAGAAAGCAGATGCCTTGTATCGCTTGCCGGGTGGGGTCTCCCTTCCTGTCTTCCCAGAAACACTATTAGACAGGAAACACATATTCTGTTTATGCACTCCCCCAAAATGCTTAATGACCTCTGTCCCTCAATGGACAGCCCTGCAACTTTTCTGATTGGGATCCAGTAATATACGAGGGTCTACCCTTTGTACAGGACAGATTGTTCCTGCCCACACCAGACACACGTTTTCTAGCCCTGGAATGGTCCCATTCACCCTCGTTAATGGACACCCAGGCCAAAAATGCACCTTGTCCTTACTCCAGAGGTGGTGTTGGTGGCCTTCTATGCATAGGGGCGTCTATACCTATGTGAACAACTGCTCGATATGCGCCCAGTGTAAGCCCCATAAAGGACATCCTCTAGGCTTGCTCCTACCCTTACCCATCACGCCTAGGCCTTGGCACATGATCACTATGGACTTTGTGATGGATATACCTAGAGTACAGGGTTATGATACAGTCTGGGTGGTCATTGACTCGTTCACCACAATGGCCTGCTTCATACCCTGCTCGGGTATACCCTCGGCTCCCACATTGGTTGGGTTGTTCTTTCGCTCAGTTTTCTGTCTCTTTGGCTTACCATCGGTTCTCATTTCTGACCAGGGTTCCCAGTTCACTTCCAGGTTTTGGTGGGCTCTCACTATGTTACTTGGCATTGATGCTCGGTTCTCCTCCTCATACCACCCTGGAACAGATGGACAAAGCGAACGTGTCAACCAAACAATGGTGCAGTACCTGTGCTGCCTGTCTTTGCAGAACCAACATTCATGGTATCAGGTGCTGCACATTGCGGAGTTTGCATATAAAAATGCCCCTCACTTCTCCACAGGTTTCTCCCCCTTTTACTCCTGATATGGCCAGCATCCATGTACTCTTCCCTTCCCTGACCTGGCTTCTTCCCGAACACCCGCTGCTACTCCTTGTATCTGGGACTTGTCCCATGTCCATGCCTAGACCCTGACTCACCTCTGTGACTCCCAGGCACTGATGAGTCATGCTGCGGACAGGAGGCGTTCCCAAGCTCCTTGCTATGCCCTCGGAGATATGGTAGGGCTTTCTACCCATCACCTGTGCCTGTCTGGTTGGCGCAAGCTGCTACCCTGTTTTGTTGGCCCCTATAGCATCGTCAAGATTGTCAACCTCATGGCCTATCGTCTCTCCCTGCCCTCTGCCTGGTGCATACACCCTGTTTTCCACACCTCTCTTCTTAAACTGTGCCCTGCCTCCTCTCGTGTGATTTTGCCGCCTGCTCCTGTCCTGCAGGATTCTTCTGATGAATATGAGGTTACCGCCATACTGGGTTCCCACATTAGCAGGGGGCAGTTGTATTATCTGCTTGATCGGTTGGATTTGGGCCCTGAGGAGAGGTCCTGGGAGCCCGCCAGTGAGGTCCATGCCCTGCTTCTGGATTCCCGTTTCCATCGAGGCAATCCGCCTTTGGGGGGGCTCTGTCATGCATTCACCTGTTTTGCCACCTTCTGCCCTGCACCAAACACCCTAAGGCACATCCAATAACAGGGTCAGTGCACACATACCACAGCAGCGGAGCCACGCACTGTCAGTACATCGCCGGAGAGTCCCGCTGTCATGGCTCAGTGCGCCGTTTGGAATATAATACACGGGGCAGCATCGGACGCAATGACAGACTTAGCACGCGCCCAACTATGCTGCCAGTCTGCATAGCGCATCGGCCCCTTGTGCATCACGTGACATGGCAACTCCGCTCATGTGACTCGGGCGCCATGGCAAAGGTGTAAAAAGATGCTGAACATGCTACGTGACGCTTCTCAGCTGTGCATTCCCAGCATTTGGCGTTTCATCTTCTCAGCTGTGTTTTACCTTCTGGATCTGACTTCGGCCTTCTGTTACTGGACTGCCTCTCGCATTACCCTTTGTTATGACACTCATCTGAACTGCTACTTGAACTGCTTTGACCTCGGCTCCCGCTTGTCAGACTGTTTCTGGCACTTTCCCTAATACGGCACATCGCATTTTGTCTATCTGGATTCTACAGACCTCGGATCACATTTCCTGGACTTCCTTTGGATCTGCCTTCTCTGTAATCACGCCGGACTTGCCATCTGGGTGAATGTTTGTACCGAGCCTTCGCCTCATACACAGGAGCGACTCAGTGAGTCTCTGCTGCCGCCCTGACACACCTGTGCTGGCTCTGCTGCTGCCACCTTACTCACTGAGGGAACATCACACACCTTCCTGGGGGGACACCTTTAACAGGGATCCTGTTATTTCCTCCCTCCAGTCCTTCTCCTGCTCCCCAACTGGTAGGTGTCCATTGGTTATCCTTTACAGCCATTGTTTAGAGCTGGTATTCCAGCATTGTACTTGTTTAACCAAACTTCCTTCCATTGCAGCCTCCTGGGGACCCAGTGTTCTTGTCCTGCCACCTGTGGCCCCAATTATTGAACAGCAAGTTGTTTATATCTCTTTGTTCAGTACTTGGGGACGGAAGTATGCCCTAATCTATGCAGACCTGAAGTCATGACAGTGTCAATCCCTCCCTGGAGCGAAAAGAAGGAACGCGGCACAGCCAGAACTCCAGGACGGCTCGGGCTACTGCCCCTGGACTTGGGCACCTGCTTCCAAGGTGGGTCCAGCATCCCCAAGTCCAGCGCATTCCCACGGTGCCCCGGCAGGGTCCCCATCCCTTCCCAGAGCAAAAAGCTGTAGCATGGCACAGCCAGAACTCCAGGAACACTGGGGCTGCTGCCGCTGGCCTTGGGCGCCTTTCTCTCATTGGGGTGGACCATCCCCAAGTCCAGCTGTGGTGCCAGACAGCCCTGGCAGTGTTCCAATCCCTCCCCGGAAAGGAAATCTGTAACGCACCCCAGCCAGAACTCTATGATGGCAGGGGGTGCTGGCCCTGGACCTTGGGCACCTGTCTTCTATGTGGGTCTACCGCCCCATGTCCAGAGCAGTCCCAGAGAGCGCCAGCAGGTTCCCTGTCCTTTCCCAGAGGGAAAAGCTGTAAGGCAGGTCAGCCAGCACTCCAGGATGGTCGGGATGATGTTCCCAGTCTTGGGTGCCTTGTGGTTCGACCGTTCCTAAGTCCAGTGGCAGTCCCAGGGAGCCCCAGTAGGTTCCCCATTCCTCCCTGCAGGGAAAATCTGTAACACGTTCCAGCCAGAGCTTCAGAATGGCCAGGGGTTCTGGCCTCGAACCGTGTCGTCTGTCTCCCATGTTGGTTGACCATCCCCAAACTCAGTAATGGTACTGGGGAGCCCCGGTGAGGTCCCCAACCCTCCACAAAGGGCAAAGCTGTAACCACCCAGCCAGAGCACCAGGACATTCGAGGCTGATGCCTTGGGCACCTGTCTCTCATGTGGGTCGACCTTCCGTAAGTCTAGGGGCAGTCCAAAAGAGTCTGGAAAAGGCTCTACAACTGTCCCCGGAGGGAAAATCTGTATCGTGGCACTGACAGAGCTCCAGGACGGCCGTTGGTGCTGCCTCCGGACTTGGGTGCCTGTCTCCCATGTAGGATGACTATCCTCAATTCCAGCAGAAGTCCCAGGGAGCCCTGGCAGGGTCCCCATTCCTTCTCAGAGGGAATAGCAGTAACGCAGACCAGCCACAGCTCTAGGATGGTCGGGCTAATGGCGCCAGCCTTGGGAGCCTGTCTCCATTGTTGGTCGACCACACCTAAGAACGGTGGCAGTCACAGGGAGCACCAGCCAGGACCCCATCCCTCCCCAGAAGGAAAAGCTGTAACGCAGGAAGGCCAGAGCTCCATGATGGCAGGTGGTGCTGCCTCCTCCCTTGGGTTCTTGTCTCCCATGTGGGTCGACTATCCCGAAGTCCAGTGGCAGTCCGAGGGAATCCCGGCATGGTCTCCACTCCATCCCGGAGGAAAAGCTGTAATGCAGGCCAGCCAGAGGTCCAGGACAGTTGGGGGTGATGTCCATGGCCTTGGGCACCTGTCTCCTGTGTGGTTCCACTGACCCCAATTCCAGCAGTGGTCCGAGGGAGCCACGGTAGTGTGCCAATCCCTCCAGAGAGAGAAAAGCTGTAAATCTGCGTGGCCAGGGCTCCAGGAAGGCTGGGGGTGATATGCCCGGCCTTGGGTGCCAGTCTCCCTTGTTGTTTGACCATCCCCAAGTTTAGCAGTGTTCCCAGGCAGCCCTGGTAGTGTGCCACCCAGCCATAGCTCCAGGATGGTTGAGGCTGCAGCTCCTGGCCTTAGGCACCTGTCTCCCATGTGGGCCGACAATCCCCAAGTCCAACGGCAGTCCCAGGTAGCCCTGGCAGGGTTCCCATCCCGTCCCAGAGGGAAAAGCTGTAAGCAGACCAGCAAGAGCTCCAGGATGGTCAGGGGTGATGTCCTCAGTCTTGGGCACCTGTCTGCCATGTGGGTTGACTGTCCCAAGTCTCCAACTGCAGTCACAGGGAGCCCCAGTGGGATACTCATCCTTCCTCAAATAGGAAAGCTGTAATGCGGCATGGTCAGAGCTCTGGGACGGCTGGGGCTACTGTTACGCTCACCTGATCTCTGCGGTGACGTTGGGGCACGGTTGGAGCACTCCCTCGACTTGGCTCCTCTAAATCACCTCCCTCTCCCGGTTGTTACAGAGCCTGCTGTTCTGGATGCTGGTATTGCCCCTGAGAGAAGATGAGAGCTAATGAGAATGCGTGGAGGTGTTGTGACTTCCCTTGACCCTCTCGTGCCAAAATGAAGTATGCAAGCGTTTTCCCACGCAAGCTCACCTGTTGTGTTGTAACGTTGAGCTATCCGTCCTGCTTATCGTAGCAGGGGCGCATAGAGTGGACTGAGTTGCTTCACTGGTCTGTGGAAGCGTTGATCCAGATCGGCTGCGACCAATCCACTTAGAAGGTAAGTCTTTTGGTTGTGATTATAGTTTGTTTATTATAATGTCTTTGTCTTGTTCAATAATAATTCTTGCAATGTCTATTCTCATCCCTATAGGTATGAAGAAGCAGATTGGAGTCGTGGAGTTCCTTGAGCCTGATGGAACTGGTAAGTTGGCCTTTCAAAAGGAACTCTAGGCACTGGTATGGCGGCCACGCGTTCGTTATTGTTATGAATTCTAACCTGTTGTTCTCTCTTTTCTCTTGCAGCAGAAGGCCGACGGTGAAGAACGAAGTCCGGATGCTCGATGCAGCTCTGCAGTTGCAGGGTGAAGATGTCGAGAAGAAAAGGAATGAAGTGGAGCTCCGGTTAGCTGGACGCCTGGATCCGGTGAGAAGAAGGCCCCAACTCTGGTTGAGATGGGATGCAGGTAAGAGACGCACACAGCGATGGAGCGGCTGGGAGCAGGTAAGAGGCACACACAGCGATGGAGTAGCTAGAATCAGGAAAGAGGCACCTACAGCGATGGACTGGCTGGAATCTGGTAAGATGTCTTCAGAGATGAAGCAGCTGGGATCAAGTGGATGCGCAGATAAGAACAGCGGTAAGCGTTACGCTGCAAAAGCAGATCAACGTGAAGCAGAGGCATGTGGATGGGTTGGTCTTATATAGGCTGGCCCTGGCTCCTCCCTTTAGCCCCGGCCTAGTGGCTCCACCTTGCCCCACCCAGGGACTCCTGCACGTGCCTTCCAATGTTGTTCTATGGCCATGCCCGTCCCTGCTGCACGTGCCTTTGGCAGAGAGTGTGCTAGGCACACTTTTACATGAGCCTGGCACCAGAGGCACCAAGACTGAGTCCATTTGTACCCTGGGGATGAGGGAGGACTGGCCCTTAGTTCTATGGCCATGACAACTACTGCCCCTGGCATTGGGCACCTGTCCCCCATATGGATCGACCATCTGAGAGTCCAGCTAAAGTCCCAGCATGCCCCGGCCAGGTCCCCATTCATCCCCAGAGGGAAAAGCTGTAATACAGCCCAGCCAGAGCTCTAGAATGGTAAGGTGTGATGTCCCCAGACTTGGGCGGCTGTCTCCACTGTTGGTTGACCATCCCCAAGTTCAGCGGAGGTCCGAGGAAGCCTGAGCAGGATCCCCATTCTTCCTCAAAGGGAAAAGCTGTAACATGGCAAGGCCAGAGCTCTGGGACAGCCGGGGATGCTGTCCCCGTCCTTGGGCGCCTATCTCCCATGTGGGTCGACTGTCCCCACGTCCAGCAGCAGACCTAGGGAGCACCAGCAGGGTCCCCATCCCTCCCCAGAGGGAAAGAGGGATAAGCTGTATCACAGCATGGCCATAGCTCCAGGATGGCCGGTGGTACTGCCCCTGGCCTTGGGCACCTGTCTCCCATGTGGTTCGACCGTCCCCAAGTCCAGCGGCGGCAAAGGGAGCCCCTAAGTGTCTGCATCCATTCCCGGAGGGAAAGATGTTACGCAGACCAGCGAGAGCTCTAGGATTGTCTGGTGTGATATCCCTGACCTTGGGCGCTTGTCTCTCATGTTGGTCGACATCCCCAAGCTCAGCGGCAATCCAAGGGAGCCACAGCAGGGACCCCATCCCTCCTCGGAAGGAAGATCTGCAACGCAGCCTAGCTTGAGCTCCAGGACGTTTGGCGTGATGTCCCCGGCCTTGGGTTGCCTGCTTTCCTTGGTGACATCAACAACCCCAGTCACAGATTTGTGGGTTGTCCTCAAGACCAAATACAGTAATATTTTGGTCTTCACAGGGCCTTTAGTGTACTGGTTATTTAGCCTTTTCACTTTGCACCCAGGTAAGTGCACCAACACATGTGAGGTACCAGTTTCTTTGGGACATCTGTGGGAATGTGGGAAGGTAGGGCAGGTGTTGTTGCCTGTGTTTGTGGGTGGGTTCCTGGTGGCAAATATCTGAACATTTTGTTTTTTCCCTACATTTTGGAATTTGCTGCGCCTTGTGTGTAATACAACTTTGGGAAATTTGCGCAAGTCAGACCTCTTTTCATTCTCACTTGGTGGCTTCTTATCAGAAATGGATGGGGTTCCCTGTTTTCTTTGGTGGCTGCGACACCCCAGGCCTAAATCTTTGGGTTATCCACAAAGCCAAATCCAGTCTTCGACAGGGCATTTGATGTACCAGTGGTTTAGCCTTTTCCCTTTGGGCCAGGTAATTGCACCGACACATGTGAGGAACCATTTTTGTTGGGACACCTGTGGAAACGTGAGAAGGTAGGACATCTGTTGTTGACAGTGTGTTTCAGTGGTTTCCTGCTGGTCAATGTATGAAAATTGTTTTTCTTTCCCTACATTTGGGACTTTGCTGGTTACCGCATGGTAAATATGTTATTTTGTTCCCACTCAATGTTTTCTGAAAAGCTGAAAACGCAGCCCTGCAACTGTTGAGAAAAAGAATGGAGGAGTTAACTTTGAAGCTACGTTAAGGTAGGGTCACATCGAGAACAAGTCTGACTTCAGGTTTGAAGTCCATTTAAATATGATCTTGCCATCTTTTGAGCATACTCTTTTCTTAGAATTCAGATTGGGCACCCTAACGGTTGCTTCTTGCACAAAGTCTTTGGGTGAATCAACCACAGGAGTGTGTCAGCTGTGTGGAAGTACTGAGGAAAATGTACTACATTTTCTGTTGATTTGTGATGTACTTCAGGACCTGAGGAGATCCTATTTAAAACCAATATTTTATCATTCGGCCATTCGTGGAACTGCTGTTGCACTGAGATGCTGCAAGTCCACTAATGAACTTGAAGCAGTGTATTGGATGGCCAAATAGATCCGACAGGCCCGGCTGTGTTGGATCCAGAAAAATAAGAAAAGAGAAATTCAGCTTACTATTTAAAAAGTATTAAGTTATGTTCGGGCAAGCCGTAATTTAGCTAACGCTGCATTTACACAATTTCCTTGACTTCTGCCATAGAATCCTAATCTTGCACTGTATCATAAAAATTAATTGGTCTGCAGTGATTATTCTATTATTTGTAGCTTAAGGCATTTGAGATTGTTGTATTTTTTGGATATTTGGAGACTTTGGGACTGATTCACAGTTTATAGTGAGTGTATAGGGAAAATCTATACATTTATTGTCGGCCGGACCAATTGACAAAAGTTGTATAAAAACAGTTACCACACAAAATACTATACTAGATAATATATGTACAATAAGTTTTCTTTTTTTTAACCTATTCTTAGAGAGGCACAGATCCACCCTACTGATGAGGTCCAACCTGTTGGTACTCTTGTTCAGAGGAGAATTGCCTAGCATTTCGGTGCTGGACTGCCCCAGGGCAGGACAAAGACTGATATGTTTGGGATATTTCTTCTCTGTGAAAGATAGTGAGCTAAAGACTCTGGGTAAGTCTCTTGTAACTAGGACTAATGCCTGGCAGAGGGACTCGCAGGACCCCCTTGTTAATTTGCATATTTAAGTAACTTTGGGTCTCACCCTAAGTTACTAGGGGAATCCAGACGTGGACCCCTTGCTCACTATTCTTAGAGAGGCACAGATCCACCCTACTGATGAGGTCCAACCAGACAGAAACACGTGTCTGGGGTTTCTGTTGGTACTCTTGTTTAGAGGAGAATTGCCTAGCATTTCGGTGCTGGACTGCCCCAGGGCAGGACAAAGACTGATATGTTTGGGATATTTCTTCTCTGTGAAAGATAGTGAGCTAAAGACTCTGGGTAAGTCTTTCGTAACCAGGACCAATGTCTGGCAGAGGGACTCCCACGACCCCCTTGTTAATTTGCTTATAAAAAGAAAACCATAGTACATAACAATTTGACAATTGGTTCCAGCTGCGAAGTATAATTAAGTGTCATAAGCATTTACAGTGCATTTCTGTTGTCCAGGTAGGAGCGAAACTGCATCCACATATCGTGAGGTTTAGTATCTAGAGGGAGAGTGGTTTTGTACAAGTCTTCACATTCTTGGGCCCAGGTTAATGCTGCTACCCATTTCTTCGTATGGGGGGGGGGGGGGATTTGTCTTTCCAGTGTAACAGAATGGTTCTCTTGGCTATCATACAGGCAATGTTTGCAAAAGTATGAAGGTCCTTATTGCGGCTCATCGGCCATATACCAAAGAGTGGTAACATTGGGTAAAATTCCAGTGGGGTTCATATTATTTCAGGTATTTTTTCAAGTAGATGGGACCAGAATTCTCCCAGACTGGGGCACAACCAGCACATGTGTACATGGTCTGCTAAATCCTATCTACATCTAGGTCAGCCGAGGGGTTGCGAGGTTTGCATTTTGTATAGTCTGGCTGGTGTGTAATAAAACCTGTTCAGGATTTTAAATTGTATAAATTTGAATCTAAAGTTGAAGGACGTTTTTCTAGTTTGGGAGCATATATGTGTCCACTTCTCTTCTGTGAATTCATGGTCTAGTTCCCGGGCCCACCCCGTTCTTGCTCTCGAGTTCAGGATTTGAGGAGAGCTCTGGGCCTTCTGATATAGGGGTTGATTCATGGAATTATTTGCACTGAAAAACGGGGATTTGTGCGCCATTCTGTCCACAAATCCCTGTTTAACAAATGGGGATTTGCGGGCAGAATGGCGCACAAATCCCCGTTTTTCGGCGCAAATAATTCCATGAATCAGCCCCATAGTGTGGAAAGAATATGTTTGCAGTCTCTCGAGTTTGCTATGCAGGTTAAGCATGGAGTTTCTGAGGGCTCATTTCGGTAGGCTGGCAATCTTGTTGAGATGGCAGAGTGTATCCTGTAGTATTGGAGCTGGTTCCCGCTAGTGTTGGTGTGACCCAGTTTCGAGGTATCAGGAGTGATAAATCTTCCTTCTGAGAAGACGTCAGCCAGGTATTTATAGTCTAGTTTGCCCCATTGCAACTGGATTGACTTATCCCATGTAGGTTTGAATTCAAGGAATTTCCAAAGGGGTAGCCAACGAGGTACAACAAAATTGTCCATGCTCTTAGAGTGGACTTTACCGGATCAAATGGGCATTAACCTTGGTATTGATGGTTAAGTACGTGCGCTTTTATGCCTCTAGTTTGAGGTGTGGAGGAGGGGTTGTTGTGGGGTACCAGTGTGATGCAAACTGGGCTTGGGCTGCTACCCAGTACTGTTCCAGATTTGGAAAATTGTTTCCACCTTTCTCTTATGGGAGCGTCATGTCCACCCACTTCTTTTTTTGATTCATTGATTGTTTATTTGCATAGCGCCTATACACAATGTGTTTCAAAGCGCTTCAAGGAGCGAGGGAAACAAGGGAAAATACAATACATTCTTACAGGTCCTTGAAGCAAATCAGAATGTGAGAAATAACTATCATATCATAGCTGATAGAATAAGTGCATGGAACAAATAACGGAGCATTGAGGGAGGAAAAAAGGAGATAATACAAGCAGTAGCGTTACTATGCCTGACGGCAATTGTTTCAGTGCAAAAATGACAAAAGGACGGGGGAGGAGGGGAGGAGGCGGGGGAGGGGATGGAGTGGGAGGGTAGAGGAACAAACGGGTGAACTATCTTGAGGGTCAATGAACAATCAAGGTAGTGCTAGGGGGAGGGGAGGAGAAAACAAGAAGGAGGAGGGGGAAACAGGCAAGCTCCTTATCAGAAGTCAAGGACAGTGATGAGAGTAAGTGCTTGTAAAATAGAAGGAAAAATGGAAGAAGGGAGGATGGAAGCAGAAAGCAGGCGCTACACCTAATATGCCTGATGGCAATTGGGGGTAGTGCCGGAGAATAAACAGAGGGGGGGGCGGAGGGGGAAGAAGGAAGGGAAGGGTGAGGGGGGAGAGGGAGACAAGAGGAGGCAAAGGCAAGGATGAGGGAGCAGGAGGAAGAAAGGGGAAAGGGGAGGAAAAAAAGGAAGATGAGCCAGCGGGGCAATCAGAGGGATACATGGGGGAACAAAGATGAACATGTGGCGGGGGGGACAAGCAACAGTGAATGCAGGGGCAAAAGGGGGGAACACATGAAAAGACGCAAGAGGCAGTGGGGGGCAAACAAGATGGACATAAGGGAACGGAGCCAACAAAACAATGAGGGGTGGGTCCGAGGGCACAGACACAAGACTATATTGGGCCTCATTACACGGTAGGCGGTGAGCCATGGCGCTATTAGCGCCATGGCTCATGCCGGTAAAATACCGGCACCGCCTTGGCGGAAAAGGGATTTACCGCCCCATTCCAAGGTTGGAGGGGCGGTAAATCCCCTTTCCGCCATTGCCCTTCCCCATTCCCATTTCTGCTCCATAGGGCTCTATGGGAATGGGGAAGGCGCTAATTACGGCACCGCAATTTTGCGGTGCCGTAATTAGCTCCGAGGTCCCTTAGTGGGTTGGATTTTAACGCCTGCAAAAAGCAGGCGTTAAATCCCCCAACCCGCAAAGGGACCTCGTAGTAAGGCGGTAAGGATTTACCGGTACCGGTATTTTACTGGTACCGGTAAATCCTTACCGCCATCCGTGTAATGAGGCCCATTGACTGCAAGTGGGTGGGGGACACAAAGAGACAGCACAGGGTAAAGGAGGAGGGGATACTGAGAGAACATGGGGATTCTGAGGTGGGTGAAGGTACAAGGAGACAACACAGGGCATCCTAAGGGGTGGGATGAACAGGAGAACAACAAGGGGCATCATAGGGGTGGGGGGAAACAGGAGAACAACACAGAACATGAGCGGGGATGGGGGAAACAGGAGAACAACACGGGTTGTCCTGAGTGTCAGAGGAACTGTGCAAGTCTACCATGTATTTGTGCAAAGTATTCTTTCCCAGGCCAGGCAGGGACATTGGCATATACGTACATCTTGGGGAGCAAGATCGTTTTGGTCAGTGACAGTTTGGCAGCGGGGGACAGCAGAAGCGATACCCAACTGTTTCATTTGGATTCTGAGTAGTCCCCCAGTGTAGCGTAGTTATCTTTTACAAGTGAATCATGGGATCTTGAAATCATGACACCCCAGGTATTTTATGTAATCAGGGAGAATAGCTCCTGGCAGTTGGGCATGCTATCGGTAAGGGGGAATATCTCTGATTTCGAAGCATTTAAAGTGAAGCCCAAGAGTACCCCGATGTTTGTGATGTCTTGCAATACCGGGGTTAGGTTATTCAGTGGGTTTTTTATGAAGAGCATGATGTCATCTTCGTATAGCGAGATAATTTCAGGACTTCCCGGCAGGTGGCGACCCCTGTGTCCATGGATTTCCCTAATATATTCTGCCATTGGTTTCGAAGGCCAGTGCAAAGAGGATGGGGGAAAATGGGCAGCCCTGACGGGTTCTTCTTTCTAGTTGGAAGGGGGAGGAGGTGTGCGAGTTAGCCTGCATCCTGGCTAAGGGTTGTGTGTATAATAATTTTGTATATTGTCCCATCTTGAGGTCAATTCCCATCGCCTCCAGTGTTAAGAACATGTAGTCCCAAGCTACCATATCAAAAGCCTTCTGGGCATCAATCGTGACCGCTACTGCATTGATGTTGTGGTTCAATCTGATGATAATATTAAACAGACACCTGATACTGAGTGCAGTAGACCTGCCAGGAACAAAACCAGCCTGGTCAAGTTTTACTAGATGGGGAATTAGGGGGAGAAGCCTATTAGGTAGGACCATGAGGAATATTTTGGTAACGCAGTTTAAAAAGGAGAGGAGTCTGTAGGAGCCACACTCATTTTTAGGCTTAACTGGTTTCAACAATACCATAATTACGGCTTCTCTTAGGGATTCTGGGAGGATGTGATGTCGTCAGGATTCCTCCCATAACTGCAGGAGAATCAGCACCAGTGTTGATGCATATTCCTGGTAACATTTGGTTGTCAGGCCATCTGGGCCAGTGGCTTTGCCCTTGGGCAGCATGGATATGACTTTCATTATCTCCTCAATCATAATTGGGAGCTCAAGCCTATACCTGGATTGAGAGTTCAATGAGGGCAGTGAGATTCTCTGAAGGAAGGCATGCATTTCTGGTTTGCACTTGGGGGAGGGCTGAACATAGTTTATGATAAAAAAATCACTGAATACTGTTACCACCTCAGTGTCAGTCTATTGTTTGCCTGTGTGTCAAGTATACATTCCACCAGTTTACAGCTAAGCTCGGAATGGACCACTCTCACCAGGGTTCTGTCTGGCCTGTCTCCCTTACTGTATCTCCTAGCAGCTGCCAGACTGGTAAAGAAGAGGGTTTGCCTGGTGGCGTTGGTGTAAACATTTTCTAGCTTGTCGTGGATTCGGGCTAACAATGCAGGATCTGAGGTCCTGGAGTGTTCCTGTTGAAGGCCTTTAAGTTCCCTTTCAGTGTGATCAAGGTCTCTTTTCATAGCTTTGAGCACCCCTGCTTCGCTTGATATTGACATACCTCGCATATATACCTTAAAGGATTGCCACCTAGCATCGTGGGAGGTGGCATCTGGCCTATTTGTCTCTAGAAAGGTGTCTATGTTTTTTTATAGGTCCACAAAGAACACTATGTCCCGTAGCACCTCAGATTTGAATCTACATGTGAGTATCTCAGGATCGTCTTTATATTTCAGGGTTAACAGGATCAGAGAATGATCCGAGAGTGTATGGGGTCCTACATCCACCTTAAGTGTTTTCCCCACTGATGAGCTGGAGATTAAGAAGAGGTCAATTTGGGAGGACATATCATGCGCCGAGGAGTAGTAGGTACATTCTCTGAAGGAGGGGTATATGGACCTCCATACATCACGTAGGTCCAATGATTGCATAACAGCGAGCAGATGAGGACAACGTGACCTCTTACCCTCCCCCCACCCTCACTGCCACCACCAACACAGCAGTGTGTGCATCCAACCCTTCCCTTCCCACAAACTTCCCTGTACACCAACTGGGCAGTGGGAGTATCAAACTGAAATCCGCACACCAGCAACTGCAAGCGGGAGCCCTGTTGCTGTCTGGCATTCGCCACGGCCAGGGGGTTGTGCTCCCCGGCTATAGCTAGTGTCAAGGCAGGCAGCTATCAAGTGTTACTATCAATACATACCTGTCATGAGATTTAGGATCGGAACCACATTTCATACAATACTTAGAGTCATTGTTCTCCCTCCATTGGGATCTGCGCTTCGATAAATGTAACTGCTTCATCAGGGACAGTGAAAAAGTAAAGTTGGCAGTTGAATTGCAATTTCAGCCATGCAGGGAACAATATGGCATATTGTATGTTCCTTTCGCAAAGCATTCTTTTGACCCAAATGAATTGGTGGCACTCTAGTTGAACTGGAATAGAGAAGTCAGGGAATATGCGTACAGTCTGGGATCCCAGGCAGATCTCTCTCTTCACCCGGGCGAGGTGAAGAATCGCATCCTTGTCGTGGTAACTTAACATTTTAGCAATTATAGGCATTTGTTTTTGGTTAGCTTCATATCTTTCGAGAGGGTGTCCACCATCTCTTGTAGTGCTCAGATATTGTCCTCGTTGGTGATGATTCTCGCTTCTGCGTCCGTTATCCTGGCTCCCTCATGGCCCAGTTGGCATTGATGTCGTCGAGCTTCTCATTTATGGCTGCAAATTGCCTCCATAAGGCCGGACAGATCTAGAACAGGGGAGGGATCTAAGGGTGAGGTGGAGGGTTCTGGTGTGGGAAGTCGCTGCTGAGTCGCTTCATTGCCCAGTGTAGCTTTTGCAAATGTGTCCATTGCGCCTGACTTTTTGTTGCTGCCAGATCCTTTGGTCATAGCAGTTTCTGCAGGGCAGCTGGGGGGGTGGGAACGTTTGAGTAGTCTATAGCAGTTTGAGTTCAGCTGGCTCTGGGCCAGCTAGGATGGTTAGTTAGCGAATAACAATAATGCCCTCTATTGGCAACTGTGGTCAGGGCTCCAGGTTATGATCTGGCTGGGCGGGAGCACCAGTGTGGCAGTGCAGCATATACTCAGCAGACAGTGGCAGAGTGTCAAGTGGCAGACAGAGTGGGGATGCGCCTCCTCGGTCGCGGGCCTCGACTGTTTGCATCTAGGAGTATCCCCTTCAACACTTATTTGTTGTTGGTTGCTCTATCTGAAGTATCTTAGCCTGTAGGTTCACTACCAATGTTATCTCGCTGAGTCCCCGTTTGTTGCCTGTGGCGGTAGTTGTCTAGGGACTGGGCAATGCTTAAGCGGGTGGGCCGGGGTTGGCCAGCAGGCACAGCTTGGGTATGGGTTGTTTATGTTCCATACAAACTTAGATGGAGTTCCAGGGTTGGTCATACCGATATCTGCAAAATGTTGCCAGCCAAGGCCACACCGCTAGGGCCTGTTGCGTGGTCGCAAGTCAAGATGTGTGCCCCAATGGTGTCTAATTGTCCCTGTGATGCAGGCAGTCTGTGATGCAGTGTTTGGCCAAATTCGTGGGGGCTGGGGCCTGTCACGTGGGCCGTTTGTGGAGCGAGATGAGCCAGACTTTATTTATCGCCTCTGCCCCCACCGTATCTTTTCTGTGGGATCGCAATGATCTCTCACCCTGGGGCTGCGCAGGTCACCGCCCCGGGCAGTAAGTCTGGTGGAATTCTCCCAGCTGGTAGGCACCCGCTCCTCTGATTACAACCCTCGCAGGTATGTTGTAGCTATGGGCCGTTAACCTCAACCGGTGGATGGGTAGTGACCCAGGTGGGGGAGGCTCACCTCAGTTCTGCCTACTGTTGACCTCAGTTCTGCACGGTAGCCAAGGTATACGTGGCTACTGTTCTCTCCGGATCTTCCCGCTTAGTCCTTCTGTTGGCCTGCGTGGGTCTTATTAGCTCTGGCTGCGATGGCCACATTGCCAGGAAAGTGTTGGTAATGGCCCAGCTTCGCCAGCAGGCTCACTGAATCCTCCTCGGAATTTTTATATGGTGGCAGGGACAAGGTGTTATAAGCCGAAGTGCTTGTAGGAGGGGGCAGGGGGAGGCGATGGTACACACCTTCCGGAACAGGGATCGTCAGGGGCCTTGGAGGGACCGCCTGGCGTGTCTGGATCTGAGGAAGATTTCCATGGTGTCCTCAGAGCAGGGGGGTCCCTCGTCGGGTCTGGTTAGCAGGAAAGGAATGGCTTGCGCTCCTCCCCTCGTCAGGCCCCTTGGGTGGCTGTTCGGTCTGGCATCGAGCAGGGATATCTCAGTGTTCACGTTCAGTTGGGCTTTGGAACTTCGTCTCTGGTCGCTCAAGTTACTCAGCCACCTCCAGCATTAATTTCTGCTCAAACAGTATAACAGAGCCATCACCGTTCTGCATTGTATTCCACCGTGGAACGGAGCTCCAGGGCTAAGCAGCCATATTTGTTGGCTGCTCAAAAGCGCCCCCATTACAATACGTTTTCTAATATGACAAAGGACTAAAACACATCCACAACATGTAAAGAGAAGGGTGAGTTAACACACTAGGAGCATTAGACAATTCTTTTGAGTCATTTCCTAACTCAGTCCAGCCCTAAGAAGTGGGGAGCCTTGTGTTCAACAATACAGCTGTGCATAAAAATGCACGATCGCGCAGATGTTACAAAAAGTGAGTCTTCTTGGGAGGGCTGTAGCAAGTCAGGAAGGGGCTTGAGGCAATGAAGAATTAGTTCCCACTATTCGAGTAGGGCCTGCCCTTGGAGGCAGATCAGTTTTCAAAAGTTGAGAATAGCTAGGGAGCACAGGCTATCCCAGCAAAAGCAATTATCTTTCGAGTGATATTCATGTATAAAAGAGATTGATTGTACCAGGGGGCCACCGATAAGTCATGCAAGTACTCACCGACCCTCGGCACAGTACAGACCACAAACTTTACCCGTTTAGTCGAGGAAGCTAGTAGGTTTGAGTACTGCAGTTTTGTGGTGCTTCAGGATAGAACGATTGTCCATGGTGGGACAGTTGCCTTTTCTCAGCTTCTGAAGGAGATACAAAGAACATTATGGTGCAGCAGGCTTCTGGGTACAGGAGAGCAGGTCAGGAAGACACCTACAGTGACCGTCACCAACAGGTAGTGACGCGGGAATCACAGATGTGTGTGGCAATATGAACTTTCCTAATTTGGGACCCAGATGAGCTAGTCCCAGGAAATTCGGTGGGAGAGGATTTGGGACCACAAGCAAGCAATATCACAAGTCTTGGTTTTCAACTTGAGATGGTGGCGGTTCTTCGGCATACCCTGCGGTAGAGCTAGACAGTTCACTGTATGGCCAAGGAACACTTCTGAAGAGGCTTGTTTGGTGGATAAGCAGGGGGCACCGAGTGTAGTTGTTCCCACTACTAAAAATGGGAAAAGTGCCCTTGCACGCCTCCTTGATCGATGAAGACATTTGGGGTCCAATGGGACAACAGATGGCAAAGGGTGCCAAACCTTCCAAAGTGTATCAGGCGGTTCCACAATTCTGTTTCTTCAGTACAGGATACTTGGCTCCTTCTATAGTCCGGAGAGAACTCAGGTGATTGACCTAGAATTGATGCAGAGCCCTTTTTCCTATCCAAGATTAGTTTCGCGGCAAAATCAAGGAATTCCAATCGAAGATCTGCTCTCATGCAGGCATCCCAGTCGTGGACCAATCACGGACCACGGTGGTCTCAGTCATTCAGGCACTCCAGAAATCCTTGCACCATTAGTGTAGTCTGGGACCAGACAGTCCCAACCTGCTTCCTGCGCACACACATGTGACATGCACAACCCTGAGGGATCGGTTTTCGAGGAAAGCTGTACGTCAAAATAAGGAAAATCCGGGTCACCCATCCTGGGAGAAGGCAAGAGACTAAATGGGCAAAAGACAGAACAAAATACTTTGTTACTCAGCTTTTTTGGACCTGGCCACAGTCTTGAACGAAACGCGATAGACGCAAGGTGATCTGTAAAAAGAAGTAAAACACTTATAAAAAGTAACTGCTGCCTCCAGTTTGTCCTAGGTACACTTGTACAATCAACCAAATATCTTTTGAGGGTGTCTAGGGCCATAAAACAAAAAGAGCCCTAGCACACGGTACTGGATGGTACATTGTGCACTGTTAAAAAGTTACCAAGAAATGGCAACATAGTTGAAAGACTAAGGGAAACATAGTTTACCAGTACTGACAGTCTGAAGCACATGTCAGTTTCCCCATAACAGATGAGTAAAAGCCCAGAGGAGCACAGCTGAAGGCTGTGCTGCACTGGCAAAAGTCAGGAAAGGATAGCCAAATAAAAGCAAAAAGGTTGGGGGGTCCACAAGTGGAGTGGAAATTGCACGTTGATGAAATCTTTCCTAACACACACATTACATACATTTCAGCAGGGATGTTAACATCTTAGGTATATTTATCATATACCTAGTACGGTAAATACCGGAATATTAAAGAGTATGATGGATCGATAAAATCCAATATTAAAAATATGGCCTGTTATTACAGATCCCACATTACTCATAATGACTGCCGATAATTCAACAAGAAGTCAATTCTCTAGGTTTTGAACGTAAATAGAATATCTCTGAATTCCCAGCATGCTTCAAATAATGAATGCTTAGTATGAACATGGATTCTGTTGTAATCCCTCGGCAAAAAGCTTAAAGCACTAAAGGCTCAATTCTAAAGTCAAGGGAGAGGCATGATTATGCTCGTATGCACAATCACCAGATGAGAATCCAAGTTTAGAACAAACTTCAGTGGGATCAAGGTAGAGAGAAGAGACGAAAATACGAGAAGTGTCACCATCCAGCCTGAAAAGAACAAGAACATCAAATACAAGACTGCTTACTGGAAACATAAAGAGTTAAGAACTTGCAGCTTGCACTTCACAAGTTCCAGGAATGCCCACTCAACCTTTTGTTTTTCGAAGTTTGATGAATTGGGTACCCTTCAATTAATTAATAATAATAACACCAATTAGCCCAGGAGGGTAGCTCATGAGTAAAGTGCTTGGCTATCACATGGGGTCAACCGGCACTTTGCAAGTTAACATTCCATGACAGAGCAGACCCAGTCTTTCAGATTCTGAGATCAATACATTGTGCAGCATAAAATGGACTACTAATATCACCTGCGAGTATAGCTCTTAGAAGATTGAGCAGTTCAGCACAAAGCACTTTATAAGAACTACAATCAATATTGTATTACAGTGCTTGGAAATGTAAGAAATACTGCATGTTGTGCTATATGTGTTATATTATTATGAAGATTGCATTACTTTTTCAATATCTGACTCCATTTAGTAGCTAATCTAATAGATTGGGGACAGCAGTAATAGAACCTAAGAATGAAGATGAATAACTGTATAATAGAATCTCAGATTTAGGTTGCAACTTGCGGCAAGGAAGGGGCGAGTATTCTTAAATGGTGGCCACAGCACGATGCGACGGGTCATTTATTGTCCATCCACATTTCAGGCCATCCCCATTGGCTTCCCATATCTATTAAGTTCCCTCACTGAGAGGACGGAGGCTTGAGGCACGGGAGGCACACAGCAAGTCATGATAAGAATAAACAGATCTGAAGCTGCCAATGTATATTCAGGATAATATATCAGAGAAAAAGGAGGAATATAATGCCGATACCACTACTTTGATTAGTACGAGTCTTGCCGATACCACTACTTTGATTAGTACGAGTCTTGCCGATACCACTACTTTGATTAGTACGAGTCTTGGCGGTGACGTAAGGTGCATAGTAAGCCACTGTGTGGTCTAGAAACTCCAGGAGCATCATTGGATGTAGCAAACACAACTTATCCATCACCTGGGCAGTTGGATTCTTTGCAGATCACTTGTCATTAACATACAATGATCCTTCAGCCCCCAATATGATACCTTTGTTTTGGTTAGTGACCACGCGTGAATTTAGTTGTTTTTTTTTTTCTCTATTCCAAATACGCCTAGAGATTAACTAACAGCACGTCTCCACTCTCTCCACTGTCCGGCTCGATCTGGAAACATCGTCCCCTGGGCAGTGCTTCTGAAAAGTGGCATATTAAGATGTTCCTATATTTGTTTCAGCTTAAGAACACTTCTGTGGGGATGCTAGTCATGGCATATTTGACCTGCAGTTGTTAGGAGATACTATCACAAGGGTGCATGGTTCACTTCTTTAGATTATGGTTTTTGAATTACTCTTTTTGTTTCACAAGTAGCGCGAACAAATTGGGACAGCTCTAACCCTAATGGCTTGTTGGATGAGGGGTTCCAGGCACTCACTTTACAGCTGGATGTAGTCCTTCCATTTATAAGAGTGAGAAGGTTTTCAGCCCCTTGGCAAAACATGTTTTATCTTTACAAACACAATACCAACAATTCGCTTTTTATTTGTTACAAGTCCCATAATGCAAAAAGCAGAGAAAGATGGTGTTGGACCAATATTTTAACTACTATTAGCCATCCAGCCTGTGTTCAACACCTCTTCCATTGACAAATGGAATTAAGCTACTCCTATTGTTCACCTAATAGGGACAATAAATGTGTTTGTTTGTGGCAGGGGTTTGCCACATGGGTTTGTAGCAGAGAGAATGCTGCCATCGTCTGAGCAACCATTTTTAATCATTTCAAGTAGTCCATCCATGGATACAAGTACACTGTTCAGATACCCTTTACATCAAGTGCCTTTGTTGTGCCCTTTCTAGAAATAGTCCTGATGTTTTATTACAACAGATTATTTTCTTTTTTAAAACATGAGTTTTTATTGACACGTGTGGGCCACATTGTTTGTTTTGGCACATTTTGGTGGTGCAAATCATCACAATAACACGAACACCATTTCTGCAGATAAAAGAGAGTTTTGCTTGAATAGAGTTCCTGCCACATCGCCAGCAAAGCTACCTGTTTCTCATAACGCTGCTTTGTGTAGCCTTATGGACCTGCATGTGGTCAGTTTAAAAATAGGTGTGCATTTTCTTTTGTTCAATGTTACCCACTTCCCATGTATGTGGGTCGGGTTCTATTCAGTTTGTCCCATTGTGTAATGCTTTATGTGGGTTTTTTTCACGTACAGCTCTTTACGTTGGGCATTTTTTAATGTGTTTTTAGCTTTATGCTTCTAATTTAGCAAAGCAGTCACAGGCCATAACACGCGCCGATCCTTGAAAGTAGAGCAGTGGAGCTAGTTGTCAGTGAACAAACTCCCAACAAAGGAATTTCGCATCAGAAGGAACTAGCCTTACCCACAATCCTTTAGATCATATCTGGATAGCAGCTGTGGCATGTACTATATGGAGGAAGAAAAAGAAATCCCTTATGAAACCGATTCTGTTGCCTTGATGGTGAAGGCGCTGTAATCCTGCTCGGTCTTGAGATGTATTCTTCCACCGTTGCAGTTCTTTATGGTGGAAGAGAGGTAAGGAGTTGAATCTTTTACCAGTGCAGTAGCTTGCATAATGGAAGGTCAAGGCACTCGCAGCGGCAGTGACAAACCCTGAACGTAATGTATGTGGGACTTTTGTTAAGTGTGAGGTCTGTGACATACCTAAGAAACAAAATATATAGGAGGTGATGGTTTTTAATCCAACCTGGTACGTAGATATTATCTGTATTATAGGTTTGGTCGAGTGTCACCTACAAAACAAAAGATATTGGAGTGCAGCTAGGAGTAAATGTGATGAGAAATTGGACGCATATGTAAGTGTTTTTTTGGTGGTTTGCCCACCCGTTGACTGTCTATGGACATTACCACCAACTACTTGACCCTGCCCTCCAAAAACACATTCTCCAGTGATCTCTTTGAGCTAGATCTATCATACACTAACAACAAACATTGACCATCCAGTGTTGTTTCGAAGCACTATGCTAAGAGATAATGGCTTAACTGAAGCTGTTGAAGATGCTTGTGTAAAACAATGCCTTTCCAAAGTGTCCCTTCATCCACATGATTTTATATCTATTCTTTGCACGGAATTCCTGAAAAACACAAGCACGTATAAAGTCAACAGTTTTGTGTTGATTATGACCAGTCTGGACACTATTTTATTTTCTCACCCAACGGTGAGTCACTTACCTGGTAAAATGGCTGGAGCTCAACTGCCCGGATTTTTGCAATCTGATAGCGCTCCATCTCCCATGCATGTCAGAGCATGATGGAGAGGGAGGCTGCAGGGAAGATGGGGCATGCATATAATGTCATAAAAGAGCATCGCCCACTTCTTCCTCACATGATATGCACTGAAACCTGGAAGTAAGCTCCACAGGGGTCCAGGAAATAAATAGCCATTCAAAGCCTTGCTCAAAGCAGTGACTGGCTGGAAAATTAAAAACAACACACAACAAACAAACTGGAAAAAATCTGCCCACCAAAGTCCCTCGGGTAAATTGTTGAATGACCAGTTCTTTAAGGTGACAAGAAATGGAGGGGGGCGGTGGGTTGAGTAATCCTGACGCCTAGAGCGGCAGCCCATCATCTCAAGGAAGTGTGCAAAACCTGTGTGTGTGTTTGTGGTAGTACTGAAATGTGTGTGTGTGACAGTTTAGTCACCCGAAGTTTCCTAGGGACATCCAGACGTGGACCCCTTGCTCACTGTGCTCAGAGAGGCACAGCTCCACCTCACTGATGAGGCCCTACAAGGCTGAAACACGTGTATGGGGTTGCTGTTGATACTCTTGTTGGGAAGAGAATTGCCATAGCATTTCAGTGCTTCACTGCCCATGTGGGCGGGACAAAGTCTGATATGCAAATGTGTATTTCCCTTCTGTGAAAGGTACAGTGAGCTAAAGTGTGGCTGTGGACTCTCCAGTGGGTACCTTCCCAAAGAAAAGGTCATTTAGGCGTGTTCGTGAGGGGTGCCTATGAACTATTTTCTGATTGTTTAAGGGACTTGGGTCTAGTCACCCTAAGTTTCCTAGGGTCATCCAGATATTGACCCCTTTCCCACTGTGCTCAGAGTTGCACAGCTCCACCTCACTGATGAGGCCAAACAAGGCTAAAACACGCGTCTGGTGTTGCTGTTTCTAATCTTGTTCAAAAGAAAATTGCCATAGCATTTCAGTGCTGGGCTGCCCATGTGGGCGGGACAAAGACTTATGCAAATTGATATTTCTCTTCTGTAAAAGGCACAGTGAGCTAAAGTAAGTGTGGCTTCAGACTCTCCAGTGGGTCCCTTCCTAAAGAACAGGTCGTTTAACTGCTTGTTCATGTAGGAGGGCTCCCATGGACTATTTTCTGTGTGTGACAGTTGTTTTTTTTGTGTGCAAGTGAATGAGGGCAGCAGAATATAAAGCAGGACACAAAGTAAAGAAACACCAGTTATGGCACACTAAATATATGACTACAGCATAATGTATGCATGCATCCTAATCAGGCATGCAGCAATTGGTCATTTTTTGTGCTGCTCTGCTGCTCAACTATGCAAAAATCTGACATAGTAAACCATGCTCTCCTCTTTTTGATAACCTAAACAAACTTGCACTTTATAACGTTGATATCGGAGTGTTGGCCTCACTGAGATTGACTCTCAACCTGCACTACAATCTCTGGGGAAACCTTTTTCTGGCTTGCCAAGCACAAACAACAAACACATTTACAGAGCACTTGGAGTGATGAACAAATCTGGAAAAATAGCTGGATAGTAATAATTTATTTTAGTGTATGCGTATTGCCATAGTACCATGTTAATAAGCAATCATATCACACATCAGTCTTGCTACAAAGTTGAGGGTGAAAGGCTTAGTCTTCTATGCTGTAATTGCAGCTTATCCTGAACAAGATAGTTTTACACATCTAAAAATGCATTGACCCGCTGAGCTGTATGGAAACATCACAGTCTTTTACCATTCTATGACAAGACAGGAGGCTCGCATTATGCTTTTCTTTCTTTTAATTCTGCCATACCAGCACTTCAACTTAACTATTTTTTTTTTTTTTTACCAGAAAAAACAAAAGAATCAAATAAAGTTACAAGCTTCGTTTCCTTGAACAACTTGAAATGAGTTCCAGAACTACAACTCCCATCCCTTTGAGGTCTTCTGTAGTTCTGACCTCTGACCTTGCACCAATCAGTGTCCAGCTCGGGGTATAAACTACCTCACCCCTAGGTGCTTCGCTCTTTCTTTTGACTGCCATACGACAGATAAGTGCTGTTTGATTATGTGTATATTTTGGGAATGTAGAAAGCCCAAACGAGTGCATAGATAGGATAGATATTGTTTATAATTGTACATTTTCTGTAGCACTGTTATCAGCGAGCGCGCACGCGTTAGCATCTCTTCGCCGTTCAAGGAGTTGAGGCGTGGCGGAGCCGCGGGCAAAGCCGCTCGCTCTAGGCAGCCGCCCCGTTCTCCTCAAGTGAGCGTCTCACGCCGTTTTTTTCTCAGGCACCGGCGCCCGTCCCGACGCGCATGCGCAAGGACATCTCGCGCCTCCGAATTCGGTAAGCGGTGAGACCCAGCAGTGCCGCGGAGTCTTCCCAGCATGCACGGCTCCCAATGCTCGTTTTCGCATTAAAATTCAGCGAAACGAAGCAACGGGATGTGCGGACACTTGTGGGACAGTTGAAAAAAATAATAAACGCTCTGCTATATATAAAAAGCGACGACCTGTTAGGGATACAGGATACAAAAAAAAACAGTCGCAGGAGCTAGAAAGCACACAGAGTGTTGATCTCTGCAGAAGCCTCCTTTAAGCTGATTCCCAGAAAGTCAGCTCTGCTGACACAGTCTTCATGGCTCATTCATCGCACCCTGTGGATTCTCAATTCACTTCTCCAAAGTGGACCGAACAAGAGTGGGAAGAGGGGCTCACCTGGCAAGATACAGACTTATCCCTCAGTTTCAAGAAGGTGCTGGGGGATTCGCTGTCTTAGGCGGTCTGTCAGGGGGTGCAGCCTCTAGCACAGAGGTTAGAGTTGCTGGTAGCATACATGGTCGAGCAGAGAGCAGCTCACAGCAAGGAAAAGACGGGCAGACAGCCCTGGGGAAGGGACATCAGCTGGACACCCTCAGAAGAAGGTTGAAGATCAGGGGTGTAAAAAGGCCCGTAAGAGCGCAGACTCTTTGACCCCCGCGGGCTCAATTGAGAGGGGTAACACCGTTCCCCAAGGCCTGAGCGACCCTGTCGCCAGATTGAAAGAAGCCTTTCCAACTAAATTGGCGGACAGCCACAAGAGACCCCCTGCCCCAGGGGTGAATAATTCAGGGGAGTATGAAGAGGGATATGCCCCCGACGATGAAGGTGGCAAAGACGAAGAAGAAGGAATTCTTCAGCCCATTCAACACTTCCCACAAGAAGCTCCCGAGGAGGAAGACAATATTCTAGATATGTTTGATCCGGAGACCATCAGGCACCCGAAGTCTTCCGAATGGGTGCCCTCCCCCAGAGTAGCACTGTACATGGCGCAGCATATCCGGAAACCACTGGACAGGGATGTTAGATCCCGCATGCGCGCTGAATGTCCAAGACCCGAGCTGCCGGGCAAACTAACGGACACCCCAGAATTAGACCCGACGATGGTCACCTTTGTAACCAAGTCTGCAAATGACATCCGGAAAGGAGTCGATCGTGCCTGGAAGGGATGCCAGGACAAACTTCTAGACCTCGCAGGCCCACTAGCCAAAATAATGGACTTGGTTGAGAAGTCAAAAGACACTGGTGTTCCAGTTGATAATCAAGCACTAGCGAACTGGGCGCAAAGGGCGATTTGCCTTCTGGGTAACGTTAACTGCGCCCTCTCCTCAGAGAGAAGAAGGGGTGTCCTCCTTAAAATTGACAAGAAGCTTAGTGACCTAGCCAAGTTGAGGCCGGGGAGGGCGCCAAGGGCCTTCTTTTCGGAGAAGCCTTCGTGAAAGAGATGGCCCAATTTGTTGGTACATATACAGCACTTGAAAAAGCCCAGAGTTCTATAAGAAAAATCTTCCCTGGACGTGTTTTTGCGGGGACCGGACGCTTCAGAGGTCGCTCGTCCGGTCGCTCTAACTATCAAAGACGACCTCAAGGTCCGCGCGCGCAATATTGGGAAGGCCGTCAACAAGACTCCTTTTCCCCAGCCAGAGGAAGACACACAAGGGGCCGCAGAGGAAGAGGTTCATTCCGTCAGCCCAGTACAGCAGGTAGTGAGTACACCAAAAATTCCTATCGGAGGCAGAACCCTCCATTTTCTAAAAGCGTGGCAAGATTTGTCAAGCGATGCTTGGGTTTTGAGAGCAATAGCGGGTCTTACCCTAGATTTCATAGGCGTACCGAAGCAGAACGCAGTGCCAGTCCCCATTTACATGTCGCAGGACGAAGAGGTACTATTGCACAGCGAATGAAGCAAATTAGTGGAGAAAAATGCTATAGAGCGAGAGGTCACAGAGGGACAAGTTTTCATCAGCAACATGTTTCTTGTGCACAGGGGGGAAAAGATTTGCCCAGTAATAAACCTAAAAGAGTTGAACGGCTGGTTGGAATACAACCACTTCAAGATGGAGGGTATACACCTCCTCCGAGACCTATTGTGCGCAGGAGATTGGTTAGCGCGATTAGACCTCAAAGACGCATACCTAGCGATTCCGATAGCAACAGCCTTTCGGAAATATCTGCAGTTCCGCTGGAAAGGAGAGATCTGGCGGTTTACGTGCCTGCCATTCGGGCTGGCCTCAGCACCATGGGCCTTCACGAAGGTGATGAAGCCGGTAACTGCAGCTATCAGGGAGAGAGGTATTCGGATGATTATCTATCTGGACGATATTCTAGTAATGGGGTCCAGCAAAGACAATCTCACGAGAGAAGTTCAGTGGGTATTCAAGCTCCTATCATCTCTGGGATTTTTAGTGAATTTAGAGAAGTCCCATTTAGCTCCGGTGCAGAGGTTAGAGTTTTTAGGCTTCACGGTGGACACAGTGAAAGCAATTCTAGAGCTCCCAGGACACAAAGTGAGAGCCATAAAGAAGGAACTCAGGGCAGTGATAGCGAAACGTTCTATTTCGCTTCGGAATCTAGCCAGGATAGTGGGCCTGTTAGCAGCTTCCATTCAGGCTATTTTCCCCGGTCCTTTGCACTACCGCGCTTTACAGAGACTGAAGATCAAACATCTTCAAGGAGGCTTGCAGTATCATCAGCAAGTCGATTTAGATCAAGAAGCCATGTCAGAGCTACATTGGTGGCTAGAGAACATGGAGGCCTGGAACGGTCGAGCGATCTTCGGAGATGTCCCGGAACTAGTCATAGAATCGGACGCAAGCAGGTCAGGCTGGGGGGCGAGATGCAAACACATTCAGACAGGAGGGAAATGGTCCGACGAGGAATTACGTCTCCATATAAACTGCCTCGAGCTTCTAGCAGGCTCCTTCACAGTTCAGGCCTTCACGAAAGACAAAGTAAGATGCTGTGTTCTGCTCAAGATGGACAACATCCCAGCGGTCCGCTATATCAACAAGTTAGGTGGAACAAAATCCAGAATGCTAGCAGAACTTGCAAAAGACTTCTGGCATTTTTGCCTTCAAAACAACGTTACAGAGACCGCAGAATACCTCCCAGGGAGCCAGAACTGCATCGCAGACTGGAATTCTCGATATCTTGTAGACTCCAGCGACTGGAGACTGC